>NW_027361687.1:27045000-27785000 GCF_039654945.1 Dendrobates tinctorius
GCCAGGCTTTCTTAAAGGGATCCCCAGTATGGAAGTGAAGGCAAATCCAATCTGCACTTTGGTATTGACCCCAGTCCTCTCTTAAAGGGATCTCCGGTATGGAGGTGAGGGCAATTGCCTTCAAATGCTCTGGTACTGATCCCAGTCTCTTTCTTAAAGGGATCTCCTGTACAGAAGTTAGGGCACATCCCTCAGCGCTGTGGTTCTGACCCCAGGCCTTTCTTAAAGGGATCATTGGTATGGAAGTCAGGGCAAATCCATCAGCACTGTGGTTCTGACCCCAGGCCTCTCTTAAAGGGATCCCCGTTATGGAAGTTAGGACCGTTCCACTCAGCGCTGTGGTTCTGACCCCAGGGTCTCTTAAAGGGATCATTGGGATGGAATCTACGGCAATTCCACTAAGCGCTCTGGTTCTGATACAAGGCCCTTCTTAAAGGGATCCCCGGTATACACACACTTGAGCTTCAAATATTACATAACAAACACAGTTATACTCACCTAACGCCTATTCCACCAAAGCCCTTGTTCTCCTGTAATAAAAACGAAAATGGAAAAAAACAACAATGTCCCTCACCTGTCGGTTGTACTGTCTCACGCCGTAATCCATGTCTTGGGAGATGAATCGTTTTCAACCTGGACAGTGCCAAGATGCAACCATCCACGCTGAGAACCACTGGTGACTGAATTGCTGCGAGCGCAGCATCAGTGACCGAAAGTAACCTTGAAGACGTCACCGTCGGTCACTGATGCTGCGCTTGCAGCAGATTAGTCACCAGTGGTTCTCAGCCTGGACAATAACACGGACTTCCTGGTGAAGTCCGTGTTCGGTGTCCGTGCTCGAACAGTAGGTGTTCAGTATGGATTCCGAACTTTACTATTCGGGTTCGCCCATCATATAATACATTGGGTGCAGGATGTGATGTAATTTTTTTCATAGTAATTTGGGAAAGTTATGAAATGACCAATAAATGTCAGTTCTGTTCCTGATCTGTGATGAATGAGCAGCATTTGGCTTGTTCGCTGTACGATTGCCAACATGTTTATATATATATATATATATATATATGAACTCTTGTCTGTGCAGTAGGTATTTAAAAATGTGCATGACATGCACACATACACACAGCCACTGTGTGTCTATACCCAGCCATCTACATATAATAATGCAATATATATATATACTGTATATATATGTATACATATATACACACATACATATATAGCATACACTTATAAACACACACGTACATGGCACACACTTATACACGTACATGAACATGGCACACACATAAATACATGTACATGGCACACACACATACATACATGGCACACACTTTTACACACACGTATATGGCACACACATACATACATGTACATGGCACACACATACATTCATGGAACACACTTATACACACGTACACGGCACACACTTATACATACACACATGTGCATGGCTCACACATACATACATGTACATGACACACAAACATACAAACATGGCACACACCTAAACACACACATGTACATGGCACACACTTATACACACACTCATGTGCACGGCACACACTTATACACACACTCATGTGCATGGCACACACTTATACACACTGTAACGTGTCTCCACTACCAGTATGCTGAGACATTCAGTATTAAAAAGTCCAAGCCCTTTATTAAGGCACAGCATAAACCGAAGCTAAGGTACTTGGAGATATGCAGCACACTGGGCAACATCCGGCAACCGCTTGGCTCTACAGTACAGTACCCACGTTCCTCGCTGAGCCCTTGAATGCCTAATACGGATTAGTGTCCGTTACCTGTCCGTGACGACGGCACTAGTTCCCGGATACCTCTTTTTCTTAGAGGTGTCCTCTCTGGAGGTAGTTCACAGGCATCCTCACCCTGGCTCACTCTAGCCAGCACTGCCGCGCATGCACAAATACACAGGCTCCATCTTGGCTGTTCAGACACACCTCCTGGGATGGGGTGTGTAGGTGACTGGACCCACCCATCTTTCCAAATCATCTGGCAGCCTTCCCAATGTATAGTAAACCTCAGCAGTAGATCTGCTGAGCAAAACAAGCCCAAGCTTCCATCACAGGGCCACCCACCTCTGTGATACATACCTCCTATTAACAAGATGGCCAGTCGCCATGCCACAAACCTCCCCCCAAGCCTAAAGCTGTAGGGCTTGGCACTTTTTATCACCCGACCAGAGACCCTTCTCGGTAGTCTCTGACAGTCAAACCGTCTGTCAAAGTTAGGCCCTGTCACTGAGCCCTTTTGGAACCATCGTCATCCGACTCACCTCGTCTGATAGAGTTGTCCCTTTGTCGGGCCACTGCCATTACCGGCGGTCAGTACGGTGTTGCGATTTCCTGACACCCATATCTTCTGTCTGGTCTGACTCTCTGTCACCACGTCCACTACAGAGTCTCTTGCCTAGGTCACTTAGCACTGAGCTAACAGAAGAGTCACTATTTCTAACTCTTCCTTGTCCTCTTCCATCAGGCCACCTTCGGTTGTCTCTCTGTTGGCAATTTTGCCTACTGTCTTTATTACCCAGAGAGCAGTTGTTCCATTTATCTTCAGGTTGAGTACTTCCACCCTTTGGAGGACTCCTTCGTCTCTCCAAACCACAGGTTGAAAGTGGCCGCCATCTTCTTCGCATTTCCTGCAGCTGTTTATTAATCTGCTGTCTCTCAAATCTTAGCTGCACTACCTCTCTTAGGTATGCCTTGTGATATTTTAGCAGTATTCGGATATTCTTAAGGCTCTCCATTGATCCAACAACGAAGAATGGAACCCTCCCATCTTTACCAGCTACCTGGGCTTCGTTATCAGCTGGAATTCTCACTCTCACCACACCAGACTTATCTATGATTTCCTGCATTACTCTTCCAAGTCTCCCAATAATTTTCCTCACAAGATTTCTTGGCAATTGAACGATGTCCTCCACCAATTTCAACCAACTTTGAGCTTTCTTTGCACGCTCCAGACGTCAAGCGGCTTCCTCATTCCCCAACAGGATCAACCGTTTGGTGCAAAGACAGTGTAGGTGCATGTCCCTCAGGATAGCCACCTGCTTCACTGTGACTTCACTAGTTTACAGTATAACCAACTGTTTAGTCTCTGGCGCCCAGTTCACTCTACACGCTTCCAACGCCTTCCTAAATTCATCATGCACAGCCTCACTGGCGCAAGCTTCTCGCAAGTCCTCGGTTACCTCTACTATGCACTTAAAGAGCAAAGTCTCACCCTCTTGGATATAGTGTTTGGTCTCCTTGCCCTTAGAGGCAGATCGTTTTTTCAAGACGTCGATCTCTTTTGTGAGGCCGCCTGCGTGGCATTTCCTCTGGATTTCTTCCTCCCTGGAGGCCACTTCTGTGCTCAGTCTCTCCAGCTCACTCTCCTTCATCGTAATCAGATCGAGAGAGTACAACAGTTGGTTCTGTAGAGCAGAGAACTCGTTTTTCCGACTGTCCATATATTTCTGAGCTGGGCCTCAGCCTCTAACTTGTTCTTGAGCTCTCGGAGAACTTTATCCCATTCCCCTGCCAGGCAGCGATGCTCATCCTCTCTCCGGAGAAGCTCCTGCTGATGCTTTTCATGGGCCTCTCTTATGCATGCGTTCTTCTCCTTCAAGTCTGCAGACAGTTCCCGGAGGGCTTGTTCACTTTGTCACCTTGCTTTCCGCATTAAACTTATTAAACTTAAACTTATTTTTTACTCTAAAGCCACGATTCTTTCAGATTTCTGTTCTTCCATACGCTTTAATTCATGCTGTAAATCCGCCACTTTTTGCTTCTCACGAGAAAACTTTTTGCCGAGGTTCTGGAACTCCTGCGCTTTGTTGCAGCAGGAAATTCCCAGCTGAGACAAGTGTTCTGCGACCTCCTGCCCAGCAGAGCACAACTTCTCCTCGGAGCCGATGGTATGAAGCAGCTTCTGTTCCTGCGCTTCCTTCTCTCTGAGCAGAGTATTGGCTGCCGAGAGCTTGGACTCCAGGTAACGCACCTGATCCAGCTGCGCGGAGTTAGCGGCTTCCAAACTTGACACCTCCAACCTCTCGTTCGCCAGCTGCTAACAGACCTCATCATGCTCCTTTTCCAAGCTTTGGATGTGGGCTTCCACCTGGCGGAAGCTGTCGGTTTCATCCTGTTGGCAGCGGATTATTCAGGATACTCTCCAAACGTGCGGCAACAGAGCTTCTTTATTCAGGAACAAAATCATTTGTGTGTTTTGTAGGGATTCGCTCTGGTAGGTAATGGCAGGACTGCAGTAACGAGGCAACACACAGGCTTAAAGTCTAATTTCAGTGGTTTAATGTCACTTTGCAAACAGCAGGTTAACAGAAAATAAGGGAAAAACATAAATGTACTCCAACTTGGAGGACCTCTGGTCCCACACTCACCCCTTGCACGGGACAGGCTTAACTAAGCAGCTGCCAGGTCCTGCGGCATCTGCCGGTGCCATTCCCAGAGTTGTTGAGAGTCTTGCTGCTATAGTCCTGCAGCACGAGGATCCTGTATACCAGTCCAGGCTAAGTCCAGCGAAGTTCCTGTAACTTCCAGACACACACTCCCCATGTGCCAAATACCAACCTCCATTACATAGCCCATAATCCCTCCCACCGGTGAGGTAGACATTACATGGGCTGATCAAGTGACCTTGACATCAACGCAGCTCATGTCTTTAGGGAAAAACCTGACCAAACATTAATCTGCTGGGAAAAATGTATCTCCCATCCAGTAAAACACCCTTTACTGTACCACAGTCTCTATCTGTGCAGCATCTACAGCAGGCTGCTTCTCTTATACACAGACACAGGAAAACAGGAAATACAGTCACATGCCCTCCCTGTGTGAGCCTCTGGGAGGTTTCATTTGTAACAACTTTATGAACAGCATACAAATCTAGCAACTAAACACTCATAGACATGAATGGAGTTGTTGCACCAAACATATTCCAACAGATCCTCTCGTTGACGAGTGACAGCAGTCGATTCGGATAACTTCTCCTGCAGGCTCTCCGTTTTTGCTCGGAGTTCTACCCCTACTTCGATTTTTGCTGTTGGATCTCTTCCCCCACCCTCTGTCAGTTTTATCTTCCGCACGTCATCGACTACCTCTGTGCTGGGGTTTGTCAGTGTTTTACTTTAAATACTTAATCTTACCTATTTAATCAGGGGTCATAATGCCAGCAATTATTATATATTTGCTGTAACAATTGGTTATGATTCATCCTCCTGCTAAATGTTAGCTTGCTTTTTTTCTTGTTCTGTTTGATGTTTTCCCTTTTTTAAATTATATGTTTTAGACATTGTCCAATAAAATTTAAATTTTACTTAATTTATGGGAGGATCTTTTTTTCTTTGGTTCTCTGTGACATCTTGTCAGATGGATAGACAGTACATAATCCCGGACATGCGCTGTTCGAACGTTGTTTCCTGCAACAGTCTTTTTGGGTCGCCGCCCCCTTTTGGGACTCCACCCCTTTTTGGGCCACCGTCTGTTTGGGTCACCGCCCCCTTTGGGACTCCACCCCTTTGTGGGCGACCATCCCTGTTTGGGTCACCGCCCCCTTTTGGGACTCAACCCCTTTCAGGCAACTATCCCTATTTGGGTCACCGCCCCCTTTTGAGACTTCACCAATTTGTGGGCAGTCATCCCTGTTTGGGTCACCGCCCCCTTTTGGGACTCCACCCCCTTTCAGGCAACCATCCCTCCTTGGGGTGTATGCTGTGGACTTCCCATGGCTCTCTCAGGCCCCTCACTGCCTGTGCATGGCAGTCTATCTGCCCTAACAGATCCACACAGCGAGGCTCCATGCCGCTCTGCAAGGCACTGCCTGACTCCCCACAGCGAGGCTCCGCACTGTCTGCAGAGCTCTGCACAGCTCTGCAACACTCTGCACGGCTCCGCAAGGCTCTGCACGGCTCCGTAAGGCTCTGTCAGGCTCCGCTCCGCGGATTTCGTGGACGTGCCAATACACAGCAAGCCGCCAGGAGTTCGTGGACCCCCTGATCCCCAGCAAGCCACCCGCAATTCATGGATGTGCTGATCCACAGCAAACACCTTCTGTAGTCCTCCCAGGTACCTCCAGGACCGATGCCCGCAGTCTAGCACCAACTGTAACGTGTCTCCACTATCTGTGGATGGGGAGTACTCACTTGGCTGGTCGTTGAGTAATATGCTTGAGACACTCCGGGTTAAAACGTCCATTCCCTTTATTAAGGTACAGCCTAAACTGAAGCTCAGGTACTTGGTGATATACAGCACCCTATGCACTGTCTGGAAAACATTCGGGTCTATAGTACCCACGGTCCTCGCTGAGCCCTGAAGTGCCTAATACGGATTAGTGTCCGTTAACTGTCCGTGATGACCACACCAGTTCCCAGATACCTCTTATTCTGAGAGGCGTCCTCTCCGGAGATAGTTCAAAGGCCTTCTCACTTTGGCTCACTCTAGCCAGTCCTGCCGCATGTGCACAAATACACAGGCTCCATCTTGGGTGTTCAGACACACCCCCTGGGGTGGGGTATGTAGGTAACTGGAACCACCCATGTCTCCAAGTCATCTGGAAGCCTTACCAATGTATAGTAAACTTCAGCAGTAGATCTGCTGAGCAAAACAAACCCAGGCTTCCATCACAGGGCCACCCACCTCTGTGATACATACCTCCCATTAACCACATGGGCAGTTGCCATACCACAACACGTTATGTGGCACCCCTGAGGCTCAGTCACCACAGAGGTACTGCACTTCCTCTGTTGTGAGTTCATTTTCCCCTTCAGCATTGAGGTCTGATGAACTCCCTCTTCTGGTGAAGGAAGGTAGTGAGGCTGATTACCAAGCACCTGAGCAGGATGATGATGACAGGGTGACTGGAATTGCTGACTGGATATAAGGCAGGCCGATGCCCTTCTGCCTTGCTGGTGATCTCTCTGAGGGATTCTAGGAGACCAGTCTGATTCCTGCTCCTCAAAAGCTAAGTTTTATGCTCTGCTTTTTGCATTTGTGTTTTGGTTTTGTTTTGCCTTGTTTTTCTGGATTTCTGCCATTCCCTGCTGGGGTGAGCTGAATTCCTTTTGCTCTGTCTTCAGAAAATACCTGAGTACTGATATAGTCTTTTTGAAGCCTAGCGTCTTCAGGGCTTTTTTCCCTATCAGTCTGTTGGCTCTTGTTTTGATAGGGTTTTGGTGGATTGCAGACAGCAGCTTTTCTGTCCTTTCCTATTTAGTTAGCTTGGGCCTCATCATTTGCTCAGTCTATCTTTCTGTCTGTGTTTTGTTCTTTCTTCTTGCTTCACCGTCATTATATGTGGGGGGCTGCCTATTGCTTTGGGGACTGCTCTGGGGCAGTTTAGATTTCCCTTTCTGTCTTTAGGCTATTTAGTTCTCCGGCTGTGATCGAGGGGTCTAGGGCACCGTAGGAACCCCCACGGCTACTGCTAGTTGTTGTTGATAGGTTCAGGGGTCTGCAATCCGATAGCTGCCAACTTCTCTGGTTTTCTGGACTTAGCTAGTATATCTGTTTTTGCCTCCTACGGTGACTCATTCATAACAGAATCACCAGCCATACTGCAGATCCTAGGGTACTCAATAGCAGGAAAGAATTGTAAAAAAAAGTGTGTATATTCCTTCCTCTATATCTCTGAGGCCTTAGGGGGAATTTTTTTTTCTCTCAATGGAGATAAAGCAATTGTCTGATCGTGTGGAGCAGCTCGCTGCGGAAGTGCGGGGAATTTCCGCCTACCATGCTCATTCACATGCTGCTAAACCAAAGATCCCTACTCCTGATGTGTTTTTTGGGGATCGGTCTAAATTTTTGAATTTCAAAAATAATTGTAAATTATTTTTTGCCTTGAAGCCTAACTCGTCAGGGAGCTCCGCGCAGCAGGTTAAAATTGTCATATCTTTGCTGCGTGACGATCCCCAGGATTGGGCGTTTTCTTTGAAACCAGATGATCCTATTCTGACTAATGTGAACACATTCTTTCAAGCCTTGGGGTTGTTGTATGAAGAACCTAATGCTATTGATCAGGCTGAAAAGACCCTGTTGGCATTGAGCCAGGGTCGAGATTCTGCAGAATTGTACTGTCAAAAATTCCGAAAGTGGGCGGTCCTTACAACCTGGAATGATAATGCCTTGGCAGCTCTCTTTCGGAAGGGTTTGTCAGAAGACGTAAAATATACTATGGTGGGATTTCCTGTTCCCTCTGGTCTTGACGATTCTATGTCATTAGCCATTCAGGTTGATCGGCGTTTACGTGAACGCAGGACTGCACGAGAGGTGTTGCCACCTGTTGAATAAGTGTCTGACCCTATGCAATGTGATAGAGTTTTGTCCAGGGAGCAACGTCAGGAGTTCAGAAGGCGTAATAAGCTGTGTTTTTTTTGTGGAGATGCCTCGCATATTATTTCTGTCTGTCCTAAACGAGAGAAACGTTTTGCACACATGTTTTCTGTGGATGGTGTTCAACCTAAGTTTCTTCTGGCAATTACTTTGATCTGCTCCCTGTCCACATTTTCCGCCTAGGCGTTTGTGGATTCGGGAGCAGCCCTGAACCTAATGGACTTGGATTTTGCTAAACGTTGTGGATTTCCGATGACACCTCTGCGGACGCTAACCCGTTGAGGGGGATTGATGCTACTCCTTTGGTGAAAAATAAACCTCAGTTTTGGACCCAGGTGGTAATGCGGGTCGCCCCAGACCATCAAGAAAATTGTAGATTTTTGGTGTTGCATAATTTGCATGATACCATTGTTCTGGGGTTTCCCTGGTTGCAAATTCATAATCCAGTTTTGGATTGGAAATCTGTGTCTGTGGTGAGTTGGGGTTGTCGGTGTGCCCTTAGTGAGGCTCCGGTTTTTCCACCTCTCCTCAGTCGCATGATGTTCCTGACTATTTGGCGGACTTTTATGATGTATTTAGTGAGAATGAGTCTGCATCTTTGCCTCCTCATAGGAGTTATGACTGTGCAATTGAACTGAGCCCGGGGTGTAAATTTCCCAAGGGTCGGCTCTTCAATTTATCTGTACCCGAGCACGAGGCTATGCGATACTATATTAAGGAGGCGTTGGAGACGGGTCATATTAGACATCCTCCTCACCCTTAGGTGCCATTTTTTTTTTCGTGGCCAAAAAGGTTGGTTCATTAAGGCCTTGTATTGATTATCGTGCCCTCAACAAAATTACTATTAAATATCAGTATCCGTTACCCCTGATTTCGGATCTATTCTCCAGAGTTAAAGGTGCTTGCTGTTTTACCAAGCTTGACCTCAGGGGGGCGTATAATCTTATCCGCATTAAGCATGGGGATGAAAGGAAGACGGCGTTTAATACTCCGGAGGGACATTTTGAGTACCTGGTGATGCCTTTTGGGCTCACTAATGCCCCTTCTGTCTTCCAGTGCTTCATGAGCAACATTTTTCGAGACTTTGTGGATAAATTTTTGATTATCTATCTGGATGAAATTTTGATCTTCTCCAAGGATTGGGATTCTCATGTGGAACATGTTCGGACTGTGTTCCGGATCTTGAGGGAGAATTCCCTGTATGTCAAAGGATCGAAATGCGTTTTTGGGGTACAGAGGATTTCATTTTTGGGATTTATTTTGTCTCCGTCAACTATTGAAATGGAGCCGGCCAAGGTACAGGCCATTTATGATTGGGCTCAGCCCACTTCTTTGAAGGCCCTCCAGAAGTTTTTGGGTTTTTGCTAATCTTTATCGGAAATTTATAGCAAAATTTTCTAGTATTGCCAAGCCATTGACTGATCTGACTAAGAAGGGTGCTGATGTGTTGAATTGGTCTCCGGAGGCTGTTTCTTCCTTTCAGGAGCTGAAGTGAAGATTCACTTCTGCCCCGGTCTTGCGGCAACCTGATGTCTCACTCTCGTTCCAGGTAGAGGTGGACGCCTCTGAGATTGGTGCAGGAGCTGTTTTGTCCCAAAAGGATCCTGTAACATCTAAAATGAATCCCTGTGCTTTCTTTTCCCAAAAGTTCTCTCCATCTGAACGTAACTATGATGTGGGGAATCGGGAACTGTTAGCCATGAAATGGGCATTTGAGGAGTGGAGACATTGGTTGGAGGGAGCTAAACATCAAATCGTGGTCCTCACTGACCACAAGAATTTGATTTACCTAGAGTCGGCCAAACGCTTGAACCCTAGACAGGCTAGGTGGGCCTTGTTTTTTACACGTTTTGATTTTGTGGTCTCTTTTCTTCCTGGCACTAAGAATGTCAAGGCTGACGCGCTCTCTAGGAGCTTCTTTGCTGATTCTCCTGTGGTGACCAAGCCTGCTACCATCTTAGGCGAAGGGGTAGTTCTTTCTGCCATCTCGCCCGATTTGAGACGTGCTCTGGAAGAGTTCCAGGAGGACAAACCTGAGCGTTGTCCCAGGGGAAAGTTGTATGTTCCTGACCAGTGGAAGAAGAGAGTGATGTCTGAAGTTCATTGCTCTGCATTGGCTGGTCATCCAGGTATTTTTGGTACTAGAGATCTGGTGAGTCGGTCTTTTTGGTGGCCCGCCTTGTCTCGTGATGTCAGGAATTTTGTGCAGTCCTGTGGGACTTGCTCCCGGTCTAAACCTTGTTCTCGCTCTAGTGGGTTGTTGATGCCTTTGCTGGTCCCCAGGAGGCCATGGACCCATATTTCAATGGATTTCATCTCTGATATGCCTGTCTCTCAGAGAATGACTGTTATTTGGGTGATTTGTGATAGGTTCTCTAAGATTGTTCATCTTGTACCACTCCCTAAGTTGCCATCTTCCTCTGAGTTGGTGCCCCTGTTTTTGCAACAGGTGGTTCGCTTGCACGGGATTCTTGAGAACATTGTATCTGACAGAGGAGTTCAGTTTGTGTCTAGATTTTGGAGGACTTTCTGTTCTAAGCTGGGAATTCAGTTGTCCTTCTCCTCTGCTTTTCACCCTCAGACCAATGGGCAGAGAGAACAAGCCAGACCTTGGAGTCGTATTTGAGATGTTTTGTTTCTGCTGATCAGGTTGATTGGGTTTCATTTTTGCCCTTGGCTGAATTTGCTTTAAATAATAGAGCTAGTTCTGACACTTTGATGTCACCTTTTTTTTTGTAACTTTGGGTTTCATCCTCGATTTTCTTCAGGGCAGGTGGAGCCTTCGGCCTGCCCAGGTGTTGACACTGTGGTGGAGAGAATGCACCAGATCTGGGACTAAGTGGTGGATAAGTTATCTCTCTCCCAGGAAAAGGCCCAGCGGTTTTCCAACCGACATAGGACCATTGGTCCCCAGTTTAAGGTTGGTGATATGGTTTGGTTATCATCAAAAAATATCGCTATGAAGGTGGCTTCTCCTAAGTTTAAGCCTAGATTTATTGGACCTTACAAGATTTTGGAGATTATTAATCCGGTCTCTTTTCGTTTGGCTCTTCCTGTCACATTTAAAATCCATAATGTGTTTCATAAGTCCTTGTTGAAAAGGTTTGTTGAACCAGTTGTTCCTGGGGTGGCACCTCCGGACCCTGTATTGGTTGAAGGTAACATGGAACATGAGGTATAGAAGATACTGGATTCCCGTCTGGCTAGACAGAGACTGCAGTATTTGGTTAAGTGGAAGGGTTATGGTCAGGAGGATAATTCCTGGATCTCTGCCTCTGATATTCATACCAAAAGATTGGTGCGTGCCTTTCATCGGGCTCACCCTGATCGCCCTGGTGGCGTGGATGAGGGTTCGGTGACCCCTCTTCAAGGGGGAGGTACTGCTGTGAGTTCATTTTCCCCTTCACCATTGAGGTCTGATGAACTCCCTCTTCTGGTGAAGGAAGGTAGTGAGGCTGATTACCAAGCACCTGAGCAGGATGATGATGACTGGGTGACTGGAATTGCTGACTGGATATAAGGCAGCCGACGCCCTTCTGCCTTGCTGGTGATCTCTGAGGGATTCTAGGAGACCAGTCTGATTCCTGCTCCTCAAAAGCTAAGTTTTCTGCTCTGCTTTTTGCATTTGTGTTTTGGTTTTGTTTTGCCTTGTTTTTCTGGATTTCTGCCATTCCCTGCTGGGGTGAGCTGAATTCCTTTTGTTCTGTCTTCAGAAAATACCTGAGTACTGATATAGTCTTTTTGAAGCCTAGCGTCTTCAGGGCTTTTTTCCCTATCAGTCTGTTGGCTCTTGTTTTGATAGGGTTTTGGCGGATTGCAGACAGCAGCTTTTCTGTCCTTTCCTATTTAGTTAGCTTGGGCCCCATCATTTGCTCAGCCTATCTTTCTATCAGTGTGAGTGTTTTTTCATCTTGCTTCACCGTCATTATATGTTGGGGGCTGCCTTTGGCTTTGGGGTCTGCTCTGGGGCAGTTTAGATTTCCCTTTCTGTCTTTAGGCTATTTAGTTCTCCGGCTGTGATCGAGGGGTCTAGGGCACCGTAGGAACCCCCCACGGCTACTGCTAGTTGTTGTTGATAGGTTCAGGGGTCTGCAATCCGATAGCTGCCAACTTCTCTGGTTTTCTGGACTTAGCTAGTATATCTGTTTTTGCCTCCTACGGTGACTCATTCATAACACTCCTCCTGAAGTGTGGTGCCCCACCATCCAGGTAGGGTGGAGACTCCTGACCATGCTTCAACAACAGCACCCCACAGCACAAAGTAGTGTAGCAAAGCACCTTCGGCGGCTCCCTGCTTGGAGTATAGCAAAGCACCCATTGGTGGCTCCCTGCTTGGAACACGAAACATGCTGGGAGGTGGGTGGAGTTAGATTACACTTCTAGGAGCGGGAAGAGTTTAAGTCAGTTAGTCAGTAGTTGGTTGGAGAGAGAAGAAGATCCCTAGAGAGAGGGATAGATGGATGGAGGTGCTGTAGCAGATCCCAGTGATCTGGGTCTGCTGACACGGGAAGGAGAGAAAGAGAGCGCAACATAGACTGAAAGCTTGTCCCTCCATAGAAAGAAAGGATTAGTACGGAACGTGAGGAGTAAAAGAGAACAGAGGACATGGGTGAGAAGAGAACCCTTCCTAGAAGTTCTATGCGCAAGGCCGGGGCCCGGTCCCCGAGGTTGTACAGATACTAATGGTCCTGCAGCAGACACCGGAGGAATAGAAGTAGTGACCACTTTATTCCCACACAAGACTTGGGGGGCACAACAGCAACTGGATAGTGAGCCGGGACTTAGTTGCAAGGAGTCCCCGAAGCAGGCTACAGCTGTCTGCCGTACAAGTAGAGTTCATAGGAACATCAGACAGGAGGAACTCCAGTGTAACTCAGTACTAGGAGTACTTCATCTAAAGGCGCTATAAGAGGAGACGTTCAGAAAGGCACAAGTTGGCGGAGTGTTGGAAAGGAGTATTCCATCTGGCCTGGGGGTTGACTGAGTCCCTGACCCGGAGGACACGGCACGGAGGCAGGCACCTGTTTGTACAACAAACTGTGAGTAAAGCTTTGGAACTACATGCCCTGGTGTCCTCCACTTATTCCTGCGTCAACCTGCCTGGCACCGCTACCTCCCCTGGCGTCACAACTTATTCATTCACACTGAACATTTACAATGGGCGCCCAGGGCCACAGGCCGGGTCACAGCTACCGTGACAACTTCCATTGAGATCCACCGGGCCCGGTACCGAGTACCCTATAGCCCTGGGTGTGAGGGCGTCCCATACATGGCACACACTTATACACACATGTACAAGGTACACACATGCTGCACAACATATGCTCATTTGATACATGTGATTTATATAAACACATACATATGGCTCACAGACAGCACACACTACACAAACCACACACTACACACACATCAACCACACCCACTAAACACACCTCAGATACATGCACTGCTTTATGTTGGAGGGAATGAGATGTTCCACACTATGAGCTGCAGCTTCTCCTGCTCCCAGCAGACACCTCCCTGCCCTTTCCTCTGCTGTGACTGCCGACAAGAGCAGGAGGAGCTGATAGCAGGACAGGAGCCATCATCACCAGGAGCAGCACACACAGTGGGTGCTGCACTACTTATCTGACAGCTCAGGTTGGTAGGTGCCGGGTCTCTAGCCCTCCCTTCCCCTCAGAGGCTCCGTGCAGGAGGACAGGCACACTGACCAATGAGTACATGGCCTGTGGTGACATCACGGTCACATGGCAGGTCACATGATTGTGATGTCACTACAGGTCCTCAACCTGCCTCTACATCGAAAGCTTCAATGATTGTCAGTGGAGCTTCTGTTGTAGATGCTAGTTGCCCCCAAGGTAGTGGGGGCTCTAGACAGCTGCCTAGTCTGCCTTGCCCTAACGCCGGCCCTGGATAGCCATGGGGTGAAATTGCTGAGGCAAGAAGGGACCCCAGACTGAGTGGCTTGTAAGTGGTCACGAGCTTAAACGGTTGCCATTCCAAGGAAGATCCAGGGCCTATGGCCGGGATTAGGCAGAGCTGAGATGGCAAGCCTTTTACCTTTTCCGATTGAAACCGGACAAGGGGAATGGGAGGAAGCTGGGTGACCTAAAGGCATGGATGCCACAGAAGGGACAGAGATTGTCCAGTGAGGCAGAGATTGCCTGGAAGGACAGAGAATGTCCAGCGAGGCAGAGAAAGCCAGGACGAGACAGAGATTACAGGAAAGCAGGGTAAGCTTCAGGAATGTCATTGCATGAGAACTATGCTGTATCTGTATCAAGAAGCCTGTTATTAAGTAAAGTTGAACTGTTAGGCCGGGGTCACACTGGCGAGGAATACGGCCGAGTGAGAGGCGCTAAAAGCACGCATTACACACGGACAAATGATTCTCTATGGGGTCCCTCGCACCAGCCGTATATTTCTCATCCGTATTCTACGGTCCGTGCCAATCGCAGCATGCTGCGATTGTCAGCGTACTACGGCCGTAGTATGCCAATGCAAGTCTATGGAATAGACTACGGAATAAAATACGGATTACACACGGACCACACGTGTGACCTGCGAGCAATACGCAGGCCTTTTGGCTGGTGACAGGAAGTGGGCCAATCCATCATCAGGAAGCCTAGACATGCAAATGAGCTCAAAAAGCGCTCCAGACATCCAGGAAGTATGCCTCCACGGAGTACAGCAGCATCATGGCGTCCACTTACATTAATGTGGAAATGTTAATTGTCCTGGTGCAGGAGCGTCCCGAACTCTGGGACCAACGTGATGCCCATTATTTCAACCGGGCAAGAAAGGAGGCGTCATGGAGGCGCATCTGTCGCCAGATGTACCATGACTTTGGTGATCGGCCACGTGAGGAGCAGCATAAAATTTGTAAGTACAAGCCAAAACATGAGTAACCTTAGCGCACAACAAAAAAGGAATATAGAATCAGCACCCCCCTTCCTGTGCTTGTACTTTTTTCCTCCTGAGGCCGTTAGATTTGGATGTTACACGTGGATTCACACAGCCCTAATTTGGGTTTAGGCCACAAGCTCCTCATCCTAGACAAACCAATTATTAAGTTTAGCTATTTGATACATCAACTAAAGAGACCATGTGTATCTGCCCAATTAGATATGCCACCATGGGTAGAAAGCACACCCCAGAAGGCCCCATGCCTAGACTACTGGTAGCAAATGTGACCTATCAAATATGTGATTTTGACAATATTTCCTGTCACATTGCAGTGGAAGATGTGATGAGACGCTGGCGAAGCATCCGGGACCAGTACCACCTGGAACGCCAGCAGCGGTCTAGGAGTGGGGATGCTGGCTACGTTAAAAGAAAATATATATATTACGACCGCCTCTCCTTCCTCGCCCCAATTCTGGATCTGAGACCGTAAGTAGATACCTCACACCACATTACACAGATACTTTACAGAGCCAAAAATAGGTATTTATTTTTGGCTCTGTTCTATTTCTTCACAGAACTCAGTCCAACCTTACGGACAGAGGCACTGGCTCGGATACAGAACCCATCATTGATCCTGGGTCTGCAGGGGATGAGGTGGCTGGCCCATCTTCTCCCCCTACTAGGAGCAGGGGTGAAGACTCGAGTCAGGATGTGCCATTGCCTGCGCCCCAAAGCCCACCACCAGGACCATTTGGTGCTGCTGCATCAGCACCAGCAGAGGATCAGGGCAATATCAGCAGCAGCCCAACTGGCCACATCCGGGGCTCCCCTCAGCCTGCTGCCACATCCCGGCGAGGAAGAAGCCGAAGACGGCAAATACCTGCCCCTGATACCCGCACTAATGTGGACAATGGGGTCCTGAATTATTTAGCCAGAGTTAACACTGATGATGGGGAGGCATACTCCCGCAGCCTGGCCAATTATCTCCGTGCCCTTTCCCGTGAGGTCAGGCTCCGTATTAGAGGATGCTTTCAGATCCTGCTTGATGCCTGCACATACCCCAATACGCCGTACGAACTATTTGAATACATTGAGAGGTGGCAGCTTTCACCACGAAATCTCATGCGCCTTAGGTACCCCCACAAATGCAAGCTCAAGCAGGATCTGAGGATCCTCAAATACGTGGGCCTACACCTCACCCCCTTCCTCCCACTACCCAACCTTCTATTCAGCAGCCCCAAATGTCAGCCTCTAGCCAACCCCACCAATATGGCCACTTGTACCCACCCAGTGTTGGAGGCTGGTCCCAACCTGGTTGGGGACGATATGGCTATCTTGGTGGGTATGAGCCACGTGCCTACCACAGCCAACAAGATGCCCCTCCCCATCATTACTCTGGCCAGTACCCCCAACATTCCCAGGAGGCAGGACAATTCCCACATCATGGGCAACAGTATGGCCCCACACAGGGCGGTGTTGGCCACAGTGTCCAGCAGCACCCACAGGCTGCTCTTCCACGTTCCCCTTCCCCAATCTATGAGGATTTATAAGTCTGATGGCCGTAGATGTCCATTGCGGTTCCACTGGTGCTCCAAATACAAAGGAAAAAACAGGTGGTCTCCATCACCAAACTTAGTTAAAAAATTTAACATTCAAATTTTTTAACAATGTTTTACAATCATATTAAGAATCCATCATGACAGGCAAGGCTACCTGATGCCTTTCAGACAGATATTACATGTCTGTACAAAAGAGAATATTTAAACGCGCTATATTGTAAAGTCAAAGGATGAAAATACACTACTCACTTGCTAATGCCTAGGAAAGGCGTGCTGGCCTTAGTGAAGTACTCACCTTTTTTGCTAGCAATCTATAGTAACAAATCAAGGCGACCAGCCTTCAGAATATCACGCTCTCTCTGTCTTAACAAGTGATTTTTGTTTTTTCATCCTTTCCAGTATAGCATGGTTAAATGTTCTCTGTTCTACAGACAGGTAATATCTGTCTGAAAGCCGTGAGGTAGCCTTGCCTGTCATGGTGGAATATTTCTATGATTGGAAAACATTCGGAAGAAATGTGAGTGTTATCTTTTAGCATTAATTTTGTTTATGAAGATCACCTATTTTTTTCCTTTGTATTTAAATATTCTCATGCAGCAATGTTGTTATTGCCTAATTTTTTTTGGGTTATGTTATATAATGTTACTTTTCAAAAAAGTTTAATAATGCAAAAAGGGCAATTTTGCCCATTGCCAAACTTTTCATATGGCAATATTATGTTTGTCTTTAAGATAAAAAAAGCACAAAGGCAAAACTAAAAATTTGTCTACTACAGTTAACGTCTCTGTGTGATTTATCAAAAACCCTGTCAATATACTAGCATACACTAACCAATGCAATGAAACAGTCATCGAATCATAAGAGGTTGAGTAATATATATTTAGACACACTTAAAGAAACAAATTATAACATAGACACAGCATGCTCTTGCCAAGAAGTTGTCCCCTCAGGTGAGATAAAGTAATTAGTGAAAATATCACGCACTTTGAGGCCAGAGAGCGGTCTACGTTGAGGGTTCATAGGTGGTCTCACCCTGCGCACATTGTCTAGCCTACGCACAACACCAGCAGAGGAGGAACAATCATGTATCCTGGTGAAGTTATGAAGATCCACACAGGCTTTCACAACTTCATTAACATTCTGTTCACTTAACTGAATGGCAGACTGGAGTACCCGCCATTTGGCACAAAGAATACCAAAGGAACACTCCACCTGTCGCCTAGCACGTGATAGGCGCAAGTTAAAAATTCTGCGCCTGTGGTCAAGGTTGCGCCGGGGATATGGCCTCATGACATTGCGCGATAACTAAAACGCCTCATCTGCCACAAGGACATAAGGGACTGATTCCTCAGTGGAGCCTGGTAGCTGGCGTGGTGGTGGTAGATCCAACTGGTTGGTGCGTAGCCACCGAGCCATTATGGAACTATTGAAGACTCTAGAGTCCCCAATGTCAACAATTATAAACTTGTATTGAGGGTCTACCAGAGCCAACAATACAACAGAAAAGTATTGTTTATAATTGAAGAATTGGGAGCCAGAGTTCGGCGGCTTACGCACCCGGATAAGTTTGCCATCCAGGGTCCCAATACAATTAGGAAACTGGCAGTCCTCCTCAAAGTCCCTTGATATCCTCAACCAGTCTTCCATCCTGGGCTCGGGCATGACCACTTGATGGAGTCTTGTCCAGATTTCTGTACATGTAGACCTCACTATGCCAGAAATGGTTGATCTTCCAATGAGAAACTCAAGGTGGAGGGCGGCATAAGACAGGCCAGTGGACAGGAAGCTGTAGAACAACAGAAATTGATAATTTTAGAATGCAGAAAGTCCAAAAACATCAGTTACATGCCGACCAAACTTGTTAGGAATTGAGATAGAATAACACACACATATTTGGTTGCACAATGACTAAGTGATATGCAGTACATATTAGAGCTAACATTCTGGTGTGTAAGTTGAACCATATTTGGAGTAAGATGAGGGCATTAAACTTAGTCCAATAAGCCAAAAATACATACTTTGGCCAACACATTATGAACATAGAGAATGTGGTTGTGTAGTACATACCGTATTGTGAGTAGAAGTCGCTCCTCTGCAGATATAGCTTTGCGCATCCTTGTGTCCTGAAAAGTTATCCCAGGGCGCACTGTCTCCAAGAGTCGATCAAATGTGGAAATGCTCATGCGACAGTATTGGTAAAATTTCAGTGGATGCTCCCGCAGAGAAGAATAGAGGCGGTGAAAATGACCTCTTGTGAGTCGTTGCCTCAAAAGTGGATGTACCCACATGCGTCTCCTCCTCCGCGGATCCACTATCACTGGGTATGGTTGTCCAAAGCGCCGTGACAAAAGCCAGTTGAAGAGAACCTGCTCAGTTGTATTGAAACTCAGACCCTCTGCCATGTTGCACATACAACACCAACACACCTAGTGAAGGCAAGGTCACAAATGGCCAGAATGGAGGCAGCCACCTGTTCCTGAGCCAATAAATAGGGTGGAGGCTAATGATTTAAATTGTTAGCAGGCCTCAAAACCGTTAAATGTCCATTTTGCAAGGCTGCGAGAAAATCTCGCCATACGGATTGCATACGGATGCCATACGAATTACATATGGATGCTCACATGCGCAAAATACGCGACCGCACCTTGCTTACGGATGACCTACGGACCACTATTTAGAGGTCATTCATCCGTATTACGCCTGTAAACTACGGACCGTATTTTGCACAGGTTAGTGTGACCCCAGCCTTAAGCATGGAGTTGGGATGGCTGAAGCAGAAGGAACCCTAGAATCTAAAGTGAATGTTCCACTTTATGTTTCCTTTGTGGGGAGCCAGGGTGTGGGCATGCAACAGCACCTCACCACGACTACAACCCTGGCCCCCTTACAAAATTGTCGTAGTCGGCAGGATTGTGGTGCCTCGTATGCAGAGTGCGGAGGAGCCTTGAAAACCGCAAAGATGGCGGCCACTAGAGACGACGCCCTCCTGCCTGCTTCATCGCTCCCCGGCATCTCCTGCGCAGGCGTACTTCGCTGCCCTGTTGAGGGCAGAGCAAAGTACTGCAGTGCGCAGGTGCCGGGAAAGGTCAGAGAGCCCAGCACCTGCGTACTGCAAGAATATGCTCTGCCCTCAACAGGGCAGAGAAGTACACCTGCGCAGGAGATGCCAGGGAGCGATAAAGCAGGCAGGAGGGCGTCGTCTCTAGTGGCCGCCATCTTTGCGGTTTTCAAGGCTCCTCCACACTCTGCATACGAGGCACCACAATCCTGCCGACTACGACAATTTTGTAAGGGGGCCAGGGTTGTAGTCGTGGTGAGGTGCTGTTGCATGCCCATAACCACATAACTGGGTGGTTACCTCATGCAGTTATGTGCAGACCTTGTTTATTATATTATGGCTGTATTGTACAAAATAAGCACATTTTATCATTTACCTTTTGTGTCTCTGTTATTTCCTCATAGATTGTATGTTTGTGAGCAGGACACTCACTCCTTTTGATATCTGAGGTATGTGTTATTCTGTGATGTCTTTATTGTCTGTACAAGTCCCCTCTAAATTGTACAGTGCTGCCAATTATGTTGATGCTCTAAAAAAAATTATTATAATGGGACAGGGCGTTTTGTTGAGTTTTATATTGTGAAATGTACACTCTTTGCCAGGAGGACCAGTGATTGCACAATAATGTGTTCAAGGGGTTTAAACAAGGACTTTTATGTTTACTTGATGATATACACAGTAAGCCATCCCCCCAAAAAAAAATTGCATTGAAAAGTACTATTCTAGAGTGGTGGGTGGTGGTCCTAAACCATGAATAACAGACATTCGGGACTCCCACGTCAGATGGAAGTACAGTGTAGAGAGCCAGAACATCACAGCTCCACACATTATAGTGGCCATCCACTGGTACTGCAGCTTGGCTCCCATTCACTGAAATTCTTCTGGCAGTCGTGGTACCTAATAACAGCTCGTCGTGTTTGACCCACAACAATCTGATTTTGAAGATTTATCCTATGAATAGTATTGGACAACCCTTTTAATTATGTTCACCCCAACAGTAATACACATGCTCGTCGTTAACCTTGGTGAAGTCATTAATGTATTATCTGTCTTTTCACTTTTATCTGTCCCGTGGGCATCTCGTTGCTTATTCTGCATATGTTCTGCCTGATAAGCTGAGTAATTGACTGAATGATGACCTTGTGTAGTTATAATAACTGTGTACATAGCGGCAAGAAATTAGTCATCCCCCTTGCTTTTATGTAGACAATGACGAACATACTATAAAAATGGAAGGCACAAGTGAATAATCCTTTCCATTCTCCTTATAGACGTCACTGTAACATGGTTCTAAAATTCTGTGAAATGTGGTGAATAAAGTAGTGTCAGTAATTAAAGGGGATGTCCGGTCAACCATAATTTTTTGGGAAAAACGTTGCTTTTGTTCTAGCTACCTCCCCTTTCAACCTCCCGATCCAGCGATGGCATCCCTGGCTTTGAGTCAGAATCAAATCAGTTGTCCATTGTTTTACCTATTCTTAAGTTTGAGAGAGCAGAGCTCAATATTTATTTGGTTGTTTATGTATTTATTTTACTTTTATAGCACCATTAATTCCACAGCGCTTTACAGACATTATCATCGCTGTCCCCGATGGGGCTCACAATCTAGATTTCCTATCAGTATGTGTTTGTAGTGTGGGAGGAAACCGGAGAATATCTGTATTTTGTTACACTGGGGGCTTTTTAGGCACAGAAAAATATGAAATTATTTATATCATCCCAGAAAACAAATAAACAACATTTTAATATTTTATTTTAACACCACCCTAAAAAAAATTGGAATATAAAACTATCAAAAAGTTGAAAACCATCACATGGCTCCATAACTGGCAAAAGTACGGTATACTGAAAAATGGGAAGAAATTCTGCGTGCAATAAAATGGAGCAAAACACATAGTTTTTCCATGGTTGCTTGTTTTTACTGAATTCGCCGTGTGTTAAAAATGACAATGTGGCTTTATTACCCAGATAAATATGATTACGGCAAAACCAAATTGTTGTTTTAGTTTTTGTTTGGTTGAGTCACCATTTTCTGAAACCCATAACTTTTTTTCTTATTGATTGAGCAATGTTCAGGCCTGTTTGATACGTGGTGAGTCAGCAGTACTTATTGTTACAATTTTGGGGTAAATATGACATTTCAGTCATTTTTTAATCCAATTTTTTTAGTAAGGCGAGGTGACCAAAAAGAAAAATAAATCTGCTATTTTTATTTATTTTTTATCTATTTTTTGAAATGCTAAACTTTTTCTTTGGAGTGGTTAAAACTATTTTATATTTTCTATTCAACATGGTATGATGAATAGATTTAAAACTACAACTTATCCTGCGAAAAACAACCCCTCATATGTCTATGTCAGTGGAAAGAAAGTTATACCTCTTGGAAGAAAGGGGGGGGTAAAAAACAAAAAAAAACAAATGCAGAAATGAAAATTGGCCACTGTGGGCGAATTTGGTCATATGGTCTGATAAGTACACACATGTTGATAATGAGTATATGTTAGTAAATTATTATAATGTGCAGGGACACACCCATTTGTCAAATGTAGTCATACATTCCCAGGAGGAATTACAGAAGAATGACATAGTGCAAAGTTTTAAGAAAAAGTGTTCCACAATTATTTAGGAGGCATGTAAATATTTAATAAAACAGATGTGTCAGAACTGAAAAATGTGTGAAATGGTTAGAGGGGATGTGTAATATGTCGTAAGAAAATGTCTTATTGTTTAAATTGGATTTTTGTTACATTTATTTTTTTTCATATCACAATCTTTATTACAAAAATATTAGTAATTTCTCAAATTTCATGCAGGTCACTGGGGCTTTTCAACTGGCTCATTATCATCAAAGGCAGGATTACAGAGACACGTAATACATCTATACACAACTGATAACTCAAGTTCCATCAATCACAATAGGCAATAGGCAAAACTGATTTAAAACTAAATGGGAAGCAATGTTGCGTTTGGAGATCCCCTGATGTGCCTGAACAGTGGAAACCCCCCACAGTAGAACCCATCTGTAAACTAGACCCCTATGGGAACTTATCTAGATATGTGTTGAGGACATTGAACCTTCAGGTGCTTCATAGTAGTTTATAACGTAGAGCCATGAAAATAAAAAAACCTTTTTTTTCCACAAAAATTATCTTTTAGCCCCCATTATTTTATTTTCACAATGGTAAGAGAAGAAAATGGACCCTAAAATTCGTTGTACGATTTCTCCTGAGTACGCTGATACCCCATATGAGGGGGGGAAACCAATGTTTGGGCATACAGCAGGTCTTGTAAGGGAAAAAGTGACTGTTTGACTTCTTGAACACAAAATTCACTGGAATCAAGAGTGGATGCCATGTTGCATTTGGAGAGCCCCTGTTGTGCCTAAACAGTGGAAACCTTGCACAAGTGACCTCATTTTGGAAATTAGATCGCTTAATAAACTTACCTATATATGTGGTGAGCACCTTGAACCCCCAGGTGCTTCACAGAAGTTTATAACGTAGAGCCGTGAATACAAAAAAATTAATTTTTTTCCGCACAAATGATCTTTTAGCCCCACATTTTTTATTTTCCCAATAGTAAGAGGAAAAAATGGGCCCCAAACATTGTTGTGCAATTTCCCCTGAGTATGCCGATACCCCATATGTTGGGGAAATCCACTGCTTGGGCGCACGGCAGGGCTTGGAAGTGAAGGAGCACCTTTTGACTTTTTGAATGCAAAATTGGCTGGAATCGAAAGTGGATGCACAAGTAACCCTATTTTGGAAACCCAAGGAATTTATCTAGATGTGTGGTGAGCACCTTAAACCCCCAGATACTTCCCATAAAATTACAATGTTGAGTTGTGAAAATAAACAAATAACAATTTTTCAACGAAAATGTTATTTTAACCCCAATTTTTTTTATTTTCATAAGGATAACAGGATAAAATTGAGAGCAAAATCTGTTTTGCAATTTCTCCAGAGTACGCTGATACCCATATACCCGTGTTTCCCCGAAAGTAAGACCCTGTCTTACATTAATTTTACCCCAAAAAGTCCCACCCTGTCTTACTTTCGGGGGAGGTCTTACATTAGCCGAAAAAAAATGACAATTTCTTTTTAACCAATAAATTAACATTTATTAACATGCTGTTATACCCCATAACAGTGCCGTATCCCACTGCACACAGCCCCACACCCCATAACAGTGCCGTATCCCACTGCACACAGCCCCACACCCCATAACAGTGCCGTATCCCACTGCACACAGCCCCACACCCCATAACAGTGCCGTATCCCACTGCACACAGCCCCACACCCCATAACAGTGCCGTATCCCACTGCACACAGCCCCACACCCCATAACAGTGCCGTATCCCACTGCACACAGCCCCATACCCTATACAGTACATGTTTCCCTACTTGGTTTTTAAATGCTGGACGTTTTCCTCTGCGGTGCGGCTGTGGGTGCGGAAGGCCTGTGCTGCAGGGAACGCTGTGCCAATCAGCAGGGAAACAGCGGTGACGTGGGGCTGGAGCGGCCAATTACAGCCCGAGCTGCTGGACCAATCAGTGCTCGAGCTGGGGGCCGGCGGTGACGTGGGGAACAGGGGCGGCCAATGAGCTGTTGAGCTGGGCGGATTGCGGGGTTAACACGGCGAGTTAACCCCATGAGCGCTGGACCCGCCCAGCTGCACCTGAGGACACCTCTGGAGCCTGGGGACCCAATGGGGGACAGCGGCGGCCCAAAGGTAAGGGCCTTACATTTCACAGCGGCCCCCAACCCTGCCTTACATTCGGGGGAGGCCTTACATTGAAGGACCCCCCCGTAACCCCCACCCTGTCTTACTTTCGGGGGGGTCCTACTTTCGGGGAAACACGGTATGTGGAGGAAAGCTTCTGTTTGGCCACATGGTAGGGCTCGGAGGGGAAGGAGTGACGTTTTCAAATGCAAACTTTGATGGGATGGTCTGCGGGTGTCATGTCGCACTTTGAGAGTCCCTGATGTGCCTACACAGTTTAAATCCCCCACAAGTGACCCCATATTGGAAATTAGACCCACCCAAGAATTTATTTAGATGTGTGGTGAGCATCTTGAACAACCAGGTGCTTCACAGAAAATTATAACATTAAGTAATGAAAATAAAAAAATGAAAACATTTTCATACAAATTTTTTTACTTTCACAATGATACGAGGAGAAAATGGACCCCAAAATATGTGGTGCAATTTCTGCTGAGTATGCTTATGCCCCTTATATGGAGGAAAACTTCTGTTTGAGAGCATGGCTGGGAAGGGAAAAAGAGACATTTTGGAATGTAGACTTTGATGGAATGGCCTAATTTCGCATTTGGAGACCCATGATGTGCCTAAACAGTGAAAATTCCCCCACAAGTGACTCCATTTTGGATCTGATCTAGTGTTTCCTGGTATGTAAATTTTATGATGTAGTGGCATACGTAAATTGTGTAGAGTGCATCAGATTGGCATACGTGAGTTATGTGATGTTTGTCAGGTTGGCATACCTGAGTTGTGTAGTGTACTTCAGGTTGGCATACATGAGTTGTGTAAGTCAGAAATGAATTTAGCAGTCCATGGATGTGTGACACAGTTTGAAGCATTCTTTTATACACAGGCCAGGTTTGTTAGGGCAGGGGTCGCATTGATAAGTGGTGTCCTTGCGTATCCCCTTTCTGTAACACAGTCGGCACCTCTTTTGGGACACTCCTATCTTTGTGGTTTGAGGGATTTCCCCAGGGAAATGTTACCCTGGTACAAAACGAGTACTTTCAGTTCCAGAAGTACTGGGGCCCACTCCTTCCTGACTTCCAAAAATTAGGGCCTTGATCATTACCTCCTGGAATTGAAAGTACATACCGGTCTGGTCTGCACATCGTGATAGCATGTATGCATTGTACATTATCTGTACGATGTGCATGGCCAGCCGCTTGTAACATACCTTGGCTTTTCTCATGGCACTGTACGACTGGAAGATTTGATCACAGAAATTAACTCTCCCCATGTTCTTGTTTTACTCCAGTACAAAGTCTGGTTTGGTGACCTGTGTAGATGTACCTCGTACAGCGGTGAGGGTGCTGCCATCACCATGTATAGTAACATAGTTAGTAAGGCCAAAAAAAGACATTAGTCCATCCAGTTCAGCCTATAAAATTCTGTCAGAATAAATCCTCAGATCTACGTCCTTCTAAAGAACCTAACAATAACTGTAAGATACAATATCGTTACGCTACAGGAAGACATCCAGGCCTCTCTTGAACCCTTCGACTGAGTTCGCCATCACCACCTCCTCAGGCAGGGAATTCCAGATTCTCACTGCCCTAACAGTATAGAATCCTCTTCTATGTTGGTGGAAAAACCTTTTCTCCTCCAGACGCAGAGAATGCCCCCTTGTGACCATCACCTTCCTTGGTATAAACAGATCCTCGGAGAGATATTTGTATTGTCCCCTTATATACTTATACATTGTTATTAGATCGCCACTCAGTTGTCTTTTTTCTAGGCTAAATAATCCTAATTTTGCTAATCTCTCTGGGTATTGTAGTTCCCCCTTCCTCTTTATTAATTTTGTTGCCGTCCTTTGTACCCGCTCTAGTTCCATTATATCCTTCCTGAGCACCGATGCCCAAAACTGTACACACTACTCCATGTGCGGTCTAACCAGAGATTTGTACAGAGGCAGTATAATGCTCTCATCATGTGTATCCAGACCTCTTTTAATGCACCCCATGATCCTGTTTGCCTTGGCAGCCGCTGCCTGGCACTGGCTGCTCCAGGTAAGTTTATCATTAACTAGGATCCCCAAGTCCTTCTCCATGTCAGATTTACCCAGTGGTTTACCGTTCAGTGTGTAATGGTGATATTGATTCCTTCTTCCCATGTGTATAACCTTACATTTATCAATGTTAAACTGCATCTGCCACCTTTCCGCCCAAGTTCCCAACTTATCCAGATCCATCTGTAGCAGAATACTATCTTCTCTTGTAGTGACTGCTTTACATAGTTTTGTATCATCTGCAAATATCGATATTTTACTGTGCAAACCTTCTACCAGATCGTTAATAAATATGTTGAAGAGAATAGGTCCCAGCACCGACCCCTGCGGTACCCCACTGGTCACAGCGACCCAGTTAGAGAATATACCATTTATAACCACTCTCTGCTTTCTATCACTAAGCCAGTTACTTACCCATTTACACACATTTTCCCCCAGACCCAGCATTTTCATTTTGTGTACCAACCTCTTTTGTGGCACGGTATGAAACGCTTTGGAAAAATCAAGATATGCCACATCCAATGACTCACCTTGGATGGTGATGTATGGTGGTCAAGAAAAGGACATCCCTTTGTGCTTCCACTTAACCACCAGCATGTTGCCACTACATTAGGATCTGTTCTCACCCTTTCTGAGTAGCTGCCCAATTAGTGTCTTAGTGAGGACTCTGATTTTTGAGGACACTACTGCATGCTTCGGTAGCTCACGCAGAGAGGGTTAAAGATTGGGATGCTGGTATAAAGGTTATCTACGTAGAGGTAATAACTTTGATTTAACAGTGGATGCACCAAATCCCACACAATTTTCCCACTCATTCCCAGGACAGGGTGACATTCAGGGGGTTCAATCCTGGTGTCCTTACCTTCATAAACTATACTGTAAACCTGTGAGTGAACCCTGGGGTACTTTCAGACAGTTTGTAGCACTTAATTCCGTACCTTGCCCTTTTACCGGGCAGGTTGTCATGATCCCAGTGCAGGTTTTTGAGCTGCACGTCAGGGGTTAATGTCTGGAGCTCAGTGAAGGTTTTGACCTGCACACCTGGAGTTAATGATTGTGGCCGCTCTTTGGTTCTGGGAGAGCTTCTTAAACCCCTGGGAAGCTCCAATCCCTGTCAGTTATACTTTTGCCTTTGGTCGAGTGTGGTGACCTCTGTGTGCCTGTGCCTGTTCGTTGTTATAGCTTGTTTATATGGTTCTGACCCGGTTCTGTTCCCTGTTGTGAGTTTGCCTGTCGATTCTGTACTTCGCTACCCTCTCTGTGTATGACTCATTGTCTGTGATCTGACTACTCTCTGCTCGCCCCTCTTGTACCTTGCAGCTATCTCTGTGTATGACTCATTGGCTACGACCTGACTATCCTTCCTGTCTATGCCCCTTGGTAACTTTGTCTCGCAATTACCCTGCTAGGAGTTCTCTTGCAGCTCCTAGCTCTCTGGAGTTTAGGCCATGCCCCCAGCAGTCACGTGCTTCAGGTCCTGCCTTTCTGAAGTACGCACCGACTTGGCTGCTGCCCGCTCCACAGGTATCTTTGAGCACAGTTCGTTTTACTCAGGACACGCGCACTGGCTCAGTGAGCAAGTTCAGTGCGGTGTTCCTGACACAGGTATTGCGGTATTTGAGCCTCCCCTTGAAATGTATTAGGGACTTATCCATGCAGATGTCCCTTTGGGGAATGTAAACCTCAGAAAACTTGTTGCTAAAGTGATCAATGACCAGCTGAACTTTGAAAAGTTGGTCAAAGTCAGGGTAATCTCAGGGAGGACATTGTGCATTATCATTGTAATGGAAAAATGTTTGGATTGTCTCAAATCGTTTACGGGTCATAGCCATGAAGAACAGTGGAGTGTGTATAAAACATCAACATTCAATATTGCAAAAGTTCTGGCTTTTTCATTAAGCCCATGTGAAGTACGAGGCCCCAAAATGTCATAAATTCTACTATGTCTACAGGTGGTCCAGCGAGAAAATGATGAAGGGCGGTTTTGTGCCAAAACTTGCTGGGCGTATAAATTTGTTTGAGCCACCATGAGGTTTACAAAAAATCCTCAGGTAAAAAGACTTTGAAAAAGTCTATTTCTTTGAGACCGTTGGTGTCAAATTTGATTTATGATTGCGCCACAAAATCAGGAATCAGTGGCTCATAATCTTTGGGGGGGGTGAGGTCCATACGGGGTCAGTAACAGTAGGCGCTGGTTTAGTGTCTGTCCTGGTGCGTCTGTGAGGCTGTTCACTTACACTTGAGGAACAGGATGAAAAATAAAGGCAGGTGGGATCCTCTTCCTAACTATCAATGTTGGTGGCAAGGAAAATATATGCCTCCACCTATGAATACCACGCTTGGGACAAGCGAGACAACATTTTTTCACTATGCAGTGTTTGTGTGTGTGTACCAAATTTTATTCAGGTGTGTGTAAGTGCTTAGTGCAAACTTCGTTTTTATTTATAAAAAAAAGAACATATAAAGAAAAATATAAAAATTTGGTAAAATAAAAAAACAAAGTTACTAAACAGACATCAGTAAATAAATTATTACTGTACTGAGCACCCACAACAGACACTAAACCTGACTCCATTCAGTAAAAAATTTTGTAGTAGTCACTGATTAGTACAGTCTGTTTTTATTGCCCCCAATCTAATTTTTTTAAATTCTTTTTTCACTGCAAAAAAAGCAACAACCAGAGGCGGATCACTAATACATGTCAGCGATCAGCGCTCGACAGATGTATGACGCACGCACAGATGTGATTCTTTTTTTCCACGATGTTGCTAACCATGACTCAATTAATTAAAAAATACTGTAGTAGACACCGATTACCACGTACTGTATATATATATATTATTTTTTGACTATAAAAAAAAAAAGTAACCACCGCCGGAGGCTGATCACTGATGTGCGTCAGCGGTCAGCGCTCGACGGCTGTAGGACCTACGCACGATTGTGATTCTGTTTCACCACAAGGCCCTGCACAGCACTCAGAACGATACACTGACCACCCTATACAAGTCCGCAGCTAGAATGAGGACGTACAGAGCGGTCACTGTGGGGTCAGATGGCTTTTGTGCACTCTGATTGGTGCAATGGACGTCATAGTCCAATTGCACCAATTAGAGCTGGCCCTGGTGATTGCCTGAAACACTGAAAACTCTGTGATTGGCTTTTCAGAAGTGATCATAGTTGCGTGGTGGCTTCGCCACCCCCTGGGACAACGACTCCATGTGCCCTGCTGCAAGATTCAACAGGCGCTTAAATGTGTTCAAAGCGACTGCAGTCCTGGTGCCGCGTTAAAGAAATGACATCCATATGGGTCGCCCTCCCAGGGCGTGGGGTACTCGGTACCGGGCCGGTATCAGTGGGATGTGTCACGGTGGCGGTGACCCGGACCATGGCCCTGGGCGCCCAAGTAATAGGGCGATGTGAATGGTGGAATGTAGTTAAATGAATAGTTTGTGACGCCACCTGTGGTGTTCGGCAAGGGAGGTGTTAAGCCGACGCTGCATGCAGATCCTCCGGGACAGATAGTGTGGTGCAGCAATGATGGTATGGCCCTCCACAGGCAGGGCTGTTGTCCCAGGGCAGTGTAGATGTGGAGACACTTAGGTGGTGTAGTGTCCGGCGCAGGGGATGTAGCAGTGCCAGGCGGACGGACTCAGGAAGGAATGGAGGACACCAGGGCATGTGGTTCCAAAGCTTTACTCACAGTCTGTAGTGCCCACTTCCGTGCCGTGTCCTCTGGGCCAGGGACTCAGTCAACCTCCAGGCAAGATGGAATGCTCCCTTTCCACACTCCGCCAACTTATGTGCCTTTCTGGAACTTCTCCTCTATAGCGCCTTTAAGTGTGAAGATCTCCTAGTACCGTGTTACACTGGAGTTCCTCCTGACAGATGTTCCCAAGAACTCTACTAGCACGGCAGACAGCTGTAGCCTGCTTCGGGGACTCTCTACTCCTAAGTCCCGGCTCTCTATCCGTGTTGCTGTTGTGCCCTCAAGTCTTAGATGGGAGTAGTGCATTTACAGCCCACTACTCCACCGGTGTCTGCTGCAGAACCGTTAGTGTTCATACAACCTCGGGGACCGGGCCCCGACCTTGCGCTTAGAACTTCTAGGCAGGGTTCTTCCTCTAACCCACGTCCTCTGTGTTCCCTTTTACTCCTACATTCCATACTTGTCTTTTCCCTTCTATGGAAGCTCAGGCTCCTCGAGTGGCTTCCTTCCTCACTGACCTCCTGTCAGACTGACCTGTAATCCACCTACCTCCCGGCACGTCTAGTGTTCCAAGCAGGGAACCACCAAAGGGGCTCTGCCTCTCTCTAAGCAAGGAGCCGCAATGTGGTTTTGCTGAACTACTCTATTGTGTGGGGTGCGAGTGTTGGAGCGTGGTCAGGAGCCCCCAACGTACCTGGATGGTGGGGCACCACACCTTAGGAGAAGGTACAGTACCTCTGTGGCGACTGAGCCTCAGGGGCGCCACACATATGTGGTACTAGCAGGTACGCAGGACGCAGTGACGTGGCGCGAGACGGTTTAGTGCTTTTAGTAATAACCTTTATAGGCCTAGAGATAACTGTCCTCAGTTGTAGCCTAACTGACCAGAGGGGAGTAACAAGAGTTGCCCTCTCAGGGGCTCAAAACAAGTAAACACCAGCGGGGTAGAACACGACTACATCCGGCGAAAGCCGGTCACTATAGGTCCGCGGTATGGCCAACTACGGGTCCTTAATTATATAGTCAACTTAGCCGTCCTGACGGACCTCGACGCTCTGGATTGTGGTTCTTCGGCATAGCAGCCGCTGGTGTTGTGAGTTCATTTTCCCCTTCGTCACTGAGGTCTGGTGAACTCCCTATTCTGGTAAAGGAAGGTAATGAGCCTGATTATCAGGCACCTGAGCCTAATGAGGATGACTGGCTGAGTGGAGTCACGGACTGGATATAAGGCTCCGACGCCCTTCTGCCCTGCGGGTGATTTCTCTGTGGACTTCTAGGACACCAGTCTGATTCCTGCTCCTCTAAAGCTAAGTTTTCTGCTTTGCCTGTTAGCATTTGTGTTTTGTTTTCCTTGCTTTTCTGTATTCTGCCATTCCCTGCTGGGGTGAGCTGAATCTCCTTTTGCCTGTAGCTCTGTCTTCAGAATATTCCTGAGTACTGACATAGCTTTTTTGAAGCCTAGCGTCTTCAGGGCCTTTTTCACTGTCAGTCTGTTGGCTCTTATTTTCATAGGGTTTTTCACGGATTGCAGACAGCAGCCTTCCTGTCCTTTTCTATCTAGTTAGCTTTGGCCCCGTCTTTGCTCAGTCTATCTTTCTGTCTGTGTTAGTGTTTTCATCTTGCTTCACCGTCATTATATGTTGGGGGCTGCCTATTGCTTTGGGGTCTGCTCTGGGGCAGTTTAGATTTCCCCTTTCTTTCTTTAGGCCTATTTAATTCTCCGGCTGTGATCGAGGGGTCTAGGGCATCGTAGGAACCCCCCACGGCTACTGCTAGTTGTGTTGATAGGTTCAGGGGTCTGCAATCCGATAGCTGCCAACTTCTCTGGTTTTCTGGACTTAGCTAGCATTTCTGTTTTTACCTCCTATGGTGACTCAATCATAACAGAATCACCCGCCATACCGCAGATCCTAGGGTACTCAATAGCAGGAAAGAATTGTGTTTAAAAAAAAAAAAAAAGTGTGTGTATATGCTTTCCTCTATATCTCTGAGGCCGTAGGGGGAATTTTTTTTTTTCTCTCAATGGAGATAAAGCAATTGTCTGATCGTGTGGAGCAGCTCGCTGCGGAAGTGCGGGGAATTTCCGCCTACCTTGCTCGTTCGCATGCTGTTGAGCCAAAGATCCCTACACCTGATGTATTTTTTGGGGATCGATCTAAATTTTTGAGTTTCAAAAATAATTGTAAATTATTTTTTGCCTTGAAGCCTAACTCCTCAGGGAGCTCCGCGCAGCAGGTTAAAATTTGCTGCGTGGCGATCCCCAGGATTGGGCGTTTTCTTTGAAACCAGATGATCCTATTCTGACTAATGTGAACGCATTCTTTCAAGCTTTGGGGTTGCTGTATGACGAACCTAATGCTATTGATCAGGCTGAAAAGACCCTGTTGGCATTGAACCAGGGTCGAGATTCTGCAGCGTTGTACTGTCAAAAGTTCCGAAAGTGGGCGGTCCTTACTACCTGGAATGATAATGCCTTGGCTGCTCTCTTTCGGAAGGGTTTGTCAGAAGCCGTAAAAGATACTATGGTGGGATTTCCTGTTCCCTCTGGTCTGGACGATTCTATGTCATTAGCCATTCAGGTTGATCGGCGTTTACGTGAACGCAGGATTGCACGAGAGGTGTTGCCACCGATTGAACAGACGTGTGAACCTATGCAATGTGATAGAGTTTTGTCTAAGGCGCAACATCAGGAGTTCAGAAGGCGTAATAAGCTGTGTTTTTTCTATGGAGATGCCTCGCATATTATTTCTGTTTGTCCTAAACAAGAGAAACGCTTTGCACACACGTTTTCTGTTGGTGGTGTTCAACCTAAGTTTCTTCTGGCAATTACTCTGATCTGCTCCCTGTCCACATTTTCTGCCAAGGCTTTTGTGGATTCGGGAGCAGCGCTAAACCTAATGGACTTGGATTTTGCTAAACGTTGTGGATTTCCGATGACACCTCTGCAGACGCCTATCCCTTTGAGGGGGATTGATGCTACTCCTTTGGCTAAAAATAAACCTCAGTTTTGGACCCAGGTGGTCATGCGGGTCGCCCCAGACCATCAAGAAAATTGCAGATTTTTGGTGTTGCATGGTCTGCATGATGCCGTTGTTCTGGGGTTTCCCTGGTTGCAAATTCATAATCCAGTTTTGGATTGGAAATCTGTGTCTGTGGTGAGTTGGGGTTGTTGGTGTGCCTTTAGTGAGGCTCCGGTTTTTTCCACCTCTCCTCAGTCGCATGATGTTCCTGACTATTTGGCGGACTTTTATGATGTATTTAGTGAGAATGAGTCTGCGTCCTTGCCTCCTCATAGGAGTTATGACTGTGCAATTGAACTAAGACCGGGGTGTAAATTTCCCAAGGGTCGGCTCTTCAATTTATCTGTACCCGAGCACGAGGCTATGCGGTGCTATATTAAGGAGGCGTTGGAGAAGGGTCATATTAGACCATCCTCTTCACCCTTAGGTGCCGTTTTTTTTTTTGTGGCCAAAAAGGATGGTTCTTTAAGGCCTTGTATTGATTATCGTGCCCTCAACAAAATTACTATTAAATATCAGTATCCGTTACCCTGATTTCGGATCTATTCTCTAGAGTTAGAGGTGCTTGCTGGTTTACCAAGCTTGACCTCAGGGGGGCGTATAATCTTATCCGCATTAAGCAGGGGGATGAATGGAAGACGGCGTTTAATACTCCGGAGGGACATTTTGAGTACCTGGTGATGCCTTTTGGGCTCACTAATGCCCCTTCTGTCTTCCAGTGCTTCGTGAACGATATTTTCCGAGACTTTGTCGATAAATTTTTGATTATCTATCTGGATGATATTTTGATCTTCTCCAAGGATTGGGATTCTCATGTGGAACATATTCGGACTGTGTTCCGGATCTTGAGGGAGAATTCCCTGTATGTCAAAGGATCGAAATGCCTTTTTGGAGTACAGAGGATTTCATTTTTGGGATTTATTTTGTCTCCGTCAACTATTGAAATGGACCCGGCCAAGGTACAGGCCATTTATGATTGGGTTCAGCCCACTTCTTTGAAGGCCCTCCAGAAGTTTTTGGGTTTTGCTAATTTTTATCGGAAATTTATAGCAAAATTTTCTAGTATTGCCAAGCCATTGACTGATCTGACTAAGAAGGGTGCTGATGTGTTGAATTGGTCTCCGGAGGCTGTTGCTTCCTTTCAGGAGCTGAAGCGAAGATTTAGCTCCGCCCCGGTTTTGCGGCAACCTGATGTCTCACTCCCGTTCCAGGTAGAGGTGGATGCTTCTGAGATTGGAGCAGGAGCTGTTTTGTCCCAAAGGGATCCTGTAACATCTAAAATGAATCCCTGTGCTTTCTTTTCCCGAAAGTTCTCTCCATCTGAACGTAACTATGATGTGGGGAATCGGGAACTGTTGGCCATGAAATGGGCATTTGAGGAGTGGAGACATTGGTTGGAGGGAGCTAAACATCAAGTTGTGGTCCTCACTGACCACAAGAATTTGATTTACCTAGAGTCGGCTAAACGCTTGAACCCTAGACAGGCTAGGTGGGCCTTGTTTTTTACACGTTTTGATTTTGTGGTCTCTTTTCTTCCTGGAACTAAGAATGTCAAGGCAGACGCCCTCTCTAGGAGTTTCTTTGTTGATTCTCCTGTGGTGACCAAGCCTGCTACCATCTTAGGCGAAGGGGTAGTTTTTTCTGCCATCTCGCCCGATTTGAGACTTGCTCTGCAAGAGTTCCAGGAGGACAAACCTGAGCGTTGTCCCAGTGGAAAGTTGTATGTTCCTGACCAGTGGAAGAAGAGAGTGATGTCTGAAGTTCATTGCTCTGCATTGGCTGGTCATCCAGGTATTTTTGGTACTAGAGATCTGGTGAGTCGCTCTTTTTGGTGGCCCACTTTGTCTCATGATGTCAGGAATTTTGTGCAGTCCTGTGGGACTTGCTCCCGGTCTAAATCTTGTTCTCGCTCTAGTGGGTTGTTGATGCCTTTGCCGGTCCCCAGGAGGCCATGGACCCATATTTCAATGGATTTCATCTCTGATATGCCGGTCTCTCAAAGAATGACTTTTATTTGGGTGATTTGTGATAGGTTCTCTAAGATGATTCATCTTGTACCTCTCCCTAAGTTGCCATCTTCCTCTGAGTTGGTGCCCCTGTTTTTGCAACAGGTGGTTCGCTTACACGGGATTCCTGAGAACATTGTATCTGACAGAGGAGTTCAGTTTGTGTCTAGATTTTGGAGGACTTTCTGTTCCAAGCTGGGAATTCAGTTGTCCTTCTCCTCTGCTTTTCACCCTCAGACCAATGGGCAGACAGAGAGAACAAACCAGACCTTGGAGTCATATTTGAGATGTTTTATTTCTGCTGATCAGGATGATTGGGTTTCATTTTTGCCCTTGGCCGAATTTGCTTTAAATAATAGAGCTAGTTCTGCCACTTTGATGTCACCTTTTTTTTGTAACTTTGGGTTTCATCCTCGATTTTCTTCAGGGCAGGTGGAGCCTTCTGCCTGCCCAGGTGTTGACACTGTGGTGGAGAGAATGCACCAGATCTGGGACCAAGTAGTGGATAAGTTATCTCTCTCCCAGGAAAAGGCCCAGCGGTTTTCCATTCGACATAGGACCATTGGTCCCCAGTTTAAGATTGGTGATATGGTGTGGTTATCATCAAAAAATATTGCTATGAAGGTGGCTTCTCCTAAGTTTAAGCCTAGATTTATTGGACCTTACAAGATTTTGGAGATTATTAATCCGGTCTCTTTTCGTTTGGCTCTTCCTGTCACATTTAAAATCCATAATGTGTTCCATAAGTCCTTGTTGAAGAGGTTTGTTGAACCAGTTGTTCCTGGGGTGGCACCTCCAGACCCTGTATTGGTTGAAGGTAACATGGAATATGAGGTAGAGAAAATACTGGATTCCCGTCTGGCTAGACGGAGACTCCAGTATTTGGTTAAGTGGAAGGGTTATGGTCAGGAGGATAATTCCTGGGTCTCTGCCTCTGATATTCATGCCAAAAGATTGGTGCGTGCCTTTCATCGGGCTCACCCTGATCGCCCTGGTGGCGTGGTTGAGGGTTCGGTGACCCCTCCTCAAGGGGGAGGTACTGTTGTGAGTTCATTTTCCCCTTCGTCACTGAGGTCTGGTGAACTCCCTATTCTGGTAAAGGAAGGTAATGAGCCTGATTATCAGGCACCTGAGCCTAATGAGGAATCACTGGCTGAGTGGAGTCACGGACTGGATATAAGGCTCCGACACCCTTCTGCCCTGCGGGTGATTTCTCTGTGGACTTCTAGGACACCAGTCTGATTCCTGCTCCTCTAAAGCTAAGTTTTCTGCTTTGCCTGTTAGCATTTGTGTTTTGTTTTCCTTGCTTTTCTGTATTCTGCCATTCCCTGCTGGGGTGAGCTGAATCTCCTTTTGCCTGTAGCTCTGTCTTCAGAATATTCCTGAGTACTGACATAGCTTTTTGAAAGCCTAGCGTCTTCAGGGCCTTTTTCACTGTCAGTCTGTTGGCTCTTATTTTCATAGGGTTTTTCACGGATTGCAGACAGCAGCCTTCCTGTCCTTTTCTATCTAGTTAGCTTTGGCCCCGTCTTTGCTCAGTCTATCTTTCTGTCTGTGTTAGTGTTTTCATCTTGCTTCACCGTCATTATATGTTGGGGGCTGCCTATTGCTTTGGGGTCTGCTCTGGGGCAGTTTAGATTTCCCCTTTCTTTCTTTAGGCCTATTTAATTCTCCGGCTGTGATCGAGGGGTCTAGGGCATCGTAGGAACCCCCCACGGCTACTGCTAGTTGTGTTGATAGGTTCAGGGGTCTGCAATCCGATAGCTGCCAACTTCTCTGGTTTTCTGGACTTAGCTAGCATTTCTGTTTTTGCCTCCTACGGTGACTCAATCATAACACGCTGGGCCCAGCTGCTGAGGAGTTGACGGAGTCTTCGAGCGTTCCGACTCTCCGGTGACACTGGGGCACCACAGGCCCCGGAGGAGTCCTTAGACGGATGGGCCACAGCACCCGGACTGGGGCAAGCGGCGGCAATGTGGGGTGGCGATTGGCAGGCCACCTGTGCAGCTAATAGCTGCGACGGGGTATCCGCGGCGAGCAATGGCCCAGTCCTAGCTGCGGACCGGAGTGGGACAGTGGTGGCCACCGACGGCACTGGACTTGCCGCGGCCACGGGGGGTGAGCAGGGCGGCTGCGGGTGGCGGGAGGCAGGCCGCAGCCGCGGGCTGGAGCGAGGCGGCAACGGGCGCGAGTGACCGCGGGTAGGCCGCAGCCGCGGGCTGGGGCGAGGCGGCAACGGCCGCGAGCTGAGGTGGAGCGGCAGTAGCCGCGGGCTGAAGCAGGGCAGAGACTCTCGCACGGTCATCTCAGCGCCGTCCCCCTGATGTCCCAGGTGGACGTCTCTCCTGTCTCTGGTAAGTCACTTTGGCTCTCAGTCGCCCCCACGGTCTCCTGCTGATTCTGTCCCGGTCTGCTGACTCATCGTGACTAGCGTTCCCAGCCCCTTTTATACTGGCTCCTTCCCCAGCCCATCTGTCCATCTCAACGGTCCGTCCCCGAACTCTGTCCCCCGGGAACAGTCTCCCCCGGAATCCAGGTGACGGTCCCCTTGGTTCCGGCCCGGACACTCGGCGGGGGCCCTTCTTCTCACACATACGTCCAAGGTCGTTAAGTACCTACTGACCTGGACGTATGGATGTCAAAGGTCGTAAAGGGGTTAAAAGATCATGGTTCTCAGCAGCATGTTGTCCTGTGTAAATAGGATGTGCTCCCGAGAACAATAGCAACCTATGAGAACAGAATGATCTCCTTATTGTATGTCTATTTTAAGTGCAGTCATAATGTTATGGAATGTTTGACAGATATAGAGGCCAGCGAAAAAGAGAAAAGCTGCCCCTGCCTAGATCTATCAGTATATCCACTATAAGCACAAAATTACCAGTCTGGGACTATATTCATTGTCTAAAAAGTCAACGTTCTTAAAACGTTTGCCCATATTTGTGAAGCCTCCTTCACATGTCTGTGTTTCCAGTACTTGTGGTATGCGTTTTTTTAACTGCTACCTCACGTACCCTATGGTGACAAGGGCCAATACAAGTCTATGGGTCTGTGAAAAACACATCCAGGACATGGATGACATCAATGTGCTGTACGTGTTTAGCAATTGCAATGTATAAGAGAAACTTTGTAATTTATTTCTTCATAGAATCCTATAATGTTAGAGTTGGAAGGGACCTCCATGGTCATCGTGCCCAACCCCCTGCTTAATGCAGGATTCACTAAACCAACTCAGACAGATGTCTGTCCAGCCTCTGTTTGAAGATTTCCATTGAAGGAGAACTCACCACCTCTCGTGGCAGCCTGTTCCACTCATTGATCACCCTCACTGTCAAAAAGTTTATCTATACCAGAAAAACACTGATGACAACTGATGATAAAAACAGACACACTGATGGCATACTGATAAAAAACTGATGGAAAACACGGATGACACACCGATGGAAAACACTGATACTCACCTTTACTGGTTATACAAATGCGTGTTTTATACAAACCCTGTCTTATGAGGAAAGGTTGCAGGATTTGGAAATGTTTAGTTTGCAAAAGAGAAGACTGAGAGGAGACTGAGAGGAGACTTAATAGCTGTCTACAAATATCTAAAGGGCTGTCACATTGTAGAAGGATCAACTTTATTCTCATTTGCACAAGGAAAGACTAGAAGCAATGGGATGAAACTGAATGGGAGGAGACACAGATTAGATATTAGAAAAAACTTTTTGACAGTAAGAGTGATCAATGAGTGGAACAGGCTGCCACGAGAAGTGATGAATTCTCCATCAATGGAAGTCTTCAAACAGAGGCTGGACAGACATCTGACTGGGATGATTTAGCGAATCCTGCTTTGAGCAGGGGGTTGGACCAGATGGCCCAGGAGGTCCCTTCCAACTCTATGATTCTATGATTCTATGATTCTATGAGTGAAGGACGCCTAACATCAGAAGACACCCTCAGCAAGCAGCAGAATCACAGTGGTAAGCATGTACTACCTTGGCCGATGCCAGTGAAGGGTTATGCAGGAACGCGAGATGCAGTGACAAACAGGAGGCAGATCAAGAGATAACAGGGGTTTATTAAAGGGTATACTCCTTGCAGGGAGAGGATCAGGGGGAAAATGTGGAATGAGGTTCAGGAAGAGAATAAATGTTCAACAAAAGGGTAAACTTATCAGTCTGATGTTCTCAGAAGATGGAGGCTTGGCTATCCCGCGGGGGTGCCGTAGGTGACGTGTGAGGTCTCTGGCTTGATCCTGGAAGAATGTGAGGCACTGTCTCCTGACAGCCGCGCTGTATCCTGGCTTTCCTAGGCGTAGTGGTGAAGTCCCGGAATGAGGTCTCTGTAGCAGACGTCTGCGGCGCCGCTGTGGGAGGCACGAGCACAGTAGCGAGGACCGGGGAAGTACTAGACAGCTCGGTGTGATTTCCCTGGTGAGGCCGGCAGCGAGCACTGCCTGAAGTCAGCGGAATGGTACGGGATGTCTCCTCTGTGTAAGGGTATGTGCACACGTTGTGGATCCGCTGAAGATTGGCTAGTGATTTACAGTACAATGTGATTCTATTGGGAAAAAAACCGCTGTGCACATGCTGCAGAAAAATCAGTGCGGAAAAGCAGCTGTTTGTTTTCCGCAGTGTCACACTCGCACCTTGGCAGGTTGGTACGAGCGAGGGGGTTGTGGACCCACTGTGCCACAAACCAGACTACCCTGGAAGGGGCGTAACCAGGGCTCCCACTAGGAATTTCGGGGCCCCATACTGGCAAAATTTTCGGGGCCCCCTTGTGACTCCGCCCAGGCTCCACCCCAGCCCCGCCTCCACCCCTCGAACTGTCCACAGTCCCACAGCTCTCTCTTGGAAAAACACCATTTCTCACCAATCACACATTAACAGTTCCCATTACCAGATCACACATATAGCCGGCAGCTTTTGTTTTGGCCAGAAGATCTTTTAAACCGCCACCATAGCACGGTAGACACTTTGGCCAAGCTCTACTCTACTGTAACCTATTAAATATTTGTTAAAATATCCAATACAATTTAGGTATGCCTCTACCTTGTGCCAGTCATTACACTGGCTACCCATCCACTCCAGAATCCAGTACAAACTTATTGCCCTCACCCACAAAGCCCTCCATAGCTCAGCACCACCTTACATCTCCTCCCTTGTTTCAGTATACCACCCTACCCGCACCCTCCGTTCTGCTAATGACCTGAGGTTAGCATCCTCAATAGTCAGAACCTCCCACTCCCGTCTCCAAGACTTTACACGTGCTGCGCCAATTCTTTGGAATGCACTTCCCAGGTCAATACGATTAGTCCCCAATCCCCACAATTTTAAGCGTGCCCTGAAAACGCATTTATTCAGACTGGCCTATCGCCTCAACACATTAACCTAATCTATCCCTGTGTGGCACAGCCAATAGTTTTACCATAACCAGGTTCCCCACATCATGTTCCCACATGCTTTATGCATCCATCAGCCCTCTGTGTCTGTACTGTTACACACTTAACATTATGGCTGGTCCAAACAATCAGGGCAACTGTTACCACCCACCTTTCGTGTCTCCCTTTTTCCCTCATAGACTGTAAGCTTGCGAGCAGGGCCCTCATTCCTCTTGGTATTTTGTTATAATCTACTGTATGTGATTATTGTTATGCTGTAATGTCTATTGTCTGTACAAATCCCCTCTGAAATGTAAAGTGCTGCGGAATATGTCGGCGCTATAGAAATAAAATTTATTATTATTATTATTATTATTATAGGTATACAAAATTGGATTCAATACAAAATTGGATTCAAATGGATAGTCAGGTTTAAGCCAAGTCAGAAACAACAGGCAAAGATGAGTTGGCCAATCTAAGGGTCAAACTGGTGAGAACATGCAGGGCTTACACAAAATGGGCAAGACAGGACACAGTATCAATCCAAAAGAAGCAACCGGTTTGTATACAAAATCATGCAATAGCTGGCACAAGTGACAAGATACAGAGATTAGATTAAATAGAGCCCCGAGAGTGAGTATTGGCCACCAGTGGTTGGCCAGTCAGCTAGACCACCAGATCAGTCCATTAAAGGTGCTGGCACTACCCAGCACATCTGTCAGCACTACTGATGGGAATGAAGCAGTGCTGCCTGATGGAGAGAGTTGCTAAGAATGCTATGGGTTTACAAAAGAAAGTTGCAAAAAGTCGGCAAAGGAATGTCAAACTCACGTAATTTAGAGCGACATGCCCACCAAGACATAAGTATAGATAACAGATGCCGTAATCAGACAATCCATAGGGCGAACATCCAGCAATAGGGAAGTTAGATGGTGTAATGTGATAAGTGATAGTCACCTGACTGCTCCCCTGCTGCTCTTGTTTTAGCGAAACACACATAGTGCAGGAGTCTGCGCAGTATGACCAGGTTATGGCACTATGACAAGTACATTGGGAACCTTCTGATGAGAACACTGATTGGTATCGATAACTCAAATATTGGAAAGATGTCCTGCTATAAATGGCTATCTCGCCAAATAAATGAATATTAGGACATTTTTCTTAATGCCCCTTATTCTATTCTGAGAATTCAGTACAGTATGATCATAGGCTTGCTAGCCAATTCTTCTGGAACAGACAGAAGACTCCAGAGGAAAGGGAAGCCCTCACAGACTCTTGAAGATATTGGCAAATTTCCCAGCCGCCACCTAATATTCCCACTAATGTATGATAAAGGGTAGACTGAAAATGTAGGAGTGGCCAACAGTAAAAATTTTAGACAGCGCACACTCCAAGTTCTCCCAGGCAGGCAACTCTAAAAGTGTAAATTGCTGGTCAATCATGCTCACTGTCGTTACTTTCATTCCTTATGGAACTGTGGGAGATAGCCAAGCCATGCCCTCACCTGGCCTTCAGCACTCCCATACAGTAAGTATGGACGGGGGGACAGTGTGCACGATCGATAACTACTCCATTCATACAACGCTTTTCAGAGCCCCAGTTCTCAAGATTGGTTTAGGTACCAGTGATCAGACCCCCAGCATAGCATGAATAGGGGAAACTACCAAAATTGAGATTACCCCTTTCATGGAAAAGCTAATTCCAATAATTTTATTCTCTAAAACCTGTGCTCACGTTTAAGATCAAGCAAAGTGAGTAAATTATTAAAAGATGGTTTTATATTTTGTTACAAGTGACACTAAGTCGGACTTACAGTAAGTCCATCAAGGCTTCTTTAACCATGTATGGAGGATATGCCCACAATGTCAGAAACTTTGGAGAAAGTAGGGAAACTATTGTTTTCCACAAAATCTGTTTTCCCCTTTCAAATTTCTTTTGGGGTGTCCTGCATTAATTGCATTATAAAAGAATAAAATTTGTAAAACAAAATATGTATCTATTATTAGAAGATCAAAAGATTTTGTTGGTTTCTCATGTTGATTTTACATGTGTGCGTGGAGAATGTGTGCGGGGGTCTGTGGGACTGTGTGTGTGTGCGGGGCTGTGCTCTGCCGGTGCTGTGTGGTGCCTGTGGGGCCTGTGTGGGCTGTGCTGGCGCTGTGCGGTGGCTGTGCGGGCATCGTCCGATGGGACTACTTGTCCCATCCGTCTATGCCCGCTACAGTGACAGCATTATAGGATGATGGGAAAGTAGTATTCCCATCATCCGGCTAATGTGGTGAATGTAAAAAAAAAAAAAAGACATACAGAACATACAACATCGCTCTCCAGGGGCTCCAGCGATACAGTGATGCTGCGCAGCCAGCCACTCACAGTAATGCCACAACAAAGAAGGCAGCAGCTTTACTGTGATTGGCTAACACATTCCGGCGGGAGATCCAAATATTGCGAGGCGAGTAGTGAAATTTATTCGCTAGGATTCGAGTACCGCGAGTACCTCATTACTCGCCAAGTACCGAATCCTAACCAGTATACTCGCTCATCCCTAAAGTCTTTAGGGATGAGCAAAGTTTTCCCCTTTCTATTTAGTAGGAGGTAACTGCCTAATTTCCGTGGATCGCACCGCTGGGACACCATCCATTCAAGGATTTGTGTTTGAATGCTGCAGATTTTGAGCATGCTCAACTCCCCTTCATTCTTCCTCAATATGACCAGGAGAGATAAAGAATAAATAGCACTGATGTGCACCTGCTCAATATCCTCTGCATTCAGATGGAGGTCTTCAGAACGCCATTCTCTGTATCGGTGGGGAACCTACAACTCGGACAACTAGGATTTAGGACGTTATCCCCCATCTTATACATCATGGATATCTTACAATCTTTATTCCCTCCTATGGCTCCATCATTCAGTATCTACTCACTAGACACTACCCAAGTTCCTCCCAGGTCCAGATCTCTGTCTATGGATTAAAGGGGGAAAATCAAGAAGCTTGCCCATGGAAGCCTGCTTTGATTTGACGGATAGTGTTACACACAGTTGACTTTCCTATCAAGCATCACAATGGGTTAGAACTTTTTATAAATCTACTACATTGTGTTTGCATGTCACCCCAAGAGTTAAGAATCAGCTTGGCTACATCCGAATGAGCATGAATAGGAAAGTGACCATATAAACAATATTTAAGGCAGCAGTCGCTGAAGGAGCGTGCTGTATGTGAGACATAGAGGTGGAGGAAAGTATCCTCCTCATGTTACTGGGACTGAGAAGGCAGTGGGTAGGACATAATGACTGCAAACCACATTGTTATTGGATAAGGCTGGTTCCATACACAATGTACAGGACACAATGACTGGAGGGAAGGCGGCGAGTATCCAGGACACAGTGGGGGAGATGTGTTGCTGTAGAAGTGACTGCTCCTCCTGCCAATCACAGTCTGTCCCTCCCCAGCAGCAGACCCAGCTCTGTGCACTTACATGCACTTTAATGAACACAATTCTCAGCTACCAGGAGGGAGACTCTCAGGAGTGAGTACTCTGGGCAAGCTTTCTGCTTTACACCTGCATAGGAATGGTGGGGAGGGGGCTTTGTACTGTATCAGCTCTGGAATCAGGGCAGCTGGTAGTTTTTGTAAACTCTTCAGTGGTGGAAAAAGGCTCTTTGTAAAATCGGTGTACATGGAGCAGTGGTCTTTGTGACAACACAGCTGAGCTAGTGGGGCTGATGGTGTTGTCACAAGTGCTAAGTGTTTTCTAAACCTCATCCTCTACCTGCTTCTTCTGCACTTTAGAAGGATGTGTTGACTTACTGTGATTTATAGGGTCTAGGAAGGCTATCACCAGGCGGGTCATGCATAATTGGACTTGGCACTGTTTACCAATAAGGAAACTTTGTATAGTGGGGTTTGTTTGATAAAGTAACTTTCTGGAAAGCTGTTGATGTTGACCTATTGTGCGACCTAGAGTGGTTGGGTGATTGGACATTGAAACTTCAAGAGAGTTTTAATAGAAGTTACTGTAACTTTCTTTACCCGTTTTGCAGCTTTTTCGCAGTTCACCCAACAATTTAATCTCTTATTGGATGATGGTATCATTCTTTGCATCTCAAGATATTCTCCGTTTTCTCCACCTGCAAGGCGTAGATAGGGTTTTCTCCACCTATCCTGATGGGTTGACTGTTTTTGACCATCAGCCCATCCAACAACTCAGTCAGTACCTCTTACTTGGTGATGTCATACATTGCAAATCACAGTGTCATTAATCACATCCCAGGACAAACTTTAGTCTTCTCCTACCGCGGGACACAAAAAGTGTGTGTTAGGCTAGTTTCACACTAGCGTTTTTTTTTTTTTTGCACTGCGCTGTGTGCGCAGTCCAAACGCATACAAAAAAATGCATATTTTATGTGCATGCGGTTTAACCAGTTTGACTCTTAAAACGCATGCGATTTTAAACGCTGACGTGCCCATATCCATGCGCACGCCAGCATTCCCATAGACTGTAATGTGTTTTTTTTGCGCATTCCGTGCGCATTTTTTACACAGGTTGGGCGCACAAAAAAATGCAACAGGGTGCGTCCGGCGCTCATAGGCGCACAAAACGCATACAAACGCTAGACAATGCGCACCCTGCTAAACATAGGGGAGCATTGCGCATGCGCATGTATGAAACCAGCCTTATACCTATCATGATCAGTTTTACAGTTTTTAACCCTCAGCATGTCCAGCAGCTGAGAATCTCATATTAGGTGATGTCATCATACTTGTAATGATGATGTCATTAATCACGTCCCATGACTTTCTAGGTTTTTTCCGCCTCTAGAGGGCAGGAAGGGTTTGTTATACCTATCATGATGGATTGACAGTTTTTTGACCGTCAGCCCATCTAATAGTTAAGGACCTGTTATTAGGTGATGTCATCACAGTGGAAATGATGATGTTATTAGACACATTTCACATTTGTTTTTTTCATTTGATATGGCGTTGAAACATGGTGTGAATAAAAAAAACCTTGTTATTGTAATTGTTGAAGAATCCTTTTACTCCAGTAGAGCAGCCCACCTTACGTGTTTTGTCCAACTGGATCCAATGTTTCCTGTAGGATTTAACCACCAGCCATCAGGCAACTTCAGCTGTTTTTCTTCATGCCTACATAGGAGTTGTGCCGGTCACTACTCCACCAGATGAGCATTAACCAAATAGTCACCCGCTGTCTTTCCATATTGTATCACCCCATTGTACGCTCTGTTCCCCACATCTAGATTTCTTCATTATCCAGTGACTAAGTATCTCTTATTAGCGGATGTCATCACACTTGAAGTGATGTTGTCATTATTCACACCACATCACAGTCTCAGTTTTCTCTACCCCTAGAGGACAGAAAGGGTTTGTTATACCGTGATGGATTGACAGCTTTTGACCATCAGCCCATCCAATAGCTAAGGATCTTTTATTAAGTGATAGAAATAATGATGTAATTAATTCTAATATGTACTTAAAGGGATCCTGTCAGCTGTTTTGGCCGCTATAAGGTGCGGCCACTGCCTTTCAGGGCTTATCTACAGCATTCTATAACGCTGTATATCTGCCCCTGATTCGACATGAAAGATAAGAAAAATAAGTTTTATTATACTCGTTGCAGGCGGTCCGGTCCGATGGGTGCCGTAGGTCCGGGTCCAGCGCCGCCCATCTTCTTATGATCATAGTTCTCCTGCTTGCTTCATGGCTCCCTGGCATTGCACTCCTGTATATGCGTACTTATCTGCCCTAATGAGGGAAGAGCAGATTCCTGCAGTGCACAGGCGCTGGGCCTCTCTGTCCTTACCTGGCACCTGCGCACTGCAGTACTTTGCTCTGCCCTCATCAGGCCAGATCAGTACGCCTGCGCAGGAGCACCATGCCAGGGAGCCTGTAAAGCAAGCAGGAGGGCGGCATCGCAAAAAAAGATGGGAGGTGCCAGACTCGGACCTGTGACACTCATCGGACCGGACCGCCCCCCCCCCCGGTGAGTATAATAAAAGATATTTTTCTTATCTTTCAGGTCAGATCGGGAACTTATCTATAGCATTATAGAATGCTGTAGATAAGCCCTGAAAGACAGTGGCCGCATCTTATATCGACCAAACCTGGTGACAGGTTCCCTTTAATTTACTCCTTTGCACCTCGGTATTGTAGAAAGGGTTCCTAACAATGGATAATGTCAATAGAAAGGTACCAGCTTACCCAGTATAAACAAACAAGTCAATTAGTCAAGTTGGTCTTCAAAAAAAAAAAAAGTACAAGTCTTTCTTGAGACAGGAATGAGTGTAAGCAATCTTACTATCGTATCATTAATTATGAGATATTTTGCATTGGTTTGTGAAATTTTCTACTGATTGTTCACCAGTAAACATATTGATAGATTTTGATCTTTCACCTTGCCAGTTCTGCTATGTGAACACATATGGGTAAGAAATGCCAGCAGAAGTGACCCACTGCCAAGGAAAAACAACCAGCAGATGTCAGGCTCAAATCAGCTGTATCTACTCTACACCAGGCAGCTGTGAACCGCACATCTGGTTTTGAGCTCATAGCAGCTGATTGTGATGATTTGCTGTGTACTAAATGCAGGCGGTGAGCGGGGATTATACGATCAACCAGTACAGACAATACTATAATAGGGAACATAGAAAGTTACCAGTGCTACCAATAAACCTATAGCTGTAATGTATGTGGCATATGCTCCTTCGTTCCGATTTTGTTCCTTACATGGCATGGGACATAAGTAAAAATTGTATGGGTCCAGTCACTGAGAACCCCAGAATTGCTAGAAAGCGCAAACCCACTCCTTCTTCTATGACCCATCAAGCTAAGAATTTGTAGCCTTCAAATTATGCTATAGATCTCTCTATTGACTTGAGAAGAGCTTTGAGTCTACCGATTTGATGTTAGAAGCTGCTGAACCACCACTAAATCTACGACTCAAGTTATGTTGACAAGGTTGTGAACAGAAACATAAAGAAGACCTTTTTACTAGATTTTTTATTTAAATGGAGTACCTCCTCCAATTGCCACTGTTCCACTCATTCTGGAACCGTTTTTCTTCTGTGCCCCTCCGTTCCAAAGTTATATCCCAAGAATCAAATTTTCTCTTCAACCAACTGGGCCGATAGTACAAAACTTCCCTGTGGGCGTTTGCTTTTGTTTTGTCCTCTGAGGCTGGACAATGAAAACAAAGCCACACCCACAGGGATGTTTTGTGATACACGCCCAGTTGGTTGAAGGGAAATTTTGCATCTTTATTACAGGGGGGCATAACTTTGGAACGGTGGGGCATAGAAGAAAAACTGTTCCGGAATCAATGGAGCAGTGGTAAATGGAGGGGGTCCTAGTGAAAGAACCTCTTTTAAGAAGCCAGTCCCACAAATTTCCTATCAGTGCAGACAGGTAAAACCTCTTTGACATCTCTGCGGAATTCTTTTTGTAGTTATTAAAATGTTTCTAGATTAGCAGGTAAAAGTGACAGTCACCTACTAATTAGCAACTTGATGTTTTCTGATCTGCATTTATGTGATGGAGAACCCAAGGTACAGATGCTGGCTTATTTTACCTCACTACAGCTTGTTTGATAGATAGTTCTTATTAGCAAATCTCTTAAGTGATGTCATCACACTGGCAATGATGATGTCATTATTCACATCCTATGACATTTTCAGTTCACTTCTTCTCTGGAGTACAGAAAGAGTTGGGTACACATCATGATAGGTTGACATGAGAAGGATTGGCAGTATGTATCCAAGCAACCAATTTGTTCTTCCCTTGAGAAAAGCCACCACCAGTGGCATCTACCAGCAGCTTACCCCACCGGGTCATCTGTTCATGTGTATGGGGAAGACGAAGCATCTAGCCTACTATGTTAGATGTATGAGCAACTTTAGGTCTGATTCACACATTTGTGTTTCATCATGAAGAGTATGAAAAGTGATGCACGGGTAGGGTCGGCAGAGAGACTTCTAACCTGTCACTGACAGTTTTATAGGCATATATGAAGCTGTCAAGTCTGGGTCTGCAGACCCGCGGCTGGTCCGTACTCGTACTGTGAAACACAGATGTGTTAAATCTGTTCTTATCTGAAGTGGAGAACTTCTACAAAAACTCTCTAAGGCCAGTTTCACGTGCTTGACATTCACTGCCCAAGTATGGATTCCTCGTGGGTCTCCTGACAAAAACTCAACAGCCTCCTAGGCATGCATGAGGCTGTAGAGTTCTGATATGTAAACCCATGGCCAGACCAGAATCATGGTCCGTACTCAGACTGTGAATGTCCAAAGTGTGAAATCGGCTTTAGGCTGTATTCATACATCTGTGTGTCACCGTCTGTGGTTCCCAGATTGGCTGTGGAGTTCCTGTCTCAAACTCAATGGCCTGAAGGCATTTATAAGGCTGTCACATTTGGGTAAGCAGACCCTCAGCAGGCCCGTATGGATGTGTGAATCCAGCCTTATCTGGAGCGGAGTCCGGTTTCACATGTTCAACATTTACTGTCCAAGTACAGACCCCTCGCAGGTCTCCTGACCAAAACTCAACGCCTCATACTCATATATGAGTCTGAGTTCCGGTATGGAGACTCCTGGCAGATCCAGATATTATGGTCCGTACTGGAATTGCAAGTGTCGGATTCACACATTCATGTGTCATGGTCCAAGTACGGCCCGTGATTGGCCACTGGTCTCCTGACCCGTAGATGACAGCCTCATTTATGCTTATGAGACAGTTGAGTTTTGGTCAGTGGACCTGTGGCCGGTCACTGTACTCATAAATGTGTGATTCCAGCCTCTGAAGGACCCAGCTTGTTTGAGTAGCACGCGAGCACCCATAGATTTCAATAAGAACTTTGTAATGCTACATTTCACCTGTGGTGGCGCTGCATGCCACGTTTAGGTTCTCAATGAACCTTTATAATTAGAAATATCTTAATTAGACTTCCGAAATTAGATGTTTTTTGATGAAATATGTTCTCTTCTTTACTGGAGACTCCAGAAAATGGGACTTATTTTTCCCAAAAAGAAAGAAATAATGAAGGGAAGTACAAAGGAGGCTTCATCGCTGATGTTTTGTCAGTGATCAGCTGCTCTCACAAGCATGTTCTGCTTTCAGCCTCCAAACATGACTCAGCAGCGCCGGGCTGACATGTTAACTCCCACAATGCAATGCTGCACAACAGAGACTACTACTTTCACAACAATGCTAGGGCTTGCATCGTGGTCACAACTTAGAGAAGTAAATAACAAAGAAAACACATGGGGGTGGGGGACATCAGCAAAATGAAAGTAGGAAGTAGCTAAAATAATGACATTAGAGAAATCATGGAAGGCAAAAAACAAGAGCTCTTAGACTGTAAGCTTGCGAGCAGGGCCCTCATTCCTCTTGGTATCTGTTTTGATCTGTGATTATTGTTATGCTGTAATGTCTATTGTCTGTACAAATCCCCTCTGAAATGTAAAGTGCTGCGGAATATGTCGGCGCTATAGAAATAAAATTATTGTTATTATAAGATGGATTCACATCTGAAATACATTAAAGGGACACTCTAGACTAAAGTATATTTATTGTCTACTACATATTTCTGCCACTTTTTACTATAGTCTATGGCCTTGGTTATCAAAAAAGCCTAAAAGAAAAAAACATTGTTGTTGCCCAAAGTAACCAATCACAGCATAGCTTTCATTTTTAAACACCTCTTTATAAAATGAAAGCTACACAGTGATTGGTTGCTATGGGTAACAGACTGTGGTGATCAATCTGCCCTAGGTTCAGCAATTTCTTGCGTTTTTTTTAAGATCTACGCTTCTGGTTATTGTATGGGACCTTTCAGGTCATGTACACACATAGAGTAAATTCTGCGGTTTTTTTTTCAGCTGTATTCTTTTTACGCAATCTATTGCATTTATCAGTTCAAACAAAATGGATGTGATTTCACGAAAACTCCTGAAGTGTGTGATTTTGGTGCTTTTTTTCTCTATTGTCTTTTGTGGGCACACTGAAAAAATGCGTGCGTTTTTAGTGCAAAATCAAAGATTTTCTATACTATAAAAAATGCCTTAAAAACACTCCGCATGAATTAAAGGGGAAAATACATCTAAAAACAAAGCGAAGGAACAATAATCAGGTAAGATTTTTATTGCAGAAAACATGCGGATAATTATTATTATTATTATTATTGTTATTTATTATTATAACGCCATTTATTCCATGGCGCTTTACATGTGAGGAGGTGTATACATAATACATACAAGTACAGTAATATTAAACAATACAAGTCACGACTGGTACAGGATGAGAGAGGACCCTGCCCGCGAGGGCTCACAATCTACAAGGGATGGGTGAGGATACAGTAGGCGAGGGTAGAGCTGGTCGTGCAGCGGTTTGGTCGGTCGGTGGTTACTGCAGGTTGTAGGCTTGTCGGAAGGGGTAGGTCTTCAAGTTCTAATAAGCAGCTGAGAAATAAAATGCGCAACATTTACGCTACATGTGAACAGAGCCTGACTGTTTACTTATGGGGATAGCAGATCTGGCCTGTACATGTAGTAAAGAGATCTGATTACCAATCTGTAATGAACCATGCACCTACGTGAGCGGCACAGGACAGGGACAAGTTTACGTTTGCTGGATGTAGGCAATGAAGGCATCCACTTCAAAATCCAAGGCAAGAAACTTTTTGCAGTGCTCGTGAGTAGAGTTAGTGCGATAGTGGCCACTGGACTGGAGCCCCGAGAATCGGCTCTTACCTGGTGGCATCCATGGCTCCTCTTATTATTAGTAGGCCTGGCGGGGCTCCACAATATACAGTATGTGTCACCGCAACGGTGACATCATGCCAGGCCAGCTAATCAAAAGATGCCCGGAGTTACGAGACAGTTCTCGGGGCTGCCCTCCAGCAACCACCGACATGGCCACTATAACGGGTCATTTCGCACCAACTCCACTGATGGTTATGAAAGCCAAGATAGTGAACCAGCTGTTTTCAGAAAGGTGTATGACGGCCTCCCAACTCTTCCAGGGGAGATAAGGATTTGGTGCTTTGATTTCAATCTCCTGATCCTTCTTCTCTTGCAGGGTGATGAGCTGCTACCGGATGATTCGGGCAGCGGCCTACCATAGAGCACACATGGACTCTCAGCTGAGCTGAGCATTCATGTGCTTGAGAAAGACTGCAGTTGACCGAAAGAGCATTTGGCCAAATTGTATGGTCACGTTAAGAATAGGTCTGTTTACACTGTGTGGCTACAACACGTGACAGAACTGTGCTGCAAAAACCCATGTGGCTTTATGGCAGTGACTCTCATTAACACAACAACACTGGGCAATCCTTGGTAAAACCACATATATACGTATCTTGTTTGCTGCCCCAGCAAAGTTGCTATATCTGAGTATTTCTGTAGGATTGTATTTCTGTAGGATTTATTCAATCTATGCTGTTTAGTTGCAGTAATTGCTGCACAGCACAGAACCCGGTGTCAAAAAAGGTAAAACTGCCTTAGTTCAAAGCTAAGCCCCCTACACACATCCATATAAAACAGGTACCGGAAAAATCACTACTGGTGTCTTTAGTGCTTTGGATCAGTGTGCCATCAGTGTTTCATCTGTGTTTTTCCAATATGGATAAAGAAAGAATTAAATTACTAATCTAATAATAATCTTTATATAGCGCTAACATATTCCACAGCGCTTTACAGTTTGCACACATTATCATCACTGTCCCCGATGGGGCTCACAATCTAAATTCTCTATCAGTATGTCTTTAGAGTGTGGGAGAAACCAGAGTACTTGGAGGAAACCCACACAAACACGGGGAGAACATACAAACTCCTTGCAGATGTTGTCCTTGGTATGATTCAAACCCAGGACTGCAGCACTGCAAGGCTGCAGCGCTAATCACTGAGCCATCGTGCTGCCCTCTACACTTTGCACTGTTAAACATGTACAACACACGGATGGCACACGGTTGCCATCCGTGGGCTGTACATGTTTTCCACGGACCCATAGACTCCAATTGGCTCTCGTCATCCATGCTGCTGCAAAAAAAAAACGGACATGTGAAGATCACCATAGGTTATAATGGGTACATTTGTCATCTGTGTAGAAAACAGATACCACAAGTACTGCAAACACGGCCATGTGAAGGAGGCCTACACATTTGGGTATGTGCACACAGAGTCTTTTTGCTGAGTTTTCAGAACAGAAACTTACGTTTTTAAGATTTTCCCCTGTGGCAACCACCTGAACTCATCAAAAAAATGTTCAAAAGCGACTTTCTGATGGAAAACCTCTAAGGCTGGTTTCACATTAGCGCTTTTTAAGCGCACGCACGGCCGGGGGTAGCTCCGCCCCCGAGCCGGCTCTCTGCCCGGCGTGCCCGCCCCTTGCTTGTAGCGCCGCCTCCTAGCGCACAGCGGCGCCTGCGATCGGCGCACCCTATCTTTAGCATAGGGTGCGCAGATCGTGCGCAGGCCGTGCGCTAGTTGCGCTTTGACCTGCGCTGCACACTTTTGACGGTGCGCCGTGCGCGCCAAAATCAAACTTTTTGGATTTTGGCGCGCACGGCGCACCGTCAAAAGTGCGCAGCGCAGGTCAAAGCGCAACTAGCGCACGGCCTGCGCACGATCTGCGCACCCTATGCTAAAGATAGGGTGCGCCGATCGCAGGCACCGCTGTGCGCTAGGAGGCGGTGCTACAAGCAAGGGGCGGGCACGCCGGGCAGAGAGCCGGTTCCGGGCCGGAGCTACCCCCGGCCGTGCGTGCGCTTAAAAAGCGCTAATGTGAAACCAGCCTAAGAGACGCTGTGTGCACATACATGACCTTTTTCTGCTTCCTAAGAGAACTCCAGTATTTTTGCTGAGTTTTGGGAGCAAAAACTAGAATTTTTGAGATTTGGAGGAGATTGTACAGTTGTCTCTCGGTTTTCACTCACTTTCTGCTCGTGAATCTCTTTGAAAAACATAATGTGCACATAACCTAAGGCTATATGCACGCCGAGTGTTTTTTTTTAGGATGTTTTGAAGTAGAAACAGAGCAGAATCTCCAAATTTTTGAAGAGTTTGGGCTTTGAGGAGGATTTGGAGAGCTTCCACTCAGTTTCTGCTCCAAAAAGACTTCACATGCACGTAGCCACTGAGTAGTGATGAGCGAATGTGCTCGTATAAGGTGTTATCTGAGCATGCTCGGGTGCTAACCCAGTGACTTCAGCGTACTCTAATAATATGTTTGAGTCCCCGCGCTTCCATGTCTCATGGCTGTTCGACTGCCGCAACACATGCAGGGATTGCCTGTTTGTTAGGCTATCCCAGCATGTGTTGCAGCTGTCCAGCACCCGTGAGACATGGAAGCGCGCCAAAGAAACTCGGTTAGCACCCGAGCATGCTCAGATAACACCTTATCCGAGCACGTTTGCTGATCACTAGCACTGAAAACTGAGCGGAAACTCTCTAAATCCTACTCAAAAACTCAAAACGCCTTAAAACTTTTGAGTTTATGCTCAGTTTCTCTTCCAAAACTCTGCAAAAAGACTCAATGTTCACATAGCCAAATAAAGCAGGAGCAAAATCTGCAGCAGATCAGTGGCAATATCTGCTTTATACATGGATTTGTCACAAATTTTACTGCTGATTTCACTCTATACATTAAAAAAGAGTAATATTGCAGAAGAAATATATGAAAAGGTTATCACTTCCTGGGCGTCACTGCTTCTGTAACTTCATTCACATCTAAAGAAGTTGCAGCAGAAACAGCTTAGTTCAGCCACACTCGGCTGCATCTTAAGGCTATGTGCACACGTAATTTTGAGAGTTGCAAATTTGTCCCCGCGGTTTCACACCTCACAATGGAGAAGGTGTGAAACCGCAGCAGATTCCGCACAAAGAATTGACATGCTGCGGATTGTAACCCGCAGCAAATCCGCAGCATGTGCACAGCGTTTTTGGTTTCACCATTGAAAACAATGGTACTGTACAACGCAGCAGAAACTGCTGCGGACCCGCAGGGCCAGAAACACTGCGGATCCGCAGCAGAATCCGCAGCGTGTGCACATAGCCTTAGCCATAACAGGCTGTGATGAGAGTAACCCTTTAATGTGTTGAGTGATTGTTGCAGTCTACAAGATTGCACACAACTGAATGCATTGTTCTGGCCTGCAGATGTGACTCAGGAGTTAAAATCAATCAGTAGCATTGCAAAAAGCCCAGGGCTAAAAAGTGATAGGAGACACATGACCTTCTTGTGTAGTTGCACAGACACTGCATAGTATGAGATAATTTTTTCCTAGAAGCAATGTCTTTGTACACAAGGCACGTGTGTCATGATTTTCCGATGTATGAAACCGGACGCATATATAAGTGCGTTAAAGGGGTTATTTCCATCTTCAGAGATGGCTACTGCAGGATACAGCTGGCAAAAACAAGCACTTCTGACATTTAATGCTTCTTAAAATTTGCTGCCATTCTTGAGATATTAACACTTTTCTTTTGCTTACTGCTTGTTGCCTAGCAGACTGACCACCGATGGTGTCTGGCGTGTTAACATTGCACAAAATTATTAGGTGGTAACAGTGCACTCAAGCGATCTGGACAGTTTCAAACAGTTTACAAGCTCAATATAAAAGAGCATGTAACTGTGGGGTACTCGGTACTGGGCCTGTATCAGTGGGATGTGTCACAGCGGCGGTGACCCGGACCGTGGCCCTGGGCGCCCAAGTAATTAAAGAGATGTGAATGGTGGAATGTAGTTAGATGAATAGTTCGTGACGCCACCTGTGGTGTTCGGCAAGGGAGGTGTTAAGCCGACGCTGCAGACAGATCCTCTGGGACAGATGGTGTGGAGCAGCGAGGATGGTATAGCCCTCCACAGGCAGGGCTGTTGTCCCAGGGCAGTGTAGATGTGAAGACACTTAGATGATGTAGTGTCCGGTGCAGGGAATGTAGCAGTGCCAGGCGGACGGACGCAGGAAGGAATGGAGGACACCAGGGCATGTAGATCCAAAGCTTTACTCACAGTCTGTAGTGCCCGCTTCTGTGCCGTGTCCTCCGGGTCAGGGACTCAGTCAACCTCCAGGCAAGATGGAATGCTCCCTTCCACACTCCGCCAACTTATGTGCCTTTCCTGAACATCTCCTCTATAGCACCTTAAGTGTGAAGATCTCCTAGTACTGTGTTACACTGGAGTTCCTCCTGACAGATGTTCCCAAGAACCTCACTTGCACGGCAGACAGCTGTAGCCTGCTTCGGGGACTCACTACTCCTAAGTCCCGGCTCTCTATCCATGTTGCTGTTGTGCCCTCAAGTCTTAGATGGGAGTAGTGCATTTCCAGCCCACTACTCCACCGGTGTCTGCTGCAGAACCAGTAGTGTCCATACAACCTCAGGGACCGGGCCCCGGCCTTGCGCTTAGAACTTCTAGGCAGGGTTCTTCCTCTAACCCACGTCCTCTATGTTCCCTTTACTCCTACGTTCCGTACTTGTCCTTTCCCTTCTATGGAAGCTCAGGCTTCGGTTCAATGTCCTTCTCCTTCTTTCCTTTCCCATGCCAGCTGGTCACTGAGGCAGCTGCAACACTCCTTCCTCCATCCCTCTTCCAGGGATCCCCACTCCTCCTGCGTGGCTTCCTCTCTCCTACTCCACCTCTGAACTCCACTGAACTCAATCCTGGAACTGTCCCACTCTTATATATATATTCTGAACTCCACCTACCTCCCAGCACTTTTAGTGTTCCAAGCAGGGAACCACCAAAGGTGCTCTGCCTCTCTCTAGGCAAAGAGCCACAATGTGGCTTTGCTGAACTACTCTATTGTGTGGGGTGCGAGTGTTGGAGCGTGGTCAGGAGCCTCCAACTTACCTGAATGGTGGGGCACCACACCTTAGGAGAAGGTGCAGTACCTCTGTGGCGACTGAGCCTCAGGGGCACCACATAAGCACTGAGCAATGTTTTGCTGTCTTGTAGCGGTGGTCGGTTTCCAAGGCAACGAGCTGTCAATGAAAGAAAAGTGTTAGTATCTCAAGAACAGATGAAAATATGATTAAGCAGTAAATTGCAAAATTGCTTGTATTTGCAAGGACTGTCGGACAACCTCCTTTTATGAAGATGGCAATCACTTCTTTAAGGATTCATACACTTGGAACTTGTACAACTCTGTGCATGAGCTCCTTTTTGAAGGCAATCTGACATCAAGATTGTGGGTATTAAACTACCGGCAAGATATTATAGGTCCACCTTTACCACAATGACTCCATAGGATCTTCACTGTTAACACAATAGTCCTGAACGGATTAACGGCCCACTTCACACAGTTAGCAGGGTTGCCTTTCCGCCTGGCAGTACTGTCCACACCAAGACATGGCTTCCACCGTTATGCCAGTCTTCCCTGCGCAGGGAAATCAGACAGTGAGTACTCAATCAAGCTAAATCTGCTGGTGCTGGGTGAGGAAACAAGCCTTGAAGGCAGAGGTTTGGTAAGTGCACTGTCACGCCCAGAGCACTTAACGTCTATTTGTTCATTTCTTGGGAATGTAGTAAAATTTAGATGATTTAAAGGTGTCGATGGATTTGGCTTTCAAAGGCCTGCAGGACCATATGTGTGATTTGGGTGATATTGATCTTACTGACAGATTCCCATTAATAAGTTTGCTTTGGTAAGTTTCACAAAGGTTGTTGACCTCTTCCCTAAAGGCTCGGATCTTAGTTGTATGGGCAGTTGTAAGTTCATTCAAATCAGACAGGGTCTGTTTACACTAATGGGATGTCATCAGATTCTGACAGATCAAATATCCATTTAAAGTCACTGGAAAATTGATATAAAGATAGTTAAATAAGAAAGAAAGCATTGCAATAGAATAAAGGCACCGATAGTCGTCTGATGAATGTCACACAAAACTGCCCATTTCACTGGAATCGACGGATCATCTAATGTGTACAGGTGGGCCTGACTCTCCCTGACAGCACATATTGGGCGAAAGAAGGGTTCTGTATATTAGACTTCAAAGTTCTCAATACTTTTGAGGTTCCTAGCTGCTGCTTATTCCCCTCCCATAATTGAGAGCCCATGCATGCTCAAGGAAGTTGAGCATGCATGGGTGAGTCCAGAGGAAAAAGTGTCAACTGAGCAAGTTATTTAGGTTTACCATTATATATTTATTGTTAGTAAACACTAGCCATTTATTGATTTCCTTTTGCCACATAAATGAATATGACGTGGGCCATGTCTGACGACTTCCCAGTGTTGTGCAGTTCCTCCTGAAATAGTAAGGTAAAGAAAAAATTATTAACATGCGCAAAGGGAACTTTAGATCGCAGCGTTCAGCTGCATGTCTTTCTATGCAGCCACACGCTCTGCTCCCGAGTGCCGGCGGCAGTGCCGAGCATTGACGTGCAAGACTCGTCCAAGTATGAGCCTTGTCACACATAGCGACGCACCAGTGATCCCGACAACGATATGACCTTGTCAGGATCGCTGGTACATCGCTACATGATCGCTGGTGAGCTGCCAAACAGGCATCGCGGGTAACTAAGGGTGCGCGTCACTTAGTTACCCAGAGCCGCGCGGTGCTTAGAAACCCGCTGTTTACCTTAGATACCAGCTCCCTGCACCAGCACGCTGGTATCTAAGGTACACAGCGGGTAACTAAGTGACGCGCACCCTTAGTTACCCGCGGTTTACATTGGAAACCAGCATCCAGCTTGCTGATCACTGGTCTCCCGCCTGCCACACGCAGCGATGCGTGCTGGCCAGCGGAAGACCAACGACCAAAAAAAGTCCAGGGCATTCGAGCACGATCAGCGATACCCGGCGGGGAGGAGCCGGTCGCTGATAGGTGTCACACACAGCGATATTGCTAGTGAGATCGCTGTTGCGTCACAAAGCTTGTGACTCAGCAGCAATCTCGCTAGCGATCTCGCTGTGTGTGATGGGGGCTTTAGTCTAAGACCGGTTATGCTCAAAACACGTAGACCCGTGTCCTTTTGTTCTCTTTATATGTTTTAATTCCTCCCTGTTTTTGACTACAGTATGTTGCTAATAAAATAAATGTTGTAATATACTTACCTCATTACCTGTGGATTCTGGATTTTTCCCTTTTGCTGCTATATCTACATCCAGACGTCGGTCTGGAGCATCTGTGTACCGCACTTCGATTCAAGGCATTTTTCAACAGTTGTATTTTCAGAACTGACCCTTTTGGAGGAGTGGTGTCTTCTGGCAACTTTCTGATAAAATTAAAGCCCTCATTCCTTTGCTCTTGAGTTTCGCTCTCTATGATTAGTAACTAACTACCCGTTTCTCACTTCTGTCATTCATAGTCTGAATATGGACCATGCTGTCCAGAATGACCCAGGGTTTACTGACATGAACTCAATAGCTTCATAAGCCTGTAGGAGGAAGTAAATTCAGGTTAGTCCATACTCTGTCTATAAAGATCAGACGTGTCTTACCCCCAGACCCTTCATGCTGGCATGCCTTCAAGTGACCATAACTGATCAGTAAAATCCCATAATTGCAAATAAACAGTAATTTTAAATTAGTTTTCTAGTCTTGGTTTGGGGTACAGGGAGCACAGAGCTCGCAGTCATACTGTACTTATCCTGGTGCCTGGCAGGCTCCAATGGCCCCTGAGCTGTATAAGAAGAGACTCGTTATATACATGCCACATGCCAAATGGGAGCCTTACTCCTTTTTATTGGCCTAGGAGCTTCAAATTAAGTCTCTGCCTGCATTTATCTACTATTTTGAAACAGAGATTTCCTAATTCACTCATTAATTCCAAAATTTCGCCCTCCCTACAAGCTGTTTTACTGATGACCCTGACAAATAAATGAAGTGCCATGGAGCCATAGTTATGGCCTACTAATTAACACCAGTAGGAAGTTTACATTAGATGCTCATTAGTACTCTATAAAATGCTTCCCAGAAAATGCTGTGCAGTTCCTCCTAAAATAGCAAATAAAAATGCGTACTAATACCCACAATGGAAGTTTAATTCAATGACTAATAAGCTTATCTGTATAACTGTAGGGTGTAAGGCAGCGGCTTTCACGTCCATGCGGTAGTGAGGCAGTGCTTCAAGATAGTTCAACTTAAATTTCTTTATTTGTTGACTTACTAAATTAATCCAAACTTTTTCATCCGTTACACAGCTGAAACGTCTGTATCAGTCTGTTGCCATTGGCAGCTGAACCACCGTGTAACTCACGAGTGCGGTAATGGCTTTGCTTTAGTCCTGGCTCTGGCCTGTGTTCAGCCTCACACAGACCATACATACACAGAGCCTCCTGCTCTGCTGCTTGCATACCAAACACCGACTCACCCACACCTTATCTGAAAGTTTGAATGGTAATCATGGCCATGGGCCACTCCCAAGATCCGGAGTGGAGGGGGAGATCCGTCCCATTATCTTCCCACAGATCTCTCCAAAAATATAAGCCCATGTCAGGTTTTCCTAAATCTGACTTGGTCAAATAGTTTGACCCAGCCCAAAATCTCTTTTATTTTACACTAGCTGAAGAGCCCAGCGCTGCCCTGGCATAGTAACTAACTACGGTTAGTTATAACAAATTATGATGATTATATCTATATATACGAGGGGCGATCCAAAAGTAATGATAATCAATAATAAACACAATGAATATAGTCAAAAAATGTTTTTATTTTTCTACATAGTCTCCTAACAAGTCTATACATTTAGTCCATCTCTTTTCTAAACTTAGAATTCCCTTCGAAAAAAATTCTTGATCTTGACCCTCAAAAAACTCCCCAACAGCGGTTATCACGTCGCTATTGTCGTCATATTTCTTGCCCCGGAGGTGTTCCTTGAGCCGAGGAAAGAGAAAGAAGTCACTGGGGGCTAGATCTGGCGAATAGGGGGGGTGTTCCACAAGCTCAAAGCCCGCTTCTTGAATGGTAGCCATGGCAACTGCAGCTTTGTGAGCCGGTGCGTTATCTTGGTAAAACAGCACTCCAGCCCGCAGTTTGCCGCGCCTTTTCTCCTTGATAGCCTCCCGCTATCTTATTTGTTCTGCGTAGTAGGAGCCCGTAATAGTGGCTCCTTTCTCCAAATAGTCCACCATAATAATTCCTTCAGCGTCCCAAAAAATGGACGCCATAACCTTCCCTGCTGAGCTTGACACTTTGAATTTCTTCGGCGTCGGTTCGTCAGCTCGTTTCCATGTCATCGATTGTTGTTTAGTTTCGGGATCAAAGTGGTGGATCCAGGTCTCATCCATGGTCAAAAAACGTGACAAAAAATTCTCCTTGTCTGCTTGGAACTTTTCGAGATTTGCTATTGAAATGTCAACTTGTTTCTTCTTTTGCTCGTCGGTTAACATTTTTGGCACCCAACACGCGGAGACCTTTCTCATATGCAATTCTTTTGCAAGGATTCTTTGAATACTGCCATATGAGATCCCTGTGACCTCAGCTACATGCCTGATAGTCACTCTTCGATCTGCCAACACAACTTCTTCAACTTTTTTCATGTTTTCTTCATTGAGGGACGTGGATGGGCGTCCTTCGCGATGTTCATCTTCCGTCGATGTTCTTCCCAGCTTAAATTCCTTGGCCCAACGTGCAACTGTGGAATATGGAGGAGAAGAGTCCCCCAATGCTTCCACCAAGTCGCTGTGTATGTCTTTGGTAGACATTTTTTTTCAAGCAGAGGTATTTGATGACAGCTCTGAGCTCGTTTTTTTCCATTTTGATGTTTACTCCTTGGCAGTTCATATTCAAATGAATGTAGCTCTCGGGAATCGTGGCCTATTTAAGTGATTTTTTTTTTCCTGGACTAGTGGGTACCTAAGAGAGAAGAAAACATTTTATTTTAATTTCTGTGTGCAATAGAAATAACCGATTATCATTACTTTTGGATCACCCCTCGTATCTATATATAATATCTCTCTCTCTGTGTATATATATATATATATATATAGCTGAGTGTAGAGCCCCTCCCACTCCGCATAGCCACATTCACTATAATATCCCACATCATCCCGTCAGCCAGAGCAACCGGACTACTACCCCTAATATCCCACATCATCCCGTCAGCCAAAGCCACCGGACTACTACCCCTAATATCCCACATTGTCCCGTCAGCCAGAGCCACTGGACAACTACCACTAATATCCCACATCATCCCGTCACAGCCGCCGGACTACTACCCCTAATATCCCACATCATCCCGAGCCACTGGACTACTACCCCTAATATCCCACATCATCCCGTCAGTCTGGGATCAGAACCAGAGTGCTGAGTGGAACGGTCCTAACTTCCATACCGGGGATCCCTTTAAGAGAGGCCTGGCATCAGAACCAGAGCACTGACTTCCATATCAATGATCCCTTTAATGGAAGCCTGGGGTGAGAATCAGAGCGCTGAGGGATTTACCCTAATTTCCATACCAGAGATCCCTTTAAGAGAGGCCTTGGGTCAGTACCAAAGCGCAGAGTGGATTTACCCTCACTTCCATACCAGAGATCCCTTTAAGAGGGGCCTGGGGTCAGAATCAGAGCGCAGAGTGGATTTGCCCTCACTTGCATACCGGGGATCCCTTTAAGAGGGGCCTGGGGTCAGAACCAGAGCGATGAGTGGAATTGCCCTAACTTCCATACCAATGATCCCTTTAAGAGAGACTGGGGTCAGAACCAGAGTGCTGAGTGGAATTGCCCTAATTCCATACCAATTATCCCTTTAATAGAATCCTGGGGTCAGAATCAGAGCACTGAGGGATTTGCCCTAACTTACATACAGGAGATCGCTTTAAGAGAGCCTGGGCTCAGTACCAGAGCATTTGGATGCAATTGCCCTAACTTCCATACCGGGGATCAATTTAAGAGATCCTGGGGCCAGAACCAAAGCACTGGATGGATTTGCCCTGACTTCCATAGCAATGATCCCTTTAATAGAAGCCTGGGGTCAGAATCAGAGCGCTGAGGGATTTGCCCTAACTTCCATACCGGAGATCCCTTTAAGAGGGAAGATGTGCCTATGGGATGGAGGATGTGTGATGGGGATATGGGCAGGGTGGGGGTGATTCATTTCTGTCATGTGCTCTCTGCTCCTTTCTGGGGGGCAGACAATGGCTGGGAGCTTATGTTCCGGGGGTGTTGTTGAGTGGGAAAACTGTTGCTCATCGCAACCAATCACAGCTCAGCTTCTTTTCAACCAATGAAAGATGCTTCGTGATTGGTTGGTGATACACACATACATTCAATTTTATATATATACAGGGGTTGGACAAAATAATGGAAACACCTGGAAACATCAACAAAAGTTAGTTTAATATGTTGTAGGTCCACCTTTTGCGGAGATTACAGCCTCAATTCTCCGAGGTATGGATTCATACAAGGTGTGAATTGTTTCCAAAGGAATTTTAGCCCATTCTTCAGTTAAAACACCCTCCAGTTCTTTGAGCGACGATGGTGGCGGAAATCGACGTCTAACTTGAATCTCTAAAATCGGCCATAAATGCTCAATAATGTTGAGATCTGGGGATTGTGGGTGCCAGATGAGATGCTCAACTTCATTACAATGTTCCTCGTGCCATGCTTTAACAATTTTAGCTGTATGAATTGGTGCATTATCATGCTGAAAGATGGCGTTCCCCTCCGGGAACAGTGCTTGAACCATAGAATGCACTTGGTCGCCCAAAATGCCTAAATAATCGCGGCTGTTAATTCTTCCATGAAGGGATATCATTGGCCCGGCGGATCTCCACGAAATAGCACCCCAGATCATCGCAGAACCTCCGCCATGTTTTACAGTTGGGAGAAGGCAGTCTGGGAGAAGGCTCTCCAGCGGATTTAGTATGTTTCTATGCACATCCAGGAGGACAAATAACGACCCTCGTATAGGATTCCTCTTACTGCTTCACAATTGCTAACAATGAATCTCTATTAGATTAGGACCGCCCACTAGACTCCAGGGATTTCCATAAAACATAATTAATATTACATTTTTACCAATAAACCTTGCAGATTAAATCAGACACTTGACAGGTTCACTTTAAAGGTGCCCAGTTCTGAATATAGCTGCTCCTGGATCCAGCGTCCACTTTTTTCTTGTGTTCAACACAGGACAGAGTTTCTTGTGTCTGCGCATCATTGGTGTTATGCTTGAAGGGGAATGGCTAACCATTTATTTCAGTAGCTATGCCAGCTTCCCTTTTTTATGTATGCTACTTACTAATATATTTCATTTACCCAACGTTCTCCGATCTTCAAATATCAGGTTCAGGGTCCCGGAAGACCCACTTCTAGTTTTCGACACAGAACTTGCTTGTGAATTGGGCTATCAGCTTCTTTCAATAACAAAGTGAGCTCCCGCTTCATTTGCCACCATGCATAAAGAGAGAAGGGAACTGGCTTAGCTATTAAATAATGCATTATATCCAGGGCTGCCACTAGGAATTTCGGGGCCCCCCCTTGAGACTTCGCCCAGGCTCCACCCCCAGTTCCACCTCCACCCTAGCTCCTCCTCCACCACTCGAACCAAAATCCCTCCACCCTTTCTTTGAAAAACTTCACTTCTGCACCAAGCCCTCACCAATCACACATTAACACCATATCACATACATAGCCATCAGCTTTTGTTTTGACCAAAAGATTTTTTAAGCCTGCCACCATGGCAAGGTAGACTCTACTGGCAGGACCCTACTCTACTCTAACCTATTAAACATTTGGTAACTTTTTTTTGTATATTTTACTTATCTTTCTTCAAGGGAATGTGTCACATACATTTTTTTACTAATTGAAATTATATATATATATATATATATATGTACAATCACATACTGAAATGGTGGACAAATGAATACATGGACTTGTTATTTACTCACACAGCCAGTGTTGCCGCCGCACCCACCACCAAGTCAGGAAGAAACTAATGGTCATCTCAGCCTGCCCACCGCTGCCGTCTCAGCCTGCCCACCAAATAAATGGAAAGTGTATATTACTGCATATATAATCACTGATTATACACTACAAAAAATAATCTTTATTGGTATTTATTCAAAACCTATAAATTCTAGAACATAAATACACCTCGAAATGTAACTCTAAGTGATTATGTAAAAAAAACAAGAATAAATAAAATAGAAGTCAAGAGTAAAGGGCTGATCACCTCATTTATTTAGTTTACTAACTTTTATACAGTAATAATTCCAAAACTCTTTAGGATATGTTCCCACGGTCAGTAAACGCTACAGTAAAGTAGACCCCTTAAGGAACTTATCTAGATGTGTGGTTAGCACTTTGAACCCCCAAGTGCTTGACAGAAGTTTATAATGTAGAGGCATAAAAATAAAAAATCTTATTTTTTTTTCACAAAAATGATCTTTTCACCCCCAATTTTTTATTTTCCCAACTATAACATGAGAAATTGGACTCTAACAGTTGTTGTGCAATTTGTCCCGAATAGACTGCTACCCCATATGTAGGGGTAAACCACTGTTTGGGCGCACGGCAGAGCTTGGAAGGAAAGGAGCACCATTTGATTTTTTCAATACAGAATTGGCTGGAATTGAGATCAGACGCCATGTTGCGTTTGGAGATCCCCTGATGTGCCCAAACAGTGAAAACCACAAATTTTAACTCCAACCCTAACCCAACACAGCATGCTGGTACTGTGCAGCACAGTCTGTGCTGACTAAAAGGATAGGACAATGGTTGAGCTGCAGGTGGAGACAGTCAACATGCTGGTACTAGTCGGCACAGTACTAGTCGGCACAGTCTGTGCTGACTAAAAGGATAGGAATACGGGCTGAGCTGCAGGTGGAGACAGTCAACATGCTGGTACTAGTCAGCACAGTCTGTGCTGACTAAAAGGATAGAACTATGGGCTGAGCTGCAGGTGGAGACTCTGGAGACAGTCAACAATGTGCCTACTAATCATGGATGCTGGAGATTTGTCCCACTGGGCCCTGGCTCACCCCTTCATCAGCTGGGCCCCCTGGCTCACCCCATCATCAGCCCCTGGCCCCCTGGCTCCCCCATCATCAGTCCCTGGCCAGCCCCCTGGCTCACCCCATCATCAGCCCCTGGCCCCCTGGCTCCCCCATCATCAGCCGGGTCCCCTGGCTCCCCCATCATCAGCCCCTGGCCAGCCTCCTGGCTTACCCCATCATCAGCCCCTGGCTCACGCTCACCTCATCATCAGCCTCTGGCCCCCTTGCTCCCCCATCATCAGCCCCTGGCCCTGGCTCACCCTATCATCAGCCCCTGGCCCCCTGGCTCAGTCCACATGACCAAACATAGGTAAATATACGTATGAAAACAAGTATATCAATGGGAGATAAATCACAATTCTATTCCCATATATCTTATAAACATTGCTATAGGAAAATCTCCCATCATAATTCACACTCTCCTCTCTGCACCGACATGCATTAATATGAAAAATGTTGCAAATGCTTTGTTGCTGCACCTACATCTGTTAGGTGTGTGCACAGTGTTATATCCCATGCGCAGTGTCCACCCATTGATATACTTGTTTTCATACGTATATTTACCTATGTTTGGTCATGTGGACCGATATCTCTTTTTAGGTGTTTTTATGGTCTGGCTATCATGCTTTAATAAAGATTACATTTTTTATGGCTATGCTTTTTTGTCTTTTTGGATATTTTTTGGATGTTTCTAAGTGCCATTTTTGGTAGGCTTGATATTTTGGATATTATTACAGAAGGTATTTTAGATGACTTATGAAATCAAAAGGTGTTCTAATAGTCTTCATTCTTCACATCCATTTTTAATTGAATGATAAAATGCTTCAGCTTCAGTTAACTGATGCCAGTCATACTTTTGTCCACATTAGTGGACACTAAGCCTATAGAGAAGTGATATGAAAAGGCGCTGATGCTCCTTGGGGGCAGGGCTTAGACTTCCTCTTGTCTTATTGTAGGCAGACCAGGGAAGGAAGGCCCATTGCCTTATATCAAAATGTAGGTTTTCAGAATGGGGATTGGGAATGCCCATGATAAAAAGGAGTTTGTGTGTCTCCTTGTGGGCGGGGCTTGGTTTTCCTGGTGTCTTATTGGAAGCAGTTCAAGAAGGCTTCATTCATAGCTGGTTTGTAAGAGGGAAGATAGGAAAAGTGTATGATTTCCTGGGAACCAAATATGGAAATTCTCTATATTCATCCACAGTTTGAGTTTTAAGTATAGAATTGAGGATGATTTAAAGTTTTTTTTCCAGTTTGTATCTTGTGTTTATTTATGGGCTTCAGCCATAAATGTGCCTCAGTTGCTCTTCCTGAAAGTAAACAGATCTTAAACATGATGACGGGAATGGAAACATCTAGAATATTGGAATGTTGCATAACTTTTCTTTGCACAATGAGTAAGCGATATTTATAGAAAACTGGAAAAACCCTTGCTTTGTTTTTCTCAGATAAACTAACTGTAATGGCACGGGACACGGACTCCTGATGCTAAATGCAGGTCGTTGGCACTTATCTATTTGAATGATCAGTGACCTGCTATAAACTAATCATCTGCTTTTTTCATATCTTTTATTTATTTTTTATAACTAAATGGCCAGCGCCAAGCCATTTCCATCAGTAAAGTCCCCAATAAGTCTGGACATGCGTCTAAAATATAATACTGTATCTTGTTATGTTTTTTTCTTAACTCCTTGACTATCAACTCAGATGACAATGCTATAAGGTCCCATGTCAGCTACAATCTCCATTTACATTGGTATCGTGCATTGGCACACAGTCACAGCTGATATGAAGCCTATACGCATCTACTCAGCCTTTATTGCATTGTATCATTATTGTAGATGTCACAAGTATACATCTGCTTTACCCTGGATTCTGCATGGGAAGTAAGAAGGCATTAAACTGTTGGCTGCCAGAGGGAGAAGAAGACTGACTTTGCCCAAAGCCCGCCCAAACAGTACAATTGGGATATCAAAAAAGATTATAAAGCTATATTTATATGCTATAAACACCTCAGAGACAGAAAAGTATAAGTATATAGAGCAAGCCATGCTGGCGACATCACACACCCAGTCCATTCTGGAGACAGAAGCGAAAAGAGGAACCATTGATTTACCGGAGGAAAGAGGTATTTTATGTATTTGCCTCTGACAGAATAGTCTCTTTGAACCAAATTTGGAACCTGAGCCTTGTCACATGTACTGGCATGTAAACAGGGTGAGAATATAATTTTCTTACTATTCATTGGAGAAATATACGGTCATAATGTCCATCCTCAGAGTTTGACTGCCTATATTCAGGTAAAGGCACCTGCAGAGTCTAATCTTTATTACAAAAAAATACAAAATTAGAAATCTTTCCATTCTTACATTGACCATTGTTTTTTTTAAATCTAACTTCCTGATGTTTTAGTAAATGCACATGCACATTAGCAGCAATGAACAGACTCAGACCCTATGTTTTGTATTGAAGCATCTAAAGCAATGGCCGGAGCTGAGCCTCCCCTCCTCCCAGAAGAGGCGTGGGCGGAGGCCAATATGACGGGGCGGTTGGAATGTGAAGGTGGGGGGAGTGGGTTTCAAAGGAAGAGGCGGTGCTGATATATAGGGGGAAGCATCGGGCCTTCCTCCTCACAGTTCCCGCTCTTTTTACAGGAAGCTTGTCCCGCCCTCCCTCCCCTTTTAGTTTTGGTGTATGGTAACGTTGGAGTTATTTGGGTCATGGCGGTTTGGAAGGAGGGGGGAGTCCTTGGCGTCATTTGGAAATTGGTTTTGGAGACTCACTGTATAGGGTCTCCTACGTTCATAGGTATGGTGGTGGTGATCTGGTGAAAGGTGGATGGGGAGTTTCCGTAAAGTGGGCGATCCCCTAGTTGCTTAGTGGACAATACGTCTCGGTGTGATGGTGCTCCTTGCCTGTGGGGTAACGGCTGGGAGTAATATGTTGGGTTTAGTCCACAACATTTTGGGGTAATTCACCTAGATCTCGTGGCTTCGAGGACTCCTCCTCAGTGTTCAAGTTATTGTATTTATGTTGTTCATAATACATTATTATTGTTGTTTTTGATTTAATAAAAGGCTGCTGTGGCCATGCAAATTCCAAAGAAACTTCTGGTCTCTGGAATTATTAAGCAGCGTATGGGGTTAATACAGGTGGGTGGGGTGGTGCGTTAGGATGCTCTTGTCTCCTCTTAAGGAAACAACTTGACAAATCCCAACATCATGAGCGTGTGCAAAGGTCATTGTGGAAAGAAGGATATGACACTGGCAATGATGATTGGTTGAGCTTTTAACAGCTTTGTATAGGGGTGTTACCTGTCACTGTAACCCTGCCTCTTATGATGATAAGCCCACTGTAAACTATTCTTGAAAGAACCAGAAGTACGAATCTAAAAAAAAAAAAACAGTGGCCAGTGTAAAAATTGTAAGATTACTAATTTTGTATTTTTTATTAAAAAATTATTGATATGAAAAAAAATGGCAAAATTAAAAAAAATACATGTAACACAAAAAATTAATTTCAAGAATAGGTCATTTTAGGTCATATTTCCTTTAAAAGTGAATTTTTAAGACATTGTGCTTCACAAATGTGAATTGTCTTTGGAAATCTTGTTTTGCTGATCCTAGGTGTGGTAGAGTGGATTAGCATTGAATATCTGTACTAAATAGTCATCATATTCCACAAGATCAGAAACAACCCACCGTCTGAACCTCTACGCTCCAACAGACAGTGAGTCATGTAGAGTTGCTCAGTCGGTAATGCGACCTAATATTGCACGGACCTGGCACTCTGGACTACAGCTCCCATAAATTACTACACAGCTTTCACAATCTATCATAAACACTTCTGCAAATTTTTAGTATTTGATAATGTCCTTTCCACAAAATATATCAGATAAAATCTTAATTTCAATTTTGAATATTAATGGTGTGTTCACACTGATGGGTTTTTTTGCTGAATTTTTGGAGCAGAAACTGATCTCAGACTCATTGTGTTCCACCTGGAAACAAAGGAGTTATAGAGTGGTAATGTCACGCTGTGACTACGTAAATAAAGGGGCCCTGCGCTGTCCCTAGGGCTAGGACCCTAACTATCCCTGCTCCCAAAGGTACCTCTGAAGGTGAAGAGGTTTGGGCCACTAGCCTTACTGTTCTCCTGTTATTCCCTAAGCTGTCTACTCTTCCTGCCCAGGCCATGGACAGAAATACTAATGTATAAACACATAAGATAAACAGGGATAAGAAAAAGCAACTAATATACAATACACTCACCAAAGGTAGAAAGATATATCGGGAAGTGTAGAAGTGTACAAATCAAATGGGAATGGGACAGTGAGGAAAGCATATACCCAAAAACATACAACAATCTCCAGCAGCAAGAACGATCTCCAACTCAGCACAGCGATTCCAAGGGGCTAGGAAGTAAAACTTTCACTGGCAAAGAAGAGAAGGTCTGGCCAGATTTTATAGAGAGAGGAAATGACCAGGTCAGAAACAGCTGTGAGATGGTGCTGCAACTTTCTACCCAGCATAGAAAGGGTCGTTAACCTCTTTAGCACCAAATAAAACAAAATCCTTGAAACACAAACAGGCTAAATGGAAGATCTGTGATTCACAATACGTAGTGATCAGTACTTCAGATCTCCCAGGAGGACGAGACCCACTCGTGACAGGTCTTCTGCTTAGGACCCTCTTCTGAGAGAGCAACTTAATTTTGAGATGTGAGTGCCACTTTGGATAACCTACTATATGTAAAATGTACCTAACAGGTCATTGTCTAGAAGACCGACCACTGCTGCTGTCTAGCTTATAAACCGGGATTTTGAGCTAACAGAGCTCTCCAGCTATCCTACTGGCCTACTACAAAACAGAAAAGAGCTTGTAAGCACTGAGCATGTTCTGGTAACAGCGGTGGTCGATCTCTAAGTCAGCAAGGTGAAAAGGAAATTGTTAATATCTCAAGAATAAATGAAAACTTTAACAAGCAGTAAATTGCAAAATTGGAGTTACGTATTAATGTAGATGCGAATGACCCTCTTAATACTTGGCATTAAAATGTGGCATTAAATGGTTACACTCCATCAAATTCCTAAATTTGGTAGAAAAATTGTCTTTTTTTTTTTCAAAAGTATCGCACGTAATTTCCTTTCCAGAAAGAGCATTAAACAAGTTAGACCAGATTGCAATCTAGTATTTACTTCCTCTTGTTTCTGATGTAAATGCACAGGGTCGGTCATGTGAAGAGAAGCAAAGGCCTTTAAAGTGTTGGTACGTTACACAATCTTGCTGGGACTACTTGGTATGTGTTGGTAATATTATATCTAAACATATCGGATAATGTCTCCATTGGTATTGTGTTGGGATATAAACTTTATAAAAGTTCTATGTAATGGAGGTCACATGATGTTATAGACTCTTTATAAGTGATAACACTTCCCCATGTCCTGTAGTTATTACAGAGCAAACATTTAGTTCAGATCTGTAAAATGTATTTCCCAACAATATGGCAAACAGCAATTAATACTGAAGTAATGAAGTAGAATTTAGTAACACAGATTTGTACATTTAAGACTTCTCTTGGTTATAGAAGTGTTGTTTTCATGCTGTGAGATTAGATACATGCAAGAGATTGGCTGTTGTAGATAACACACTTTCAATTGATCATTTTGGAAAAGCTCAGCTCATTAGAGGTCATCTCCATAGTCAACTGACCACTTAAGGTTACTTTCACACATCAGTTTTTTGCCGTCAGGCAGGATCCGGCTATTTTTAGAAAAAACGGATCTGGCATAAATTTTGGAGAACTGTAGAAACAGATCCGTTTTTCTGCCGGATCCGTCTAGCAGGTTATATCTGTTTCCTGGGGGCTGGCCAATTGGATCTGAGCATGCGCAGACTTAAAAAAACGGATCCGGTGGCTGGATCCGTCTTTTTCTGGATCCGGCGCATTCCGATGCCCATAGACTTTCATTGTGGCAAAAAGCCAGAAGCGTCAGATCCGGCGCTTCCGGCTTTTTCGCCGGAGACAAAAAACGTTACAGTAGCCGTTTTTTCCAGACGCCGGAATGAGACAAGTAGCCGGATCCGGCAAAAAACGGATGAAACGCAATGCCGTCCGGCGTGATCCGGCGCTAATGCAAGTCAATGGGGAAAAACTGGATCCGGCATTGCATTTTGCCGGATTCGGTTTTACAAAAAAAAGCCGGATCGCGCCTGACGGCGAAAAACTGATGTGTGAAAGAGGCCTAAAGAGGACCCGTCAGCAGGATTTTAGACTCTTAACTAAACACATGGCTGTAATGGCGCTTTGAAGCTGATTAAAATGATACCTGTTTTGAAGAAATCCGTTTTGTCATTCTTCTGTTATCATCCATGTAAGTTTTATGCCAGTGAAGCGCAAGTGCAGCGGGGCTGGATGTTGCACTTGGTCTTTTCCCGCTTGCCTCCACTCTAGAATTAACAGGTCACTACTTTTTAAACGACCTGCCTCTCTCTGGGCAAAATTTCACTCAGGCGCTGGCAGATGGATTTCTCAGCTCAATTACATCTTTTGGAAGATACTGCCCATGCCATGCCCCTGGCAATAAAGGTGCAATTTCAGCCTGCAGAAGCAGGTCATTGAAAAACCAATGATCATAGTCATAGACTGACGCAGGCAGGAGGGGGGCAGCTAATACTCAGCCTGGCAGAAGACTAAAAATCTGCATTTGCTCATCATTAGCATAAAGCTTCTGCAGTTAATTAAAAAAGAACAACAAAACTTATTTCTTAAAAAAAGGTATAATTTAGTCAGCTTTAAAGCACCATTACAGCCATACAGTGCCTTGCAAAAGTATTCGGCCCCCTGGAACTTTTCAACCTTCTCCCACAGATCATGCTTCAAACATAAAGATATCAATTGTAAATTTGTGGTGAAGAATCAACAACAAGTGGAACACAATTGTAACGTTGAACAAAATTTATTGATTATTTTAAATTTTTGTGGAAATTCAAAAACTGAAAAGTGGGGCGTGCAATATTATTTGGCCCCTTTACTTTCAGTGCAGCAAACTCACTCCAGAAGTTCATTGTGGATCTCTGAATGATCCAATGTTGTCCTAAATGATTAATGATGATAAATATAATCCACCTGTGTGTAATCAAGTCTCCGTATAAATGCACCTGCTCTGTGATAGTCTCAGGGTTCTGTTTGAAGCACAGGGAGCATCATGAAGACCAAGGAACACAACAGGCAGGTCCGTGATACTGTTGTGGAGAAATTTAAAGCCGGATTTGGATACAAAATGATTTCCAAAATTTTAAACATCCCAAGGAGCACTGGCACTGTGCAAGCGATCACATTGAAATGGAAGGAGTATCATACCACTGCAAATCTACCAAGAACCGGCCGTCCCTCTAAACTTTCAAACAAGGAGAAGACTGATCAGAGATGCAGCCAAAAGGTCCATGATCACTCTGGATGAACTGCAGAGATCTACAGGTGAGGTGGAACAGTCTGTCCATAGGATAACAATCAGTCGTACACTGCACAAATCTGGCCTGTATAGAAGAGTGGCAAGAAGAAAGCCATTTCTCAAAGATATCCATAAAAAGTGTTGTTTAAAGTTTACAACAAGCCACCTGGGAGACACACCAAACATGTGGAAGAAGGTGCTCTGGTCAGATGAAACCAAAATCGGACTTTTTGGCAACAATGCCAAACGATATGTTTGGCGTAAAGACAACACAGCTCATCACCCTGAACACACCATCCCCACTGTCAAACATGGTGGTGGCAGCATCATGGTTTGGGCCTGCTTTTCTTCAGCAGGGACAGGGAAGATGGTTAAAATTGATGGGAAGATGGATGGAGCCAAATACAGGACCATTCTTGAAGAAAACCTGTTGGAGTCTGCAAAAGACCTGAGACTGGGACGGAGATTTGTCTTCCAACAAGACAATGATCCCAAACATAAAGCAAAATCTACAATGGAATGGTTCGCAAATAAACATATCCAGGTGTTAGAATGGCCAAGTCAAAGTCCAGACCTGAATCCAATCGAGAATCTGTGGAAAGAGCTGAAAACTGCTGTTCTCCATCAAACCTCACTGAGCTCGAGCTGTTTGCCAAGGAAGAATGGGCAAGAATTTCAGTCTCTCGATGTACAAAACTGATAGAGACATACCCCAAGCGACTTGCAGCTGTAATCGCAGCAAAATGTGGCACAACGAAGTATTAAGTTAAAGGGGCCAAATAATATTGCACGCCCCACTTTTCAGTTTTTGAATTTCCACAAAAATGTAAAATAACCAATAAATTTCGTTCAACTTCACAATTGTGTTCCACTTGTTGTTGATTCTTCAGCAAAAATTTACATTTGGTATCTTTAAGTTTGAAGAATGATATGTGGGAAAAGGTTGAAAAGTTCCATGGGGCAGAATACTTTTGCAAGTATCTTTATTTAAGAGTCCAAAATACTGCTGACAGATCCTCTTTTCTTGCGATTTTATAAAATGTATTCTGTAGTCCCCTAACATGTATGATTCAACTTGTATTAACTTATTTAGTTGTTCATTTTTTATCTGAAAAAAAATTATGGTATATTTCTTATCAGGTAATGAAATATTGAAAGGATTACAATGTTTCCCTGTGGGAATTACATGGCTTTATGTTCTCTGAAGGGGGTCACAATCTCTATGACATGAACTTCTCGTCTAATAAAAATGCTTGGACTGTATCACTGAGGTTCTTCACAGAAACTCATATCGCAGTTAGTGATGATGACAGCACAGTTCCTGTCACACAGTAATATAAAAGATGACAGTTCAGCTTCCATGAATGTTTAAAATAATCTGTTAATTAATTCAGGATAATTTAGACAAGGGGATAATGACAGTATCAGCTCTTCAGGCAAAGATGATCCTGGATATAGCTTTTCATGAGACACTCTACTGTTCTCATGGTGGAACTAGGTGGAACTGTATGGAAATAAGTATGTCACATATAAAATAAGTGCAGAGTGTGATAGACAATCAGGATGAAAGTGCAGAAAAAAATGCTCAACTGCTTCTTTAAAGTACCCATCTACTGTACAATTGATCAAAATGGACATTTTTAACAAAAATGATAAATCGTCAGGGCAAATTTAACAAAGTTTAGAGAGAAAACAGCAGAGAGTATATTAGGTTCTGACAGTTGGGTAGTCATTCATTTTTTGGAATGAATACCATATGTAAGGACTCATTCAGACGTTCATGCCAGTCGATACGAGGACGGGCCCTTAAAGCGTGAACTGGCCACAACTCTCTGACTCAAGCATGACAGCTTCATATATTTCTATGAGGCCCTCATGCTCAGGTCAGGAGGGACTCCTTTAGTCCATGCTTTAGCTGTCCATGTTTTGAGCGATTGGCATGGACATCTGAATATGCTCTAATGCATTCAACCTCAGTTGGTTTTTTTTAGCAAAGCATGGTTCTCTGTCCTCAGAAGGCACCATACGATGACTGAAACACATTGAAATCTTAAATTCTGACTTGATTTGTAATAGTGTCGCAAGGTTAGATTTGGGTGTGAAAAGGTTGCTGATCAGCTGATTGCATGGCGTGACAGAGTGTAGGTCACTCCTGGGGTGCACTCCATACACAGCTGTCTCATAGTCAATGAGTGGAGCAGAGGCCGCGCATGCGCACGTTCACTCTATTCTGGAGAGCCATGTTCTTGGGATCGCTGGCAGAATCATCTTTTCAGACAGGCGAAGAATGGGTAATCGTATTTCCCATTAGAGCCGGCGTTAGAATTACACAGCAGTCTATAGAAAAGTGTAAGTTATGTAAAATGACTTTTCCCCACCCGAGTTCCCATGTCAGACTACAGACAGTTTGTACACCAGTCTGTATATTGTGCAACATTGTGCAACTGAATTTTTAATAGTGTTTACACAGACGTTCAGGTCCCTCGGGTTATCTGCTGTGAGCAGAACTCATTGAGTTTTTTTTACAATCTTCTTCTTGATCTTGTCATTACATAAAAACTGTTAGTGTTAAAATGCCTATGTTATAGCTGTCCATGTAAAATAGTAATGCTTGCTTCACATATCTGATTTCTCCAGCAGGATGGAGCACGCTATGTTCATGAGTTCAGATGAATTGGACGACGATGTGTTTTATCCAGATGATTTTGAATTCTCAAGGGAGCCTATAACTCCTTCATCAACGTCAATGTTCTCTCCGAGTTCACCTTACAATTGTCTCCTGGGCCGGTTCCAGCTCTTCACAGTATCACACTGCTGCGGTCCAGGATGCAGGATTTCGGAGTGCAAAGACAAAGCCACTCAGACCCTAGAACCGTCCTCCACCAGTGGTGATATCATGTTACCGTGTGGCGTCTTGGAATCTCCAAGGAGACTCTTCTACGGTAAGAGGCAATGTTGCCCTGGTTGTGTGCCAACCTTAGATTGAAATGTTGTGCAGTTGTCCAGTATTGATTTCCATCATCATTTCTCCACTGGAGATTGATTGCCCCATCGACTTCTAATGTGACCCTTTAATTCAGATCTGTCACAAGAAATATGGTGTGGTGTGACTATTAGGGGTGATCAAAGAATGTGTTTTTTTAGCATGCAGGAAATTTTCTCGCTCAGGCTCATCTCAGCAAGGCTGGGTCCACATTGCGTTAGGGGGGTGCATTTAACGCATCCGTTACACAGCGGCATTAACGCTATGTAACAGATGCGTTAACTCACCCATACACTGCTATAGACGAGCGCATCGCTAACGCATGTCATAATCATCATGCATTAGCGATGTGCTGTCATTCTGTGATGGACCCTAGGGAGTAGCGTTAACGCAGTCCGCCAACGCCATGCGTTGAACGGACTGCATTAACGCTATGTGAACTTGGCCTTAGGTTGACATCCTTACGATCTATTACAGATAGATCTCTGGCTGACAAAGACTGAAAAGAGCCCCTGTGTAACAACAGAATATGGTCCTTTTGCAGCCCAATAGCTCATCATAATGCATTATCACCTGATTTGGAGCTGGAAATGGGCCCCCTTGTCTCTTGGGCCCCTGTGCAGCTGCACGGGTTGCACTAATGATATGTCCGCCCCAGGCATGTTTGTAATGCTACACTCCAGGTGCATAACACAATTGTGGTGTGTTAGGGGCCCAACCTAGTGACAGGTTCCCTTCAAATGGAACCTGTCACTAGATTAATGCTACCCAAACTTTAAATCGCATGAATAAGACCCAATATAGCCTGGCTGTAGCATTTTAGAGAAAACATAGTTTGAAAAGACATGCGAGGGATATAGAGAGGGACCTGACTTGTCCGGTGCGGTCCTCGGATAACTTATTCACTGTGTGACTCCAGAGAATTATTTCTTATCCCTAGATTAAAATAATAAAAAAAATAACTGTTGCTCACCATCACCAGGTCCAGCGCTTCCTCTCCGCTGCTGCTCTGGTGATTATTTACATGCTGCAGCAGTGTCATCATGATTATAGTACATATCGCCGCTGCAGCCAATCACTTAGCTCAGAAGCTCTGTTGATGTAGGGAGCTCAGTGTCTGCATCGGTGACATGTGGTACTACTGCTGCAGCATGTAAGCAATCATCGGAGCAGTGGTGGGGAGGCAGCACTGGAGCCCAGGAGAGTGAGCAACAGCTTTTTTTATTTTGTAATTTTTGAGTCACAAGGAAATTTCCTGGGCATTGTTCTTACACAAGGCTCTGACAATCAATGTTGCTGGCTCTCAAAAACAGGAAACGCAGATAAATGTGATGGCCGTCACCTCTAACCTGTGATTGAGCAGCCACTGACCCGATACCCCGCCACTTCTTCCTTCCCAGTTTGTGACCTCCACCATTTCCTGTGTATGGATCGCTGTTTGCTGCATGTATTTTGTGGTTTCCATCTGTCACGAACGCCTTATTGTATTTCTATTGACTATGTGTCATTTTTCAAACACATATTTGTAAAATGATCATTGGCATGGGCTGCTCATGCAACAGGGAAATGGAAACTCATGTGTTTCTTATTAGCGACATTGGCTTTGTGCCACCATCAGTGCTGGCTGCGGCTCTTCTAGTAGACAGGAACGCTCTGCCCATATGTGAGCAGATAGTGGAGCGCTCTGCAAGGCACACGACATATGGAAGCCACTGACGAGTTACTGTTCCCAGGCCTCAGAACTTAGATAGGCTATGAGCCAAAGCCTGCACAGGACTTAGATGACTTTTTCTGCAGCATGCACTCCCTTGCCATAAGGAGCTACTTGTAGGCTATTGAAAGTTTGGAGTAGATTGTAATCTACTCTTACCAGTACAGGCATTATAGGCCATCAAAAGCAGATTGGAGGGGGTCTGACTGTAGGCCCCCTGATGAAAAACTCAATGATCAGCCTCTTCATTTTGCACCTGCACCCCATAGTGGCTCTTTATTTTTGCAACCCTGACTTAATAAAGGGGTTCTCCAGTCAGAATATATCGATGAACTATTTGTAGAGTATATATTAGATCAATGAAGGGTCGACGGCCGTCACCCCCACCACTCATCTGCTATAAGCTCCACATGTTGCCAGTTGTAATCACATTGAACTCATCGACATTGGCCAGCTCCATTCACTGAACAGTGGCCACTGCTAGGTACTGTGCAGATGTGTTCAATGTGTAGGGGCCACTGCTGGGTACTGCACATCTGCATTTAATGCGTAGGGGCCACTGCTGGGTACTGCACATCTGCATTTAATGCGTAGGGGCCACTGCTGGGTACTGCACATCTGCATTTAATGTGTAGGGGCCACTGCTGGGTACTGCACATCTGCATTTAATGTGTAGGGGCCACAGCTGGGTACTGCACATCTGCATTTAATGCGTAGGGGCCACTGCTGAGTACTGCACATCTGCATTTAATGCGTAGGGGCCACTGCTGGGTACTGCACATCTGCATTTAATGTGTAGGGGCCACTGCTGGGTACTGCACATCTGCATTTAATGTGTAGGGGCCACAGCTGGGTACTGCACATCTGCATTTAATGTGTAGGGGCCACTGCTGGGTACTGCGCAGCTGCGTTCAATGTGTAGGGGCCACTGCTGGGTACTGCACATCTGCATTTAATGCGTAGGGGCCACTGCTGGGTACTGCACATCTGCATTTAATGTGTAGGGGCCACTGCTGGGTACTGCGCAGCTGCGTTCAATGTGTAGGGGCCACTGCTGGGTACTGCACATCTGCATTTAATGCGTAGGGGCCACTGCTGGGTACTGCACATCTGCATTTAATGTGTAGGGGCCACAGCTGGGTACTGCACATCTGCATTTAATGCGTAGGGGCCACTGCTGAGTACTGCACATCTGCATTTAATGCGTAGGGGCCACTGCTGGGTACTGCACATCTACATTTAATGTGTAGGGGCCACAGCTGGGTACTGCGCAGCTGCATTTAATGTGTAGGGGCCACTGCTGGGTACTGCACATCTGCATTTAATGCGTAGGGGCCACTGCTGAGTACTGCACATCTGCATTTAATGCGTAGGGGCCACTGCTGGGTACTGCACATCTGCATTTAATGCACAGGGGCCACTGCTGGGTACTGCACATCTGCATTTAATGCATAGGGGCCACTGCTGGGTACTGCACATCTGCATTTAATGCATAGGGGCCACTGCTGGCCACTGCTGGGTACTGCACATCTGCATTTAATGTGTAGGGGCCACTGCTGGGTACTGTACATCTACATTTAATGTGTAGGGGCCACTGCTGGGTACTGCACATCTGCATTTAATGTGTAGGGGCCACTGCTGGGTACTGTACATCTACATTTAATGTGTAGGGGCCACTGCTGGGTACTGCACATCTGCATTTAATGTGTAGGGGCCACTGCTGGGTACTGCGCAGCTGCGTTTAATGCGTAGGGGCCACTGCTGGGTACTGCACATCTGCATTTAATGCACAGGGGCCACTGCTGGGTACTGCACATCTGCATTTAATGCATAGGGGCCACTGCTGGGTACTGCACATCTGCATTTAATGCATAGGGGCCACTGCTGGGTACTGCACATCTGCATTTAATGTGTAGGGGCCACTGCTGGGTACTGCACATCTGCATTTAATGTGTAGGGGCCACTGCTGGGTACTGCACATCTGCATTTAATGTGTAGGGGCCACTGCTGGGTACTGCACATCTGCATTCAATGTGTAGGGGCCACTGCTGGGTACTGCACATCTGCATTTAATGTGTAGGGGCCACTGCTGGGTACTGCACATCTGCATTTAATGTGTAGGGGCCACTGCTGGGTACTGCGCAGCTGCATTCAATGTGTAGGGGCCACTGCTGGGTACTGCACATCTGCATTTAATGTGTAGGGGCCACTGCTGGGTACTGCACATCTGCATTTAATGTGTAGGGGCCACTGCTGGGTACTGCGCAGCTGCATTTAATGCGTAGGGGCCACTGCTGGGTACTGCACATCTGCATTTAATGCACAGGGGCCACTGCTGGGTACTGCACATCTGCATTTAATGCACAGGGGCCACTGCTGGGTACTGCACATCTGCATTTAATGCATAGGGGCCACTGCTGGGTACTGCACATCTGCATTTAATGCATAGGGGCCACTGCTGGGTACTGCACATCTGCATTTAATGTGTAGGGGCCACTGCTGGGTACTGTACATCTACATTTAATGTGTAGGGGCCACTGCTGGGTACTGCACATCTACATTTAATGTGTAGGGGCCACTGCTGGGTACTGCACATCTGCATTTAATGTGTAGGGGCCACTGCTGGGTACTGCGCAGCTGCATTCAATGTGTAGGGGCCACTGCTGGGTACTGCACATCTGCATTTAATGTGTAGGGGCCACTGCTGGGTACTGCACATCTGCATTTAATGTGTAGGGGCCACTGCTGGGTACTGCACATCTGCATTTAATGCGTAGGGGCCACTGCTGGGTACTACACATCTGCATTTAATGTGTAGGGGCCACTGCTGGGTACTGCACATCTGCATTTAATGTGTAGGGGCCACTGCACATCTGCATTTAATGTGTAGGGGCCACTGCTGGGTACTGCACATCTGCATTTAATGTGTAGGGGCCACTGCTGGGTACTGCACATCTGCATTTAATGTGTAGGGGCCACTGCTGGGTACTGCACATCTGCATTTAATGTGTAGGGGCCACTGCTGGGTACTGCGCAGCTGCGTTCAATGTGTAGGGGCCACTGCTGGGTACTGCACATCTGCATTTAATGTGTAGGGGCCACTGCTGGGTACTGCACATCTGCATTTAATGTGTAGGGGCCACTGCTGGGTACTGCACATCTGCATTTAATGTGTAGGGGCCACTGCTGGGTACTGCACATCTGCATTTAATGTGTAGGGGCCACTGCTGAGTACTGCACATCTGCATTCAATGTGTAGGGGCCACTGCTGGGTACTGCACATCTGCATTTAATGTGTAGGGGCCACTGCTGGGTACTGCACATCTGCATTTAATGTGTAGGGGCCACTGCTGAGTACTGCACATCTGCATTTAATGTGTAGGGGCCACTGCTGAGTACTGCACATCTGCATTTAATGTGTACTGCACAGCTCTAATCATTGTGCAGTGGCCAATCATGAGTACTGTGTATTTCTAGTCAATGTGCAGAGGTGGCTGCTGAGTGCTGCACTGCTTCATTCACTGTACAGTGGCTGCTGCTGTTTACTGCACAGCTCTGTTTATTGCTCAGTGGCCATTGCTGGGTACTGTGCAGGTCCATTCACTGTGTAGTTGTAGTTACTGGGTGCTGCAGAAGAAGACTGCCCAGCTACTGCCACTCTGCAATGTATGCACCCTGCGCAGTGCAGCTCTGTCCAATGTGATTACACCCAGCATCTGCCAGAGCGTGTGACAGCTGATCAGTGGGGGGTGCTAGGTACTGGACCCCACTAATCTGATACTGCATATATTGATGACCTATCCTTAGGGCTTGTGCACATTGGATAAAATGATGCATTGCATAATTGTTTGGATCAGACAGAAAGGGTTTACTGTATGGTTTTGTCTTTTTCCACTGATAAATATCATTTTCATTTTTTTATTGCATTTCTGTCTGTGCATTAGAGGTGTTTTCTGGTTTGAGAAAGAAAACATTCTCTCCTCTCCTTCCCCAGGTCCAGTGGTGAGTTTCCGTCACTGCTCCGGCATCTGCTATTATTTGCAGCTGTGACGTCACATTGACGATTAAGACGATTAATGAGCTCTGTCCCAGTAGACAGCACAAGCCACTAAGCTCACTGATTGGCCGCACCGCTGTCAACGAGACATCAGCGCTGCAGACAATAACAGCCCTTGGGTGCAGTGGCAAAGACTTTTTAATAAATGGCAGCCAAGGGACAGGATGTTTTCTGAAACCAGAAAACCCTTTTATATATGGACAATATTCGATAATATCTTTCTTACATATAGAGGTGTTTCTGTGTAGGGAATGCTGGATATCTCTTACACCGGTCTACATCTACAAACTTATCCATGCCATTTGGAAATGGGACAGGTCGTCTGAGGCAAGAACGGAGTGCTGAGCGCCGAATCGCTCAAAAGTTGCAGTGCATCGGGGATCAGTTCCACAGACTTCATCTACAGAGGGTAAAGTCACATCGAATATTTTTCATTAATAGTCATGACTCATGAGCTAGATCAGTTACCAATGTAACACAACAATTACCATTAATGTTCCTTTTCTCTCAACCCCATCACACACTCACGGGATGAGGTAGGATCGTGAACCAGACCGTCTCAGTCCTATATCAGTGCCTGACGCCACAAATGCACTGTTTTCGAGAGGGCTCAGGTTCCCAAAGGCGGATAGGTGATAAGTGGGGACAACCATTTCAAAGCCTTTTTACAATCAGACAAATGTTGATAGAAACATTCAGTCCCAATCTTTAAAGGTGCCTAGTGATCAGTCTACAAATGTTCCATGGTCGACAGCACATCCTCTCATGTAAACAGAGAATGTGCTGCAGACAAAAAATGCCTATGGGGAACAAATGATCACATGTCAATCAGTCATACGAATCCCCATCCTGATAATTGCTCAGCACTGGTTGGCTTCCCATATTGTCCATTGGCTCTCAATCATCTGCCCTTGTAAAAAGACCCTTTAAAATTGTTGTCCGGTTAAAAAAAAGTTATCACTTATCCAGTGGATCAGTGGGGGTCCGATCGATCGGCAAGAAGGGGAGCTTTTATCTCCATAAGAACGCCGGTGTGCATATGCGATCTGCTCTCCATTGAGTCCTTGTGGATCTGACGCTTGGGTTTTTCCGGCAGCTACATAGAGAGTTGGGCATCTGATCTGCCGCACCATCTTGTAATAGGGATAAAGGTTCCTTGTTCTACCGATCGGTGCCGGTCCTCCACCGATCTGCAAGTTATCATCTTTCTTGTGGAAAGGCAATAACTTGTTTTAAGTGGACAGCCGCTACAAAGAGTTGGTGGACCGCCAAACACAGAAGGTTGGCTGATGTATATGGGGCATTTACCTTACATTTACCTTTATTTAATGTTTTGAGAACATGGATTTCTGATATATTCAGAGTTGCTTGTCTACAAGGGAGCATTCAGAATCAATGGACAAAAATCAGACATTCATCCGACTTATTTAGGTTAGGATATTTGCATCATTGGTGCCTTCTCCAGATGTGATAAAATGAACTTTGAGCATTTTTGGGGAACGATAAACTTCTTTGGGGCTGTAAATCAAACTTCAGCATGTATCTGAGGAAGTAAAACAAGTCTTGAATAGAAAGAGGAAACGTAAACGACCTCACATCCGCGCACAGCAGCATCACGGTATATGGACCGCGAGTTAATTCTACGCGTTCATTGAAAAGGTTACAATCGCTTTACTGCAAGGCTGATTCAGACTAGTGGGAAGTATAATGTGCAGGACATCTTGTTCTGGTAGGAAATAACAGGATAACTTGCATTTTAATCATTTCTCTACGTTTTCTATGCTTAGGAGTCCAGTGGGTGGTCTTCTTAATGATTGACAGCTATCTCTGTAGTTTTAAGCTGCTAATCATTAAATGGTATCACCCATTTGTATCTTGACGCTACTAATAATGCAGTACTATAAGGGTATCTGGATACAGCGCTTTTTAGACATGGCGTACCCTCATCATTTTTAAAGAAGACACTTCAGGAAACTGCTGCCACGTAGCGTTTTAATCCGGACACTGAAAACCCGGACTCCTTCCCAGAAATCGCGCGTTTTTTCCTCGTGCGATTTTACCGCGATTTCATCGCGATTATGTTCGCTATTTTGCCACGATTTTCCCGTGCGATATTCAAGCACTTTCCAAGCAATTTGAAGCATCGCTTGGAAAGTGATTGACAGGTTGGTCACACTCGTCAATGTTTGACAAGTGTGAGCAGCTTTTTACTATTGAGGCTGCCTATGCGACATCAATAGTAAAAGATAGAATGTTAAAAATAATTTAAAAAATACAAAATCGGGGTATATTTACCTTCCGACGTCCCGCGCAGTCTCAGCGGCGCTCCCGTTCCCAGCGATGCCTTACGAGACCTGTGATTATGTTGGTCTTGCGTTGCTATAGCGATCTTACGAGACCACGTCATCACAGGACCTTGCCGCAAGGCATTACTGGGAACGCTGAGGCCCGGGATGGCAGTGCGTGACGCCGGAAGGTAAATATACCCCGATTTTTTATTTTTTATTCTTTTTTTACAGGGGTATGGTACCCAGGGCCTGGAGGACAGTCTCCTCTCCTCCACACCGTGGGTACCAACCGCACATGAGACGCTTAACTTAGCGCATGGTGGGCATAGCCACATGCGGGAAGTAAGCGGTTCTCATGCATTCCTATGGGTGCGGAATCGCAGCAATTCTTTGCGATTCCGCACAAAAGAACGACTATGCTGCGATTTTTTCCGCGATGCGATTCCGCCGCGGAAAAAAGCGCAGCATTAGCACAGCATGTGCGGAATGCCATAGGAATGCATGGGGGGCGTTCTGTACACGATTTTTAAACGTTTTTGCAGCGTTTTCGTGCCGAAAATCGCGGCAAAAACGCTTAAATATCGCATCGTGGGCACACAGCCTAAATCGTCTTCTCTGACGTGTTTTTGGTCACTTTTACAGCTACTTTGCCTTTGGAATTTATTTTCTTAATACCACATATAACTTTCCAAGCGGAAGCTGCAATTTGTAGACCGGCCGTGGCTCTCCTGAACCTCAACAGCCGGATAGGCATATATGATCTAAGGTGAGGAGACCTGCGGCCGGTCCGTGCACAGACTGTGAATGTTAGATTGACCGGTAGCGTTTCTGTATTGTCCTATGGTATAAGTGGACAGGTAACCAATTCTGTACACTATTATGTGTCTAAAGCAAATGGAAAGTAAATTATATGATTATAGGAATACTTATACTGCTAGCGAACCCACTCGGGTCATGTACATTTTCAGTACAGGTTCTCTTTAAGAAATAAAACAAGAAGTTGTAGAACAAGTTTTGTAAAAATGGCATTGCTCAATATTTCACCTTAGTGAATTTTATATTAGAGAGGTCAGAAGGAGGCTGGTCAAGGCCAAAAGATGGAATATATTCAATTTTAATAAGAATCAAGGAAAATACTAAAATCATGATAGTAAATCCTCCGCCACTTTGCCCTTTTTCTGTTTGTGCAGGCACATCATCATGGCTAAAAAAATTATTGTCTTAAGTTTTGCTGCCATAAAACCTAACTGATTTTGTCTGGAACAGCTGTAGTCAGCCAGCTAGGAAACGTAGTATTATATGGAAGCCATCTGCCATTTTTCCTGGCTCAAAAAGAGGAGTTCAAAACAAAAATCCGAACGGCGGACAAATGACTATTTGCCCTCTTAAAGTGCCCAGTGTTAGAATATGCTCACGTGTCAGAACTGCTGAAAAATTTCGGCAGCAATTCCCCAAGAATTTGCAGGAAAAAACACTCATCTCATAAAGCTACCTTTTTAATGGCTCCCCATCAGGGTTGGACTGGCCCAATGGGACACCAGTGAAATGCCCGGTGGGCCCCAGCGAGGAGGAAGAAAAAAAAAATTTAGGGACGCGGGCCCTTTAAAACTGAAGGAAGCCCAGGCGTACGCATGCACGGGACGCATGCAGTCACGTGCATGAGGTACTGACGCACCGCCACGACAAGGGCCGGCGGTACTACCCGGTGAACCCAGGTAAGAGCTGGGGGCCCTGGGCGAAAGGGGGGTGGGACACGCAGCATGGGGTCCGTGAGTCAGGGGAGCCCGGTGCCAGCGCTGGCATCAGAGCCCCCCTCTAATACTCACTCTCCTTGTTCCAGCAGCTGCAGTGTCTTCAGCACCCTCTGACTCTGCGATGTCTCAGGGCAGAGGGTGCGATGACATCATCACTGCGCGCTCAACCTCTTTGTCCTGAGCATTGCAGAGCCGGGAGAGATGCTGAGTGTATGGGTCTTGCGGTTGGAACGGGAGAGGTGAGGATTTGATTTTTTCTTTCTTTATGTATGCAGCATTACAATGGGCCCATGATGTACTGCATGGAGGAATATTTCATGGGCCCCATGATGTGCTGCATGGAGGAGCATGGGGCCCATAATACTGTATGGAGGAGCAGGGGGCTCATAATACTATATGGAGGAGCAGGGGGCCCATAATACTGTATGGAGGGGCAGGGGCCCACAATTCTGTATGGAGGAGCATTGCATGGGGCCTGTGATGTGCTGTATGGAGGAGCAGTATATGCGGCTCGTGATATACTGTATGAATGAGCATTAAATGGGGCCCATAATACTGTATAGAGGACTATGATGTGTCTATAATACTGTATGGCAGACTATGTGGTGCCCATAATACTGTATAGTGGACTATGTGGTGCCTATAATACTGTATGGTGGACTTTGTGGTGCCCATAATACTGTATGGTGGACTATGTGGTTGCCCATAATACTGTATGGCGGAATATGTGGTGCCCATATATTGTACTATACCTGTATTTTTTATCTGTGCATCAGGAATCCTGGCATGTATTAAAGGGGTCCACTAATACTCTTTCGCCTGTGGCCCACGAAAACCTGGAGCTGACCCTGGCGACAACGCACATCAAGATGAATGCCGACTGCAACTATGACAGGACACTCTGCTCTGTGACAGGCCATGCGTCGACGTCACATAGCAGTTACGTTAAATGACTCCTGCAGCCTTTGATAGGCCGGAGACCTTTCAATGTTACTGCTATGCGACATCAGTGCGCGGCCTGTCACAGAGCAGAGTGCCCTGTCACAGCTGCAGTCAGCAACCATTTTAATGACTACGCCGAATATTAAGCCACAAGACAACGTTGGGGAATGCAACAAGGTAAGGAGAATACCCCCCTCTGTGATTGGGAAAGGTAGTGGCCATAGGGGCCCAGGGAGGGTACATTAAATAAAGGGGCCCAGGATGGGGACATTATTACTGGAAGGGACCCAGGATAGGGACCTTATTAAAGTGGACATTGGGGTCCAGGATGGGGACATTAAAGGGCCCCAGGATCTAAATAAAGGGGTGACATAATTACTGTATGGACGGTAGGAGCATACATTATTGGTTTATGGTGGCAAGTGGGGACATAAATACTGTAGGGGCCAATCAGGGGACATTATTACTGCTGTAACTTAATTTACTTTTGAGGTTACTGTCTTCCATGGGGAGGACAAAAGGAGGTTCTGCTACTGTGCAGGGCAGCACTATGTCTTTTTTTTCTTCATCTGACATAGTGTAGAAGTCGGGGAAAATAGTGGGGAATGTGCTCTGGAAGCGATCAGCTATAGATAACTGTGTTATTTTCTGCAGAGATGAGTCCTTCCTGGAACAAGTGATGATGGTCTGCATTGGATGAAGATGAAAGACTTCAACTACAGACGTCACCGGTCAGTCAGTGTGTTACTTGTACACTTACACTATATACTGTATACTGTGTACAGAGCTCCTCTGTATAATATCACTGGTGATCACTGTATTACCTGTACACTATACACAGAGCTCCTGTGTATGATGTCACTGTGTTAGGGCTGGAGAAACGCACCAAATTATAAAATAATAGTAGACGCGTTCGCCGCCCGGGGTCCACCGTGCAGAGTTGGTATGCTGCTGCTAAGTAATGGCGAATGCTCAATATGGCGGTATAACACACATGGGTTAAACGTCACCCGGTGTGCACTGGGCGAACTCTGTTACCTCACAGAGCCGCACTAACACTAATACACAAATGCCGAGCCTGTTCGCACTCACAGCGCTCGGAGAGAAGACCGCTCAGTATATGGTCACAGGACTCTGGCCCCAGGACATAGGACCAGCGTCCCTCTAGACCAACCGAGCGTGTGGCGTCGCAGCTGCGAACGTCAATAACAGAAACCGACTGCCGCGAAGCGACAGTGCCTGTCGTGGTACGATGGTGCCCTATGGCAGGCAAAACATTCGGATGCTAGTGCTGGGAAGTGACGAACACTAGTGGCCTATGGCTAGCCACTGGCTGACGCTGACTGCAACTAATTCCCTAACCACATACGTAATATCAAAGGGAGGGGAATTTTAATGAGTCATTCACCAGGTACATGCATCCGTCATCATCCACACATATAGCAAATAGAGTCTATACTAGCGCATGGCCAAGCGGCCATGCGGACCTTTTATAGCCGTGCACTTCCGGGACCTTCCTGATGCTCCAGATGGACCAATCAGAACAGGAGAAGGACCTGAGCATGTGACTCCCGATCCCCAATGGGAGATCGTCTCATGAGCATGCTCAGTGGGCAGAAGGAAGGACTTAGCCTCTGGAGTCTTTTGCTGCTGGCCAGGCTGCATTGCCATAACTGAACCAGAGGTGGCAGTAGCAACTGAACCCACAATGCTGGTGTGGGCTGAACGCCGGGATCGTGAAGTCTGCTGAGCAGGCTCCACTGCGGCCGGGGAGGAATGGGAGACCGAAGGTGGCAAGGCTCGGGATTCCCGCTGTGCAGCGCCCGGAACCCGACGCCTAACACAACTGTTGATCACTGTATTACCTGTATACTGACACTATATACAGAGCTCCTGTGTATGTCACTGGTTATCCCTGTATTAACTGTACAATGACACTATATATAGAGCTCCAGTGTATATTGTCACTGGTGATCCCTGTATACTGACACTATATACAGAGCTCCAGTGTATAATGTCACTGGTGATCACTGTATTACCTGTACACTATATACAGAGTTCCTGTGTATAATGTCACTGGTGATCACTGTATTAGGCTACTTTCAGACTTGCGTTATGAGGTGCAGGGCCATCGCTAAGCTGCGCCTTCTCCGGACAACTCCTCCAGCCAGCACATGGCCAGCATACCCAATACTAAATATAGGGTACGCCGGTCGCATGCAGCGTCATGCGTCCATAGGAGGAGCTGACCGGAGGAGGCGTGGCCGGGGGGGCAGAGCTTAGCAGTGGCCCTGCGCCTCATAATGCAAGTCTGAAAGTAGCCTACCCTGTACACTATATACAGAGGTCCTGTATATAATGTCACTGGTAATCACTGTATTACCTGTACACACTGACACTATATACAGAGCTCCTGTGTATAATGTCACTGGTGATCACTGTATTATCTGTACACTGACGCTATATGCAGAGCTCCTGTGTTTAATGTCACTGGTGATATCTGTATTGCCTGTACACTGGCACTATATACAGAGCTCCTGTGTATAATGTCCCTGGTGATCATTGTATTATCTGTACACTGACACTATATACAGAGCTCCTGTGTATAATGTCAGTGGTGATAATAACAGTGTTAGTATTGTGGGCTGTATTCATGATCAGTATTGTATTCGGTCACTATGTGGTGGTAATTTGCGGTCTGGTCAATGTGTGGCAGTATTTCTCCTTGTATGTGGTATTATTTCGTCCCTATATGCTAGTAATATGTCATATTATTCGGTCACCATATGGTCTGATCATGGTGTGGCAGTATTTGACCCTTGTATGTAGTATTATTCGGTCACTATGTGGTCTGATCATGGTGTGACGGTATTTCTTTTCTGTATGTGGTATTATTCAGTCACCATGTGGTGGAATATGTAGTCTAGTTATGGTGTGGTGGTATTTCTTCTTATATGTGGTATTTGGCCGCTATATGCTGGTAATATGTGGTATTATTCGGTCACTATGTGGTCTGGTCATGGTGTGGTGGAATTTATTCCCTGTATGTGGTATTATTGGTCTTGGTATAGTGGATTGTGTTGTGTATGGCAGTCATTTGTTCTCTCTGAGATTAATTAGGAGAAGATTCTTTATTTACATTAGAGATTAAATACTTGGATCACAGCAGCAGAGATGCACTTATAGGGGTTTTCCTGTGAAAAATAGTAATCACCTCTCCACAGGATAAGCGATAATGTTTTGATTGGTGGGTGTCTGACTACTTGCACCCATTCAGAAAAAATGTGCAACTTTTTATCCCCATTAGACTGGAGTGGCATGTGCAGCTTGATCACTGATCCAATCCATTCATTCCCTCAGTGGCTGCACTTGTTTTTTTTCTGGAAGCCCCAAAGAGATTGAATAGAGCTGAGGTCAGATGTCCTATCTATCGCTGCATTTTAAAATGGGGATAAGTGTCCAATCAACGATAAAACTTCCTCATTCTACCAATCAGTGCAGTTTCTAATGGTCGGACCTAAGCGATCACCTATCCTGTGGATCCCATGAATCAGTGATAACTTGTTTCAATCAAAGAACCCCATTAATGTAAACTACCGTAATTATACATCCCAGTTATGGGGACGCACAGTATATGTGCAGGAGCCACGTGAGTTTTACAGTCGATGGTCCACTATAATGGGGATAGTGACTGACAGATATTTGCATATAGCTGTAGGGTGGGGCCCTAGAGTCCATTCCCCTGGTGGGCCCCAGACACCAGAGTCTTACCCTGCTCCCCATAGATCTATGTAACCCTCCCATGATGATGTAATTAACAAAAGTACAAAAGTGGAACCTTGAACTATTAATCACTTATGATCTGTCCTAACCAAATCCCAACAGAATCTTAAAAGTGGTGCACTCTACTTCTATTTATCTGTGTGGAGAATGCCTAAGTGGCTGTAAGTTTCCCCCAACATACAGCTCTGGCAAAAATTAAGAGACCCACCACATCAAAACCCTGTCATGGCCAGCCCAATCTTCAGACCTGAATCCCATTGAAAACCTCTGCAATGTAATCAAGAGGAAGATGGATAGTCACAAGCCATCAAACAAAGAATAACTGCTTACATTTTTGTACCAGGAGTGGCATAAAGTCACCCAAAAGCAGTGTGAAAGACTGGTGGAAAGCATGCCAAGACTAATTAAATCTGTGATTAAAAATCATGGTTTTTCCACAAAATATTGATTTCTGAACTCTTCCTGAGTTAAAACATTAGTATTGTTGTTTCTAAATGATTATGAACTCGTTTTCTTTGCATTATTTGAGATCTGAAAGCACTGGTTCTTTTATTTAATTTTGACCATTTCTCATTTTTGGAAAAAAAAATACAAAATTTATTGCTTGGAAATTTGGAGACATGTTGTCAGTAGTTTATTCTATTATTTCTAAACACTGTTTTTCGGTGATTCCTTTGTATCCCCGTTCATACTGCATCCACACACACAAATGATACACCATTTGAAAGGTAAACTTGCCCCCTTCAGCAAGAAAATAGCCAAACAAACCACACATCAACGATTTGATCACAAAATACAGTTTAAACATTAATTTTCATAAACCTGCAGTAAGGAAAAATGACCTTCAGGTGGCACCACAGTACCCCAAAGCACACTACCAACACATTTGTATACATGCACTGCTTTTTCGCTGATCACTTTGCTCCACACACACGATCCACCATTTCAAAGGTAATCTTGCTCCCTTCAGCAAGAAAACAGCCAAACAAACCACACATTCACAATTTTATCACTAAATATAGTTTTAACACTCATTTTCATAAACCTGCAGAAAGACACAATGACCTGCAGGTGGCACCTCAACCAGATAACATTTTTTGGCCTCTACTTATCAAAACAATTTATTGTATTACCAATCTACATATATAAATACCTGTCTGTGTTCATCAGCTCATGAAATACATTTACATTTGACCAGCTTGCTTTTTCTGCCTGCACCCCCAACAACCAATGTGCAAAAATTTCGCACAGGCCAAGCTAGTGGAATTAAAGAACAATTTACATTTTACTCAAAAATTTACCTATAAAGAGAAAAATCAGACAAACTGAAAATTTTGCAATGGTCTCTTAATTTTTGCCAGAGCTGTATTTGCTATTGACTGTGGGTGCCGAATGCCGAACAGCTTTTTCATGAAAGCAAATAATTCAGATGAGAAAATTAGCTGAAAACACTTGTATTTTTGTTATATCCTTACCTGGACCTTCTTCTGTGCCAACACATCTCTCGCCATTCTGGTGATGAAAGAGGCAGCATTAGCAGCACCACTGGGCAGTGCAGGCATGGTCTATCTAAGAATATAGTGACTTGTGACTGTGATTTGTGGTACAGTTTATCCAGGCAGGGTCTGTGCATGTGCTGCTCAGCGATGATAATCAGCTTCCTGATGTGTCTGGTGTGACAGTACCATACCCTATTCAAGCTCCTCCTTTTGACAAGTACTCTGTGGACACAACCAAAGGAGCCCTTTTGTAAGTCCAGATGCTCATATAGTGGTTAAAGAGTAAGGCTGAGTTCACACGTGGTGTTTTTTTCGCGTTTCCGCTGCGGTTTTAACCGCGTGATTTTGCAGCGAAAAATAAGCATCCTATGCATTCCTATGGGATTCCGCAATGTTGTGCTAATGCTGCGGGTTTTACCGTGGCAGAATCACTTCGCGGTAAAAAACGCAGCATGCTCATTAATTTTGCGGAATTGCGGCGATCCTGCACCCATAGGAGTGCATTGTTCTGCTTACTTTCCGCATGTGGCTGTGCACACCATGCGAAAAGTAAGCAGAACAATTGCGGATGGTACCCACGGACCGGAGGAGAGGAGACTGTCCCATGGGCTTTGGGTACCATATCCCTGTAAAAAATAGAATTTAAAATAAAAAATATTGCTATTCTCACCTTCCGACGTCCCGCGCAGCCTTCCCGCCTCTCTCCACGCTCCCAGTAATCCTTTGCGAAAATGCCCGCGATGGCGTCTGTTCTAGCGGGATCGCGAAGTCTTTGCGAATAACCGCGAGACGTCGCGATCCCGCGAGAACTTTCGTCATCGCGGGCATTTTCACAAAGGATTACTGGGAGCGTGGAGAGAGGCGGGAAGGCTGCGCGGGACGTCGGAAGGTAAGAATAACACCATTTTTTTTTTTTTTTTTTTAAATTATTTTTTACATTTTATCTTTTACTACTGATGCTGCATAGGCGGCCTCAGTAGTAAAAAGTTGGTCACACTTGTCAAACACTATGTTTGACGAGTGTGACCAACCTGTCAATCATTTCTCCAAGCGATGCTACAGATCGCTTGGCAAACGCTAGCATTTTGCAAGCTAATTACGCTTGCAAAATGCTAGTTTTTCCGTGGGAAAATCGCAGGAATTTAAAATGCGATTTTTCCGTGGAATGGAATTCCGGAACTCTCGCTGTAATTGCTGCGAGAGTTCCGCTACGTGTGGACCCAGCCTAAAGGCCAGAGTTCCTTTGGGACAAGTGGCTAGCGCCAAGTCTTTCTGAGGTTGCCAATGAAGTTTTGCAATGAATTGTTATGGTTTTGCAGTAGCTTTTGGTCATGTGTAAGTACAGGTAAAACACTGTTGCTTTGACCCTACACAGTTTTTGGATGTGTGGAACCTTGAGTGGAAAGTCCAAACATGACTTATAATATGTCTATATATAGATTATGAAAACTTTGAAACTGAAATGTCAGGAGACTGTGCTCTAGCACCTGAGCATCCAATGTGCGACATTACATATATACACTGCTCAAAAAATTAAAGGCAACACTTAAACAACACAATGTAACTCCTAGTCAATCACACTTATGTGAAATCAACCTGTCCGGTTATGAAGTAACACCTATTGTGAATTAATTTCTCCTGCTGTTGTGCAAATGGAACACAAAACAGGTAGAAATGATAAGCAATTAGCAAGTCAACCCCTATAAAGGAGTGGTTCTGCTGGAGGTGGCCACAGACCATTTCTTTGTTCTCAACCTTTTTGGCTGTTGTTTTGGCTACTTTTGCATTTGGCTATTGCTCTCATTCCTAGAGGTACAGTAGCATGAGGCGGTGTCTCCAACCCACAGAAGTTGCTCAGGCAGTGCTGCTCATCCAGGATGGCACATCAATGCGAGCTGTGGCAATAAGGGTAGCTGTGTCTGTCAATACAGTGTCCAGAACATGGAGCAGATACCAGGAGAGAGGACAGTACATTTGGGAGCATGGAGGGGGCTATAGGAAGGCAACAACCCAGCAGCAGGACCGCTACTTCCTCCTTTGTGCAAGGAGTAAGAGGAGAAGCAGTGCCAGAGCTATGCAAAATGACCTCCAGTATGCCACTAACATCTTTGTGTCTGCTTAAAGTGTCAGAAACAGACTCCATGATGGTTGTATGAGGGCCCGACGTCCACAAGTGGGTGTTGTCCTTACAGCCCAACACCATGCAGGGCGATTGGCATTTGCCACAGAACACCAAGATTGGCAGATTCGTCATTAGCGCCCTGTGTTCTTCACGGATGAAAGCAAATTCACACTGAGCATATGTGACAGACATGACACGAGTCTGGGGACGCCGTGAAGAACATCCTGCCTCCTGCAACATCATCCGGGATGACCTGTTTGGCAGTGGGTCAGTAATGATGTGGGAAGGCATTTCTTTGTGCTAGCCAGAGGTACCCTGATTGCCATTAGGTACCAGGATGAGATCCTCAGATCCATTGTGAGACCATATGCAGGTACAGTGGGCCCTGGGTTCCTTCTGATGCATGTCAATGCTAGGTCCATGTGGCTGAAGTGTGTCAGCAGTTCTTGCATGATGATGACATTGATGCTATGGACTGACCTGCCCGTTCTCCAGACCTGAATCCAATCGAGTACATTTGGGACATCATGTCTCGTTCCATCCACCAATGTGACGGTACACCACAGACTGTCCAGGAATTGACAGATGCTTTAATCCAGGTCTGGGAAGAGATCCCTCAGGAGAACATCTGCCGCCTCATCAGGAGCATGCCCAGGCATTGTAGGGAGGTCATACAGGCACATGGAGGCCACAAACACTACTGAGCATCATTTTTTTGTCTTGAGGCATTTCCACTGAAGTGGGATAAGGTTGTAATTTGATTTTCCACTTTGATTTTGAGTATCGTTCCAAATTCAGACCTCCATGCGATATTAATTTTTATTTACATTGATCATTTTTATGTTTTTTTGTTCTTAACACATTCCACTATGTAATGAATAAAGATTTGCAACTGGAATATTTCATTCAGTGATATCTAAGATGTGTTATTTTACTGTTCCCTTTATTTTTTGATCAGTGTATATATATCCCTCCCTCCCTTGTAAAGCTTTAGGCACATCCATCATATGAACACAAGGATGAAACCCTCAGACACCTGTTATGGGTTTAGTTGAGCATCACCTGTGATGTCATTTCTTCTGTTGTTTACCTGCTGTCAACATTGAGTGATTTATCCTTGCACCTGCTTTTGAACCTTTGACTGAACCTGCCCTGGACCTTGTCTAGTTATTCTGCATCTTGACTAATAGTTTGTATCATCACTTCTTTCTAAGAATCTAGTACAAACTACACAGTCCTGGGGGTAGGTAAGCATTCATATAGCAATCAAAGGTATGTGCCACAGGTCTTTCCTCACTTACAGTATGTGCACACAGCAACCTTTTGACGCCAACGTACTTGCTGAGTTTTTTTTAAGATGAAGCCGCTTCCTGAAAACACTGGCGGTCGACCTTCGCTGCGACACAGGTCATGCAGCCAAAGATTGTTATGTGCTGAAACATTGCAAGATAATGGGGTCGAATTGCAACCCCAAGGGTACAGCAAGAAGCAGTTGGATTTTTTTATTATTTGCTTGGCCCAATAGAGGTATCTATCCTAGGGGTCACAATGAAGCCCCATTCCCTAGTATTGCACTGTGATCAGCTTCAATGAACATCTGCCTGCAGCATATTGAAAAAAAAATCCAGTAAAAAGATACAAAAAACACTGTCTTTCCTAAATAATCTATGTATGAAACTACGCTGAGGCCTCCTTCACACACACACTTTTACTTTTAGTATTTTTAATCTTTGTAAAAAAAAAACTCAATTTTTTTTAATAAGTTAAAAGTTGTTTTTGTACGTTTTCCTACTGTTTTTCAAGTTATATAAGAAAAACTCTAGAATAAAAAAAACCCTAATCACAGCTTGGTGCTTTTGAAAAAAAAAAATACCTCGGATCCCCCCCCCCAAAAAAAGCCACAAAAATGTAATAGGTCCTAATACAAGAATAAAAGTGACACATGTCCTGTTGTAATCCGATGTGCCAGTGCTGAGAGATCAAGCTTTGAACCCTAAAAGCAAATTATCCTGACAGAGCATTGGGGGAGTTCCAATATAATCAGAGTACATGGACACTCCCCCAATGTTCTTCCAGGCTAATTTGCATGTGGCTTCAAAGCATGATTTCTCAGCACAGGCACATCGGATTACAACAGGACATGTGTCACTTTTATTCTTGTATTAGGACCTATACAATCATATCACAAGATTCAGTAGTAAAATCTACCCGGCAGATTCCCTTTAAATGTGACATAATCAGAATAAAAGACAAGGCTAGAAAAAGAACATGCAGAGAATAGGCTAAAATATTTGCGTAAATTTTATAGCATTTGTTGCTATACGAACTATACAGTTATATCACTATATTCACTCGTAAAATTGCAGAACGAATCCCTATAATTTTAGGTTGTATGTCATCACAACGGTTTAATTTAATAAATGTCTTTATTTTTATTTTTGTATATATATTTTTTAAAAATATGTTACAATATTGTTTTTATTTTTTAACTAGCTGAAGAGCCCGGCGCTGCCTGGGCATAGTAACCGTGCCCATATACCCATCATACATATCCACGATCCCATAGGCCCGTGCCCATATACCCATCATACATATCCTCCATCCCATAGTCGAGTGCCCATATACCCATCACACATCCTCCATCCCATAGTCCCATGCCCATATACCCATCACACATCCTCCATCCCATAGTCCCGTGCCCATATACCCATTATACATATCCACGATCCCATAGGCCTGTGCCCATATACCCATCATATATATCCTCCATCTCATAGTCGAGTGCCCATATACGCATCACACATCCTCCATCCCATAGTCCCATGCCCATATACCCATCATACATATTCTCCATCCCATAGTCCCATGCCCATATACCCATCATACATATTCGCCATCCCATAGTCGAGTGCCCATATACCCATCACACATCCTCCATCCCATAGTCCTGTGCCCATATACCCATTATACATATCCACGATCCCATAGGCCTGTGCCCATATACCCATCATACATATCCTCCATCTCATAGTCGAGTGCCCATATACCCATCACACGTCCTCCATCCCATAGTCCCGTGCCCATATACCCATCATACATATCCTCCATCCCATAATCGAGTGCCCATATACCCATCACACATTCTCCATCCCATAGTCCCATGCCCATATACCCATCACACATCCTCCATCCCATAGTCCCGTGCCCATATACCCATCATACATATTCTCCATCCAATAGTCGAGTGCCCATATACCCATCACACATCCTTCATCTCATAGTCCCATGCCCATATACCCATCACACATCCTCCATCCCATAGTCCCATGCCCATATACCCATCATACATATCCGCCATCCCACAGTCCCGTGCCCATATACCCATCACACATTCTCCATCCCATAGTCCCATGCCCATATACCCATCACACATCCTCCATCCCATAGTCCCGTGCCCATATACCCATCATACATATTCTCCATCCAATAGTCGAGTGCCCATATACCCATCACACATCCTTCATCTCATAGTCCCATGCCCATATACCCATCACACATCCTCCATCCCATAGTCCCATGCCCATATACCCATCATACATATCCTCCATCTCATAGTCCCATGCCCATATACCCATCACACATCCTCCATCCCATAGTCAACCATTATGACATTATAGTGAGCAGCGGGACTTGCAACCTATGATGACATCAGCATCGCCATGGCAACCATCATGACATCATAATGAGGGGTGGGGCTTGATACACACACACTTTTTCCCCAGTATGTAGATAGGGGCAAAATTGTTTGGTGAATTGGAACGCGCGGGGTTAAAATTTCGCCTCACAACATAGCCTAGGACGCTCTCGGGGTCCAGACGTTTGACTGTGCCAAATTTTGTGGCTGTAGCTACGACGGTGCGGATGCCAATCCCGGACATACACACATACATACATACTCACACTTGAGCTTTATATATTAGATTGCTGGATTATTTTGTATTAATAATATATTAATTAATATTAATAGCATGTGTCCATTCATACACCAGAGACAGATACTGGTAGACGGTTTTTTTATGGCTTTGCAGTCTAGCATCTGATATTTAAAGAGTAACATGATTGTTATTGAGCACCTCTCTATTTTTTAACATAGTAAAGGCATCACAAGAGTGCAAATTTCTCTGGTGTCATTAGTATGCTATTACACTAGTGTTTTTCTTTGCAACAAAAAAGTGCCAAATTTACAAAAGTGCCCTTGAAAGATGCATGTAAGACACATGTTTGGTTTGCTTGTTTGATTATTAATGAAAATGTTTTTGGCTTCTTCAGTGATAATTACTCAAAATCACATGCACCATTTAAAAATAATGCGTGCAATTTTCCATGCATATTTCAAATGTAGTTTAATGCATTTTTTATACTTTTTTGCTTCCAATAAAACTGCTAAAGTATAATGGCGTGTATCCAAGAGAGTCATTATCTCAAGATCTTCAGTAGGGAATGATGTGCACCCACCACTTGTCCATGTCTTCAAAGTTGGAGCAGCTTCCAAACGCTTAGAAATTAAGGGTCTGATTCATGATTGCTTCCACGCCTTATTCATTATTTTGTTTGTGCCTTTTTTTTTTTTTAAAAAAAGGTAAACATTACTGGGTTCCATTAACCAGATGTTTTAGACTAATTAATAATTTGCGGCTTTTCAAAATGGCCCAACATGTTTGTGCTATTGTAGCATTGGAGTACAAAATCGTTCAGATTTTATTTTTGTGCAGTTGAAGATTAACGTGCAACATTGTAAAGGATCATTCGTTTTGCTCTGAGGAAGCACAACATTTTGATCAATTTGAGGGTCAAAATCCACAATGCAAAAATAAAGACAAGACAAAAAATTACTTAAAAACACACAAGTGATGAATTGGGATTAAACTGTTAATTAATTCCATTTTGTTAATTTTTTTATTACAACCATGCGATCGGCCGTCAACAGTAAGTTATGTGGGACCTTTACGACGGCAGTGGGTCCACTCAGCAATAAGACAATCATGTGGCCAGCTGTTAACAATAAGCCATGTGAGACCCTACCCCTACGATGGCAGTGGGTCTTCTTGCCGATAAGAAAATTATGCGGACGGCCGTTATTAATAAGCCATGTGAAACCCTACCCTTATGATGGAGGTGAGTCCTCTTGCTGATAATACAATCATGCAGCCGGCCGTTAACAATAAGCTATGTGAGACCCTATCCTTATGATGGCAGTTTGTCCTCTTACCGATAAGTCAATCATGTGGCCAGCCATTAATAATAAGCCATGTGAGACCCTATACTAGAAATGGTGGCGAGTCCTCTTACCGAAAAGACAATCATGCAGCCAGCCGTCAATTATATGTCAGGTGAGACCCTACTCTTATGGAGGAAGTGGGTCTTCTTAACAATAAGACAGTCATGTGGCCAGCCGTTAATAATAAGCCATGTGAGACCATATCCTCGTGATGGTGGTAGGTCCTCTTGCTGATAAGACAACCATGCAGCTGGCTGTCAATAATAAGCCATGTGAGACCCTTCCCTTACCATGGTGGTGGGTCCTATTACCAGTAAGACAATTATGCAGATGGCTGTTAATAGTAAGCCATTTGAGACCCTTCCCTTACGATGGTGGTGGGTCCTCTTGCCGTTAAGACAATCATGTAGCCGCCTGTTAATAATAAGTCATGTGAGACACTTCCCTTACTATGGCGGTTGGTCCTCTAACCGATAAAACAATCATGCAGCTGGCCATTAATAATAAGCCATGTGAGACCCTTCCCTTACGATGGCGGTGGGTCCTCTTTAGAGTTGAGCGACTTTTGTTTTTTAGGGTCGAGTTTCGTTTCGTGAAACCCGACTTTTCCAAAAGTCGGGTTGAGCAAGATCGGCCGACTATAGGGAAAAGTCGGGGTCGTCCCGAAACACGAAACCCAATGTAAGTCAATGGGGAATAAAAGTCGGCAGTGAGAGGACAGGAAACACACCAACAGTGCCCATTTGATGCCAAAAGCATCAATTCTTCTTACTTAAGCTTGTCAACCTTAATTAACTTCATAATACTAGTTACGCACTGAAAAACGCACGCTCAGTACCTCAGCAGGACAAAAAAAAAATTGGGAATGCTTTTAAAAAAGCAGTTTGCAGAGCAGTGGGTAAACAGCAATGCAGCCGTCAGGAAGCCTTAGAAGGCAGCCCAACAACCAACACCACTGATACACCACAATATAGCCTCCCCTTGCACTGCACACACAGTGACTGGTGTGTTGTACAGGCAAAATCGCTAGCAGCAGAAGCAGTTTTTGGTGTCTTCTTACCTGCCTAACGCTCTCCCTATTCTGAGATCAGCATGAGTAACATGGCGGTCGGCGTGCACGCCCTTTTATACCCCCTGTGACGCCCACCAAAGCAAGCCAATCACTTGCATGCCCTTCTGAAAGATGGTGGTGACCCCTGCCTATGTCATCACGTTGCCCACAGTGTCCGTGGATCCAGATTGGCTGAAAAAGAGCGCAAAACAAACTTTTGAAACGCGACTTTGGCACGTAAGTCGCCGAACTCGTGGCCGACCTCATCCTAGGGTTGGGTTTCGTTTCATGAAACCCGACTTTGCCAAAAGTCGGCGACTTTTGAAATTTTTCGACCCGTTTCGCTCAACTCTAGTCCTCGTACTAATAAGACAATCATGCAGCTGGCCGTTAATAGTAAGCCATTTGAGACTCTTTCCTTACGATGGTGACGGGTCCTCTTGCTGTTAAAAGACAGTCAGGTAGGCGCACGTACTTAATAAGCCTTGTGAGACCCTACTCTTATGATGGCGGTGGGTCCTCTTCCCGATAAGACAATCGTGTGGCCGGCCATTAATAATAAGCCATGTGAAACCCTACCCTCATGATGGCGGTGCGTCCTCTTGCCAATAGGACTTTGGTGCAGCTGCACATGTCGTCTCGTGATCCGAGCGCTATGTTACAGTATGTTTACTTACAACATCTAACATTTACATTTACTATCTTACTATTTTTTATTGTACTCTTAACCTCCTTGGTTGTAGATTTTGATGCAGTATATATTATGTTCAGGGAGAAAAGGATGTTGCTTTTCTCTATCTACCAGTTTAGTAGTTTTGCAGCCTGTGGAAGGTTGTACAGGGTGAATGACACACAAGCGCAGGAGGCTGGGGGGAGCCTCACAGTGTTGGGGGAGGACGAGGCATTGCGTGAGTGAGGCAGCGGATCGTAGGGCCCTGTGTGTTTTGTGGCTGCAGTGCCCTCCCTGTTTATATCGCTTGCTATATTTAGTGTCTGAGTCATGAGATATTTCACTACCCACAATTCACCTCTAGCACCTGACTACTGCTTTTTTATGCATTTCCAGCTAGTAGAATTAAAGACACCCTAAGGACATTGAATCGGTTTTGTGGCCTTTTTTTTCCTCTTATGTAAACACTAGCGGCACGTCAAGACATTTACAAAGACCCAGAAAAAGGTTTCACAGAAACAAAAACACTTCTCGGAAACTTCAAACTTTTAAGGGGATTGTCCAATCTTGTTTAAATAAAGTTAGTTCTTATATAAAGAAAAGCTTTTGAACTTTCTGACCTTTCTTCAAGACAATATTTATACTTAGAGGACAAACCCAACCCTGCCTCAGTGCTTGGTTGGTAAGATGGAAATAAAGGGAACTTGACCTGTGTTTAAATCAAATTTTTATGTTACATACAATTTTGACAACAAATTTGATTTTATTTTTTAATATTTTGATTTGTATTTAAAAAAATCTTCAAATTTTCACACTGGCCACTGGAGCTATTTTAGACTCATACTTCTTGTCCTTTCAGGAAGTGATATCATCAGAGGCAGGATTAGGTCAGGTTTCCGCAAGCATACTTTTAGTCCAAGTGCTGTCCCTGAAAATACCTAATGTTTTTCAATGGGGCAGTGCGGATGAGTTTTTTTTTTTCAGTCCGGATCTATGTGTGAAAAAAATCACAGCATGCTCTAGTTTCTTTCATGTGTCAGATATGTTGCCCTTTTAAGTGTATGGGTGCTTAAAAAATCAGATTCCATTTCATACCTGCCTATAACAAGCCTATGACAAGCCTATAACCTGCAGTAACCACCGATCGACCCAACCGCTGCACGACCAGCTCTACCCTCGCCTACTGTATTACCACCCATCCCTTGAAGATTGTGAGCCCACGCCTCTCCTCCTGTACCAGTTATGACTTGTATTGTTTAAGATTATTGTACTTGTTTTTATGTATACCCCTCCTCACATGTAAAGCGCCATGGAATAAATGGCACTATAACAATAAATAATAATAATAATAATAATAATAATAATAATACAGAACCACTGTATAGCATCCGATTTTTAAGGAAACATTAGAATTCTTTTACACAGGAAACTGTAATTAGATTGCTGCTGCATAAAAACAGATTGCATGCTGGTTGATTGTTTAAAAAAATATGGGGTAGCACTAGGAAATTTGGGACTATCGGCAATTATGCTTCTAACACAGTTAAATTGTGTTACATGAATATGTGCTGGTAAGGTTAGGTTCACACTATATTTGCAATCAAGGTATAAATGCAAAAAATCTGCCTATATATACAGTTGAAACCGGAGGTTTACATACAATATATAAAAAGACACATGCATGTTTTTCTCAATATTTGACATGAAATCAGAATACATTTTTCCTGTTTTAGGTCAGTTAGGATTACCATAATTATTAAGATTTGCCAAATGCCGGAATAATGAAAGAGGGAGAGAGTATGTTTTAAGGCATTTTTATTACTTACTGCAAAATCAAAAGTTCGCATACACTAAGATTACTATGCCTTTAAACAATTTTGGGCTGCCCATATGATGATGTCATGTTTTTGGAAGCCTCTGCTGGGTTTTTGGCAACATCTGAGTTAATGAGGGACACAACCAGTGGATGTATTTTATTGCACACCTGAAACACACAGCTTCTATGTGTAGAATCATGGCAAAGTCTAAAGAAATCAGCCATGATATCAGGTAGAGAATTGTGGACTTGCACAAGTCTGGCTCATCCTTGGGTACAATTTCAAGATACCTGAAGGTGCCTCGTTCATCTGTACACACAATTATACGCAAGTACAAACAAGATGGGAATGTCCTGCCATCATACCGCTCAGGAAGGAGACGGGTTCTGTGTCAAAGAGATGAATGTGCTTTGGTCCGACATGTGTAGATCAACCCAAGGACAAAAGATAAAGACCTTGTGAAGATTATGGCGGAAGCTGGTAAGATTGTGTCAATATCCACAGTGACACGAGTACTGTATCAACATGAGCTGAAAGGCCACTCTGCCAGGAAAAAGCAGTTACTCCAAAAGAAACATTAAAAAGCCAGGTTAATGTTTGCAAATGCACACAGGAACAAAGACCTTATGTTTTGGAGGCATGTCCTGTGGTCTGATGAAAAGGAAATGGAACGTTTTGGGCATATTGACCATCGTTACATTTGGAGGGAAAAAGAAGAAGCATGGAAGCCTAAGAACACCATCCCAACTGTGAAACACGGGGGTGGCCGCATCATGTTGTGGGGTTCTGCTGTAGGAGAGACTGGTGCACTTCTCAAAATAGATGGCATCATGAGAAAAGAAGATTATGTGACAATACTGAAGCAACATCTCAAGACATGAGCCAGGAAGTTAAAGCTTGGGCACAAATGGGTCTTCCAAATGGACAATGACCCGAAGCATACTGTACTGTCAAAATGGTAATAAAGTGGCTTAAATATAAAAAAAAGTCAATGTTTTGAAGTGGCCATCACAAAGCCCTGATCTCAATCATACCGAAAATATATGGACAAAGCTGAAAAAGCAAGTGCGAACAAGGCAACCTACCATCCTGGATCAGTTACACGAGTTTTGTCATGAGGAACGTGCTCAAATTCCTACCAACTATTGTGAGAAGTTTGTGGAAGGATATCCCAAACATTTGATCCAAGTCATTCAGTTTAAGGGCAATGGTACCAAATACTAATGAAATGTATGTCAACTTTTGACTTTGCAGTAAGTAATAAAAATGCCTTAAAACATTCTCTCTCTCATTATTCCGGCATTTGGCAAATATTAATAATTATGTTAATCCTAACTGACCTAAAACGGGAAAGGTTTATTCTGATTTCATCTCAGTTATTGAGACAAACATGCATGTGTCTTTTTATATAGTGTATGGAAACTTCTGGTTTCAACTGTTTCTCCTTAATGCCCATTGTCCCCACAGCACTCCCACACACAGTATGATGTCCCCACAGCCCTCCCACACACAGTATGATGTCCCCACAGCCCTCCCACACACAGTATGATGTCCCCAGAGCCCTCCCACACACAGTATGATGTCCCCACAGCCCTCCCACACACAGTATGATGTCCTCACAGCCCTCCCACACACAGTATGATGTCCCCAGAGCCCTCCCACATACAGTATGATGTCCCCAGAGCCCTCCCACACACAGTATGATGTCCCCAGAGCCCTCCCACACACAGTATGATGTCCCCACAGCCCTCCCACACACAGTATGATGTCCCCACAGCCCTCCCACACACAGTATGATGTCCCCACAGCCCTCCCACACACAGTATGATGTCCCCACAGCCCTCCTACACACAGTATGATGTCCTCACAGCCCTCCCACATACAGTATGATGCCCCCAGAGCCCTCCCACACACAGTATGATGTCCCCAGAGCCCTCCCACACACAGTATGATGTCCCCACAGCCCTCCTACACACAGTATGATGTCCCCACAGCCCTCCCACACACAGTATGATGTCCCGACAGCCCTCCTACACACAGTATGATGTCCTCACAGCCCTCCCACATACAGTATGATGCCCCCAGAGCCCTCCCACACACAGTATAATGTCCCCAGAGCCCTCCCACACACAGTATGATGTCCCCACAGCGTCACACACAGTATGATGTCCCCAGAGCCCTCCCACACACAGTATGATGTCCCCACAGCCCTCCCACACACATTATGATGTCCCCACAGCCCTCCCACACACAGTATGATGTCCCCAGAGCCCTCCTACACATAGTATGATGTCTCCACAGCCCTCCCACACACAGTATGATGTCCTCAGAGCCCTCCCACACACAATATGATATCCCCAGTGCCCTCCCACACACAGTATGATGTCCCCACAGCCCTCCCACACACAGTATGATGTCCCCACAGCCCTCCCACACACAGTATGATGTCCCTAGAGCCCTCCCACACATAGTATGATGTCCCCACAGCCCTCTCATACACAGTATGATGTGCTCAGAGCCCTCCCACACACAGTATGATGTCCCCACAGCCCTCCCACACACAGTATGATGTCCCCACAGCCCTCCCACACAGTATGAAGTCCCCACAGCCCTCCCACCCACAGTATGATGTCCCCACAGCCCTCCCACACACAGTATGATGTACCCAGAGCCCTCCCACACATAGTATGATGTCTCCACAGCCCTCCCACACACAGTATGATGTCCTCAGCGCCCTCCCACACTCAGTATGATATCTCCACGGCCCTCCCACACACAGTATGATGTCCTCAGAGCCCTCCCACACACAGTATGATGTCCCCACAGCCCTACCACAAACAGTATGATGTCCTCACAGCCCTCCCACATACAGTATGATGTCCCCAGATCCCTCCCACACACAGTATGATGTCCTCAGAGCCCTCCCACACACAGTATGATGTCCCCAGAGCCCTCCCACATACAGTATGACGTCCCCAGAGCCCTCCCACACACAGTATGATGTCCCCAGAGCCCTCCCACACACAGTATGATGTCCCCAGAGCCCTCCCACACATAGTATGATGTCCCCACAGCCCTCCCACACACAGTATGATGTCCCCACAGCCCTCCTACACACAGTATGATGTCCTCACAGCCCTCCCACATACAGTATGATGCCCCCAGAGCCCTCCCACACACAGTATGATGTCCCCAGAGCCCTCCCACACACAGTATGATGTCCCCACAGCGTCACACACAGTATGATGTCCCCAGAGCCCTCCCACACAAAGTATGATGTCGCCACAGCCCTCCCACACACATTATGATGTCCCCACAGCCCTCCCACACACAGTATGATGTCCCCAGAGCCCTCCCACACATAGTATGATGTCTCCACAGCCCTCCCACACACAGTATGATGTCCCCAGAGCCCTCCCACACATAGTATGATGTCTCCACAGCCCTCCCACACACAATATGATGTCCCCAGTGCCCTCCCACACACAATATGATGTCCCCACAGCCCTTCCACACACAGTATGATGTCCCCACAGCCCTCCCACACACAGTATGATGTCCCTAGAGCCCTCCCACACATAGTATGATGTCCCCACAGCCCTCTCATACACAGTATGATGTGCTCAGAGCCCTCCCACACACAGTATGATGTCCCCACAGCCCTCCCACACACAGTATGATGTCCCCACAGCCCTCCCACACAGTATGAAGTCCCCACAGCCCTCCCACACACAGTATGATGTCCCCACAGCCCTCCCACAAACAGTATGATGTCCTCACAGCCCTCCCACATACAGTATGATGTCCCCCAGATCCCTCCCACACACAGTATGATGTACCCAGAGCCCTCCCACACATAGTATGATGTCTCCACAGCCCTCCCACACACAGTATGATGTCCATAGAGCCCTCCCACACACAGTATGATGTCTCCACAGCCCTCCCACACACAGTATGATGTCCTCAGAGCCCTCCCACACACAATATGATGTCCCCAGTGCCCTCCCACACACAGTATGATGTCCCCACAGCCCTCCCACACACAGTATGATGTCCCCACAGCCCTCCCACACACAGTATGATGTCCCCACAGCCCTCCCACACATAGTATGATGTCCCCACAGCCCTCTCATACACAGTATGATGTGCTCAGAGCCCTCCCACACACAGTATGATGTCCCCACAGCCCTCCCACACACAGTATGATGTCCCCACAGCCCTCCCACACAGTATGAAGTCCCCACAGCCCTCCCACACACAGTATGATGTCCCCACAGCCCTCCCACACACAGTATGATGTACCCAGAGCCCTCCCACACATAGTATGATGTCTCCACAGCCCTCCCACACACAGTATGATGTCCTCAGAGCCCTCCCACACACAGTATGATGTCTCCACAGCCCTCCCACACACAGTATGATGTCCTCAGAGCCCTCCCACACACAGTATGATGTCCCCACAGCCCTCCCACACACAGTATGATGTCCCCACAGCCCTCCCACAAACAGTATGATGTCCTCACAGCCCTCCCACATACAGTATGATGTCCCCAGATCCCTCCCACACACAGTATGATGTCCTCAGAGCCCTCCCACACACAGTATGATGTCCCCAGAGCCCTCCCACACACAGTATGATGTCCCCACAGTCCTTCCACACACAGTATGATGTCCCCAGAGCCCTCCCACACACAGTATGATGTCCCCAGAGCCCTCCCACACACAGTATGATGTCCCCAGAGCCCTCCCACACACAGTATGATGTCCCCACAGCCCTCCCACACACAGTATGATGTCCCCACAGCCCTCCCACACACAGTATGATGTCCCCAGAGCCCTCCCACACACAGTATGATGTCCCCACAGCCCTCCCACATACAGTATGATGTCCCCAGAGTCCTCCCACACACAGTATGATGTCCCCACAGCCCTCCCACACACAGTATGATGTCCCCAGAGCCCTCCCACACATAGTATGATGTCCCCACAGCCCTCCCACACACAGTATGATGTCCTCAGAGCCCTACCACACACAGTATGATGTCCCCACAGCCCTTCCACACACAGTATGATGTCCCCACAGCCCTCCCACACACTATGATGTCCCCACAGCCCTCCCACACACAGTATGATGTCCCCAGAGCCCTCCCACACACAGTATGATGTCCCCACAGCACTCCCACACAGTATGATGTCCTCAGAGCCCTCCAACACACAGTATGATGTCCCCACAGCCCTCCCACACACAGTATGATGTCCCCACAGCCATCCTACACACAGTATGATGTCCCCACAGCCCTCCCACATACAATATGATGTCCCCAGAGTCCTCCCACACACAGTATGATGTCCCCACAGCCCTCCCACACACAGTATGATGTCCCCAGAGCCCTCCGACACATAGTATGATGTCCCCACAGCCCTCCCACACACAGTATGATGTCCCCACAGCACTCCCACACACAGTATGATGTCCCCACAGCCCTCCCACACACAGTATGATGTCCCCACATCCCACCCACACAGTATGATGTCCCCACAGCCCTCCCACACACAGTATGATGTCCCCACAGCCCTCCCACACACAGTATGATGTCCCCACAGCCCTCCCACATACAGTATGATGTCCCCAGAGCCCTCCCACACACAGTATGATGTCCCCAGAGCCCTCCCACACACAGTATGATGTCCCCACAGCCCTCCCACACACAGTATGATGTCCCCAGAGCCCTCCCACATACAGTATGATGTCCCCAGAGCTTTCCCACACACAGTATGATGTCCCCACAGCCCTCCCACACACAGTATGATGTCCCCAGAGCCCTCCTACACATAGTATGATGTCCCCACAGCCCTCCCACACACAGTATGATGTCCCCACAGCCCTCCCACACACAGTATGATGTCCCCACAGCCCTCCCACACTCAGTATGATCTCCTCACAGCCCTCCCACATACAGTGTGATGTCCCCAGAGCCCTCCCACACACAGAGTGATGTCCCCTGATCCCTCCCACACACAGTATGATGTCCCCAGAGCCCTCCCACACACAGTATGTGTGACGTATGGTGAGATAACAAGATAGGTTACGTCCGAGAGTGGACCCTCTGGATCGCGGCACTGGAGCTCCCAGGGGTGAGCGCGCCAGGTGGTGCCGACCCATATATAGGGGCCGTTAGGGGCAGACCCTCAGAAGACAGATACCGCGACTGCTAGAACCAAGAGGGGTGGCTCGAAGGACTGAGTGGAGGGTGCTGGACTGAGAACTGGAGTATCGGACTGGGCACTGGAGTACAGGATGGAGACACGGAGTGCGGGACGGAGACACGAAGCACAGGACTGGGCAGCGGAGTGTAGGACTGGGCACTGGAGCACTGGACGAATGCACGGAGTACAGGACGGAGTAGAGGCACGGGGTACAGGACGGGGCAGAGGCACGGAGTACAGGACGGAGCAGAGGCACGGAGTACAGGACTGGGCAGAGGCACGGAGTACAGGACTGGGCAGAGGCACGGAGTACAGGACTGGGCAGAGGCACGGAGTACAGGACTGGGCAGAGGCACGGAGTACAGGACGGAGCAGAGGCACGGAGTACAGGACGGAGCAGAGGCACGGAGTGCAGGACTGGGCAGAGGCACGGAGTACAGGACTGGGCAGAGGAATGTAAGGAGTGAGAAGGGGAGAACCCCTAAACACCCAGGCCAGGATACCGCACGGAAGTCCACACGATAATCAGGCGTCTCCACCATGTTGGAGACGCCTGATATACCCTGCAGAAGTCGGCTGATTGGGCGCTCAGACCGCTGGGCGGCGCTGCAGGGTTAAAGGATCTGCAGAGCGCGCGCCCGCGGCCTAAGGCGCCCGCAGGAAGCCGGCACACGCTGGACGGAGGAGAAGGAAGAGGAGGCGGGCACAGAGTGGCGCGGCGAGCGCAGGTAAGTAAAGGCGGCGGCGGGCCCCGCTGTTGCTGGAACGGCGGCGGCTACTGCCGCCGACGTGACAGTGCCCCCCCCTTTACGTCTCCCTTTCTTGAGGTTAGACAAAAACCTCTTTAAAAGCCGAGGAGCATTAATATTCTCTTTAGGCTCCCAGGACCTCTCCTCGGGACCAAAACCCTTCCAATCAACAAGGTAGAGGGTACGCCCCCGAACTTTTTTCACAGCAAGAATCTCTTTCACCTCAAAGACATCATCAGCCCCTACTGGCTGAGGAGAAGAAGGGGGAACTGAGCAGTACCGATTCAGCACAACAGGTTTAATGAGCGAGACATGGAAGGCGTTAGGGACCCGAAGCGAAGCCGGCAACTTCAATTTATAAGCCACGTTATTAATGCGTCCCAAGACCTGGAACGGGCCGATGTACCGAGGACCCAGTTTGTAAGAAGGCAACTTCAACCGGATATACTTAGTTGACAGCCAAACTTTGTCGCCAGGTTGGTAAGGTGGAAGGTCCCTGCGCCTCTTATCTGCATGTCTTTTAATCCGGATACTGGATCTTTCAAGAGCTTCTCTGGTCTCCTTCCAGACTTGAGAAAATTCGGTGGCGAGGGCATCTGCTGCAGGAACACCAGAAGGCGTAGGGAGAGGTAGTGGAACACCAGGGTTCTGGCCGGAAACCACGAAGAACGGCGTTTTGGTGGTGGACTCACTGGGGTGGTTGTTGTGGGCAAACTCTGCTCACGGCAGAAGAGACACCCAGTTGTCTTGATGGGCGTTCGAGAAGTGACGCAGGTAGGCTGTTAATACCTGATTGATTCGCTCAACTTGCCCATTGGACTGAGGGTGATAAGCAGAGGAGAAGTCCAGAGATATACCCATGAGCTTGCTGAGTGCCCTCCAGAAACGGGAGGTAAATTGGACTCCGCGATCGGAGTCAATTCGTTGAGGGAGTCCGTGAAGCCTAAAGATCTGGTGTATGAAGACCTTGGCCAGCTCAGTTGCCGTGGGTAATCCGGGCAGAGGGATGAAATGGGCCATTTTGGAGAACCGATCGACCACTACTAAGATGGTAGTACATCCGGAAGAACGTGGAAGATCGGTGATGAAATCCATACCAATTTGTCGCCAAGGGGCTTCAGGAGGAGGCAAAGGGTGGAGCAGGCCGGACGGCAGACTTCTAGGTACCTTGTTCAGAGCACAAGCCGTACAGGAGGCTATAAAATCAGTCACATCTTGGCGAAGGGATGGCCACCAGTAGTAGCGCGAAAGAAGGCTGAGGGTTTTCTTGACCCCGACGTGACCCGCAACCTTGGAAGAATGCCCCCAATCCAGGACCTCAGATCTCTTATTCTGTGTAACGAAGGTCTTGCCTGGCGGGATGGGAGAAAGCGTCACGGGCGCCACGGTGACAATTTTGGCAGGCTCAATGATGTGAGATGAACCCTCCTCAACCTCAGGTGATTGTAGGGACCTGGACAGAGCATCTGCCTTGATGTTTCTGTCCCCCGGTCGAAAATGGAGTTTGAAGTCAAACCGGGAGAAATATAGCGACCACCTGGCTTGCCTGGAGTTGAGCCTTTGCGCGGACTGAAGATATGCCAAGTTCTTGTGGTCAGTGAAGATTATGAATGGATGAACTGCCCCTTCCAAAAGATACCGCCACTCCTCCAGGGCCATCTTAATGGCCAGTAATTCCCGGTCCCCAATGGCATAATTGCATTCTGCGGGAGAGAACGACCTAGAGAAGAATCCACATGGTACCACTTGACCAGAAGTCGTCCGCTGAGAAAGCACCGCTCCCGCACCAGTAGAAGAGGCATCCACTTCTAGGATGAAGGGCCTATTGACCAACGGTCGATGTAGAATCGGGGCGGTAGCAAAGGACTGCTTCAAAGCAAGAAAGGCCTCTTCAGCCTCTGGAGTCCAGGCATTTGGTTTGGTCCCCTTCCTGGTCAGGGCAGAGATGGGCTTGGTTACCGAGGAGAAGAAGGGAATGAACTGTCTGTAATAGTTCGCAAAACCCAGGAACCGCTGGATCGCTTTTACTCCAACCGGACGTGGCCACTTGAGCACGGCAGCCAATTTTTCGGGATCCAACATTATTCCGGAGTCCGTGATGATATACCCTAGGAAAGGCAACGAGGACTGCTCGAACAGACACTTTTCTAGTTTGGCGTAGAGTCTGTTCTCCCGTAGACGTTGCAGAACCAGCCGAACACTTTTTCTGTGAGTGGATAAGTCGGGGGAAAAGATGAGTATGTCATCTAAGTATACCACGACAGAAGAGTAGAGTTGGTCTCGGAAGATCTCATTAACGAACTCCTGAAAAACCGCCGGGGCATTGCAGAGACCAAAAGGCATAACCAAATACTCGTAATGGCCGTCCCGAGTATTGAAGGCTGTCTTCCATTCATCCCCGGAGCGGATTCGGATCAAGTTATAGGCTCCCCGCAGATCCAATTTGGTGAAGATCCGGGCCCCTATCAAGCGGTCAAAGAGTTCTGGGATCAGCGGCAGGGGATACCTATTCTTGACCGTGATACTGTTCAGGCCTCGGTAGTCAATACATGGCCGAAGGGATCCGTCTTTCTTCCGGACGAAAAAGAATCCTGCTCCAGCAGGAGAAGATGACTTCCGAATAAAACCCCGAGCCAAGTTCTCCTGGACATATTCAGACATGGCCGCGGTTTCTGCCGACGACAGGGGATAAATTCTTCCCCTGGGAGGGATTGCTCCTGGCAACAGCTCAATAGGGCAGTCATAGGCACGATGCGGCGGTAGAATCTCAGCCTCCTTCTTACTGAAGACGTCGGCAAACGAGTGGTAAGCCGTAGGAAGCCCAGGAAGATCGATAGGAGCTTGCTGCGGACTGGGGCGAGATACCGGCAACAGACAGCGTTTATGGCAGAAGTGTCCCCAACGGAGGATCTCCCCGGAATGCCAGTCTAGAACGGGCTCGTGTAGACGAAGCCAGGGTAAGCCGAGGAGCACGGCATGAGACAAACTTGGCAAAACATAAAAGGCGATTTTTTTCTCGGTGAAGAGCTCCAACTTGTTTCTCCACCTCAAGAGTGACCATGGTGATAGGTTCAGGTAGCGGTTTGCCATCCACGGAAGCGATGGAGCGCGGACTATCTAACGTCACAACCGGAATTCGCAGCTGGTCCACTTCCTTGAGCCGGATGAAGTTACCAGCCGCACCCGAGTCCACATACGCCTCCACAGATCTGCGCTCCCGACCTGAAACAATTAAAGCCGAAATAGTAAGGGGTAGAGAGGAATCGGTGTCACCTAGGGAGGCCTCTCTTACCTGGCCTAGGCGGAGGCGTTTCCCGGCCGCACTGGGCACGTGCGCACAAAATGGTTAGCCCCGCCACAATAAAGGCAAAGGCCCTGTGTCCTTCTCTCCCTGCGTTCCTGCTCTGACAACCTCACACGGTCTACTTGCATAGGCTCAGGAGTGGAATTACTGGAAGACGCTGGAGAGCGGGGAATGGGCGCCTGGTATAACCGAAAAGATCTCTTCTCCCTGACTCCCGGGAGCGTTCCTGAAACCGTAAATCAATACGGGTAGCTAGGGATATGAGATCCTCCAGAGTGGTAGGGGTGTCCCGGCCAGCCAGCTCATCCTTTATTTTACCCGAGAGCCCCCTCCAAAAGGCCCCAACCAAAGCCTCGTTATTCCACCCCAGTTCAGAGGCCAGGGTCCGGAAGCGGATAGCATATTGACCGACGGTGAGGGAGCCTTGGCGAAGATTGAAAAGAGCCTCCGTGGTGGAGGCCACACGGCCAGGCTCATCAAATACCCTGCGGAAAGTATCCAGGAAGTTGTGGATACTAGATACCACCGGGTCATCTCTCTCCCAGAGGGGATTTACCCAGGCTAAGGCCTCTCCCTCTAAATGGGACACAATGAAAGCTACCTTGGCCCGATCCAAGGGGTATTGCTGAGGCAGGAGCTCGAAGTGCAAACGGCACTGGTTCAAAAACCCCCGACACAACTTGGGGTCACCGCTAAACCTGGGAGGTTTCCCCAAGCGTGGTGGAGGATGGGATAGGGGATCCCGAGGTAGGACAGAAGCGGCAGCAGAGGACTGTAGCGATTGTAGTCGGTCGTCCACGGACGCCATGTAGCTAAGAATGTGGGATTGGGCGTCACGCTGCTGCGCGAGCTCCTGCTGGAGTCCTGCTAGCAACGGGGCGTTCCCCAGGTCGGTGGTTTGTAAGGCGGAAAGGCGGGTGTCCATGGACTTCATAAAAGACATTATTCTAGTCTGCTTTTCACGCAAAAAGAGCAATTCTTTTTGGGTGGCCGCTGAGGCGCTAGCAGGGTCCATGGCCTGATTATGCTGTGACGTATGCTGAGATAACAAGATAGGTTACGTCCGAGAGTGGACCCTCTGGATCGTGGCACTGGAGCTCCCAGGGGTGAGCGCGCCAGGTGGTGCCGACCCCTATACAGGGGCCGTTAGGGGCAGACCCTCAGAAGACAGATACCGCGACTGCTAGAACCAAGAGGGGCGGCTCGAAGGACTGAGTGGAGGGTGCCGGACTGAGAACTGGAGTATCGGACTGGGCACTGGAGTACAGGATGGAGACACGGAGTGCGGGACGGAGACACGAAGCACAGGACTGGGCAGCGGAGTGTAGGACTGGGCACTGGAGCACTGGACGAAGGCACGGAGTACAGGACGGAGCAGAGGCACGGGGTACAGGACGGGGCAGAGGCACAGAGTACAGGACGGAGCAGAGGCACGGAGTACAGGACTGGGCAGAGGCACGGAGTACAGGACTGGGCAGAGGCATGGAGTACAGGACGGAGCAGAGGCACGGAGTACAGGACTGGGCAGAGGCACGGAGTGCAGGACTGGGCAGAGGCACGGAGTACAGGACTGGGCAGAGGAATGTAAGGAGTGAGAAGGGGAGAACCCCTAAACACCCAGGCCAGGATACCGCACGGAAGTTCACACGATAATCAGGCGTCTCCACCATGTTGGAGACGCCTGATATACCCTGCAGAAGTCGGCTGATTGGGCGCTCAGACCGCTGGGCGGCGCTGCAGGGTTAAAGGATCTGCAGAGCGCGCGCCCGCGGCCTAAGGCGCCCGCAGGAAGCCAGCACACGCTGAACGGAGGAGAAGGAAGAGGAGGCGGGCACAGAGCGGCGCGGCGAGCGCAGGTAAGTAAAGGCGGCGGCGGGCCCCGCTGTTGCTGGAACGGCGGCGGCTACCGCCACCGACGTGATAGTATGATGTCCCCACAGCCCTCCCACACACAGTATGATGTCCTCAGAGCCCTCCAACACACAGTATGATGTCCCCACAGCCCTCCCACACACAGTATGATGTCCCCATAGCCATCCTACACACAGTATGATGTCCCCACAGCCCTCCCACATACAGTATGATGTCCCCAGAGTCCTCCCACACACAGTATGATGTCCCCACAGCCCTCCCACACACAGTATGATGTCCCCAGAGCCCTCCCACACATAGTATGATGTCCCCACAGCCCTCCCACACACAGTATGATGTCCTCAGAGCCCTACCACACACAGTATGATGTCCCCACAGCCCTTCCACATACAATATGATGTCCCCACAGCCCTCCCACACACAGTATGATGTCCCCACAGCCCTCCCACACACAGTATGATGTCCCCAGAGCCCTTCCACACACAGTATGATGTTCCTCACAGACATTACAATATTCTTCACAGCCCCATACACAGTATAAGCCCCCAAATACAGTATGTTATCCAGGCATTAGATCAGTCTTAAAAAAAAAGAATGCCTATATAGAAATTTGCGAGCTTCAAAATCTTTAAAAAATATATATATTCTTTATTGGGTAACATAATTAAAAACATTAAATAGATATATAATATACTAAAGTTAAGCAAGTAATAATGACAAAATTCCTTTGTGTGAATTCTACAAATCAATACAGAGTTTTATTATGTGAAATCACAGTATTGATGACGGAAACTCAAAAAGTACAAGCAAAAATAGCCATGGCTGTATACATTAAGGCGCTTTAAGACAAATACAGGTAAACAAGGAGAGAGTGATATCATATGAAAGTTCACATATTAATAATAATGCACAGTGGCATGGTATACCTTATCTATCAAAGAAAACGCACCCGACGCTTGATTCAAATCAAGGTTCGTCAGGGGGTGTCCACTCTGTCTAGGATTCAATTTTTGATATTCACATGTGTACAGAATGGCTCTTGACAGTGGCATTTAAGAGGCTTTATATTGAGTGTCCCTTCTGAAGCCTATCAGTGCACTCACCCTGAAATTGAAATATTATTGTGGGGGGCCAACATCAATGTCAGGGCAGCCTGCTGATAGTCCTGTGTCTTCCAAGCGTGTGCAACTATGAAGCCCAGCCGGTGGATAAGTAATTTTACGATGCACTGCAATATCACAGCAGTGTATTATACAAGTGACCACTGGTTCAATAGCAAAAAAAAAATAAATATTAAAAATAAAAAAAACTTTGTATCACCATCCTGTTCCTGGAAAATAAATAGGATCTCAGAAAAAAAAACATTTTTGGCACCACAGTTGGCATGACTATCCAAACTAATAGAATAACACAACCTTTATATATTTATAAATATTGGATGGTAAAACCACTTGTACCACAAACAAAAAAACTATCGACCAAAAGATAAAAAAGTTTCAGCTTTTGGAAGGGAACGAGGAGAAATCTAAGGGGGGCCCATTGAGTCTTTGTGGCCTAAGGGCCCACATAATCCTGGAGACTCTTTCTCGATACAATCGTTATACTCCTTCAATAAATTATGTACAGTGTTATAATTCCTAATTTTCTGTTTACAGGAAAAATCCTAAATCTCACGTGTCTGTAATGTATACTCACAAGTCTAGAGGTCTTGCTTAATGATTTATCTGGTTACTAAGTAACTGTCGGATTTCCTGTCTAGTACGTGAATGACAAAGCATGTTTTTGTTTTGACCTTCAGTAATTTCCTAATACTTTTTTCTAAGAAACAACTAGTGATTTACGTAGTGATAATAATAAAACACAAAGTCCGTAATTAGCTCGTCGGAACATCAGACGTCAATGGAGGTGGGAGGAAAAGTATCAGTCAAGGAATGATCTTTAATAAACAAAGTTTAAAAAGTTGTTGCTAATCTGGTGAACATTTTTATCAGGACAATCCTTTCTGCTAGTAAGTGGATCCACTTTATCAGCATTCTGCCAGCACTATAGGAGCTGGAACTTCCTTTCTATCACCTGCTAGTATGTATTGTTCCTGGACTGAACTGTAGCTGGCCTTCTGTTTTGCCCACTTCTTTGGTTTACTTCATTTTTGACAAGCATCTGAACAGAAAAAACACTTGTAATGAAACATAGACTAGATACGTGTTTCTATCAGTGACATAATCATAACACAGACTTTACGTTTTGTCTTCTCTTCATATACAGCTCTGGCAAAAATTAAGAGCCCACTGCACAGTTTTATAAAAATCAACTTCTCTACATGTCTGACAGCCATTCCATTCCTGTGTCAGTTGAATTCCAACCAGAGTACACCTCATTCTACTTAATGTGCTTCTGATTAGGTGATCACCTGAACCAAATCTTATTCAACGAATGAAAGTATAAAAAACCCTGCTGTGGTTTTCACAATCTTCTTGCGATAGGACAAGGTGGATGGCAAAACAAGTGCTAGTAATATCCCAAAAGTAATAGGAATGATAAAATAACTTTTAACCATGCCAAAGGAGTTGAAAAGAAAAGTCTTGAGTGAAGAAAAGAAGGGCTCAATTCTGGCTTTAATAGCAGAGGGATACAGTGAGCGTCATGTTGCTTCCATCCTTAAAATTTCTAAGATGGCAGTCCATTACAACAAGGTCAAGCAGCAGATATTGGGGACAACAAAGCTACAGACCGGCAGAGGATGAAAATGACTCTCCACTGACCATGATGACCATCATCTTATTCGAAAGCCACTCAGCTACCACAGGATGACATCAAGTGACCTACAAAGGAATGGCAAATGGCAGCTGGGGTGAAGTGCACGGCAAGAACAGTTCGTAACAGGCTCCTAGAGGCAGGGCTCAAGTCATCTATAGCTAGGAAAAAGCCTTTCATCAATGAGAACCAAAGGAGAGCCAGGCTGAAGTTTGCCAAAGACCATAAGGATTGGACCTTAGAGTACTGGAGTAAGGTACTGTTCTCTGATGAGTCTAATTTTCAGCTTTGCCCAACACCTGGTTGTCTAATGGTTAGATGGAGACCTGGAGAGATGTACAAGCCACAGTGTCTTGCACCCACTGTCATATTTGGTGGAGGATCGGTGCTCTGGGGATGCTTCAGCACGGCTGGAATTGGGCAGGTTAATCTTTGCGAAGGACAAATGAATCAAGCAGCATACAAGGTTATCCTGGAAAATCAGTTGATTCCTTCTGCTCAGGCAATGTTCCCCAACTCTGAGGACTGGTTTTTCCAGTGGGACAATGCGCCATGCCACACAGCTAGGTCAATCAATGTGTGGATGAAGGACCATCACATCTAATCCCTGTCATGGCCAGCCAAATCTCCAGACCTGAGCCCCTCACAAGCCATCAATCAAAGAAGAAAGGCTTACATTTTTGTACCAGGAGTGGCATAAGGTCACCCAAAAGCAGTGTGAAAGACTGGTGGAAAGCATGCCAAGACGCATGAAAGCTGTGATTAAAAATCATGGTTATTCCACAAAATATTGAGGTAAAACATTAGTATTGTTGTTTCTAAATGATTCTGAACTTGTTTTCTTAGCACTATTTGAGGTCTGCAAGCACTGCATATTTTTGTTATTTTGACCATTTCTCATTTTCTGAAAATAAATACAAAATTTAGTGCTTGGAAATTGAAAGACATGTTGTCAGTAGTTTATAGAATAAAAGAACAATTTACATTTTACTCAAAAATATACCTATAAAGAGAAAAATCAGACAAACAAAATTTTGCAGTAGTCTCTTAATTTTTGCCAGAGCTGTATAAGGTTGTTTAGTATTAGTAGGTATAGTCTCCATAATAGAGATGTCACAATGTATCCATTATATGAAGACGTTGTACTGTCAGGACGTGAAGCGGTGGAGGATGGTTATGTTTTCATACTCTAGAAAACCCCTGTTTTGCTGCCTCAGCAGTGTGGTTTCAGTTAAAGATTAACCCTGTGACCTGCACAGTGTAAAATCACTTACAGATGGATCACTCCTCACCCTCCAGCCTGGGATTTTCAGAAACGTCTGCAGCTGCGGATCTGAGATATTCCTTGATTTATCTAATAAAAGAGTGTTTTACTTCAGACTACTCGGCTTAGCGGAGACAAGATGTTTGTTAAATGAGTGAAGAAATGTAAAAACTTTATGAGCGTGCGGATGGCGGTATCTTTGGTGCACTTCTTGAATCCTATAAGGTCCCTTGCAGATGGCGCCTGTATGGTGGCGCACAGAGCCGCTAGGACTTTATCTGCAGCACAGTTTCTAGAGGAGATCGTTCCCTTAATACGGTGTTCAGTTTTACCTGGCAGGATATTTTCTGCCTATGAGTGTCGATTTATAGCTTCTCATAACGTGAACATTGTGCAGCCGTATGCGTGATGATTAGATTTTTGCCCTACATTTGATAAGGGTGGACATGTGACTAATTAACTACTTAGACGCCGGTCACACACCGGACACATGCTGCATAAGCACCGTTCACATACTAGACACATGCTGCATATACACCAGTCACACACTTGACACATGCTGCATAGAAGGCAGTCACACACTAGACAGATGCCACATAGACGCCAGTCACACACCGCATACACACCAGTCACAGACTAGATGCATGTCACATAGATTATAATACTTATGTGTCCCCAAAAAATTTTTGGTTGTTAGACACTTCGACCAATGTACATCAACAACGTCTGTTGTGGCAAGGAGCCACTAGACAAAAAGTGTTTCCAACAAGATAAATTAAAATATAACCTTTATTATTAATCAATTAGAAAAAATAGTGAAAAATGACTTAGACAGGGTTAAACCTCCAAAAAATAGCAGGGGAGACACAACATTGGTGGATCTGAATAGGTCAGAAACAGCCAGACTGGTACTAAAAGATGTTACTTATGCAACATAAATAATCATCAATAAGTATTAAGGTTAATATCATATGATCATATAAAGAACAAAGATCTGCTGCAATAAGACAATACGACATTCATAAATGAAAAAAGAGATCTGCTGACCTAAAGCAATGTTGAATATATGGGTCAGAACATGTCACATAGATGCCACTCACACGCTAGACACATGCCACATAGACACCGGTCACACACTAGACACCTGCCGCATAGACGCCGGTCACACACTAGACACATGTCACATAGACACCAGTCACACACCAGACACATGCCGGATAGAGGCCAGTCACACACCAGACACATGCCACATAGACACTGGTCACACACTAGACACGTCAGACGCTGGGCATACACGAGACACATGTCGCATAGACATCAGTCACAAACCAGACACATGCCACATAGACGCCAGTCAAATACCAGACACATGCCGCATAGACACCGGTCACACACCAGACACATGTCACATAGACGCCGGTCATAGAAGAGACACATGTCGCATAAACACCAGTCACACACCAGACACATGCCACATAGACGTCAGTCACACACCAGGCACATGCTGCATAGACATCGGTCATACACCAGATACATGATGCATAGACAATGGTCACACACCAGACACATGACGCATAGACACCAGTCACACAACAGACACATGCCCAATAGATGCCGGTCATAAACTAGACACATGCCGCATAGACGCCATTCATGCTTCTCTGCGTCTGCTTAAAATGCACAGATTTGATGACTGCTCATATAGGTGGTAAATGCACACATGAGAATGGTGATTCATTATGTTGTGTTTGGAAAAAATCGGGCATCTATTTGGCAAGAGTACAATAATAAAAGTAATGATATGACAAAAGGAAACCAAGAAAGAGATAAATTGGCTTTGGTTCCAACATTCAATTTCCTAAACGATTTCCCACGATGGATCTGTATAGCAACTACATTTGTGGCTGAATTCTTAAAGCCTGAATTAAAGTCCAAAATTGTCTAGAAAAGGACTAATAAGGTTTTCCTTACTGGTTTAGGGAACATACTGGTGTATTTCTTCATTGTTATATATGCAGAATGGTGAATTCACATATTTCTGTAACTGTGCCAAAACTTTCGTCTGTGGCTGATGTACCACTTTGCCACCACCATTGCCTCTCCTCTCTATATGACCATCCTCACCCCAGGCTTTTGAGCTCCCATCTTAGATTTGCAACATGGTTCCTTGATCTAGATATTATTTACTTGCAACTGGCTATTGATCTTGAAGTCTATGGGGTTGCAACCTGGAGATGGGAATACAACCTGAAGGAGTTTTAGGAGTGACAAATGGGCAATGCCTTAGACCAGTGTCCCACAACTCCAGTCATCCATAGTCATGTTTTGGGATTTTCTTAGGATTGGCCAGATGAGAATTTAATCACCTGTGCAATACTAAGGAAATCCTGAAAATATGACCCTAACTATTTCTGCTCCTAAAGGTACCTCTAAAGGTGAGGAGATTTTGGCCACCAGGACAACTGTTCTCCTGTTATACCCTAAGCTGTTGTGGCGCCCCCAGGAGTATGGTCGCCACAGTGGCATTACCTTCCTCCTAGGGAGGGTGATGTCATGCTTGGAAGCAATGAAGGATCTCTCTATCAGTTAAACACAACACACAGCACAGTTCCCACTCCAGGCCACCAGAGGGAGCTCTGAACCAAAACTGGGGGAGGAACTGCTCTCTGGGGGCCAGGAAGGGGAAATTAGTTTGTGTGAGGAGGGAAATGTGTGGACGTGAGGAGACAAGCTGGAAGATTTAGCAGAGTTCAGGTTCACTTCTAGCTGTAGTGCATGGCCTGGAGTCCGGTCTCCAAGGTTGTACGGATACTGATGTTCCTGCAGCAGAAACCGGAGGAATAGGAAGCTGTGAGGCCATGCAGATATCTAGCGGATCCACAGCGGATTTTACTGCGCAGAAACATTGCATATCCGCATTGTGATGTACAGTAGCATGTTAGTCAATTGGAAAAAAAAACGCTGTGCAGACGCTGCGGATTTTTCCGCACGGTTTTCTTGTGGTTCAAAATATGCAGCATGTCACTTCTTTTGTGCAGTTTTCCACCTGCTCCATTCTCCAAATCCGCAGGGAGAAATCCGCAGGGGAAAACCGCACAAAAACCGCAAGAAGGAAGAAATCTGCAGGAAAAATGCAGGTAATTTGACATGCGGATTTCTTCAATTCTGCGCGGAAAAAGCCGCAGGGCTAAAAAGTACGTCTGCACTTAGCCTAAATGCTCTGTTCCCACATAAGACTCGGAGGCACAGCAGCAACGTGTGAGCCAGAAGAAGGAGGCTACAGCTGTCTGCCATACGAGGGAGTTCTAAAAGAGAACAAGCAAGTGGAACTTCAGGGTAACACAGTACTGCAAGTACCTCAGAAAGCGCTAGAAAGGAGACTACACAACCCATCTGCATAGAGAGATTCCTAAGTTGCTTCCAAGCTGGCCAGCCTCTGTTCCATCTGTAATCTGGACCCTGGACTGCACTTACAAAGCACAGTAAAGGCAACGGAAACTGCACCCTGTTGTGTCATTGCATTCTTTCTGCAAACCCTCCAGCACTGCTACATCTCTGTGCCAGACACTACACCCTCTTCCTCAACACCTATTACCACTACCCTGGGACTACAGCTCTACCTGTGGGGAGTTATTACATCTTGCTGCCTTATACCATCTGTCCCAGAGGATCTGCCTGCAGCGTCGGATTAACCCCTTCATTGCCGATCACCACAGGTGGAGTCACGTATCATCCACTTATAAACAGCCACGCTTAACCCCTTTTACATGGAAGCCCAGGGCCACGGACCGGGTCACCACTACTGTGACACTTCCCTCTGAGATACCGGCCCGGTACCGAGTACCCCACTGCCCTGGAGGGCGATCCACTGTCCCATCCCCTCCCCCAGGAGGCCTGGGACAGAAATGTTAGTTTATAAACACGCAAAACAAACAGGGATAACAAAAAGTAGCATACAAAATACTCACCAAAGGTAGAGAGCTACAGTGGGGAAAAAAAAAGTATTTAGTCAACCACCAATTGTGCAAGTTCTCCCACTTAAAAAGAGGAGAGAGGCCAACTTGCACAATTGGTGGCTGACTAAATACTTTTTTTCCCACATTGTATGTAGGAAACGGTAGAAATGTACAAACCAAAGGGGAATAGGATAATAAGGAAAGCATACACCCAAAAACAGCATAAAACAATCTCCAGCAGCAAAAACGATCTCCATCTCAGCACAGCGTCTCCAAGGAGCTAGGAAGTAAAACTTTCACTGGTGAGGAAGAAAAGGTCTGGCAATATTTTATAGGGAGAGGAAATGACCAGGACAAGAACAGCTGTGATATGGAGCTACAAGTTTCTAACCAACATAGAAAGGGTTTTTAACCACTTCAGCACCAAAAGAAACACAAATACCCAGTCTAAATGGAATTCCTCCTGTTACCCTTGGGAAAATAAAAAAATGGGGATTAAAAGATCATGTTTATGGAAGAAATATGATTTTTTATTTTCACAGCTCTACGTTATAAACTCCTGTGAAGCACTTGGGGGGTTCAAAGTGCTCACCACACATCTAGATAAGTTCCTTAAGGGGTCTAATTTCCAAAATGGGGTCACTTGTGCGGGATTTCCACTGTTTAGGCACATCAGAGGCTCTCTAAATGTGATATGGCGTCCGATCTCAAATCCAGCCAATTTTGGTTTGAAAAAGTCAAACGGTGCTCCTTCCCTTCCGAGCCCTGCCATGCGCCGAAACAGTGGTTTTCCCCCACATATGGAGTATCGGCGTACTCAGGAGAAATTGTACAACAGCTTTATCTGTCCATTTTCTCCTTTTACCCTTGTGAAAATAAAAAAATTGTTGCTAAAAGATAATTTTTGTGAATTAAAAAGTTAAATGTTCATTTTTTTCTTCCACGTTGCTTCTGCTCCTGTGAAACACCTGAGGGGTTAATAAACTTTGTGAATGTGGTTTTGATCAGCTTGAGGGGTGTAGTTTTTAGAATGGGGTCACTTTTGGACATTTTCTTCCATATAGACCCCTCAAAGTGACTTCAAATGTGATGTGGTCCCTAAAAAAAATGTTTTTTGTAAATTTTGTTGTAAAAATGAGAAATCGGTGGTCAACTTTTAACTCTTATAGCTTACTAACAAAAAAAAATTTTGTTTACAAAATTGTGCTGATGTAAAGTAGACATGTGGGAAATGTTATTCAATAACTATTTTGTGTGACATATTTCTCTGTTTTAAGGGCATAAAAATTAAAAGTTTGAGAATTGCAACATTTTTCAAATTTTTGCCAAATTTCTGTTGTTTACACAAATAAATGCAAGTTATATCGAAGACATTTTACCACTAATGTGAAGGACTATATTTCACGAAAAAACAAACTCAGAATCGCCAAGAACCGTTGAAGCGTTCCAGAGTTATTACCTCATAAAGGGACGGTGGTCAGAATTGTAAAAATTGGCATGGTCATTAACCCCTTTCTGTCATTGGACGTACTATCCCATCCATGTGACCTGGGACTTAATTCCCATGGATGGGATACTACGTCATAGCGGCCGGGTGTCAGCTGATTATCACAGCTGACACCCGGCACTATGTGTCAGGGGCGATCATGGACCGCCCCCGGCACGTTAAACCCTGGCACACTGCGATCAAACATGATCGCAGTGTATCGGGGGATTAGGGAAGCATCGGCAGGGAGGGGGCTCCCTCTGTGCTTCCCTGAGACGCTCGGAGCAGCACGATATGCTGCGCTGCTCGGAGGGTCTCCTTCCCTGCAGAGAGCAGGCACGAGGAAGTCTGTGCAGCACCTGTCAGATCGCTGATCCCCTTAAAACCTTAGTGAACTCCTTAGTGAACCCCTTAAAAAATAAAAATAAAAAACAAAGCAAAAAACAATGCTTTATCATCATACGCCGAACAAAAAGTGCAATAACGCAAGATCAAAAAGACAGATATAAATAAACATGGTACCACTGAAAACGTCATCTTGTCCTACAAAAAACGAGTCACCACACAGCGTCATCAGTGAAAAAATAAAAAAGTTATAGCTCGCAGAATAAAGCAATGCAAAAATAATTATTTTTATATAAAATTGTTTTCAAATGAAATTCATGAAATGCTGGTTTTTGTTCATTATGCGTCCCAAAAATCGGAATAAAAAGCGATCAAAAAATGTCACGTGCCCGAAAATAGTACCAATAAAAATGTCAACTCGTCCCGCAAAAAATATGACCTCGGTGGGTCAAAATATGGAAAAATTATAGCTCTCAAAATGTGGTGATGCAAAAACTATTTTTACAATAAAAAGCGTCTTTTAGCGTGCGACAGCTGTCAAACATAAAAACTCGCTAAAAATAGTAAATCAAACCCCCCCTTTACTAGGGAAAAATAATAAAATTAAAAAAAATGTATTCATTTCCATTTTCCCATTAGGGTTAGGGCTAGGGTTAGAGTTAGGGCTAGGGTTAGGGCTAGGGTTAGGGCTGAGATTAGGGTTAGGGGTGTGTTGGGGTTAGGGTTGGAGTTAGAATTGGGGGTTTCCACTGTTTGGGCACATCAGGTGCTCTAGAAACGCAACATGGCGTCTGATCTCAATTCCAGCCAATTCTGTGTTGAAAAAGTCAAACGGTGCTCCTTCCCTTCTAAGCTCTGCCATGCGCCCATACAGTGGTTTACCCCCACATATGGGGTATCAGCCTACTCAGGACAAATTGCACAACTTTTGTGGTCCAATTTATCCTGTTACCTTTGGGAAAATAAAAAATTGGGGGCAAGAATGTCATTTTTGTGGAAAAAATATGATTTTTTTTTTTTATTTTCACGCCCGGGCACTATAAACTTCTGTGAAGCACTTGGGGGTTCAAAGTGCTCACCACACATCTAGATAAGTTCCTTGGGCAGTCTAGTTTCCAAAATTGGGTCACTTGTGGGGGGTTTCCACAGTTTAGGCACATCAGGGGCTCTCCAAAGGCAACATGACACCCGCAGTCTATTCCATCAAAGTCTGCATTCCAAAACGTCACTACTTCCCTTCCGAGCGCCGACGTGTGCCCATACAGTAGTTTTCTCCACATATGGGGTATCAGTGTACACAGGACAAATTGTACAACAACTTTTGGGGTCCAATTTCTCTTGTTACCCTTGGGAAAATAAAAAAATTGGGGACTAAAAGATCATGTTTGTGGAAAAAATATGATTTTTTTTATTTTCATGCCCGGGCATTATAAACTTCTGTGAAGCACTTGGGTGTTCAATGTGCTCACCACACATCTAGATAAGTTCCTTGAGGGGTCTAGTTTCCAAAATGGTGTCATTTGTGGGGGGTTTCCACTGTTTAGGCACATCAGTCAAATGGCGCTGCTTCCCTTCCAAGCTCTGCCATGCGCCCAAATAGTTGTTTACCCCCACATATGGGGTATCAGCGTACTCAGGACAAATTGCACAATAACTTTTAGGGTCCTGTTGCCCTTGGGAAAATAAAAATTGGGGTTGTAGAGATCATTTTCGTGGAAAAAATATGATTTTTTAATTTTACGGCTGTATGTTATAAACTTCTGTGAAGCCCTTGGGGGTTCAAAGTTCTCACCACATATCTAGATAAGTTCCTTAGGGGGTCTAGTTTCCAAAATGGGGTCACTTGTGGGGGATTTCCACTGTTTAGGCACATCGGTGGCTCTCCAAACGTGACATGGTGTCCGATCTGAATTCCCGCCAATTTTGCATTGAAAAAGTCAAATGGCGCTCCTTCCCTTCTGAGCTCTGCCATGCGCCAAAACAGTGGTCCCCCACATATCAGGTATTGGCATACTCAGGACAAACTGCACAATAACTTTTGCAGTCCAATTTCTCCTGTTACCTGTTGTGAGTTCATTTTCCCCTTCATTACTGAGGCCCGGGGAACTCCCTCTTCTGGTAAAGAAAGGTAGTGAGCCTGATTATCAAACACCTGAGGCTGATGATGATGACTGGCTGAGTGGAGTTACTGACTGGATATAAGGCTGCTGACGCCCTTCTGCCCTGCGGGTGATTTCTCTTTGGGATCCTTGGAGACCAGTCTGAATTCCTGATCCTCTAAAGCTAAGTTTGCTGCTCGGCCTTTTGCATTTGTGCTTTGACTTTGTTTTGCTTTGTTTTTCTGGATTTCTGCCATTCCCTGCTGGGGTGTGCTGAATTCCTTTAGCTCTGTCTTCTGAAAATACCTGAGTGCTGATTTAGTTTTTGAAGCCTAGCTGCTTCAGGGCCTTTTTTCATATCAGCTTGTTGGCTTATGTCTTTGATAGGGTTTTGGCAGATTGCAGACAGCAGCCTTCCTGTCCTTTCCTGTCTAGGTAGTTTTGGGCCCCGTCTTTTCTCAGTCTATCATTCTGTCTGTGTTAGTGTTTTCATCTTGCTTCACCGTCATTATATGTTGGGGGCTGCCTATTGCTTTGGGGTCTGCTCTGGGGCAGTTTAGATTTCCCCTTTCTTTCTTTAGGCCTACTTAATTCTCCGTCTGTGATCGAGGGGTCTAGGGCATCGTAGGAACCCCCCACGGCTACTGCTAGTTGTGTTGATAGGTTCAGGGGTCTGCAATCTGATAGTTGCCAACTTCTCTGGTTTTCTGGACTTAGCTTGTATTTCTGTTTTTGTCTCCTACGGTGACTCATTCATAACAGAATCACCTGCCATACCGCAGATCCTAGGGTACTCAATAGCAGGAAAGAATTGTAAAAAAAAAAAAAAGTGTGTATATTTTTTCCTCTATATCTCTGAGGCCGTAGGGGGAATTTTTTTTTCTCTCAATGGAGATAAAGCAATTGTCTGATCGTGTGGAGCAGCTCGCTGCGGAAGTGCGGGGAATTTCTGCCTACCTTGCTCATTCACATGCTGCTGAACCAAAGATTCCTACACCTGATGTATTTTTTGGGGATCGGTCTAAATTTTTGAATTTCAAAAATAATTGTAAATTATTTTTTGCCTTGAAGCCTAACTCGTCAGGGAGCTCCGCGCAGCAGGTTAAAATTGTCATCTCTTTGCTGCGTGGCGATCCCCAGGATTGGGCGTTTTCTTTGAAACCAGATGATCCTATTCTGACTAATGTGAACGCATTTTTTCAGGCCTTGGGGTTGTTGTATGACGAACCTAATGCCATTGATCAGGCTGAAAAGACCCTGCTGGCATTGAACCAGGGTCGTGATTCTGCAGAATTGTACTGTCAAAAATTCCGAAAGTGGACAGTACTTACTACCTGGAATGATAATGCCTTGGCTGCTCTCTTTCGGAAGGGGTTGTCAGAAGCCGTAAAAGATACTATGGTGGGATTTCCTGTTCCCTCTGGTCTTGACGATTCTATGTCATTAGCCATTCAGGTTGATCGGCGTTTGCGCGAACGCAAAGCTGCACGAGAGGTGTTGCCACCTGTTGAACAAATGTCTGAACCTATGCAATGTGATAGAGTTTTTTCCAGAGAGCAGCGTCAGGAGTTCAGAAGGCGTAATAAGTTGTGTTTTTTCTGTGGAGATGCCTTGCATATTATTTCTGTCTGTCCTAAACGAGAGAAACGCTTTGCACACACGTTTTCTGTTGGGGGTGTTCAACCTAAGTTTCTTCTGGCTATTACTCTGATCTGCTCCCTGTCCACATTTTCCGCCAAGGCTTTTGTGGATTCGGGAGCAGCCCTAAACCTAATTGACTTGGATTTTGCTAAACGTTGTGGATTTCCGATGACACCTCTGCAGACGCCTATCCCTTTGAGGGGGATTGATGCTACTCCTTTGGCTAAAAATAAACCTCAGTTTTGGACGCAGGTGGTAATGCGGGTCGCCCCAGACCATCAAGAAAATTGCAGATTTTTGGTGTTGCATAATCTGCATGATACTATTGTTCTGGGGTTTCCCTGGTTACAAATTCATAATCCAGTTTTGGATTGGAAATCTGTGTCTGTGGTGAGTTGGGGTTGTCGGTGTGCCTTTAGTGAGGCTCCGGTGTTTTCCACCTCTCCTCAGTCGCATGATGTTCCTGATTATTTGGCGGACTTTTATGATGTATTTAGTGAGAATGAGTCTGCGTCTCTGCCTCCTCATAGGAGTTATGACTGTGCAATTGAACTGAGCCCGGGGTGTAAATTTCCCAAGGGTCGGCTCTTCAATTTATCTGTACCCGAGCACAAGGCTATGCGATCCTATATTAAGGAGGCGTTGGAGAAGGGTCATATTAGACCATCCTCGTCACCCTTAGGTGCCGGGTTTTTTTTTGTAGCCAAAAAGGACGGATCATTAAGACCTTGTATTGATTATCGTGCCCTCAACAAAATTACTGTTAAATATCAGTATCCGTTACCCCTGATTTCTGATCTATTCTCCAGAGTTAAAGGTGCTTGCTGGTTTACCAAGCTTGACCTCAGGGGGGCGTATAATCTTATTCGCATTAAGCATGGGGATGAATGGAAGACGGCGTTTAATACTCCGGAGGGACATTTTGAGTACCTGGTGATGCCTTTTGGGCTCACTAATGCCCCTTCTGTCTTCCAGTGCTTCATGAACGATATTTTCCGAGATTTTGTTGATAAATTTTTGATTATCTATCTGGATGATATTTTGATCTTCTCCAAGGATTGGGATTCTCATGTGGAACATATTCGGACTGTGTTCCGGATCTTGAGGGAGAATTCCCTGTATGTCAAAGGATCTAAATGCCTTTTTGGAGTACAGAGGATTTCTTTTTTGGGATTTATTTTGTCCCCGTCAACTATTGAAATGGACCCGGCCAAGGTACAGGCCATTTACGATTGGGTTCAGCCCACTTCTTTGAAGGCCCTCCAGAAGTTTTTGGGTTTTGCTAATTTTTATCGGAAATTTATAGCAAAATTTTCTAGTATTGCCAAGCCATTGACTGATTTGACTAAGAAGGGTGCTGATGTGTTAAATTGGTCTCCGGAGGCTGTTTCTTCCTTTCAGGAGCTGAAGCGAAGATTCACCTCCGCCCCGGTTTTGCGGCAACCTGATGTCTCACTTCCATTCCAGGCAGAGGTGGATACTTCTGAGATTGGTGCAGGAGCTGTTTTGTCCCAAAAGGATCCTGTAACATCTAAAATGAATCCCTGTGCTTTCTTTTCCCGAAAGTTCTCTCCATCTGAACGTAACTATGATGTGGGGAATAGGGAACTATAGGCCATGAAATGGGCATTTGAGGAGTCGAGATATTGGTTGGAGGGAGCTAAGCATCAAGTCATGGTCCTCACTGACCACAAGAATTTGATTTACCTAGAGTCGGCTAAGGCCTCTTTCACACATCATTTTTTTGCCGTCAGGCGCGATCCAGCTTTTTTTTGTAAAACCGGATCCGGCGAAATGCAATGCCGGATCCAGTTTTTCCCCATTGACTTGCATTAGCGCCGGATCGCGCCAGATGGCATTGCGTTTCATCCGTTTTTTGCCGGATCCGGCTACTTGTCTCATTCCGGCGTCTGGAAAAAACGGCTACTGTAACGTTTTTTGTCTCCGGCGAAAAAGCCGGAAGCGCCGGATCCGACGCTTCCGTCTTTTTGCCACAATGAAAGTCTATGGGCGCCGGAATGCGCCGGATCCAGAAAAAGACGGATCCAGCCACCGGATCCGTTTTTTTAAGTCTGCGCATGCTCAGATCCAATTGGCCAGCCCCCAGAAAACAGATATAACCTGCTAGACGGATCCAGCAGAAAAACGGATCCGTTTCTACAGTTCTCCAAAATTTATGCCGGATCCGTTTTTTCTAAAAATAGCCGGATCCTGCCTGACGGCAAAAAACTGATGTGTGAAAGTAGCCTAGGCGCTTGAACCCTAGACAGGCTAGGTGGGCCTTGTTTTTTACACGTTTTGATTTTGTGGTTTCTTTTCTTCCTGGAATGAAGAATGTCAAGGCAGACGCTCTCTCTAGGAGCTTCTTTGCTGATTCTCCTGTGGTGACCAAGCCTGCTACCATCTTAGGCGAAGGGGTAGTTCTTTCTGCCATCTCGCCCGATTTGAGACGTGCTCTGGAAGAGTTCCAGGAGGACAAACCTGAGCGTTGTCCCAGTGGAAAGTTGTATGTTCCTGACCAGTGGAAGAAGAGAGTGATGTCTGAAGTTCATTGCTCTGCATTGGCTGGTCATCCAGGTATTTTTGGTACTAGAGATCTGGTGAGTCGGTTTTTTTGGTGGCCCTCTTTGTCTCGTGATGTCAGGAATTTTGTGCAGTCCTGTGGGACGTGCTCCCATCTAAATCGTGTTCTCACTCTAGTGGGTTGTTGATGCCTTTGCCTGTCCCCAAGAGGCCATGGACCCATATTTCAATGGATTTCATCTCTGATATGCCTGTCTCTCAAAGGATGACTGTTATTTGGGTGATTTGTGATAGGTTCTCTAAGATGGTTCATCTTGTACCACTCCCTAAGTTGCCGTCTTCCTCTGAGTTGGTGCCCCTGTTTTTACAACAGGTGGTTCGTTTGCACGGGATTCCTGAGAAAATTGTATCTGACAGAGGAGTCCAGTTTGTGTCTAGATTTTGGAGAACTTTCTGTTCCAGGCTGGGAATTCAGTTGTCCTTCTCCTCTGCTTTTCACCCTCAGACCAATGGGCAGACAGAGAACAAACCAGACCTTGGAGTCATATTTGAGATGTTTTATTTCTGCTGATCAGGATGATTGGGTTTCATTTTTGCCCTTGGCCGAATTTGCTTTAAATAATAGAGCTAGTTCTGCCACTTTGATGTCACCTTTTTTTTGTAACTTTGGGTTTCATCCTCGATTTTCTTCAGGGCAGGTGGAGCCCTCTGCCTGCCCAGGTGTTGACACTGTGGTGGAGAGAATGCACCAGATCTGGGACCAAGTGGTGGATAAGTTATCTCTCTCCCAGGAAAAGGCCCAGCGGTTTTCCAACCGACATAGGACCATTGGTCCCCAGTTTAAGGTTGGTGACATGGTGTGGTTATCATCAAAAAATATTGCTATGAAGGTGGCTTCTCCTAAGTTTAAGCCTAGATTTATTGGACCTTACAAGATTGTGGAGATTATTAATCCGGTCTCTTATCGTTTGGCTCTTCCTGTCACATTTAAAATCCATAATGTGTTCCATAAATCTTTGTTGAAGAGGTTTGTGGAACCTGTTGTTCCGGGGGTGGCACCTCCAGACCCTGTATTGGTTGAAGGTAACATGGAATATGAGGTAGAGAAAGTACTGGATTCCCGTCTGGCTAGACGTAGACTCCAGTATTTGGATAAGTGGAAGGGTTATGGTCAGGAGGATAATTCCTGGGTCTCTGCCTCTGATATTCATGCCAAAAGATTGGTGCGTGCCTTTCATCGGGCTCACCCTGATCGCCCTGGTGGCGTAGTTGAGGGTTCGGTGACCCCTCCTCAAGGGGGAGGTACTGTTGTGAGTTCATTTTCCCCTTCATTACTGAGGCCCTGGGAACTCCCTCTTCTGGTAAAGAAAGGTAGTGAGCCTGATTATCAAACACCTGAGGCTGATGATGATGACTGGCTGAGTGGAGTTACTGACTGGATATAAGGCTGCCGACGCCCTTCTGCCCTGCGGGTGATTTCTCTTTGGGATCCTTGGAGACCAGTCTGAATTCCTGCTCCTCTAAAGCTAAGTTTGCTGCTCGGCCTTTTGCATTTGTGCTTTGACTTTGTTTTGCTTTGTTTTTCTGGATTTCTGCCATTCCCTGCTGGGGTGTGCTGAATTCCTTTAGCTCTGTCTTCTGAAAATACCTGAGTGCTGATTTAGTTTTTGAAGCCTAGCTGCTTCAGGGCCTTTTTTCAGATCAGCTTGTTGGCTTATGTCTTTGATAGGGTTTTGGCAGATTGCAGACAGCAGCCTTCCTGTCCTTTCCTGTCTAGGTAGTTTTGGGCCCCGTCTTTGCTCAGTCTATCTTTCTGTCTGTGTTAGTGTTTTCATCTTGCTTCACCGTCATTATATGTTGGGGGCTGCCTATTGCTTTGGGGTCTGCTCTGGGGCAGTTTATATTTCCCCTTTCTTTCTTTAGGACTATTTAATTCTCCGGCTGTGATCGAGGGGTCTAGGGCATCGTAGGAACCCCCCACGGCTACTGCTAGTTGTGTTGATAGGTTCAGGGGTCTGCAATCTGATAGTTGCCAACTTCTCTGGTTTTCTGGACTTAGCTTGTATTTCTGTTTTTGCCTCCTACGGTGGCTCATTCATAACAGTTACCCTTGGTAAAATAAAAAAATTGGACCTGAAGTAATTTTTTTGTGAAAAAAAGTAAAATGTTCATTTTTTTTAAACATTCAAAAAATTCCTGTGAAGCACCTGAAGGGTTAATAAACTTCTTGAATGTGGTTTTGAGCACCTTGAGGGGTGCAATTTTTAGAATGGTGTCACTTTTGGGTATTTTCTAGCATATAGACCCCTCAAAGTGACTTCAAATATAATGTGGTCCCTAAAAATAAAATGGTGTTTTAAAAATGAGAAATCGCTTGTCAACTTTGGTTCCAAAATTGTGCTGATGTAAAGTAAACATATGGGAAATGTTACTTATTAAGTTTTTTGTGTGCCATATCTCTGTGATTTAAGGGCATAAAAATTCAAAGTTGGAAAATTGCGACATTTTCGCCAAATTTCTGTTTTTTCACAAATAAATGCAAGTTATATGAATGAAATTTTACCACTATCATGAAGTACAATATGTCACGAGAAAACAATGTCAGAATCACCGGGATCCATGGAAGCGTTCCAGAGTTATTACCTCATAAAGGGACAGTGGTCAGAATTGTAAAAATTGGCCCGGTCATTAACACGCAAACCACCCTTGGGGGTAAAGGGGTTAATTTCTTGATTAGCATTTGTAAAATTATTCATTTTGTAATATACTTAATCACCTTATTTTTCTTACTTCTGTCTTTAATATTATGCTGAAAGTGCTGAGTTATCTGCCTAGTCTATGCTATTTGAGAAGCTGATGTGTAGTGTCACGAGTTTACCGCAACAGAGAAGAGTCAGAAGACCACAGCGTCTCATTTCTCCTACTCCTGCACTAATTAGAAGCACTTCACCTTCATATTACATTTTGTAAATTTCTTTTAGCAGTTCAGGGGTTAATCTGCTCTATTGACAACTCCTGGAGCATTAAGGCTCTCAGCTGTGCACTGTTGGCCACTCCTATCTCCTATATAATCTGGGCCTTGGAACTCATTGTCAGAGGTAGTTTATGCTGCATGGCTGGAGGTTGTTGGTGGTTGTTATTGGAGAAGGCATTTTGGTGGACTTGTCTGTGACTGTTGCTAGGTTTTGAGTGTGTGATAAATCCCTTTCTTCTCCTACCTTGGTTTTATCTCATCTTTCACTGCCCGGTGCATTCCTCCATGATATGTGTGTGTATATTTGTATGATTGGTATTTTCCTTTATCCCTGTTCGTATTACCTTGTTAGTCTGGTTGGTGTACTACGGTACACTACTACTCCCTTCTTCCCTGAATGGGGGAAGGGTACAGACTGAGGGCGGATTCAGGAACTAAGGCAAGGTATGTGGCCACTGCGTCTTCACCATCAGAAGTAATCTGAGGAGCAGGGCAAGCTAGGGCGACCCTAGCATTAGGGAAAGGGAAGGAGCCGCTGGTCCCGGGACACCCAACAACAGAGCTGTGATATGTAGGTCTAGCAAAAAGCACTACTTCTATGTGAGCCTCTAATCTACCCACTTCATTGCTCAGAGACTATTTACTATTTTTTTTAGCAGAACAATATATCAAAGAAGAGAATCAAAAAGGCCATTTCTGTATGTTGACTACTTGCATAAATGGGTTTTATACAGGGTTTTGACTGAATGTAATATCTATGGTCTTATTTTGTACAGATTCAACAAAACAGAAACCAAATCTGGTTCCAGATATTGGTCTTCTTTCGAAACTTGGTGATACATCGCGAGAGGAACAGAGGTGACTTCCGGAGGTGAATACCATCTATGGGTCATGATCTACTCTGCTTTTCGCATCACTGGACAGTTCTGTGTTGGTTACAGAAGAGGATGTTCCAGCATCATCATCATCAGGGATTTCTGGTCAAACACTGTTGAGACGATAATTTGTGTTGATATCTGTGGACTTAACCAGAATTAAGCTGCACTATGGGAAAGAGAACTGAGCTTACATGTTTTGTTTCTGCAGGTGAGCCTTTAAGGTTTTACACAACCAAACCGAAATCTACACAGCAGGTACAGGGGCGAAGGAAGGGGACATATTTCAGGATCTACCTCTGAATTTCTTTATCTAAGACCAGAATTTGAAATAAAACATCAAATGTTCCCAACATTGGACCTGGTAGAGCCTAAATACAATGTCCATTGTCAAATATCTGATGAATTTATGGATAAATGAGAACAAGAACAGATAAAGAAGTGTATATATCATTGCCTTTATACCATATATAGCTTCTATATCACATACAGAGTTATTTTCTGGGTAACCTTAAAGACTGATGTCTGTTTATAGGGTCTGAAACTTTTCTAGAAGCTGATATTGAGAAAAAGTTATTTATTCCAATCCAAGAGAATTACACGTCAACTCATTACAAAAATAGGTTTGTCTAATCCTTCATTCCTAAGAGTTGTGTGATTGGGCACATGGGCCAAGAGAGTCATACTGCCTTTGGAAGAGCATCAAGGCATAAATTAGCCACAGTAGTGGTCCCTATTTTGGTTTGGCAGAGGGGATCCCCATCATTGCCATGTGGGGATCAGAATTCACATTTTACTTGTTCAATTTTTCGGCAGCAAAGTTTTAAAAATTGAAAGAATGTCTGGTACAGTAATCTAAGCGGATTTTACTTGCTCAAATGTGCAGATAAAATCCACAGAAATTCTGCTATATGTGGACGTCTCCTATCAGTAGAGGATGTCTTATATGAATAACTATTTGGCTTAGATCTATGCTGTTTTAATTGATGTTGCAAGCATTTTTTTGAGAAATTGTAAAAGGGTAACTCCACTTTAAAAAAAAAATCAGATCATTGGAGGACAGTGATCAGCTGTGATCGACAGTGTATTACATTCAGCAGCATACAGAAGGTGTAGTATTACATGCAGCAGCATACAGAAGGTGTAGTATTACATGCAGCAGCATACAGAAGCTGTAGTATTACATGCAGCAGCATACAGGTGTACTATTACATTCAGCAGTATACAAAAGGTGTAATATTACATGCAGCAGCATACAGAAGGTGTAGTTTAGTGTTACATGCAGCAGCATACAGAAGGTGTAGCATTACGTGCAGCAGCATACATAAGGTGAACTATTACAAATATCAGAATACAGAAGGTGTAGAATTACATGCAGCAGCATACAGAAGGTGTACTATTACATTCAGCAGTATACAGAAGGTGTAATATTAGATGCAGCAGCATATAGAAGGTGTAGTATTACATACAGCAGTATACAGAAGGTGTAGTATTACATGCAGCAGCATACAGAAGATGTAGTTTAATGTTACATGCAGCAGCATACAAAAGGTGTAGCATTACGTGCAGCAGCATACAGAAGATGTAGTATTACATACAGCAGCATACAGAAAGTGTAGTATTACAAGTAGCAACATACAGAAGGTGTAGTATTACATGCAGTAGCTTACAGAAGGTGTAGTATTACATGCAACAGCATACAGAAGGTGTAGTATTACTTGCAGCAGCATACAGAAGGTGCAGTATTACATGAAGGAGCATACAGAAAGTGTAGTTTTACAAGTAGCAACATACTGAAGGTGTAGTATTACATGCAGTAGCATACAGAAGGTGTAGTATTACATGCAACAGCATATAAAAGGTGTAGTATTACATGCAGCAACATACAGAAGGTGTAGTATTACTTGCAGCAGCATACAGAAGGTGTAGCATTACATGCAGCAGCATACAGAAGGTGTAGTATTACATGCAGCAGCATACAGAAGGTGTAGCATTACATGCAGCAGCATACAGGAGGTGTAGCATTACATGCAGCAGCATACAGAAGGTGTAGTATTACATGCAGCAGCATACAGAAGGTGTAGTATTGCCAGTAATTTAAAGGGCATCTGTCAGTAGGATCACCCCTCCTGAGCCATCTATATGGGCATGTAGGTCATAGGAAGTTGAATAAAATGATATCTTGATACCTGCGATCTGATGTCTTATTCCAGAGAAATCCATGTTTTTCTTATATGTAAATAAGCTGTTAAGATCTCTGGGTCGGACATAGATCTCCCTGAGAACCTGCCTCCAATGATTGTAATAATAATAATGTTTTATTTCTATAGCGCCAACCTATTCCATAGCACTTTACATTTCAGAGGGGACTTGTACAAACAATAAATGCATTACAGAATAACACATAATTCAACACATCCCAGAAGGAGTGAGGATCCTGCTCGCAAGCTATGAGGAAATAAGGGAGGCACGGAAGGTACAGTATACGGTAAAAAAAGTGTTTGTACTGTATGGTCCAGCCTTCAATACAATAAATAGAGCATTCACTTAACGCTGCATGAACCGGTCGCCAGCCAGTATGTGTACAGTACAAGCACAGAAGGCTGTTAAGTGCAGGGGGATGTGAACAGATGCTACTAGGGCCATGATTTTGATGGAAATTTTGTATGGGCAAAATGTGGATAGTTATATAAGAGAGGTGGGGCGATAGGCCAGTCTAAGGAAATGCATTTTTAGTACACATTTCAAACTGTTGGGAAATAATCAAATTATCCTGGGTAGTGCATTCCAGAGAGTTGACGCAGGACGAGAGAAGTCTTGGAGATGGGAATGGGATGTTCAGATTATAGAGGATGTTAGCCTTAGATTATTATAACAGAACAGAGGGCACGGGTAAGATGATAGACACAGATGAAGGAGGAGATGTAGAGATTTTATTATAAATGACAGGTGGCATTACAAGTGTGATAAAGAATGGCTGCTTTCTGTTCTTCTGTGCGCAGAGCTGTGTGTGATTATTACTAACACAGTACAGCAATGTGATATGTAATGGCTGCTCTCTGCTCTTCTGTGTGCAGAGCTGTGTGTGATTATTACTAACAGTACAGCAGAGTGATATGTAATGGCTGCTCTCTGCTCTTCTGTGTGCAGAGCTGTGTGTGATTATTACTAATATAGTACAGCATAATCTGTAGGTTCCTCTCAGTGCTTCATCTTCCATCTCACAGTATTGCAATACAGCAGGGCTGTGAGAGTTGCACTGTGATCATTTTTCTTACGAGACAAGGTTCAGTTTTACTGTTCTGTGTTAGCTACATGCCTCACACTTAAAATAAGCCCTGGAGGCAGATTCTCCGAGAGACCTATGTCCGGCCCATAGATCTTAACAGCTCATTTACATAAGAATAAAGTGGATTTCTCAGATCATAGTTATCAAGGTATCATTTTATTCATCTCCATATGTCCTACATGTCCATATAGACAACTTAATTATTTTTTTCATACTTGTATAACTGCATGTGACAATATTGTGCAGCAATTTTGTAAGAATTAAAATTTAAACCTTTGAAACATTTTTTTCATATGTGTGCTATTTTAATTGCATCTCTTATGGAATAAAATTCTTGGACTTATGTGCGCCGCTAGACAGAATATCAAATCCAGATCACGTAGATAGATTAACCTTTTATTTTCCAACGCGTTTCGAAGTCCATAACACTTCTTCCTCAGGGGTAGAAGTGTTATGGACTTCGAAACGCGTTGAAAAATAAAAGGTTAATCTATCTACGTGATCTGGATTTGATATTCTGTCTATCAGGGCACATGTCCAAGAATTTTATTCCATAAGAGATTAATTTGGCGGTCACTATGTGGACCGTTGGACGTGCAGCAGGCTGACAAACTGACCTTATATGCTCAGCTCTCTCCTGGAAAGGGTGAGTATATCTCTTTATTCTCTTTCAAAAGTCACCCGGATAAGACCCTATTGCGCTCTCTTTTCCCACAGTTTAAACCATTTTAATTGCAAGCAGATCAGTGGTAATCAGGGGCTTGAGACCCCCATTATCTCTTGAGCTGCTATTATGTTAGGTAGGGGGTTTTAAGTGATCAATGGCAGTCCGAGGACTCAGATGCCCACCGATCTTGATGCAGCTGAAATGGCACACGTATAAAAAAAATAGCATGAAAGATTTACTTACTTTTTAAAGCAAAAAATCAAATAGTTGATAAATGTGAATCTTGTGGTTCTAATTTTAAATTTGCAAGTCAATCCATTATTCCATATGTGCTTTGTATTTGTAAAATATATGACTTGTATATTCTCGTGTTGATTGAGATAACTATGCGATTATGGTCCTGTGTTACCCTGTCCATCATCATTATGTCTATGGTACTAAAATGGTCAGGTACGATCAACCTAAGCCATCAAATAAAAATATATGGGATACCTTCTATTTTTCTAGATTTTTTTCATGTTAATGTAGACACTGGTAGTATCTTGTTAGGATCTACTTTTGCTAATTGTGGGGAGTCCAACTGGTAGTATAAAGTGGCAGTGGTGCTAGTACAAAGTGGCAGTGGCGCTGTGAATTCATCATGCCACTGTCTGCTCACCTCAGTCTTTTCCAGACAGCATAGATGACCATGGACTGATCATAAGACAATCAGGGCAGTTTATAATAACAATCTTTTGTGAATATATATATGGAATGTGGTGCATGCACTTGGCAGTATCTTGTAAATTCGTAGAGAAAAAACAATAAGAGAAATAGGCTTTTCATATGTGGATTCCAATGTGGATATTAATTATTATTTTGTAGGTTTTAGTTACAAAATGGAGTGTAATCTTTGAATGATTTTATAGTCAGCATATGTAAAATCAAATATTTTTTCAAAGCTCTTCCCTTTGGCCTATAGAGGGGTTACCAAGCAGGGAGACCTCCACTCTATGACATCTGTCTACCCTAACTGGACAAACGGACAGAGATTGTCCTGACATGTCATCCTGTGTAATGGGATTTTGTTATAATTTTTTGCATAAATCAGTAATAAGTGTGAAAACTAGAGTTGTGCAAAGCTTTTCACATGACCCTGGTCTGGTGGGCATGTTGTAAGTCTGAGAAAGCCAGGCCAGAAAACTGCAAACTTCATACAACCTACTAACATTTTGGGTGCCATTTCTGATTAATGGGCCCAAGCGAAGTGATGATATATTGGGGCCTACTAATAAGAAGAGATCATTGGGGATGCTGGCAGGTAGGAGGAAGTCTAGTCCGGATTACACTGAGTACTAACATGGCCGCTGGACCAGGGTCCTGCGAATCGTTTTGCTCAACCATAGTAAAAAAGTGAACTTTTTCTCTATTTCTATTTTGTGAAAAAGTGGCGTTTTGGTCACTTTGTGGCAGCTTCTACATTACATTTTCCTGCCTGTAAGTTCTCTGTAAATGCTCAGAAACCTGCTCAGTCACCAAAAAAGTAAACTGTAAATGGAGAACAGAGAAGGAAGTGCAACTGAAGTATCTTGCCTGATGTTTAACGGGCTGTTTGGAGAAAACAAGTTATCACCTATCCACAAGATTGATTAGTGGGGGTCTGGCTCCTGTGACCCGCACTGATTGGTAGAAAGGGGCTCTTCTATCCCCATTGCAGAAGGAGCAGAAGTGTTCATGCTCAACTACTGCTCTATTCATTTCCTATGGGGGTGTGGAGCACTGCGCTTGGCTTTTTCCACAGCCCTATAGGGAATGAATGGAGCGGCTATTGGGCATCCGACCTGTCACTCCATTCTATAACAGGGATAAAATTGCAGCTCCATCATGGATAAAAGTCACACATTCTGAGGATAGTTCCCGGCCCCAGCGGACACACCTCCATCGATCAGTACCGGTAAGTTATCAGCTACTTTCTGGATAGGTGATAACTTGTATTCACCTGTCAACCTTTAAAAATAAAAAAAAAAACATAATAGAGAGAGTTAATGGAAAGAGGAAGCCCCTGGAAGCCCTAAGTGCAGCTCTTGCATAGAGTCTGTACAATCCGCGAACAAAGAGAGAGAAATATGGCTTGAATCCACACAGTGGAGAAAGTACCTTATTTTTTCAGACTATAAGACGCACCAAACCATAACACGCACCCCACATTTTCAGAAGGAAAATGGGGAAAATAATTAATGCGTCAAATGGGGGTCCATCTTACAGTCCTGAATTCATCTTACCCGGAGGGGATCGGCGGCACTGGTGGCAGCAAGAGTCGGGCGATTCTTCCTGTGTCCGACACTGCAGGGTGATGATCTCGCTCCCATCCCAGCCTGCTGCAGCTGGTGCAGCAGTTTCGGCGGTGCTTGGTGCTGCGGGGGGCTCCGGCGACATTATGTGAAAGCCCGAAGCCCCTGCAGTTCTATTACCTTGATGCTGGGGCCTCCGGGAAAATGGCCGCCGAAGGCGGCGCATGAGCAGATTGAGATCTCGGCAATGAAATTTCGTCCTGAGATCTCGGTCGGGAGACAACATCTTGGAGCCGAAATCTCAATATGCACATGCGCCGCCTCCGGTGGCCATTTTCCCGGAGGCCACAGCATCAAGGTAAAAGAACTGCAGGGGCTTCGGGCTTTCACATAATGTCGCCGGAGCCCCCCGCAGCACCAAGCACCGACGAAACTGCCACACCAGCCGCACCAGGCTGGGATGGGAGCGAGATCATCATCCTGCAGCATCGGACCACCGGAAGAATCGCCAGACTCCTGCTGCCATCACGCTAACTGTAAGTACATAGTCCAAAAAAATATGGTACTCTGCAGGTCTGATAATAACACAGAGCATGGACAAGATTTCTTTTCCTAAAGAGACAGAATACGCAATTGGTTGGTCAAGCTGAATTAAAAGGCAATAGGTGGGAGAATAGAATCGAGAAGGCAGAGGATCGGGAAGTGCTCCATTACATCCAGAGCACTTACAGCCTCATTTCAGTATAGAATAAAACAGCAATTTCCCGGTAATGGAACATCGGATTAACTGCACAAAGCTATGTATTATATTATCACCTAAAGATCTACATTCACATGAACGTTCCGTGGAGGAGGAATATTGTTGACAGGTTACCTTTAAATACTCTTTGAATAACCTTCCCATTGATTTCTATGTAAAAACAAACCTATAATACACATGGTGCATTATTTCCACAAGTTCTTCCTTTGAGGAAAAAGAAGAAACTTCAATACTGGTAAAAAAATATGCTCTAAATTTGGTTACTAAATTGATTAAAGTAGAAAAAACAGTCCATACACCAAAAAGTGTCAAAAACCATAGCACCAAATCCAGTAAAAAGTTTTGAATCTTTTCTTGGCATGGTGGATTTTCAGCCGGAAAAATCCACATTAAAAAAAAGTCAGACCTAAATGTGAATAATCGTATGTCTAGCTATATAAAAGGGCAATATATATATATATATATATATATATATATATATATATATATATATATATATATATATATATATTTATACAGTGGGGGAATAAGTATTTGATCCCTTGCTGATTTTGTAAGTTTGCCCACTGACAAAGACATGAACAGTCTATAATTTTAAGGGTAAGTTAATTTTAACATTGAGAGATAGAATATCAAAAATAAAATCCAGAAGATCACATTGTATAAGTTATATAAATGTATTTGCATTTTGCACTGAGAAATAAGTATTTGATCCCTCTGCCAAAGAAGACTTAATACTTGGTGGCAAAACCCTTGTTGGCAAGCACAGCAGTCAGACTGTTTTTGTAGTTGATGATGAGGTTTGCGCACGTCAGGAGAAATTTTGATCCACTCCTCTTTGCAGATCATCTCTAAATCATTAAGATTTTGAGGCTGTCATTTGGCAACTCGGAGCTTCAACTCCCTCCATAAGTTTTCTATGGGATTAAGGTCTGGAGACTGGCTAGGCCACTCCATTACCTTAATGTGCTTCTTTTTGAGCCACTCCTTTGCTGCCTTGGCTGTATGTTTTCAGTCATTCCCTTGTTGGAAGACCCAGCCACAACCTATTTTTAAGCGGAGGGAAGGAGGTTGTCACTCAGAATTTTACAGTACTTGGCTCCATCCATTCTGCCATTGATGCGGTGAAGTAGTCCTGTGCCCTTAGCAGAGAAACACCCCCAAAACAAAATGTTTCCACCTCCTTGCTTGACAATGGGGACGGTGTTCTTTGGGCCATAGGCAGCATTTCTCTTCCTCCAAACACAGAGAGTTGAGTTAATGCCAAAGACCTCAATTTGTCTCATTTGACCACAGCACCTTCTCCCAATCACTCACAGAATCATCCAGGTGTTCACTGGCAAACTTCCATTTTCTTACTATGCACCAACAGTTCTCTGCTTCTCACCAAGCGTCTTACTTACAGTTTTGTAGCCCATTCCAGCTTTGTGCAGGTCTATGATCGTGTCTCTGACATCCTTCTAAAGCTCTTTGGTCTTGCCCATGTTGTAGAGGTTAGAGTCTGATTAATTGAGTCTGTGGACAGGAGTCTTTTATAAAGGTGACTATGTAAGACAGCTGTCTTTAATGTAGGTAAAGAGTTTATTAGGAGCATCTAACTAGTCTGTAAGAGCCATAACTCTTAATGGCTGGTAGGGGATCAAATACTTATTTCTCAATGCAAAATGCAAATAAATGTGTATAATTTATACAATGTGATTTTCTGGATTTTAGTTTTGATATTTCATCTCTCAATGTTAAAATTAGCCTACCCTTATAATCATAGACTGTTCATGTTGCTTTCAGTGGGCAAACTTACCAAATCAGCAAGGGATCAAATACTTATTCCCCCCACTGTGTGTGTATGTACATATATATATATATATATATATATATATATATATATATATTACTATATGGGACAAAGATAAAAGAGGAATCACTCTTCACAATCAGGGCATCTAGGATGGATAGATTTATCCACAAACCTACATATGGCTTACTTTTTGGAGCAGGTAAAATAACTTACCCTTCAGGTCTCTGCCACCCATACCGTTCTTCAGATTTAGAAAGGACAATTTACATGCTGAGACCACCATTTATCATCATATACATGAAAGCTGTTTTTTTTTTCAAATCTAATTTCTCTATGCAATCCGTATTGTGGACCACATCTGTGTGATTGGTGGGGGTCCGACCATTAGGACTCTTAAGGTTGGTGAAGGAACACTGCCCTCTTTCCTTTCATTGCAGTAGTTGATCAATGTCTATGTGCAGTAGTGAATGGTAATTCCAATTCAAGCTATGACCAGGTTCACATTAGGTTTCAGCTACACGTTTGTGACTCCGTCATCAGGGGTTCCATTTGAACTTCCTGAAAAACAGGATTCGTATGTGTCCCCAACGGAGTCATCAAAGTCCAACACAAGCAAATTTGGACTCTGTGAGCATCACAGCCATTGCTCACAAGGGTCATAACTCTGCATTTTTTCACCTGACAACCAAAATTAGCTATATTCCATAAGGGTGGCAGCAGCATATGGACTGTACCATATGGACCCAGACTAATGCTCCATTATCTGGCCCATGAAAAATTGTAAAATAAACCACTCTGCAGTTTCTTGAAGGGGTTGTGCTGAACTAGAAAAATATAACTAAAAACAGTGCCACTTTTGTCCTTAGACTGTATCTGGTATTGCAGGTCAGCTCCATTTAAGTACATGGGGTTCAATTGTAATACCTCACAAAACCTGTGTACAGGTGTGGCACTGCTTTGGAGAAAAAGAAACCATGATTTTGGAATCCTGGGCAACTCCATTAATTATAGTGGCGGTTCCTTGGTGACTGAGAAAGTACAGGTTACTACTGTGGAAGTGGTGAGGTTATCTTGTTCTTTGACTGACCCAAGACTGACTGGGGCTTTTGGATTTATATGAATTTTTTTCTCCACATTAAATATGATGTTTTAGGCTATGTGCCCATGTAGCGAATCTGAAGCAGGATATACCTGAGCAGAATCGCACACCCTGCTCTCGGGAAAACGCATGCGGTTTTTGACGTGCCTTTGTAAGGGTTTGTCAAGCGTTTTTGCATGCGTTTTCCTAAGCGTTTTGCCCATACAATTGATGGTATGTGGAATCGCGTGTGATTCCGCAAAATTAATGAACATGCTGCGTTTTTAATCGCTAAGCGTTTCCGCAGCAGTTAAAAACACACCATTGATACAACATGTGCGTTTTTCATTAGAAATCAATTGGATGCTTTTCTTAAGCATTTCTGCAGCAGAATCGCCCGTCTAAAAGTGCTGCAGAAACGCTTAAAAAACGCTGCGTGGGCACACCGCCTAAATGTAGTAAGGTGACAGTAATGTATAAGGGATATATTAATGAAACATTTCACCAGTAGACTTGTAGTATTGTGGTATCTCACTTAGTATAAATCCAAGACAAAAACCTTGCTCATACTACTTAAAGAGGTCCTGTCTCTGGAACAAAAGTGGTCCATTTTTGCTCTTATTTCGTTCCTGCTACTCACCTGAGTCTGGCAGTTTTCGGGGTTTTTTTTAAACCGTCATTTGGTTCCAGAGATAGTGGCCTTTTCATTTAGTGCTATTTTTTTGGTCATTATGAAGAGGGCGTGGCTCAGTTATTTCTGGGGGTGTGTCTTTATGTTGCTCTGTAAACCACACCCCCTTGTAAAGACCAGAAAAATGCTACATTTAAAAGCCGCATATCACCAGAACCATTCAGCGGATTAAAAAAAAAAGTGGATAATTCAGGGGAGATGTGGGTTTAAAATAAGAGCAAAAACTGGCCACTTTTACCTTGATGACAGAGTCTCCTTAAAGAAAAAACATTCTGCTGTTTTTCAGAAACAGCACCACTATGTCCACAGCTTGAGTCTAGCATTGCTGACCGATATATTCAAACGTGATTTACTTCCAATACCACACACTTCCCACAGACAAGAGAGGTGCTGTTATTTGAAAAAAAATAACCCTTTTCCTCAAATCTAAAACAACCTCTTAAATGATTAGATTTCTGTCTTGTTCTAGGATGAGAACAAAATGAAGTAGTTTATCCTGTGTGACCTCAGGGCTTGCTTTGTATATTTCTTTCCGTGTTTCATATGTATATTACTTTTCATTCACACTGTCCTATTTTTTATATTTGTAACTAATACAATTTTTAATAAAAAATGGCAATTATTACATCTCCAGTGTGTTATTTTTATTGTATTTAAAGATGGTCGTCAGTGAAACACAGCTTTCCCTCACTTCACTCCCCCATCTAATTAGGTTTATTACACTCACTGATATAATCTGTACTATCAGATGATGTCCACATCCAAAATGCAAAAGATGCAAGGCACTCACCGTCCCGATATATGTCCTTTTATTGTGGATTATACATTCAAAGCAGGAGAGCTCTCAGTGGAGCCACACTGGACGACGGCAATTTCATGCAATACTGCACTTCAACGGACATATATCGGGACGGTGAGTGCCTTGCACTTTGGATGTGGACATTTTCTGATTATTCATTTAGCAAGGCACCTGTTATCCCTAGGAGTCGGAGGTAGTTTATTATCCTGGAGATGTGCAGCTGTGCTGGTCATTTGTGCTCTCTCAGGCATTCATTCATTGCCTCTGCAGCATTAGCAGGGCCGGTTTTAGATAAAGTGGGGCCCTAGGCAAAAAAAAAATAAAATAAGGCCCCCAATGCTCACATATTGCACCATGACACTGAAACTGTTTGGTTATATTTACATGCGCTGAGTTCAGGGCCGTTCATTGAGTGTGATCGACAATATTGAAGTCGTTTGGCTCTTGTTTCTCGACCTCTTTATACTAGCTAATCAAAAATGATGGGGACAGAACACTAGTAGCTCAATCTATCCCCATACAGTATCATGTTATAAGCAGCAGGGCTGTCAAGTCGGAGTCAGTGTCCATTTTGGTGGAGTCGGTATCAAATGGATAGACTCTGACTTCTTAAATACAGCATATAATTAGAGATGGGCAGACACCTGGATGTTCGGGTCTGGCGGGTTCAGCCGAAGTTACAAAAAGATCGGGTTCGGGTACCAGAACAGTACCCGTATCCCATTCACTTGAATGGGGGGCCCGAACATCCAGTGTGTGCCAAGCTGTCATGTGCATGACAGCGCGGCAAACACCACTGCTGATCAGCGGTGAAATCATCCCCATCGGTTAGAGAGCCGTGGTTCCCACACTGCCAAAAGACAGTGTGAGCGCTCAGCTGTGATCGGAGGTATAAAGTTTACCTCTGGTCACGGGTGTCAGCTGATGGGACTACAGGTCCCATCATCCTACACCCACTACCGCTAATAACAGTGAGAGCAGGAGCGGCTGATGGGTGTATTCATTAGCCGGCTCCTGCGCTGTAAATAACAAAAAAAGCGTGCTTTCCCCTCCTATTTTTGATAACCAGCCAGGCAGAACTCACAGCTAGGGGCTGCAACCCTCAGCTGTCAGCTTCAACAAGGCTGGTTATCAAGAATAGAGGGGTCCCCACGCTGTTTTTTTAAATTATTTAAATAATTTTAAAAAACCGCATGAGGTCACCCGATTTTTGACAACCAGCCTTGCCAAAGCAGACAGCTGGGGGCTGATATTCTCAGGCTCGTAAGAGGCGGATATTCACCCCCCAGCCTAAAAATATCAGCTTGCAGCTGCCCAGAAAAGGCACATGTTAGATGTGCCAATTCTGGCACTTTGCCCAGCTCTTCCCACTTGCCCTGTAGCGGTGGTAAGTGGGGTAATATTTGTGGGGTTGATGTCACCTTTGTATTGTCAGGTGACATTAAACCCACGGCTTAGTAATGGAGAGGCTTCTATAAGACACCTTTCCATTACTAATTCTATAGTTACATGGTAAATAAAGACACAGCCAGAATAAAGTTCTTTATTAGAAATAAAACAAAACACAGTTTTCCATTTTTATTTAAAAATAACAAACACAGTTATGCTCACCTAATGCTTAATTCCACTGAAGCTCTTGTCTCCTGTAATAAAACTAAAATAAAAAACAATGTTCCTCACCTGTCGGTCGTTCTGTCCTACGCTATAATCTATGTCTGGGGGGATGAATAGTTTTCAACCTGGATGGTGCCAAGATGCGACCGCCCAGGCTGAGAACCACTGGTGACTGAACTGCTGCAAGCGCAGCGTCAGTGACCGTAGGTAACTTTGATGACGTCACCGCCGGTCACTGATGCTGCGCTCGCAGCAGATCAGTCACCAGCGGTTCTCAGCCTGAACAGTAACACGGACTTCCAGGTGAAGTCTGTGTTCGGTGTCCGTGCTCGAACAGTTGGTATTCGGTACGGATGCCGAACTTTAGTGTTCAGGTCCGTCCATCTCTATATATAATATAATACATTGAGTGCAGGATGTGATAATTTTTTCATATTAATTTGGGAAAGTTATGAAATGTTCAATAAATGTCAGTTGTGTTCCTGATCTAAGCTGAGATGAATCTGTGCTACACTTTATGTACATGCTCAGTAGTGACCTGTGCTGTGGAGTCAGGAGTCAGGGAAGTTGAGGAGTCAGAGTTTGAGGTTTGGCTTACCGACTCCACAGCTCATTAACAGTATATCTGCAACTTACACCGGCGATGTGCTGCCGAGAACAATGATTTATGCTCTGCCATAAACAATCTAATCACTTGATGAATGAGCAGCATTTTGCTCGTTTGCTGGACGATTGCCAACATGTTTATATATCAGCCGGTATTTAAAAATGTGCATGACGCGCACACTGCCACTTTGTGTCTATACCCAACCATCTACATATACTAATAGCATATATTCAAGTTAGAATAATGTAAAATATATATATATATATACACACGCATACATGTACATGGCACACACACACGCACGTGGCACACACTTATATACACACACACATGTACATGGCACACATACATGCATGTACATGGCACACACATACTCACATACATTTACATGGCACACACTTATACACACATATATACATGTACATGGCACACACTTATACACACATACATACATGTACATGGCACACACTTATACACACATACATACATGTACATGGCACAGACACGCACATGGCACACACTTATACATACACATGTACATGGCACAGACATACATACATTTACATGGCACACACTTATACATACACATGTACATGGCACAGACATACATACATTTACATGGCACACATACATACAAACATGGCACACACATACACACATGTACATGGTGGCACACATACAACTTGAAGAATAAGGGGGTGCTCACTGTCACTCAAGAACGTTGGTGCTCAGAAGAAAATAGTCTTAAGGGAAAAAAACAAAGAACTTCGGCACTCAACTGAAATTTATTGTCAGGTTTGATATAGGAGGCAAAAAAACAAAATATACAGAACTTAAGGACCCTTGTGGCAACAGATTATTCCAATGCAACGTTTCGGCTTAACCAAGCCTTTTTCAAGCTAAATCTGGTGAAGTATCTAATGTGGGATCAGGTAGGTCGCTCACCAGAGGAGATTTTGGGCCATTTGAATTTTCTGAAGGATCTTATTGCCACAGAAATGTCACCTCTAGCATGCCCTCCAACAACCATATGGACAAGGTACTTGATGTTTCATGAGACAGAGGTCCTGATTCAACACATAAGTTTATCCAAGCTGGGTGGAGCAGGATGGAGGCAAGGCAGGGGAGTGACCCCACAGCTTGTGTACATGTGTATGTGTACACACATACATACAGATATAGCATACATACACACGTACACAGCACACACATGTACATGGCACACTTTCTGCACCACAAATGCTCATTTAATACATGTGATTCATATAAACACATAGCTCACAGACAGCACACACTACACATACCACACACTACGCACACATCAACCACACACACAACACACACCTCAGATACACGCTATGAGCTGCAGCTTCTCCTGTTCCCAGCAGACACCTCCCTGGCCTCTCCTCTACTGTGACTGTGGACAAGAGCAGGAGGAGCTGATAGCAGGACAGGAGCCATTATCACCAGGAGCAGCACACACAGTGGGTGTTGCACTACTTATTTCACAGCTCAGGTTGTTAGGTGCGAGGTCTCTAGCTCTCCCTTCCCCTCAGAGGCTCCGTGCAGGAGGACAGGAGCACTGGCCAATGAGTACATGGCCTGTGGTGACATCACGATCACATGGCAGATCACATGATCGTGATGTCACTACAGGTCCTCATCCAGTCTCTACATCGGAAGCTTCATTGATTGTCAGTGGAGCTTCTGTTGTAGACGCTAGGGGCCCCCAAAGGAGTGAGGGCCCTAGACAGCTGCCTAGTCTGCCTTGCCCTAACGCCAGCCCTGAGCATTAGAGGAGCACAAGGGACAGCCGGACAGTGTCAGAGCAATAAACTGTAAAGCAAAGATCTTGCAAGTACGCATGTGACGCTTCCCAGGGGTCGTGGGATACTCGGATCCGGGCCGGTCGTCTTAAAGGGATGTGTCACAGTGGCAGTGACCCGGTACGTGGCCCCAGGCGGTCATGTAAAATGGCGGAATTGATTAGGAATAAAGATTATATGTAGTAATTCGTGACGCCACCTGTGGTTTCTGGTCAGAGTGACCAGCGCTGCAGTGTTGCTTCTCTGGGACAGATGTTGTGGTGCAGCAGAGTTGTAAAAGCTCTCCACAGGTAGAGCTGTAGTCCCAGGGCAGTTGAGTTGAGTATGTAGCTGGTGAGGTAGTGTGGAGTGGAGGATGTAGCAGTGCTGGATGAGAGACGCAGAAAGAAGGTAGATGAGACAATCACATGTAGTTCCAAAGGCTTTACTCACAGTCTGGTGCGCACAGATGCCCGCTTCAATGCTGTGTTCCCCAGGTGAAGGGTCCAGACAACTTCCAGATAAGATAAAGTACACCCTTCCAGCTTTCCCTGTCAGTATGTACCTTTCCTGGCCGTCTTCACACAATATGCTGCTTTAACTCCTTCCTTCCTCTCCAGCACTTCACAGTTATCGTTCCAGGCCAGCAGCTGTGAATCCTGTCAGACAACGCCCTGCCGTTTCTGTGATCCTATATAGCGCCTTTCCAGTCGGACTAACCGTGGTAGAGGCGATGGTCCATAAAGTAACCAAAACTATCAGCTTGCTAGTAGGGCCCTGAGGTACGCTAGCTAGGCTAGGGGCCATTCCCTTTGCAACCAGTTTCTCCCTCCACCTGACCTGTAGTCAGCGTGGATAAGGGACCCGTGGGGAGTACGCTCCAGCCATGTCCCAGAAGAACCTTCTTTCCTAGGGAGCTTCTTTTGTAATCCAATCCGTCCAGCAGCCTCTAATCTGTAGAGCTGCTGCACACCCGTCCTTATGCTTCCCTCCCTCAGAGGGATCTCTTCTCACTTTCTATCCTGCTCCCGCTCTAAGCTATGCTCCGCCCACCTCCTAGCACTCTTCTTGTTCCAAGCAGGGGCCATAAAGGGTGCTCTGCTACACTACTGGTGTGTGTGGGATGTGTGTGTTGGAATACTGGTCGGATGTCTCCACCTTACCTGGTTGTGGGATACCACACCTCTGGGTGAGGAGCAGTACCTCTGTGGCGACTGGACCCTCAGGTTCGCCACACATGAGAGTTGCAGCTGTCTAGGAAACCAGTCACCTCTGAAAGACTTAATTGGTGGCTGCTAAGCGAGACATCATGCAAAGAACTATTGAATTAAAAATCCCTCTGTTCATTAGAATGGAGACGATTTTTAAAAAGAGGAAAATTTTAAAAATAATTGCACTTTTACTCATTTCAGAGGCTGAGAAATCCCTGTTAAATTATACAAATATGGCTGCTTTCCATCACCACTAGAGGGAGCCTACCAGATGCTTTTTAGACACTGAGTTCAATATGAGAACAGTACACCCAATGCCTTGCTGTGGTAGCTGAAGGCAAGCTGATTTTTAAAATTTACTTTTGTCTATTAAAGGATTTTTTCCACAATGGCAACATTTTTTTTTACAAAGTACAGTATCTGCATGACTATTGTTATACAGACTAAAATTATGTTTCTTTCTTGTAGCTTTGTGCCTTTTTTCCTCTTCGTCTACCCCTCTGTACATTAAGTTTCATAGAGCTGAATGGGCAGTCCTATTCTTACAGACCTAAAACTACATCTCCCAGGAGCTCCCTGCTTCACTTCAGTGCTGCAGGCCCCTTGCCCTGCTCTTTTAAGTTATTTCTGATAGAGATAGATATATCTTAATATGAACAATTTTTGTCACTGTGGATAAAGGTGACCTTTGATATTTGAATGTAGTATCTGTAACCCATTATTTAACTAATATTGTATACTATTTACAAACACCACTTTTTTGGTGGTTCATGGGGATTTTTAAAGCATGATCATGCTGTCCCCTGCATGCATAGCAGAACTGAGCATAAAATTGCTAATTTGTGCTATAAACCATCTGTCAGGGCATTGAAGATAACTTGAAAGGTTCTGGAGGATGTTTTATTAGACAGGGTCAATAGGTGCATCTGTTTTCTTGAATTATACAGGGGTGATTAATTGCAAATGCAGCTGGTATCAGCGCTATCGTCAGCATACCATAGCTGATCTGTTCTACTACACAGCTGTCAGATGTTTTATCACACAGGACTTAAGTGCATCTGTTTTTCATGAATTATACAGGGTCATTAGATGCAAATGTAGCTGGTATCAGTGGGATCATCAGCATAGCATTGCTGAGCTGTGCTACAACACAGGTGTCAGATGTTTTATCACACAGGGTCATTAGGTGTATCTGTTTTTCATGAATTATACAGTGGTCATAAGGTGCAAATGTAGCTGGTATCAGTGGCATCTTCAGCATAGCTGAGCTGTACTACAACACAGCTTTCAGATGTTTTATCACACACGGTCATTAGGTGTATCTGTTTTTCATCAATTATATAGGGTCACTAGGTGCAAATGTAGCTGGTATCAGTGGTATTTTGAGCATAACATAGCTGATCTGCTCTACTACACAGCTTTCAGATGTTTTATCATACAGGGTCATTAGGTGCTTCTGTTTTTCATGAATTGTACAGGGTCACTAGGTGAAAATGTAGCTGGAATCAGTGATATCTTCAGCATAGCTTAGCTGAGCTGTGCTACCGCATAGCTTTCAGATGTTTTATCATGCAGGGTCATTAGGTGCTTCTGTTTTTCATGAATTGTACAGGGTCATTAGGTGCAAATGTAGCTGGAATCAGTGATATCTTCAGCATAGCTTAGCTGAGCTGTACCACAACACAGCTGTCAGATGTTTTATCACACACGGTCATTAGGTGTATCTGTTTTTCATCAATTATATAGGGTCACTAGGTGCAAATGTAGCTGGTATCAGTGGTATTTTGAGCATAACATAGCTGATCTGCTCTACTACACAGCTTTCAGATGTTTTATCATACAGGGTCTTTAGGTGCTTCTGTTTTTCATGAATTGTACAGGGTCACTAGGTGAAAATGTAGCTGGAATCAGTGATATCTTCAGCATAGCTTAGCTGAGCTGTGCTACCGCATAGCTTTCAGATGTTTTATCATGCAGGGTCATTAGGTGCTTCTGTTTTTCATGAATTGTACAGGGTCATTAGGTGCAAATGTAGCTGGAATCAGTGATATCTTCAGCATAGCTTAGCTGAGCTGTACCACAACACAGCTGTCAGATGTTTTATCACACACGGTCATTAGGTGTATCTGTTTTTCATCAATTATATAGGGTCACTAGGTGCAAATGTAGCTGGTATCAGTGGTATTTTGAGCATAACATAGCTGATCTGCTCTACTACACAGCTTTCAGATGTTTTATCATACAGGGTCATTAGGTGCTTCTGTTTTTCATGAATTGTACAGGGTCACTAGGTGAAAATGTAGCTGGAATCAGTGATATCTTCAGCATAGCTTAGCTGAGCTGTGCTACCGCATAGCTTTCAGATGTTTTATCATGCAGGGTCATTAGGTGCTTCTGTTTTTCATGAATTGTACAGGGTCATTAGGTGCAAATGTAGCTGGAATCAGTGATATCTTCAGCATAGCTTAGCTGAGCTGTACCACAACACAGCTGTCAGATGTTTTATCACACAGGGTCATTAGGTACATCTGAGCATGCATCAAAACTTATGGAGACAATGGAGGGTAAAAGACAACGGTAGGGGGTAATGGCTGCAAATCAGTGCATATTAAAAAAAGATTGTATTGACAAACATGATTAAGTCTGTACTGGAATCTGAAACCACTTTATGACTTTGGGAATAACCCATTACGTTTATTTTGGGTAGCCATCATGTTATACTTTATCTCAGTAAATGCCTGTACATTGTAAATCGACTTCTTGCTTGAACGCTTGCAATGCCTGTCTGGGATGCTGGGAATATAACATTTGCCACTGGTGTCTATCAGACACTGTTTATCAAAGTTTTTGCTTTTGTTATAGTACTAGGGGATATTTGCAGTGTGTCAATAGGATGACAAAACCATCCCGGAGCGTTGCTATTGTTAGATCATTCTAGGTTGAATAACTCTACAAATAACTAAAAATACAGGTACATGTATGAGATGACGAGATTATGGACATGGCCTTTTCTTTTGATACTATTATGCAGCACAAAGCTTTCCGTGTTTGTGTTCTTCTTCTGGCATTGTCATGTGTGCCCTCCTCCAAACAGTCCCGAAACAGACCTCAGGTTCACCCTTTGTGGTTTCAGCTGACCCTGTTATTGTGTGTAACAAAAATCATAATAGCAACAGTAGTGAAGACTCCCAGAGACACGTGTGCACGCTCGCTCCTCGGATATCAGTCAGACACCATCAGCGTGTAAGATGTTTGGAGATTCTGCTGCCAAATTATGCACCAAGGATACATAATCCGAGACTACCATAGCTTAAGTTTCACTAGCTAGAAGCAATGAGTTAGTCAAATGCTGTGAGATCTGCTTACACAATAACACAGGCAACCAGCATCGGACTGGAAACATTGGGCACCCCAGAGGATTTTATTCTGAGGGCCCATGTTTCTCCCCAACTCAAGAGCCCTATAGCAGCTGCAAGGTATGCACTATGTACTCTACTGAAGGATAAGGCAGGGCCCACCAGATTATTCCCCAGGTCTCTGATGGGCCAGTCCAACCCTGCAGGCAATGGTTCTATAATGGACATAGTGTGCACAGTGCCTCGGTTACTGTTTAACCACAGTGTTATAATCTGATAGCATGAAAATCTGTGGCCCAGGGGGTTACACGCAGCCCGTAATGACATTCTGAGAAGCTCCCAAACATATGGCTAGCACCCTTGTGGGGAGAGACACTTTGTGGCTTGCACTCTGAGGAACTTTGGGGTTATATGACTTTTATTTTTAGCTCCGTGAAGGAGCAATCCAGGTGAAACTGTTACTGTTATGCAATGTGCAGACCATGACTTGTATTCTGTATATGCTATTCTGTGAATCGCTGTGTCATGAAATGCCCCTCAGGCCCTACTCTAAATATAACAAAATGAATTAGTTGTATCGAAATAGCCATTTTAAAGAAATAATATTTTTTCTTATAACGGTAAGGATTTTCAGGGTGATTTTGATTTCTCCTTTCATAAGACCCTACTGAAATAGGTGTTACTCACCGGTCCTGGCAGCAGCACCAGACCTTGCTAACTTCTTTTATGGCTGCCTCCCTTTATAGTAGTTCACACCAGGTTTCTCAAGTAACCTGAAAAACTCCTGACAAAATTACTCCAGACCTTTTAAAGCCGTCTCTGGTCAGGTGCTTGGTTATTCACTAGTACTATTCAAAGTTGCCTCAAGTGTGTCATTTTACTACTTGTTCTCTTGGCTTAACTCGAGAGGGGTATATCTCTTCTCCGCTGATACTCCTGAGTCACAAGCTACAACCAGCGTTATTTCCAAGCTCAGTACAGCTTTGTAGGTCTTGTCCATACCTACCTCTAAGCAAGCAAGTTACCTACTTTTTGCAACTGTTCTTGATGCTGTCCACATCTGGCCTCTGCAATCAAGGTATCACATCTTTTCTAGCTCATTTCTAGTTTGCCTGTACAGCTCTGCTATCCTATGGTTAACCATTTTCTCACTACCATGTTTCCTCAAAATATGACCTTTTCTCAAAAATAAGCCCTAGCGTGATTTTACAGGATTTTTGGAGTATGCTTGAAATATAAGCATTACTCTAAAAATATCCCTAGTTACAGACAAGGTCAGCATTAGGGGGACAAACTGGCAATAGCCCAAGGCCCCCACTCTCTTATGGGCCCCCAGCAGTTCTCTTCTATTTCTATTCTATTCCACTGCTTAAGGACCTTTGTTGACATAACGGTCATGTGACCAAAGGTCCTATATCTGTGGAAGTCTAGGGGAACTGAACAGAATACAGGCTGGTATGTACCGAATGTGCAGTGTTTTTATATACAAGTGTATGTGCAGAGTGTCTATACATTTGTGTGTATGTGTGTGTAGATGTATATGGACTTTTTCCCAGAGAATATGAATGATAAGACCAAAACGTTTTCTCCACTCATGATTAGTGGTTGGGTGAAGCCATTTATTGTCAAACTACCATATTTTCACCTTTTTAAATCATAATGACAACCCAAAACATCCAAGTGACCCTGATCAAATGTTCACATACCCTGGTGATTTTGTTTGGTCTGATAACATGCACAGAAGTTGACACAAATGGGTTTGAATGGCTACTAAAGGTAACATCCTCACCTGTGACCTGTTTGCTTGCAATCAGTGTGTGTGCATAAAAGCTGAGTGAGTTTCTGGGATAGATAGACTCTTGCATCTTTCTTTCATCCAGCCACTGACGTTTCTGGATTGTTAGTCACGGGAAAAGGTAGTTGAACTGTATAAAACAGGAAAGGAATACAAAAAGATATCCAAGGAATTGATAATGCCAGTCAGCAGCGTTCAAACCGTGATTAAGAAATGGAAAATCAGGGGCTCTGTAAAAGCAAAACCACGGGCAGGGAGACCAACCAAAATTTTGCCCACAGCTGCCAGGAAAATTGTTCAGGATTAGTGATGAGCGAACGAGCTCGTTACTCGAGATTTCCGAGCATACTCGGGTGTTTTCCGAGTATTTTGGGTATGCTCTGAAATTATGTCTGTGTCCCCGTAGCTGCATTATTTGCGGCTGGTAGACAGCCTGACTACATGCAGGGATTGCCTGTTCATTAGGGAATCCCCACATGTATTCAGGCTGTCTAGCAGCCACAAATCATGAAGCTACGGGGACTCAGACATAATTTCCGAGTACGCCCAAAATACTTGGAGAATACCCGTTAATTTGTTGAAAGCGTGGAAGGACCGAGAGTGTATGCTTATGGAGGGGACTCTCGACATGTTATCTGGGGACCCTCCGATGTTGGTCTGGATGGAGAGCGAGGGAGAGGTAAAGATAGGAGACACCCTGTCGAAACAGAAGCGGCGAGAGGTGCGGAAATTGGTTCAGGAGAATATGGATGTATTCTAAGGATTACCCGGTCGTACAATGTGTATGTGCAGTGTGTGTATATACATGTCTATGTGCAGTGTGTGTATACATGTGTATGTGCAGTGTGTGTATACATGTGTGTGCAGTGTGTGTATATGCATGTGTCTGTGTAGTGTGTATATACTGTACATGTGTGTGCAGTGTATGTGATGACATAATTATATTTGAATAAATGTTAATTTTTTTTGTTCAAGAATAAATGTGGTTTGTTGTTTATGGAAAAAATACCGTAAGTCCATTCTGTGAAAATAAGCCCTAACCCATCTTTCCTAGCAAAAAACAATATAAGACCCTGTCTTATTTTTGGGGAAACATGGTACTAGTCTCAGTTTGCATACGTATATCACTATTATTAAAAATTTCCCTGCTGGAAGATACCAGACTGCATTTACTTCTTTCATACCTGTAATTAATCATTCCCCTATTGCAATACACCAGACTCAATTTCTGTTAATAATTGCATCCCTGCTAAAAAATACCAGTTTGCTATAGAGTTACTGTTCCTATGTGTAGCTGCACACCTGGCTTTGATTCATCTGTGCTACCTGCTCTGCTTGGTAAACCATCCTGCTTATTCTGCTGTCCTGCTCCTCACCGATCCACGTGTTGTCTGTCAAGACTCGGTCCATTACATAATCGCCTCTGATCCGTGCTGCTCGCTCAAACTTATAGCTTAGAGAATCCATATCACCATGTGAGAACTTGATAGGAGCACACAAATAGTAACCATTAACATCCCAAAAACGGACACACGGGGCCTCCTTACCCAACGACCAACGTAAGTTAACTTAGGGCCTTTCCCAACAATATCGAAAGAGCAATGGTGATCCTAAATTATACATTTAAATTCATCCAAAAGTTGATCCAAAAAATTAATCCCAAAGTTTTGGGGTTGAGGTCAGGCAGAGCTTTATGCAGGCCATTTGAGTTTGTCTACAGAAAGCACATCACAATATGTAGTCATGTACCTTGCTGTATGCAATGTAGTACAGCCAGGCGAGAGCAAGAAGCCTAAAAGTTGGAAACATACAATTACGGTATGTAAAATGTTTTTATCTGCTGTAGAATAAAGTATTATCCTTCGCTGGTAATAAGCTAGCCTAAATCCTAAGAAGCAGCAACTACTAATATTCCTGCTCCACCAAATTATACAGTAGGCACTATGCATTCGTATAAGTAACGTTCTCCAGACATCTTCTCCAGAGTCCAGTCGTTGTGTGCTTTACACCACTTTACACACCCATTCTTGGCAGTCCACATTGTGATATAAGGTTTGTGGCTGATGCTAAACCAACTAAACCAATTTCATGAAGCTCCCAACTCCAGTTCTTATGTTCAGTTTGGAAATCTGCAGTGAGTGATAGGCAAGTTTTATGTACCATGAACTTGGGCACTTGGTGGTTTGTTCTGTGAGGTTTCGTCTTTAGTTGCTTCATGGTTCGACACATTCGATCACTGGCTCGCTCTTGTCATCTGCACCTCAAAAACATTTCTAGAATTCGACCTTTTCTTACCTTTGACTCTGCAAAAACTCTTACAGTTTCTCTTATTCATTCTCGTCTCGACTATTGTAACTCTCTTCTAATCGGTCTCCCTCTTACCAAACTCTCCCCTCTCCAATCTGTCTTGAATGCTGCAGCCAGGATCATATTCCTCACCAATCGTTACACCGATGCCTCTACCTTGTGCCAGTCATTACACTGGCTACCCATCCACTCCAGAATTCAGTATAAACTTATTACCCTCACTCACAAAGCCCTCCATGGCTCAGCACCACCCTACATCTCCTCCCTTGTTTCAGTATACCACCCTACCCGCGCCCTCCGTTCTGCTGATGACCTGAGGTTAGCATCCTCAATAGTCAGAACCTCCCACTCCCGTCTCCAAGACTTTACACGTGCCGCGCCAATTCTTTGGAATGCACTTCCCAGGTCAATACGATTAGTCCCCAATCCCCACAATTTTAAGCGTGTCCTGAAAACGCATTTATTCAGACTGGCCTATCGCCTCAACACATTAACCTAATCTATCCCTGTGTGGCAGAGCCAAAAGTCTTACCATAACCAGGTTCCCAGCATCATGTTCCCACATGCTTTATGCATCCATTAGCCCTCTGTGTCCGTACTGTCACACACCTAACATTATGGCTGGTCCATACAATCAGGGTAACTGTTACCACCCACCTTTCGTGTCTACCTCTTTCCTCATAGACTGTAAGCTTGCGAGCAGGGCCCTCATTCCTCTTGGTATTTGTTATAATCTACTGTATGTGATTATTGTTATGCTGTAATGTCTATTGTCTGTACAAATCCCCTCTGAAATGTAAAGTGCTGCGGAATATGTCGGCGCTATAAAAATAAAATTTATTATTATTATTATTATTATGGTTAAGTTCTTGGTTTTCCTAGATGCTTCCACTTCACAATATTAGCATTTTCAGTCACTTGGGGCAGGTCTTGGCGAACAGATATTTCATGAACTCAATTTTGGCAAAACATGGCTTCACAGTGCCACATTTGTGTGTGCAGATTACATGGCTGTGCTTGAAGAAATGCACCTGTCAGTCAAGATGTGTTACCATATAATTAGGGCCGAGTGTGGGCCCTTCTGAGAAATACTCAGTACTGTTTGTTATGTTTATGGGTAGTGAGCTTTATTGGGTAGTCTACTAAGAACACCAGTTCAAGGGACAGATCTGCTAGTGACTCCAATATGGTGTAAGTGGCAGATTAGGCTGGGTCATCCAACATAATGCTGGGAGCTGACGGTGACTTTATAAGACCCTGTAAGGGATCAGCTCTCAGGTAGACGCTGGTGCACACATGGGTGGCCAATTCGATGGTTCAAAACAAACGTGCGGTTTATTAAATGTTCACAAACCATCCAGCTTAACAAACAGAAACAGGCTCTTCTGCGTACCAAAGGTATAACTGCACCAAAACGGAGAATGACCAGTATGTATAAAGCACGGGATCACTGGTTTAAATGTCAGACCTTCCCTCAGCCTCTAGCAGAGACTGAGCCACACAAGTGTAATGTGGCGAGGGGCGGTAGACATGGGCGAGGTACTCATCTCTTATGCCCCGACACATTACATGAAGGTGGGGGTCCTGGCTGGGTGTGTGGACTTATGCTGTGGGGGGTGCTATGTCCTTGCAGGCCACATGATGCCGGTGACTTCGGCTGACCAGTGTTGCACAGCTTCTGGATACCCACAGTTGCAGTAGAAACTTCACAGAGCAGATTACATGGGATAACAAGCTTTACTTTTCAGAACATGAGGTAAGGAAAAATGCACAGTCATTCAGTGCTGCATCAGGAAGTAGTAAAAAATGAAACTGAAAGTACAAGAGAGACTTTTTCTTATACAATACATTAAGCAAGGAAACTTTACACAACAACGCCATCTATTGTCAGATCAGCATAAAGTCCTCCTTCACATAAACAAAGAAGTCCACAATTGTTGCATATACTAACAACCAGGACCATATGTTTGACAGTTTAATGAGGGAGACCACCAGCCAATAATAAACTTTTTAATGTACAATAACTTTTCTGGGGATTACATACTGTAGATAGCAGGAACGCAGCTTTGACCTTTTTTCTTCACAACATGAAGCCTTTTCCGCACACAGTTCCAATTCTTTCTGTTTTACTTGCTTCTTCTCTATCTTCACCGTTCCTCTCTGCTTCACCACAACCCTGCTCAGTACTACAGTCTAGTTAGCAAAAGCACTATTCTCAACCTATGGTTCAGCATCTACTTTCTCTTGTAGGGAACTACACTCACTGGCCACTTTATTAGGTACACCATGCTAGTAAGGGGTTGGACCCCCTTTTGCCTTCGGAACTGCCTCAATTCTTCGTGGCAGAGATTCAACAAGGTGCTGGAAGCATTCCTCAGAGATTTTGGACCATATTGACATGATGGCATCACACAGTTGGCGCAGATTTGTCGGCTGAACATCCCTGATGCGAATCTCCCGTTCCACCACATCCCAAAGATGCTCTATTGGATTGAGATCTGGTGACTGAGGAGGCCATTTGAGTACAGTAAACTCATTGTCATGTTCAAGAAACCAATCTGAGATGATTCGAGCTTTATGACATGGCGCATTATCCTGCTGAAAGTAGCCATCAGATGTTGGGTACATTGTGGTCATAATGGGATTGACATCGTCAGCAACAATACTCAGGTAGGCTGTGGCGTTGCAACGATGCTCAATTGGTACCAAGGGGCCCAAAGAGTGCCCAGAAAAAATTCCCCACACCATGACACCACCACCACCAGCCTGAACCGTTGATACAAGGCAGGATGGATCCATGCTTTCATGTTGTTTACGCCAAATTCTGACCCTACCATCCGAATGTCGCAGCAGAAATCGAGACTCATCAGACCAGGCAACGTTTTTGCAATCTTCTACTGTCCAATTTCGATGAGCTTGTGCAAATTGTAGCCTCAGTTTCCTGTTCTTAGCTGAGAGGAGTGGTACCCAGTGTGGTCTTCTGCTGCTGTAGCCCATCTGCCTCAAAGTTCGACGCACTGTGCGTTCAGAGATGCTCTTCTGCCTACCTTGGTTGTAACGGGTGGCAATTTGAGTCACTGTTGCCTTTCTATCAGCTCGAACCAGTCTGCCCATTCTCCTCTGACCTCTGGCATCAACATGGCATTTCCGGCCACAGAACTGCCGCTCACTGGTTTTTTTTTCTTTTTCGGACCATTCTCTGTAAACCCTAGAGATGGTTGTGCGTGAAAATCCCAGTAGATCAGCAGTTTCTGAAATTCTCAGACCAGCCCTTCTGGCACCAACAATCATGCCACGTTCAAAGGCACTCAAATCACCTTTCTTCCCCATACTGATGCTCGGTTTGAACTGCAGGAGATTGTCTTGACCATGTCTACATGCCTAAATGCACTGAGTTGCCGCCATGTGATTGGCTGATTAGAAATTAAGTCTTAACACACAGTTGGACAGGTGTACCTAATAAAGTGGCCAGTGAGTGTATATTGCCAGTATAACTGGAACTTAACATCATTGTCTCTGACGCTGTGGAACTCCCGCTCAGGGCACTCTCTTCGTCTCGCCTATTCTGTCCCGATTTGGCCTGTTACCTCTCTGAGTTGTAATTTCTGGGCCATACTGTTAGGCGTCCTATCCCAAATCGATCACTCTATCTCTCGGTCACTTCTCTTTCCACTAGGATCTCGCTATCCTCTGTCACAGTCTCCTCTTGCGTTAGGGACACCCACGACATACGTTACTGCTCAAGGACTAGACTTTAGGGCTTCTTTATACCCACACTGGGCCCTTTGTGACATCCAGACAGGAAACTGTTTCTGTTCTTTCAGCTTAAACCCTCCCATTTTGAGCTATTCCTGACCATTTACTCTAAGGGTACCGTTACACTTAAAGATGCACCAGCAGTCCCGACAACGATACGACCTTGTCAGGATCGCTGGTGCATTGCTACATGATCGCTGGTGAGCTGCCAAACAGGCAGCTTCACCAGCGATCATCGCCAGCGAGGACGCTGGTATCTAAGGTAAATATCGGGTTACTAAGTGGCACGCGTCACTTAGTTACCCGTGTACCTTAGAAACCTGCGTGCTCGCGCCGGGAGCTGCGAGCACGCAGGTTTCTAAGGTACACATCGGGTAACTAAGTGACGCGTGACGCTTAGTAACCCGATATTTACCTTAGATCACTGGCGTAACTACCGGGGTAGCAGCCAAAGCGGTTGCTTTGGGGCCCGGCCTATATAGGGGGCCGGGTCCCCGGCTCCGATCAGCGCTACCCGGGTAGTGCAATTAAGTACATACTCACCTCTCCTGCATGTCTCTTGCAGCCCCCCCTGTTATGAATGAGTCACCGTAGGAGGCAAAAGCAGAAATACAAGCTAAGTCCAGAAAACCAGAGAAGTTGGCAACTATCAGATTGCAGACCCCTGAACCTATCAACACAACTAGCAGTAGCCGTGGGGGGTTCCTACGATGCCCTAGACCCCTCGATCACAGCCGGAGAATTACATAGGCCTAAAGAAAGAAAGGGGAAATCTAAACTGCCCCAGAGCAGACCCCAAAGCAATAGGCAGCCCCCAACATATAATGACGGTGAAGCAAGATGAAAATACTAACACAGACAGAAAGATAGACTGAGCAAAGACGGGGCCCAAAACTACCTAGATAGGAAAGGACAGGAAGGCTGCTGTCTGCAATCTGCCAAAACCCTATCAAAGACATAAGCCAACAAGCTGATATGAAAAAGGCCCTGAAGCAGCTAGGCTTCAAAAACTAAATCAGCACTCAGGTATGTTCAGAAGACAGAGCTAAATGAATTCAGCACACCCCAGCAGGGAATGGCAGAAATCCAGAAAAACAAAGCAAAACAAAGTCAAGCACCAAAGCAAAAGGCCGAGCAGCAAACTTAGCTTTAGAAGAGCAGGAATTCAGACTGGTCTCCAAGGATCCCACAGAGAAATCACCCGCAGGGCAGAAGGGCGTCGGCAGCCTTATATCCAGTCAGTAACTCCACTCAGCCAGTCATCATCATCAGCCTCAGGTGTTTGATAATCAGGCTCACTACCTTTCTTTACCAGAAGAGGGAGTTCCTCGGGCCTCAGTAATGAAGGGGAAAATGAACTCACAACAGTACCTCCCCCTTGAGGAGGGGTCACCGAACCCTCAACTACGCCACCAGGGCGATCAGGGTGAGCCCGATGAAAGGCACGCACCAATCTTTTGGCATGAATATCAGAGGCAGAGACCCAGGAATTATCCTCCTGACCATAACCCTTCCACTTAACCAAATACTGGAGTCTCCATCTAGCCAGACGGGAATCCAGTACTTTCTCTACCTCATATTCCATGTTACCTTCAACCAATACAGGGTCTGGAGGTGCCACCCCCGGAACAACAGGTTCAACAAACCTCTTCAACAAAGATTTATGGAACACATTATGGATTTTAAATGTGACAGGAAGAGCCAAACGAAAAGAGACGGGATTAATAATCTCCACAATCTTGTAAGGTCCAATAAATCTAGGCTTAAACTTAGGAGAAGCCACCTTCATAGCAATATTTTTTGATGATAACCACACCATATCACCAACCTTAAACTGGGGACCAATGGTCCTATGTCGGTTGGAAAACCGCTGGGCCTTTTCCTGGGAGAGAGATAACTTATCCACCACTTGGTCCCAGATATGGTGCATTCTCTCCACCACAGTGTCAACACCTGGGCAGGCAGAGGGCTCCACCTGCCCTGAAGAAAATCGAGGATGAAACCCAAAGTTACAAAAAAAAAGGTGACATCAAAGTGGCAGAACTAGCTCTAGTATTTAAAGCAAATTCGGCCAAGGGCAAAAATGAAACCCAATCATCCTGATCAGCAGAAATAAAACATCTCAAATATGACTCCAAGGTCTGGTTTGTTCTTTCTGTCTGCCCATTGGTCTGAGGGTGAAAAGCAGAGGAGAAGGACAACTGAATTCCCAGCCTGGAACAGAAAGTTCTCCAAAATCTAGACACAAACTGGACTCCTCTGTCAGATACAATGTTCTCAGGAATCCCGTGCAAACGAACCACCTGTTGTAAAAACAGGGGCACCAACTCAGAGGAAGACAGCAACTTAGGGAGTGGTACAAGATGAACCATCTTAGAGAACCTATCACAAATCACCCAAACAACAGTCATCCTCTGAGAGACAGGCATATCAGAGATGAAATCCATTGAAATATGGGTCCATGGCCTCTTGGGGACAGGCAAAGGCATCAACAACCCACTAGAGCGAGAACACGATTTAGACCGGGAGCACGTCCCACAGGACTGCACAAAATTCCTGACATCACGAGACAAGGAGGGCCACCAAAAAAACCGACTCACCAGATCTCTAGTACCAAAAATACCTGGATGACCAGCCAAAGCAGAGCAATGAACTTCAGACATCACTCTGTTCTTCCACTGGTCATGAACATACAACTTTCCACTGGGACAACGCTCAGGTTTGTCCTCCTGGAACTCTTCCAGAGCACGTCTCAAATCGGGCGAGATGGCAGAAAGAACTACCCCTTCGCCTAAGATGGTAGCAGGCTTGGTCACCACAGGAGAATCAGCAAAGAAGCTCCTAGAGAGGGCGTCTGCCTTGACATTCTTTGTTCCAGGAAGAAAAGAAACCACAAAATCAAAACGTGTAAAAAACAAGGCCCACCTAGCCTGTCTAGGGTTCAAGCGCTTAGCCGACTCTAGGTAAATCAAATTCTTGTGGTCAGTGAGGACCACGACTTGATGCTTAGCTCCCTCCAACCAATGTCTCCACTCCTCAAATGCCCATTTCATGGCCAACAGTTCCCTATTCCCCACATCATAGTTACGTTCAGATGGAGAGAACTTTCGGGAAAAGAAAGCACAGGGATTCATTTTAGAAGTTACAGGATCCTTTTGGGACAAAACAGCTCCTGCAACAATCTCAGAAGCATCCACCTCTACCTGGAATGGAAGTGAGACATCAGGTTGCCACAAAACCGGGGCGGAGGTGAATCTTCGCCTCAGGTCCTGAAAGGAAGAAACAGCCTCCGGAGACCAATTTAACACATCAGCACCCTTTTTAGTCAAATCAGTCAATGGCTTGGCAATACTAGAAAATTTTGCTATAAATTTCCGATAAAAATTAGCAAAACCCAAAAACTTCTGGAGGGCCTTCAAAGAAGTGGGCTGAACCCAATCGTGAATGGCCTGTACCTTGGCCGGGTCCATTTCAATAGTTGACGGGGACAAAATAAATCCCAAAAAAGAAATCCTCTGTACTCCAAAAAGGCATTTAGATCCTTTGACACACAGGGAATTCTCCCTCAAGATCCAAAACACAGTCCGAACATGTTCCACATGAGAATCCCAATCCTTGGAGAAGATCAAAATATCATCCAGATAGATAATCAAAAATTTATCGACAAAATCTCGGAAAATATCGTTCATGAAGCACTGGAAGACAGAAGGGGCATTAGTGAGCTCAAAAGGCATCACCAGGTACTCAAAACGTCCCTCCGGAGTATATAGATCAGAAATCAGGGGTAACGGATACTGTTATTTAACAGTAATTTTGTTGAGGGCACGATAATCAATACAAGGTCTTAATGATCCATCCTTTTTGGCTACAAAAAAAAAACCCGGGACCTAAGGGTGACGAGGATGGTCTAATATGACCCTTCTCCAACGCCTCCTTAATATAGGATCGCATAGCCTCGTGCTCGGGTACAGATAAATTGAAGAGCCGACCCGTGGGAAATTTACACCCCGGGCTCAGTTCAATTGCAGAGTCATAACTCCTATGAGGAGGCAAAGACGCAGACTCATTCTCACTAAATACATCATAAAATACAACATTATACTTATTCTTCAAGGGGGAACATGGGCAGTATGTCCTTCTCCTTACACAAGCAAGGTATTTTCAACTTGCATGCACACCATACAGCTGGACTTACTTATATCTGCCATATCATGCCCGAAGGAGGGGATATGTGAGCAACCAGTCCCACCTGGTAAACCCGGTCTTGGACTCGCACTGTTAACTCGCTTAGAACTATATGTGCTGGAGCCTGCTTTTTCCAGGCTTACATCACTGAGGCTACTAACCTCGATGATACATATTTTCCCTCAAAAAACTGTCCGGTGGCCACCTTACAACCCATTAAAGAGGCAAAAAGCTCAGTATGCAAAGAAGCTCACAATGCCACTAAGTTTCAGCTGATACATAGTTACAGATATTTGCCAGCAGGTCAACAGATGACACTTGACCTAACAGCAAACTTGCATCGGTCAAAATTTGTAGAGGATATAAGGCAAAAGGTTCCATTAGAATTCTTATTAAATAGCAGAATTTTTAGATGGCAAAAGGTCATCCTAGACAAAACACAGCAGGCCAGGTCCCTTGTTTCTGCATTTTTTTTATGCAAAGCATACCAAAAGAAACAGAAACCTTATCAAACTGCCAGTCACAATTAAATGAAATAAAATTCAATGTAATATATGCAGTAACAAATATTTCTGCACATTTGTCATTCTGTGTTTTCTTTTTGTGTTTCAGTCAGTGGGTGATGTGAACACTGTCCGACCGACTTGTTCACATTTGTGCATGTCACATGTGTTTTTAAAGAAATGGCAGCAGAACTGAGCTTACTACAGAGATATGGGAGCAGAAGGCTTACTACAAAGATATGGCAGCAGAATTGAGCTTACTACAGAAATATAGGAGCAGAGCTGAGCTTACTACAAAGATATGGGAGCAGAACCAAGCTTACAACAGAAGTAAAGGAGCAGAACGGAGCTTACTACAGAGATATGGGAACAGAACGGACCTTACTATAGAGCTATGGCAGCAGAACCTAGCTTACTACTGTCATGATCCATGCTGGATTATGACAGGTTTTGAATAAGTAACCTTTTTTTTCCTTTGAGCTGGTTGCTTGGAGTTGGTTTTGCCCCCGGTGGCCATTGGGGTTATTGCATGGTGGTGTCTTTTGTTCTAGTTTGCCCCGGTCGTGGTTAGTGTTGTTGCACATGATAATGAAGCAGGTGTGATTCCTTGGGTCCTGCCTATAAAGGTGTAGCAGGTGGTTTCACTCACTGTTGGTGATATTGCTCATTTCCAACCAAGACTGGTGAAGGAAGGAACTACAGAAAGCAGCTCAGGGGAGCTCTGGTGTAAAGTCTGGGAGTAGGGAGCTAGAGAGAGTTCCTTGCAGCACGGTCAGAGTCCTGGTGTGGAAGGACACACAGTGAGGAGTTCCTTGCAGCTCTGACAATGCTTGGTGACGTAGCAGCTATTCAGGAGGAAAGCTGCATTCTGGTGCTTGACTCTGTTGCTGGGAGCAAGAGCAACAGAGCAGAGGTAAGTGCTGTTATCCCTGTTTGTATTTTTCCCTGGTGTGTATTAGCACAGCGGTGGGGCCAGTGCCTGCACCACCCAGCTCCCTGGCAAGGGATAGGGGTAGGGTGTGCTAGGGTGACAGGTTCCGGCTCGGCAACAGGTGAGGAGCCAGTATAGGGAACATTAGGAGTGTGAGGGACACTGACTCAGGGGAGTGCAGGAGGTCTCCACGTCCCCGTTCCCTATTGCAGGGCCCACCGTTGTAACTGTTTCCCCTTCCCCCATGTCTTGTTGTTTTAGTTACCGGCCTGCGGGTCATGTCACACAGGACAGTTACATGTGCCGTGTCTTGTTGCTTTAGTTACCAACCTGCGAGTCGTGTCACACAGAACGGGTCCACGTGACATTATCACCAACCATACATTTTTTTTTTCTGCTGAGCCATGGACCCAATGCAGTCCTTTGCCCGAATGCTGCAAATCTTTACGGATGAGATTAGGGGTCTGCGCGGTGAGTTGGTGCAGCAACTGCAGCTGGTGGTGGGATTTGGGGGCTTGGATCAGAGACAGGCTCAGCCAGAACCCAAGATATCCCTCCCTGACAGGTTTTCTGGAGGGAGAGATCAATTCTTGGTATTTCAGCAAGTCTGTAAACTATACTTCAGGTTGCGCCCTCGTTCATCAGGGATTGAAGAGCAACGGGTGGGAATCATTATGTCCCTTCTTAAGGTTAATCCCCAATCCTGGGCCTTCTCTCTGCCGGACGATTCATCATCAGAGTCCGTGGACGAGTTTTTTGCGGCTTTGGCGCTAGTGTATGGGGATCCTGATGGCGTCGCCCTGGCGGAATCCCGACTCCGTAGGTGTAAACAGGGAGCCCAGGTTGCTGAGGAGTACTGCTCAGAGTTAAGGAGGTGGGCCACTGACACTCAGTGGAATGACCCTGCACTTAGGAGTCAATTTGTGCAGGGTCTGTCTCCAAAGTTGCTGGATACTCTGGTGCAGTACGCCGCCCCCAGGTTGCTGGAGGCCGTCATGTCCCTTGCCATCCGGGTGGATAGACGCCTTAGGGAGAGACATACACAAAATGTGCCCCCTGTTGTCCTCACTAGGGAGGATGACCAACCAGTGCAGACGGAGGAACCCAGACAGCCCGGTGGTGTTGGTACAAAAAAGGGGGTGTCTGCGGCTTGTCGTTTTGGGGGGGTATGCTTTTCCTGTGGGAAGCCGGGCCATTTCATGGGAGCCTGCCCAGTACGTGCCAAGTCTCCAGACGAACCCATGCGAGTAGGAGGAGCTAGTTTGTGTACGGAGCTGCCTACGATTCCGGGAGTGGTGTTGGCATGTTTTTACTGTGGGCAGACTGGTCATGTCCTGAAGGCTTGCCCAACCCACGCCAAATTATCTGTGCCATCTGAGAAGCCGCATTCCCCTGGTCGCTTGGAGGGAGGTGACCAGGGAGTGTATATTTCCTCCATTTTGCCCTCCCAAGGTACTATATCAGCAGAGGTGTTGGCTGGCGGAGTACCGGAGGTGATTGATTGGCGGGCGAGGGAAGTAGTCAGCTGGGGGCAGTCGTGTGAGGGCTGCTGCCTAAGGACTACTGTCTCTGCTGTCTCTCTTCAACCAACCCCTTTCTCTCCAGTGAGAGCAGCAGATGTGCTGCAGGAGAGTAGGGGCAAGTCTCAACCCTCGCTATTAGCCAACCCTGGGAGGCGCAGACTTCGTGGTGGAAGGGGTTGGAGGGTGGTGTACCCCGTGGTGAATTGCGGGGGTGTGAGTGTGGTGACACAGGGGGACGCTTCTGTTGTCAATCCCAGAAAGAGTTCACCGAATTGTGACAAACGAATGTGTGGCAATAAACGTTCAGGTCCGGACCTGTGTGTGAACGAGCATGTATGGGTGGCCACCAAAAAACATCCAGTGGAAGTGTGTTGCGGAGTCTTACCAGCTCGAGTTACCCCCAAACATGCACATACACGACTCGTTCCTCAGGTCGGCGCTTCGGAGATGTGTGGTGCCTCCAGAACATACATTGCTGATACCAGCGGTGCTCGATTGTCATGAACCTGACATGCAGGTATTTGCAGGGGTGAACTCTGGATTTGGGCATTCCCTCTGTAGGTGGTTCCCTGATGAGGAGCAGTCTTGAGGGTCCAGAGGCCCCTCATTAAGGGGAGGGTACTATCATGATCCATGCTGGATTATGACAGGTTTTGAATAAGTAACCTTTTTTTTTCTTTGAGCTGGTTGCTTGGAGTTGGTTTTGCACCCGGTGGCCATTGGGGTTATTGCATGGTGGTGTCATTTGTTCTAGTTTGCCTCCGGTGGTGGTTAGTGTTATTGCACATGATAATGAAGCAGGTGTGATTCCTTGGGTCCTGCCTATAAAGGTGTAGCAGGTGGTTTCACTCACTGTTGGTGATATTGCTCATTTCTAACCAAAACTGGTGAAAGAAGAAACTGCAGAGAGCAGCTCAGGGGAGCTCTGGTGTAAAGTCTTGGAGGAAGGAGCTAGAGAGAGTTCCTTGCAGCATGGTCAGAGACCTGGTGTGGAAGGACACACAGTGAGGAGTTCCTTGCAGCTCTGACAACGCTTGGTGACGTAGCAGCTATTCAGGAGGAAAGCTGCATTCTGGTGCTTGACTCTGTTGCTGGGAGCAAGAGCAACAGAGCAGAGGTAAGTGCTGTTATCCCTGTTTGTATTTTTCCCTGGTGTGTATTAGCACAGCGGTGGGGCCAGTGCCTGCACCACCCAGCTCCCTGGCAAGGGATAGGGGTAGGGTGTGCTAGGGTGACAGGTTCCGGCTCGGCGACAGATGAGGAGCCTGTATAGGGAACGTTAGGAGTGTGAGGGACACTGACTCAGGGGAGTGCAGGAGGTCTCCACGTCCCCTTTCCCTATTGCAGGGCCCACCTTTGTAACTGTTTCCCCTTCCCACGTGTCTTGTTGTTTTAGTTACCAGCCTGCGGGTCGTGTCACACAGGACAGTTACATGTGCCGTGTCTTGTTGTTTTAGTTACCGACCTGCAGGTCGTGTCACACAAGACGGGTCCACGTGACAACTACAGAGATATAGATCAGAATGGAGAATACTCCAGAGATATGGGAGCAGAACGGAGCTTACTGCAGAGATATGGGAGCAGAACCAAGCATACTACAGAGATATGGGAGCAGAACCAAGCTTACTACAAAGATATGGGAGCAGGACCAAGCTTACTAAAGAGATATGGGAGCAGAACGGAGCTTACTACAGAGATATAGGAGCAAAACGGAGCTTACTACAGAGCTATGGGAGCAGAACTGAGCTTACTACAAAAAAATGGGAGCAGAACCAAGCTTACTACAGAAGTATAGGAGCAAAACGGAGCTTACTACAGAGATATGGGAGGAGAACCGAGCTTACTACAGAGATATAGGAGCAGAACTGAGCTTACTACAGAGATATAGGAGCAGAACCAAGCTTATTACAGAGATATGGGAGCAGAACAGAGCTTACTACAGAAATATAGGAGCAGAACCAAGCTTACTATAGCGATATGGGAGCAGAACAGAGCTTACTACAGAGATATAGGAGCAGAACTGAGCTTACTACAGAGATATAGGAGCAGAACCAAGCTTACTACAAAAGTATAGGAGCAGAACGGAGCTTACTACAGAGCTATGGGAGGAGAATCGAGCCCTAAGAAAAAAATAATGGAGTTCCCCTATCAAAACTAATAATGTCCACATTTATAACAATCTAGATGGTGGCCCAATTCTATTGCATTGGGTATTCTAGAGTCTCTGTTAAAATAAAAAATAGTGATATACTCACCTTCCGACGGCCCCCGGCCTCTGTCCCTCCTCTCACCACGCTCCCAGCATCTTCCCGTCCCAGTAATGCTTAGCGCAAAACACTGCTGATGACGTCGCGCTCACGTGAGAGTAACGTCATCTCTGGACCTTCTCGCTAAGCATTACTGGGACCGGAAGATGCCGGGAGCGTGGTGAGAGGCGGGACAGAGTCCAGGGGTCACCGGAAGGTGAGTATATAACTGTTTTTTATTTTACCAGAGACCCTAGAATACCCGATGCGATAGAATCGGGCCACCATCTAGTGTATTATACTCCTGTTACACCCGGAGCTGCTGTTACTGTTCTGCTGTTACCTAATGTATTGTACTCCAGTTACAGCCAGAGCTGCAGTCACTGTTCTGCTGTTACCTAATGTATTGTACTCCAGGTACACCCAGAGCTGCTGTCACTGTTCTGCTGTTATCTAATATATTGTACTCCAGTTACACCCAGAGCTGCAGTCACCGTTCTGCTGGTACCTAATGAATTATACTGCTGTTACAGCCAGAGCTGCAGTCACTGTTCAGATCTTACCAAATGTATTGTACTCCAGTTACACCCAGAGCTGCATTCACTTTTCTGCTGTCACCTATTTTTTATTTTAACAGAGACCCTAGAATACCCAATACGGTAGAATCGGGCCACCATCTAGTGTATTATACTCCTGTTACACCCGAAGCTGCTGTCACTGTTCTGCTGTTACCTAATGTATTGTACTCCAGTTACACCCAGAGCTGCAGTCAGTGTTCTGCTGTTACCTAACGTATTGTACTCCAGAATATGTACAGGACTGTGCCTGTGTAATGAGTGACGCAGCAGTGATGCCTTTAACGGCTGTAATGTGCCTGTACAATAAGCAATGCAGCCATGTTGCCACGACGACTAAGCAACTGTCGCTGATTGGTCGCGGCCTAACTGCCGCGACCAATCAGCGAGGTGGGATTTCCATTACAGACAGACAGACTTAGATAATTATATAGTAAATTTAGTTACAGCAGGATATTTGTTCATTTTATCTTTTGCAGGTTTTATGTTTTATGGCCAATGTCAACATGCATTTACACGCTGCATGTGTATCAACTCAAACCAAGCTCAATTTTTGTGTTTTTTCTTTGTATTTTTGCATTCTGTGCAAGCTGGGGTGTGGCTTCCCTCTCCTGAGCTGGAAATTGTATATAAGGCTTCCCCAGACTGGTGTCTACTGTTTGGGACCCAGTCCTTTTGTCTGCCCTTGTTCCCACATTGAGGTCAACTTTGACACAAGGCAAGGTTTTTAATATTAGACAGTGTAGGACTATCCCGAACAGAGTTACCGTGTCGTGGTGGGATCGCTTTCATGCTACTTTTGATCAAAAACAGTATTACTAAAAACTCTGATTATTTAGATGCACTTTTGCTTTTACTTATTTAGTTGCAGCAGGGTTTTTGTTCATTTTGTCTTTTGCAGGTTTTATGTTTTATGGCCAATGTCAACATGCATTTATATGCTGCATGTGTATCAACTCAAACCAAGCTCAATTTTTGTGTTTTTTTCACTCATATATATAGTATGATGGCCCCAGCCCCCATATATACAGTATGGTGGTCCCAGTTCCACCCCATATACATAGAAGGATGTCCCCAGCCCCCATATATACAGTATGATGGCCTCTCAACCCGTTCATATATACAGTATGATGTCCGCAGTTTCTCCCCATATATATGTGGCACCCCTGAGAATCAGTCGCCACAGAGGTACTGCATCTCCTCCTGAGGTGTGGTATCCCACCATCCAGGTAAGGTGGAGACTCCTGACCACACTCCAACACCTGCACCTCACACCGCAAAGTAGTGTAGCAAAGCACCTTTGGCGGCTCCCTGCTTGGAGTATAGCAAAGCACCCATTGGTGGCTCCCTGCTTGGAACACGAAATGTGCTGGGAGGTGAGTGGAGTTAGATTACATTACAAGGAGCGGGAAGAGTTTAGGACAACAGTTAGTCAGTTGGTTGGAGAGCTGGAGAGAAGAAGATCCCCGGAGAGAGGGATAGATGGATAGAAGTGATGCAGCAGATCCCAGTGACCTGGGTCTGCTGGCACGGGAAAGGGAGAGAGAGAGCAACAAAGACTGAAAGCCTGATTCTCCATAGAAAGAAAGACTAGTGCGGAACGTGAGTAAAAAACAGAGGACGTGGGTTAGAAGAGAACCCTTCCTAGAAATTCCAAGCGCAAGGCCGGGGCCTGGTCTCCGAGGTTGTATGGATACTAATGGTCCTGCAGCAGACACCGGAGGAATAGAAGTAGTGACCACTTTATTCCCACACAAGACTTGGGGGCACAACAGCAACTGGATAGTGAGCCGGGACTTAGTAGCAAGAAGTCCCCGAAGCAGGCTACAGCTGTCTGCCGTACAAGTAGGGTTCATAAGAACATCGGACAGGAGGAACTCCAGTGTAACTCAGTACTAGGAGTACTTCATCTAAAGGCGCTATAAGAGGAGACGTTCAGAAAGGCACATATGTTGGCGGAGTGTTGGAAAGGAGTATTCCATCTGGCCTGGAAGTTGGCTGAGTCCCTGACCCGGAGGACACGGCACGGAGGCAGGCACCTGTTTGTACAACAGACTGTGAGTAAAGCTTTGGAACTATATGCCCTGGTGTCCTCCACTTATTCCTGCACCAACCTGCCCAGCACCGCTACATCCCTTGCGCCTGACACTACACCATCTACGTGTCACTTCACCTACTCTGCCCTGGGACTACAGCTCTGCCTGTGGAGGGCTATAACATCACTGCTGCACCACACCATCTGTCCCAGAGGATCTGTCTGCAGCGTCGGCTTACATCCTCATTGCCGAATACCACAGGTGGCGTCACGACTTACACATTGACACTGAACATTTACAATGGGCGCCCAGGGCCACGGGCCGGGTTCCAGCTACCGTGACATCTCCCATCGAGGTCCATCGGGCCCGGTACCGAGTACCCCACTGCCCTGGGTGTGAGGGCGACCCATTTCCATTACTGAGATAGGAGATGACAGTTGTTGCTTTTAAAATTCTATAGAGACGGGAGGAGCTAGAGGCCGATACAGACATTCCGCTGCAAGTACTGCTGAAACAACAGTTACAGCTCTCCGTTGAACATTATGAGAACCAATTGTCAACTCTCTGAGTAATGGGAAAATCTGTATTCACTAAAGACACATTGTACACGTAAATTGAGAGTGAAAGATCAGTCCAAGAGGAGAAAGAAGTAGATTTCTCTGATAAAACATATTACTAAGTTTCTTATTTTCACGCGTACTATAGATTTATGGGGGAAAAAAGTAAAAACAACAGTCCTTCTACAGGATGTGTTGAGTGGTTGTGACTGGGCTTTATGTTGGTGGTGAATTTTGAGTTTCACGCTGACTGTGTCACCTCCTTTCCAGCTGAGGCCTCTGCACGCCAAGTCTGTCTTGGCTGTGTCTGCTAATAATTGTTTGTGGCTCCGGGCCAGGGCCTGACGCCAGGTTCTGTCTCACTTGACTGAATGTGAGTCGCAGGGTTTATTAATTCACGGTGAGGCCTATTGTCTGGGCTCGGACCTGTGTGTTTATTTACCTCAGCAGGCCCTCTATTGACTCAGGCACAGCACAGCCCGGTGCATTGTTCAACTCCACGGCGACCTCATGTAAACTTTGCCGAGATGGCCACAAAAAAAGGAGAAAATCTGAAAACAAATTGAGCTCTGGGATTTTTTTTATACATTTTCATTTTAGTTTTTATTATTACTATAAAACAGTGAATGGAAATAATCCTTACTTTACTAATATATTACACTGAGGACATTTAAAGAGAAACTAATCTTTTGAATTTTATTTTTTTTGCTAATACTTAAGCATTGACCGTCAATTAATTTTGCAAATCAATATCAAACGATGTAACTTCATTCCTATAAAAAACAACTCCTTAGGATATGTGCACACTGTTTTGGAGCAGTTTTGAACATTTGAGGATTTGGGGAGTTTCCGTTCAGTTTCAACTCCAAAAAACTCCTAAAAAAAACTCAGTGTGCACAAACCATAGGGGTATGTGCACACGTCACATTTTTGCAATCTTCAATATGCGTTTTGCATAAGTTTTTCCAGTGTTACTTTCTCATTTGTTTTAATGTGTGCAAGAACTGACAAGCTGAGTCTGAGCAAAACACAGCAGGGCTCAAATACGAGCGGAAAAAAACGCTGTGTGTGTGTGTAAGGGGTGTACAAGGACTGGTATTTGCCCCACTTCTCTTGCCCATGTTTCTGTGGCGCCCCTGAGGCTTCATTCGCCACAGAGTTACTGCACCTTCTCCTAAGGTGTGGTACCCCACCATCCAGGTAGGGTGGGAGCTCCCTTTCACATTCCAACACCTGCACCCCACACACAGGATAGTTCAGCAGGGACCCATCCATGCTTTATGCTGGAAAGTTCATAGGGTGCCTTTTGTGGTCCCTGGCTTCGTAACACGAGAGGTGCTGGGGAGGCGGGTGGAGTTAGATATAAAAGAGAGGGAAGGTGTAGGATTTCAGAGCAGTCAGACGGGGAGTCTGAGAGAGGAAATCACTCAGACAGGAGTGAGGCTCCCTGGAAGGGGGATGGAGGAAGGAGTGCTGCAGCTGCCTCAGTGACCTGAGCCAGCTGGCACGGGAAGGAAGAGAAGGAGAAAGAGACGTAGACTGGAGACTACAGATTCCATAAGAGAGATAGAACAGATCGGAACAAAGGAGAATAGAAGGACGGTGGGAAGCAGGTTGAGAAAGAGAGAGAACCCTTCCAGTCCAGAGCGCAAAGGCCGGGGCCCAGTCCCCGAGGTTGATTGGATCTTTATGTCCGGCAACAGACAGCGGAGGAGTAGTGAGCCACTAATGCCTTACTCCCATCATAGACTTGGGACACAACAGCAACTGAATAGAGAGCCGGGACGCAGAGAGGAGTCCCCGAAGCAGGCTACAGCTGTCTGTCATACAAGTAGAGACTAGGAACACCTAGAGAGAGGCATTCCAGGGTAACTAAGTACTGGAGTGCTTCGCACCTAAAGGCGCATTGGAGGAGTCGTTCAGTAAGGTACATATTGGCGGAGTGTAGAGGGGAGAATCCTATCCTGCCTGGAGGTTGGCTGGGGCCGTGACCCAAAGAACACAGTGCGGAAGCAGGCAGTTGTGTGAACTGCAAACAGTGAGTAAAGCTTTGGAACCGCATACTCTGGTGTCCTCCAGTTATTCCAGCACCGCTACATCTGGGTACCAGCCTCTATACCATTCTGCGCCTCTCCTCGTCCATTGCACCTACACTCCCCTGGGACTACAGCTCCACCTGTGGGGAGCTACACCATCTTTGCTGCACCACACCATCAGTCCCAGTGGATCTGCATGCAGCGTTGGCTCAACATCTTACTTGCCAAACACCACAGGTGGCGTCACGAACTATCCAAATAAACTATTACACCATTAACATCACCGCCATTGATATTGGGCGCCCAGGGCCACGGACCGGGTCACCGCTGCTGTGACACACATTCCCCCTGACACCGGCCCGGTACCGAGTACCCCACAGCCCTGGGTGTGAGGGGCGACCCACATCTCCAAAATGTAAGCCAAGATTTATTGGACCTTATATGATTTTGGAGATTCTTAATCCTGTTTCTTTTCGATTGGCTCTTCCAGTTACGTTCAAGATCCATAACGTATTTCACAAATCTCTGTTGAAGAGGTTTGTTGAGCCAGTGGTTCCTATGGCAGCACCTCCTGACCCTGTGTTGGTTGAAGGCAATGTGGAATATGAGGTAGAGAAAATATTGGATTCTCATTTGGTTAGACGGAGACTCCAGTATTTGGTCAAATGGAAGGGTTATGGCCAGGAGGATAAGTCTTGGGTCTCTGCGTCTGATATTCATGCCAATAGATTGGTTTGTGCTTTTCACCGGGCCCATCCTGATCGGCCTGGTGGCATGGATGAGGGTTCGGTGACCCCTCCTCAAGGGGGGGACTGTTGAGAGTTCATTTTCTGGTCTACCAGTTGTGAGTTCTGGTGGTAACAGGAGGTAGTGAGGCTGATTTAATCAGTAGAGATCTGCCACCTGATAATGAGGATGACGATTGGACCTCAGGAATCTCAGATAGGATTTAAGACAGCCAACACCCTATTCTGGTGCTGGTGATTCCTTCTGCTTGTCAGGTCTTGGTTCTCAGCTCCGTTCTAGTCAGCTCAAGCTAAGTTTTTCTGCTAATGTTCACACTTGATTTTGTTGTTCTATTCAGTTCTTTGTGTGGTCAGCCAGCCCCGGCTGGGGCTGTGCTGAATTTCCACTCTTATTTATCTGTATTTGCCAATTTGCTTTTTGTCCCTTATTAGATTGGCCTCTTTTTGCTCTGTCTCAGAATATTTCAGAGTGCTGATATAGTGGAAGAAGTCTAGTGACTTCAGGGTTAATTTTGTTATCAGAAGTGTTGGACAATATTTTGTAGGGTTTTGGGCAGATTGCAGACAGTGTCTTTCCTTTACTTTCCTTTCTAGTTAGTTTGGGCCCCATCATTTGCTCAGCCTATTTTCCTGCCTTTGTTTGTGTTTTCATCTTGTTTCACCATCAATACATGTGTGGGGGCTGTCTATTCCTTTGGGGTCTGCTCTGGGGCAGTTAGTTTTCCCCTTTTCTTGCTTTAAGCTTATTTAGCCCTCCGGCCATGACGAGGCATCTAGGTTCTTCGTAGGTACGCTCCACGGCTGCTGCTAGTTGTGTGGATAGGATCAGGGATCTGCAATCTGCATAGTTACCAACCTCTCTGGTTTTTCTGGGGTTTAGCTTGTTTAGGTTTTTTCCTCCTCGGTGACCCATTCATAACAGTGAACTGTGCTCAAAGATACCTGTGGAGCGGGCAGTAGCTGAGGAGATGCGCACTTCAGAGCCGCAGGACCTGAAGCACGTGACTGCTAGGGGCGTAGCCTAAACTCCAAAGAGCTAGGAGCTGCTAGAGAACTCCTAGCAGGGTAACTGCGAGACAAAGTTACCAAGGGGCATAGACAGGGAGGATAGTCAGGACGTAGCCAATGAGTCATACACAGAGATAGCTGCAAGGTACAAGAGGGGCGAGCAGAGAGTAGTCAGATCACAGGCAATGAGTCATACACAGAGAGGATAGCACAGTACAGAATCAACAGGCAAACTCACAACGGGAAACAGAACCGGATCAGAACCATATAAACAAGCTATAACAACGAACAGGCACAGGCACACAGAGGTCAGCACACTCGGCCAAAGGCAAAAGTATAACTGGCAGGGATTGGAGCTTCCCAGGGGTTTAAGAAGCTCTCCCAGAACCAGAAAGAGGCCACAATCATTAACCCCAGGTGTGCAGGTCAAAACCTGCACTGAGCTCCAGACATTAACCCCTGACGTGCAGCTCAAAAACCTGCACTGGGATCATGACAGCAGCATCATGGTTTGGGCCTGCTTTTCTTCAACAGGGACAGAGAAGATAGTTAAAATTGATGGGAAGATGGATGGAGCCAAATACCGGACCATTCTTGAAGAAAACCTGTTGGAGTCTGCAAAAGACCTGAGACTGGGACGGAGATTTGTCTTCCAACAAGACAATGATCCCAAACATAAAGCAAAATCTACAATGGAATGGTTCACAAATAAACGTATCTAGTTGTTAGAATGGCCAAGTCAAAGTCCAGACCAGAATCCAATCAAGAATCTGTGGAAAGAGCTGAAAACTGCTGTTCACAAACGATCTCCATCAAACCTCACTGAGCTCGAGCTGTTTGCCAAGGAAGAATGGGCAAGAATTTCAGTCTCTCGATGTACAAAACTGATAGAGACATACCCCAAGCGACTTGCAGCTGTAATCGCAGCAAAAGGTGGCGCAACAAAGTATTAAGTTAAAGGGGCCGAATAATATTGCACGCCCCATTTTTCAGTTTTTGAATTTCCACAAAAATTTAAAATAGCCAATAAATTTCGTTCAACTTCACAATTGTGTCCCACTTGTTGTTGATTCTTCAGCAAAAATTTACATTTGGTATCTTTATGTTTGAAGCGTGATATGTGGGAAAAAGTTGAAAAGTTCCAGGGGGCCGAATACTTTCGCAAGGCACTGTACTTCACTACCAACAAGGAAAGAATCTCTTAAATGTGCATGCATTTGAACATAACAAAACTTGTGGGATGAGTTAGCAGTGTGAGAATCCAGAATTTCGGGTACAAATCACTGACAGAGAACAGTCCTTGGTCGAATCAGAATGGGCATTTAGGGGTCAATTAAATGGGTCCGAACACAAAAATATGCATAAAACAATAGCTGGCATAGAGAAATGCAAATAAATAACTTTAAAACAGGGTCCTAGGTCAATTTATTGGTCATAAACCCCGTCCTTTTATCGGTTTGCTGACCAGCTCCCTTGGGCAATACTGCTGTGATTTATGCTAGCATTACAACTGAGCGTTTTGTGCATGTGCCTCCATGCAAAATCAGAAAGAATAAAGTGAGGATCCAAACCAAGTGTTGGTATGGATCCATACTACACAGATCAGTAATTCAGTCCAGTTACTAAAGCCTTAATACGTAATTTCCATGCAAAGTGGAAATGGGTGTCTGTGCATAGGTATTTAATGACCTGTGTATCATTGGTTATCGATAGTACATTGGTGGAAGTCCAACATCTGGGACTTGTTTTTTCCTCCAGCAACAGCCAGATACAATCACTTTGAATAGAGTTGCAAAGCGGAGCTCCATTCATACTGTAGTGGCCCATTTAACTGAAATAAGTTCAGATATGCAGAAGTAGGTAACAGTTTTAAAGAGGACCTGTCACTTGCTTAAAAAAAAACAACAGTTTAATACCTTGCAAAAATCCCAAGCTCCACTGATTCAGCAACAATTTTCTGTTTTGCATTGTTCCATTGCAGAGATATTCACATTTAATGCTTTTGGACCGCAGTATGTGAAATCTCTGTAGTTCAACTGGGCGTTTCTTCAGAGTCTTCTCTAGGGGGATTGCGCTTTCACTCCTCCCTCCTAAACACTATCAATCACAGCTGATCCAGCAGTCTATCAGTCTCAGACCCTACTAAGCTGTGATTAATTGCTTCTGGGAGGGAGTGGTGAAAGGTGCACGCTCCCAGAGAAGACTCTGAAGAAACACCCAGCGGAAAAACAAGCAGAGATTTCACATACTGTGCTCCAGAAGCAAAAAATGTGAATACCTCGGCAATGGAGGAACGCAGCACAAAATGGAAAAGAGCTGCAGAATCAGGGGAGCTCAGTGATTTTCACAAGGTATTTAACTCAATTTTTTAGGCATTGACAGGTTCTCTTTGAGGGCTCATGCACACAAAAATAATAGGACTTTGTATAAGCTCTGAATTCTCTGTAGCCGTAATACCGCATACACAGAAGTCTAAAGCACTCGACTCTATTTTTGATTTGTTTTGTTTTTTTAAATGGGCAAAAAATGGAAGGAGACCAGACACAAAAAATAAACTTCCTGGTATACAACAGGTAATACATTTTTCCTGTACAGTTTAGTATGGGCAGCACGGTGGCTCAGTGGGCAGCCTTGCAGCGCTGGAGTCCTCGGTTCGAATCTCACCAAGGACATCTGCAAGGAGTTTGTATGTTCTCCCCGTGTTTGCGTGGGTTTCCTCCGGGTCCTCTGGTTTCCTCCCACATTCCAAAGACATACTGATAGGGAATTTAGATTGTGAGCCCCATCGGGGACAGAGATGATGTGCAAACTGTAAAGCGCTGCGGAATATGTTAGCGCTATATAAAAATAAAGATTATTATTATTATTATTGTATGAAACATCTTATGGATTCTAAGAAGGACAAAGTGCAAAAAATAGAGAAAGGGGGAGCACACTAAGGCGGTAAAAGAGGAACACCAGCGTATTTAACAAAGGTAATCCACTCACCTGGTGTGGTTGTGAAGGGTCACAACCACATATGGAAGTTTTGGCCGCTGCAGATCCCGGGATGCAGATACATACAGTAGAGAAGAGAAAGGCCGGGGTTTGTCCGCGCTAGACCACAAAGAACCAACCGAAGATGCAAGCAAACCTTTATTCACACTCAAGCCAATACGTTTCATGGCCACCTGGCCACTTCATCAGGGCAGCAATGTTCATTCATTGCTGCCCTGATGAAGTGGCCAGGTGGCCATGAAACGCGTTGGCTTGAGTGTGATTAAAGGTTTGCTTGCATCTTCGGTTGGTTCTTTGTGGTCTAGCGCGGACAAACCCCGGCCTTTCTCTTCTCTACTGTAAGAAGGATAAAGTGATACAACACATAGATTCTTTTCAACAACTCTCACTCCACCATCCAATGCACAGAGGTACATGGTGTGCCGCACAACCCGAGGCAACAACTGAAATGTCACTCTTTGCATTCATTACACAAATTTACAAGGACATTTGGATATGTGCAATGTGTACTTTATAAAGCAAACATTGCACTGCGGCATAAACAATATTACTAGTAAAGCAAACATCACTAATGAAGAAGTTTGCATCAATCAAACTGTTTTAGCTGTTCGACTTAAAGGCTTTGTCCTACGTTGTCACTTTCTATACAATTGAAAGCATTTTTGATTAAAAATGCTCTACCATGTTGTTTAAAGAGTTTTGTGTGAACATAAAGGGGTTGTCCGGGTTGAGGCCTCCTGCATAAAGAGGGAAAGGTGCAGTACTTTTTTGAAACTTGGGAGAGTTTCATCTCCCTGCTTCCACAACGCATCTAATATGACATTAAAACCTGTTTTCAGCCAACAGTCTGGTATCAAGAGCAGCTACTATTAGGAGAAACACCTGTATAGTGATATGTGGCGCCCCCAGGAGTATGGTCGCCAGAGTGGCATTACCTTCCTCCTAGGGAGTGTGATGTCATGTCATGATGTACATATATATAACTTTGTTGTACTCTTTATTTTTGTTTATACAACTAATTGAAATAGTATTATAGACAACTGCCTAGGGTAGAATTATAGATTAGTTCTAAGAAGAACAGTCTAGGTAGTATCAGTTTAGGCCATTATCTGAAGAAAGAAGACAATTGCTGTATATCAAGCCAAGAAGATTTGTTCTATTCTATATTATCCTCTCTCTTTCTCACCTATATTTTTCTAATCTCTTATCACTTCCCTGCCACTATAGGGCTCTATAGGGGTAGCAGGGTAAGCCGTCGTGGAGTGGGGGGGGGCAATTGCGCAGGTCCTAGGGCTCCAACCTCCGCTGACAGGCAGGGATAGCTAGCCAGTGTAGGGATAGGCACCTCCCGGTGGTGATCATTTCTTTGTGTGATGCCGTTTTGAGTATTATAAGTGTTTTGAATAAAGTTGATATTTTTAATAGAGGCAATAGAGATACTGTGACACTTCCCTCTGAGATACCGGCCCGGTACCGAGTACTCCACTGCCCTGGCGGGCGATCCATTTTGGCGTCACAAACAGGATTTACGGAGTGCGGTGTCCCCGGGTCCTGTGTGCCTTAGATTGTGCTGTGTGCCATAGACTATCTGCGCAGTTGCCGCCATTACCCCGCAGCTTGGCGCACGCGGGAAGCCAAAGGGGCGGGCCGTTGTGAGCGGAGCCAGCCGAAAAGTGCAAAAAAGTGAAGTGTTGCGCTGGAAGAGGCCAGCTCGCGGGAAGTGAGAAGCCGAGGCCTGCAGTCCCGGGTTCCCCCTGATCATCCAGCCTGCAAAGCTGCATCCCGTAAGCCAGCGCAACACAGGGCCTGGCCAACGTTAACAAGGGGGGGAGGAGAATGTCTGAGGCAAGAGCAGATGCAGCGGTGGACGCCACCGCACCCCCCACAGCGCCGCAAGATGCAAGGGCCAGCGCAGCTGCGGCTCCAATGGCACCGCAGAATCCAGCAGCCAGCGCTGCCTCCAGAGCACCGCAAGAATCAGCGCCCACTGCAGCAGTCCCCATAATGCCGCTGTCCATGCCCTATATACCGGGAGTGGCCTGGTTACTGCAGTGCTCAGGGAGTCACATACCCTGAGTGAATTCAAAGAGAGACTGTGCAGTTTGTTTGAGGTGTATCCTCTGAAAACCAAAAAATGAACATCCTTATTGGGCAGCTAACTGGTGCAGCGCAAAGGGAAGTAAAAGCCTGGCAGGACACTGATAAAGAGACTGTTAAAAAGATTCTGGCTAAGCTAAGAAGCATCTTTGACACACGCACTGCAGCTGAAATAAAAATGAGATTCTTTGGGTGTAAGCATAGTGCGCAGGACAGTATACGGGACTATGCTCTTAACCTGCAGGAGGCGCTGCGAGCCATAAAGCAGATTGACCCAGACAGTGTGAAAGATGGAGACAGGCTGTTAAAGGAGCAATTTATTGAAGGACTCCTATCCAGTACCCACAGAGCACAGCTGCGCATCATAGCAATACAAAACCCTGACCTAGACTTTGCAGACTTCAAAGACAGGGCTATCCGGGTGCTGCATGAACCAAATGTCAGCCGTCCAGCGCCCCCTAGGCGCCTAGCGATCACATACCACCAAGAAGCACCATCTTTCCCTCCCAGCCCTGTGGGGGCTGATGCACAGACTCTGGATAATGATCCGTCTACAGAACTTCTCCTTCAGGTCCAAGAGCTGACCAAAAATATGGCTGCACTTGTCAAAACTCTGCAGTCCATGCAGGTGTCCTCGAAGGAGAAGATCCAGCTGGCCTCCAGTCCAGAGGATGTCCCGTGGCTATGGAAGAAGAGGATCCCGCCACTCCGAGGGAGAAACAACGATCACTATGACCAGGACGGACGTCCCATCTGTCGTCACTGCCACAAGGCAGGCCACATCGCAAGATTCTGTTATTTAAACGAGCAACTCCTGGGGCAGAAGGCCAACCCCCAGGAGTAGGACCACAAGGCCCAAAGAACTGGCGAGCCAAGTAGGTTGGAGGGCGATCAGTCCTCCCAGTGGTGATCCCATGAACGCTTTGCTGGACACTGGCTCTCAGGTGACAACTATGCCATATATCCTTTGCAAGCGGTATTGGATTTACCCCTCGGTTGCAGTAAACTACTATAGTGTTGTTGGACTCTGTTCATATTAAACCTTCATCCCCGTGCTACGCCTGTGATTCCTCCATCTCCATTGATTGCTGCTTCAGACTTGCCTGCATCCTTTCTGCACCTGTCCTCCTGTGGTCTCCAGTGTACCAAGTCCTTGCTGCACACATGCCTTCCTGCCTGCTGCACCAACACCCGAGGTCCTTGTGCACACCTTTAGTAGATCTAGCACACTTGGTGATCCTAATATCCTTGTTAGTATGGAGTGGTATGCTCGACCGCAACTCGATTCCTTACCTATGTTAAGAGATGTGTTCAGCTTTTTCTGGCAGCACCATGGAGAATTAATGGAGTAGCGGTCGAGCAGGCGCACTGCTGCTTCTTTCTACCAGGGATAAAATGTTCCCCAATTTTCACACCAATTGGACCAGCCCCAGCCTCATCAAGTTATCACTTACCCAATGGTGATGTTCTCCGTCAGGAACAGAAATTCCCTGATTTTCCAATAGATACAGTGGTGTCCTACCATTTCTTGCTGGTTGGACACCACCCAATCATTATTCTTTACAGGCTTTATCGTCTATAACGGTAACCTTGATATGTGTTGGAAAAGTGCTCTAGTTTGGTGGTTGGTCTAAGTAACTTTTATCAAACTTCAGTCCTGATATGTTCAACGTGCGCCATTTTGTATGGTCTGAAACCATCTCTCCAAATATCTTCAGCTCGGCATGAACTTTTCTGGATGTTGTATGAGATTTATTTTGCAAACCTACTTTCTTTCTTTTTTCCACCACATCCTGGAAGGTTCTTGACTATTCCACAAGTTAGTAAACTCCTTGATATCTTCAAGAGATAGCAACAATTTGAAATATGAAATACAGGACATATGGATCCAGATTCTGTACCATTGCTAAAAAAACCTCTGAATTATATCTGTGCAAAATTACTAGCATTTTGCCCTTTATTTATCTAATACAACGGCCTCAGGGTGGTTTGTGTATAGGATACACGTATGAGAAGACTAGAGGCGGCATCTCCCGAGGCTGGTCTTACTGGTTACAAGGCTTTTTTGTGTTTAACTTGGAACAGTGTTTTCCATTCACTTCCATTTTAAGATAAGTCAAATGATTGTATCAGACAACTTCATCACATTATACACGCACATGGCAACAATAGGAAAAATTCATGTTACTTGAGTGACTAGTGTGTATTAATAGACAACTAAAAGTACTGCCCTATGTCGTGATATTCTACATGTCTCATACACATTAGAATAATGTTGGTTGTTATCGTCATTGGTCTAATGTGTGGGGCAGTCGGTTGACTGATGGTTGGGGCAAATGTCAATATATCAGTTGGTAACTTTTTGTGATGGAGAACACAGGAGCTCTCAGCCAAACAAGTGTTCCTGTGTATGGCAGAGGTGGCTGTCAGCCAAACGATCAGCCAAAGCAGCACTCAGCTGACAGTCGTGTAATGTGTATGGCCAGCCTTAGGCTATAACACAATCATCATGGCTTCTGTAACGCTATGTCGGCATTCTTGTGAGGCCCCTCACTCTCCTCCTGGCAAAGATGATGCATCTCCTGAGGAAGTCTTACAAACTTCAAAATGCTTTGAGGATAGAGAATAAAATATCATCTTTTATCACCTACACACCTGGATCGTTATTGTAACAGCAGCGCGGGTAATATCCACGTCTCTTCCAATTTGATACTTTGAATCGGTCAGTGGCTTGACCTGTGGATCTGCGGTGGCTGTCAACTCTGATGTGTTCTTTATGCTTTAACATTATGAAATATTAGGCGAGTGCAAACTAAATATTAATTTTAAACCATCACCGGATAAGACCCTATTGGCTCTTTTCTCTCCTCTAGTGGTTCTGCCCATCTAACAGCTGGGAGGCATTAAGTGTTTAATTCATACTCCCCAGTAGGGAGGTGCCGAAGCAACATTCTCCATTCTGTAGTTTTGTGCAACTTGTGAGTTGCCAGGTCCCAGTATTCCATTGAATACCAGGTAGCCGTTTAGCTAAGCCACTCCTAGGTAAGAACGCCTCGTGGCAAAGTGAGTCCAAGATCCACGTGTGTTACATCATCATCTTATACAACAAGCAATAATCATATTAGGAGATTTTGTGCCAACAAACGGGATTTTAGGACTCCTTAAAGGGTTATTCCCCCAGAAAACAATTGCTAATGCTAGGAAACACATACGGTAGATCTTAAATTGGGGCTTTGGAACTCTAGTTTAAAAGGATCCTGAGTACAACGCTAGGCTTTCTCCTGGCAGCTCCATAAACAAGAAGTGAAGCGGAGGCACCTCTGCTCTGTTCCAGATCTTGGGATCACTGGGGGAAGGGTCCTCGTGATCAGACTCCCGGTGATTAGTAAGTTTGGAAAGGGTATAATTTAATTTTTTTCAAACCTGTAATATTTTACTTTCAATTGTTCAAATAAATTCATGGCCAAACGTGTTGGCACCCTTGAAATTGTTCCAGAAAATGAAGTATTTCTCCGAGAAACTTATTGGAATTACACATTATTTGTTAGACACATGTTTCATTTGTGTGTATTGGAACAACAACAAAAAAAAGAGAAAAAATTAAAAATGAACATAATTTTCTGGAACAATTTCAAGGGTGCCAACACTTTCGACCATGACTGTAAGTTATCTAACTTCTATCTACCTCCGCTAATTAAATCACCAATGGGGTTAGGAAGCCATCCTCTTATTATAATATGTCTCCTCTTGGCTCCAAACAGATTTTGTTTTTCAAACTTTAGCATTTGGTAGTTTCACTTGGGTAATGACTCATTGGCTCCACATCAAAGGGCATGAAATGTCGTGGTGGGTGAGGACATCACAAAGTGTATCATGCGTATAAATTGGGCACCCGACTCAGCCATGATGACTGCACTGTGGAGTAGGGGTGGCCAATGTAAGACATGTGATGGCTTTGCTTTATAGCTCCACAGTGTGCCCCACATCTGATATCACTGCCCTGGTGAAATAACCATTAAGAATGAGGCTTTGCCACTGTCATAGGTGGGTGGGTCTCCTATACAGTACCAATTCCTGTGATGATATCACTGGTGTTATGATATCATGATTCCTATGATGTGACGACACACACCTGAGCATGTAGGGGCCAGGCATCATTAATAAGGGTGTTGACCTTATGATTTGAATACTAGGATCTGCAGATGCCTTGACAGCACAGTAGCTAAGCTTGTGAGTAGGTGTGAGAAATGCCACATATGTGGTGCATCATGATTAAGGGGGTGTAGTCACCTGAAACGCGTCAATGTCACATATCATGTAATTTACATCGCTGATTCTGTTTTAGCCTCCACGATGCACTTTGGTGAATAAAGACAGAAGTTTGTTCACAAGTTCGTTGAGCTGGATTTTCTCCTGTTTTGTGATTTCACCAAGACAGTATCATTTCACGTGATGACATCACTGGTGTTATGATATCATGATCCTTAAGATGATGTGACAACACACACTTGAACATGTAGTGGTTAGGCATCATTAAAAGGGGTTTAGACCTTATAAAATGAGTACTAGGATCTGCAGATGCCTTGACAGCACAGTAGCTAAGCTTTTGAGTAGGTGTGAGCAATGTCACATATGTGGTGCATCACTTTAAAACTTTAATTTCAGGTGATGACGCTGTGGACTTGGGGTCATGGGTGCCACCACCGCTTCCTTGATGGGTGTAGTGGTCCAAGTCCATGAATTTTGCTCTTCCTTTAAAACTTCAAACCACAGGGGCAAATATCACTGCTTTGTACACAAAGAGTTAAGAAGTTGTATTCTTTTGCTCTTGCCTAAAGGTGCAACCCTGACTGTAAATCACATCTCCAGCTGTCATCAGTGCACAGAGCAGCCTTTTCTTGGAAACCTTCCTGCTCTGGTTACACTCTGACAGCTGGCAGAGTCAGCAGAAAGTAAATCACTGCCTTTATCTGGAATCTGGAAGGCTGGGGTGGGAGCAATCCTGGAGAGAGGTGCAAGGTTAGGGGCAGATTATAGTAAAGGACAGGAGGAAAAGTGAAGCCTGAACATTGTTTATATACAGAGGGAAGACACAGCACTTTATAATAGACTTTGGGCCTTCATGTGGAAGGGGGCATAGTTGGGTAGCAAGGTTCAGAAAGTATAAAATTATAGAGAATTGCGTATATTATGCATGCACAAGAAAAGCTGCAATAATTTCAGATGGATACTGAGTTCTAGAAATGTATTACAGGTTAGTAAATGTTTATATATGATACCAGGAGTAGCAACATCTAAATTAGGCATCACATTAAGAATATGTGTTTAATTACCCCTCAAATACTAGATCACATAAAATCACTGTCTTATGTTTAATGGCAGACTGCAATGTATAGGGTTCATCATATGACTGGGGACCCTATAACAAAACGCCTAATTGGATCCTCCCTAAAATCCTCCCTAAAAAATATGTCAAAAATAGTGATTCCCCTTAGAAACGCTCCACAATACCCTCTCATAGCCCTTATAGAATATGATGTAAAAATATTATACCGTCAGAGCCCCCCATACACACATTTCGATGCCCTGTCTACCCACACACATTATTCACACATTATTATGCCCATAGTTGCCTTCCTCACTATGATGTCCTCACATTACTTCCCCAATCTGCTCCTAAAGTCCCCTCCCACCACGCATAGTATGATGCCCCCACAGTCGCTCTAACAAAGTATTCTCCCACAGCCTCCCAAAACAGTATAAAGCCCCACAGCCCACCCTTATATTATGATGCCCCCCAAAGTTCCTTCACACAGTATGAAGTTCCCACCATGGCCCTTACACAACATTCCACTTTTTTGGGTGTGTCCTTTCACATCATTGCTCCTCTGTGACTGAGCTGCTCTCGTTGGCCAAGTGACGGAAGAGTGAGAATGTCACGTCACCTCAAGGCCCTTCCAGGCCCCTCAGTCTCTTCACAGACAGAATGGTGTAGCAAAGATATATCGGATCCCTGCTATACCATGGTGTGCAGCGGTATCTGTGTCCTGAGAAGTCAGGTCGTTGTTGACTGGATATAACACCAAACCAGCGGAACAACTCCCAAAGTTCGGTACTGTCTTTTTGGGAGGAATGGGAGATATTTCTTATTGGATTTTCTTTTCACTATTTCCCCATAACCGTGTCAGTAATACGTGGCTTCATAACAGAGTGTGTCATCCACATAAACCTCCTTAACACTTGTTACTGCCGCTCATGCTCCTTAAAGGATTATTTCAATATCAGAAAGCTATCAACTCTCCACAGAATAGGCGATTAGTTGCTGATCAAATGTTCGGAGCCCAGACAAGCCTGAGAGTGGTGTTCTGATGTGCCCTTATTAGATCAGAGATGGCCGCGCATGTGCACTACCACTCAATTGTCTACACTGTCTGTGTAGAGCAGACAGCACATGGCACTGTGTTAACTTCTATAGTTTGTTTATGTGCATGTAGTTCCTCTCTGGTCTGTATTGTATGACCTCTCGGTTTTGTTTGCCTCAATTCTCTTCCTGTAATCCTCCATGACATTATGATGAATGCAAAGATTGCTCTATGTCCCAAGTAAAACAATTTGTTCTCACACAATACCTGAATGCCAATGATTCTGCTGAAAGCTGAAATCTGCAACATTTTTAATATACAAAAATATAACGACCGTCCCCTTTAAGATACTATAATAACAGTATAACACACTAAAACATTGAGGCTACCATAAATGGGGGCATTCAGGTTACCATAATTGGGGGCATTCAAGTTACCATAAATGGGGGCATTCAGGTTACTATAATGGGGCCATTCAGGTTACCATAAATGGGGGTTCAGGTTACTATAATGGAGCATTCAGGTTACTATAAATGGGGGCATTCAGGTTACTATAATGGCGCATTCAGGTTACTATAAATGGGAGCATTCAAGTTACTATAATGGGGGCATTCAGGTTTCCATAAATGGGGGTACAGGTTACTATAATGGATCATTCAGGTTATCATAAATGGGGGCATTCAGGTTACAATAAATGGGGGCATTCAGGTTACTATAATGGGGCATTCATGTTACTATAATGGAGCATTCAGGTTACTATAAATGGGGGCATTCAGGTTACCATAAATGGGGGTTCAGGTTACTATTATGGAGCATTCAGGTTAATATAAATGGGGGCATTCAGGTTACCATAAATGGGGGTTCAGGTTACTATAATGGAGCATTCAGGTTACTATAAATGGGGGCATTCAGGTTACTATAATGGGGGCATTCAGGTTTCCATAAATGGGGGTTCAGGTTACTATAATGGAGCATTCATGTTACCATAAATGGGGGCATTCAGGTTACAATAAATGGGGGCATTCAGGTTACTATAATGGGGCATTCAGGTTACTATAATGGAGCATTCAGGTTACTATAAATGGGGGCATTCAGGTTACCATAAATGGGGGTTCAGGTTACTATAATGGAGCATTCAGGTTAATATAAATGGGGGCTTTCAGGTTACCATAAATGGGGGTTCAGGTTACTATAATGGAGCATTCAGGTTACTATAAATGGGGGCATTCAGGTTACTATAATGGGGGCATTCAGGTTTCCATAAATGGGGGTTCAGGTTACTATAATGGAGCATTCATGTTACCATAAATGGGGGCATTCAGGTTACTATAATGGAGCAATCAGGTTTCCATAAATGAGGGTTCAGGTTACTATAATGGGGGCATTCAGGTTTCCATAAATGAGCGTTCAGGTTACTATAATGGAGCATTCAGGTTTCCATAAATGAGGGTTCAGGTTACTATAATGGAGCATTCAGGTTTCCATAAATGAGGCATTCAGGTTACTATAATGGGGGCATTCAGGTTAATATTTGGAGGCATTCAGGTTACAATAAATGGGGGCATTCAGGTTACAATAAATGGGGGCATTCAGGTTACTATAATGGAGTCATTCAGGTTACTATAATGGAGCATTCAGGTTACTATAAATGGGGGCATTCAGGTTACTATAATGGCGCATTCAGGTTACTATAAATGGGAGCATTCAAGTTACTATAATGAGGGCATTCAGGTTTCCATAAATGGGGGTACAGGGTACTATAATGGAGCATTCAGGTTATCATAAATGGGGGCATTCAGGTTACAATAAATGGGGGCATTCAGTTTACCATAAATGGGGGCATTCAGGTTACTATAATGGGGCATTCAGGTTACTATAATGGAGCATTCAGGTTACTATAAATGGGGGCATTCAGGTTACCATAAATGGGGGTTCAGGTTACTATAATGGAGCATTCAGGTTAATATAAATGGGGGCATTCAGGTTACCATAAATGGGGGTTCAGGTTACTATAAATGGGGGCATTCAGGTTACTATAATGGGGGCATTCAGGTTTCCATAAATGGGGGTTCAGGTTACTATAATGGAGCATTCATGTTACCATAAATGGGGGCATTCAGGTTACTATAATGGGGGCATTCAGGTTTCCATAAATGAGGGTTCAGGTTACTAAAATGGAGCAATCAGGTTTCCATAAATGAGGGTTCAGGTTACTATAATGGGGGCATTCAGGTTTCCATAAATGGGGGTTCAGGTTACTATAATGGAGCATTCATGTTACCATAAATGGGGGCATTCAGGTTACTATAATGGGGGCATTCAGGTTTCCATAAATGAGGGTTCAGGTTACTAAAATGGAGCAATCAGGTTTCCATAAATGAGGGTTCAGGTTACTATAATGGGGGCATTCAGGTTTCCATAAATGAGGGTTCAGGTTACTATAATGGAGCATTCAGGTTTCCATAAATGAGGGTTCAGGTTACTATAATGGGGGCATTCAGGTTACCGTAAATGGGGGCATTCAGGTTACAATAAATGGGTGCATTCAGATTACTGTAATGGAGGCATTCAGGTTACTATAATGGGGGCATTCAGGTTACCGTAAATGGGGGCATTCAGGTTACAATAAATGGGGGCATTCAGGTTACAATAAATGGGGGCATTCAGATTACTATAATGGAGGCATTCAGGTTACTATAATGGAGGCATTCAGGTTACTATAAATGGGGGCATTCAGGTTACTATAAATGGGAGCATTCAAGTTACTATAATGGGGGCATTCAGGTTTCCATAAATGGGGGTACAGGTTACTATAATGGAGCATTCAGGTTACTATAAATGGGGGCATTCAGGTTTCCATAAATGGGGGTTCAGGTTACTATAATGGAGCATTCATGTTACCATAAATGGGGGCATTCAGGTTACAATAAATGGGGGCATTCAGTTTACCATAAATGGGGGCATTCAGGTTACTATAATGGGGCATTCAGGTTACTATAATGGAGCATTCAGGTTACTATAAATGGGGGCATTCAGTTTACCATAAATGGGGGTTCAGGTTACTATAATGGAGCATTCAGGTTAATATAAATGGGGGCATTCAGGTTACCATAAATGGGGGTTCAGGTTACTATAATGGAGCATTCAGGTTACTATAAATGGGGGCATTCAGGTTACTATAATGGGGGCATTCAGGTTTCCATAAATGGGGGTTCAGGTTACTATAATGGAGCAATCAGGTTTCCATAAATGAGGGTTCAGGTTACTATAATGGGGGCATTCAGGTTTCCATAAATGAGGGTTCAGGTTACTATAATGGAGCATTCAGGTTTCCATAAATGAGGGTTCAGGTTACTATAATGGAGGCATTCAGGTTACCGTAAATGGGGGCATTCAGGTTATAATAAATGGGGGCATTCAGGTTACAATAAATGGGGGCATTCAGGTTACTGTAATGGAGGCATTCAGGTTACTATAATGGGGGCATTCAGGTTACCGTAAATGGGGGCATTCAGGTTACAATAAATGGGGGCATTCAGGTTACTATAATGGAGGCATTCAGGTTACTATAATGGGGGCATTCAGGCTACCATAAATGGGGGCATTCGGGTTAATATTTGGAGGCATTCAGGTTACCATAAATGGGGGCATTCAGGTTACAATAAATGGGGGCATTCAGGTTACAATAAATGAGGGCATTCAGGTTACTGTAATGGAGGCATTCAGGTTACCATAAATGGTGGCATTCAGGTTACAATAAATAGGGTGTGGTAGATCGGCTCACTCGGCTGCACACGGAGGTGGTCAATGGAACACCTTTAAGGATGCACTTGGTTTATTAGTACAGCAGAAACCAAGGTCTTAAATACAAACATAAATACAGCCCTTTGGGCAAAACAGCAAAACAAAATAAAACGGTAGCACTTTGTGCAGTACTTGCACTAGTGGGGCTCAGCCCACTCAGGGTTAACAATATCCTTACACAAACACTTTGTACACAAACACTCTCCTGGAATCTTCCTCTCCAGGCCCAAAACAACCCAGACTAACCCTGGAGCTCAGCTATTTAAAGCCAGATCATGTGACTTTCCATCATGTGACTGATCACATGATCCTGACATCACTCAGGTCCTATAAGGTCACTATAGGGGAGATACGTGGACATTCTCCCTCCCGCTCTATGAATGTCCACTAAAACCAGCCCATAACATAACTTGCAGTAAACCGACCCAACATGCAGTGTGCTCGAGGAAACCGTTCTGATTTTAGATCACTGACGCCATCATGCGCGGTGACACGTATCTCCCTTCCATCACTTTACCAGTGACTCTGTCACAGGGGGCATTCAGGTTACCATAAATGGGGACATTCAGGGTACTGTAATGGGGGCATTCAGGTTACTATAATGGGGGCAATTCAGGTTACCATAAATGGGGACATTCAGGGTACTGTAATGGGGGCATTCAGGTTACCATAAATGGGGGCAATAAGGTAACCATAGATGGTTATCAGTAGAGATGAGCAAATTTGTTCGGATTCGGTTACAAATACGATCGGATTCGAATATTATTTTTACAATATTCGTCGAACACAGTCGAACATCATTAGAGTCAATGGGAGTAGAAATTACTGAATATGTTCAGAATCGATCATAAGACATACATTCGGCATGAATAGTGTCAGAATATGGCCCGAATAAGTCAAAATCAGACTCTGGGCCAAAATCCGAACAAATTCACTCATCTCTAGTTATCAGCACTTTGCAGAGCAGTGATGAGAAACTTGCTCGTTTCTTTTCTGTTTCTAGTCTAACCCCCACTCTTAAAAGGAGCAACACAAATATCCGTAGTTTATTAATTAACCACAATACCCAGTGCAAGCGTAGGCTCACATTTGGCTCCTCTTCTGTGGTTGTCTGCCAAAGATGCGCTCCAGATTAAAGGGTGAATGGAAAATAAGATCCTTTCTACGTATCGCCCTCCAGCCAGGGTAAGACGCCAATACTTACTTGGCACAAGGGGTGGTTGTATATTCCAGTCCCCCAAAAAATAATAATAAAATTCCTAATTCCTTCATTTTCAGGTCTGTTTTACAGTTTCCAACAAGTGGAAATTAAAATATTCAGAATGTTATCTTATCTTGGATTTCTATAGGTTCAGTGCCAACTAGAATGATGTTGGTTACCGGAGATGCCTTTGGTAAAGAAAATAAATATTTGGCTATAGCCATACATTGCTTTAATTGTAGATTGACACATGGTCACTTTTTTCAGGAGCGGCCATCAACCCAGATTTCAGAACATCAAGTCAGCATGATGTGATCTGGTAGCATCATCACCAAACGTGTCTACAATGGGCATGGGCGCATCAGGTCTGAACCAAAGAGCAGTGGAATAAGGTGGTCTTGTCTAAAAAGTCACAATTTCCTTTACATGATGTGGACGGCCATGTGCATCCCCAACTGGTTCCCAACCAATGCATGTGCCCAACTAGTCTCACTATGTCCTCCAGTGGGGAAATCACACGCTAATCAGCATACACTAATAGGCTGCAGCCTTCACATTCTGTTCGAACCAGTAGATAGTTTCTTCTGTCTCAGCTGGCAGAGAGAATAAAGGTACTGTCACACTTAGCGATGCACCAGCGATCCTGACCAGAGATATGACGTGGTCAGGATCGCTGGTGCATCGCTAAGTGGTCGCTAGTGAGCTGCCACACTGGAAGATCTCACCAGCGACATCGCAGGGGTCGGGGGTCGCTACTTACCTGTCACACTAGGCGATCCTACGTCCTCCCGCCCGGCTCCACGCTCGTCTCTCCACAGCAGGAAGCTGATGACGAGAAACGGTCCAGGACGTTCTCGCGCGATCAGCGATAACCAGTGGGGCGGAGGGTCGTAGGTATCACACACAGTGATATCACTAGCAATATCGCTATAACGTCACAAGTTATAGCGATATTGCTAGCGATATCGCTTAGTGTGACAGGCCCTTAAGAGATGATCTTTCCTTTTTTTCTTCATCCAAACCAGAGTGCTATGATGACAACTGCAGAGTTAGTCGCAGTGGTGTTTTTGACCCCTCGCTTCTGCATCCAGCCACAGCATCTAGAACAGCACAAATAAATTCACACCCTAGACCCGACACCTAATAAAATTCAGACTGCAGACGAGACAGGTAAATAAATTCAAATCCTAGACAAAAACCCCTAAACTAATTCAGATCTCAGACCAGACTCCTAAATTAATCCATGCCCATAAATAAACTCAGACCCTGAAAAGGTAATTCCCATCTTTATAGATGGATACTGTTGGATAGGGCTTGTGCAAATAATCACTTTTGCAATTTACTGCTTTTTAAAAATTCCAACTGTTCTTAAGATAAATGCATTTGTTACAGCTCAATGCCTAGGAGACCGACCACCTCTGCTGTCTAGTATGTAAGAACTATGATGGCTGGGAGTAGGAGGTGAAAGTGCACTTGAGCGATCCTGCTCAGCTTCAAAACCGTGCTTACAAGGGCAATGTAAAAGAGCTTGTAAGCACTGCACATTTTCTATTGTATAGCAGCAGTGGTCGGTCTACAAGGCAACGAGCTGTAAACAAAACAAAAGTGTTAATATCTTAAGAACGGCTGAAAATTTTAATAAGCAGTCAACTAAAAAATTGCTTGTATTTACAAGCTCTATCCAGCTATACCCATTAAATAAAAAAAGATGGAAATAACCCTTTAAAAAGTTCAGAACCTGATCTGCCCCTTAAATACAGTAAATTTAGATCAAATCACCCCAGTGCCATACTCGTAAATAAATTCAGACCTTAAATAATATCCCCCAAAAATATTTCCAGAACTGTGAATAAATCCAGACCAGAAACTAAAACATTTAAATTAAGTCAGACACCAGACTAAGACCCCCTAAAATAACTTAGATCCCAGATCTTTTTCCTAAATAAATGAAGATTTTAGTCAAAACCCTTAAAATAACTTAGACTCCAGTTCAGACCATTAAAAAAAGTCCTATCACAAACCCCTAAATTAACTTTGACCCCAGACAAGAGTTACTGTGATGGTTACGTGTGACTGGACACACCGCCTCCAGCAGGGCGAATTTAAATAATATATCGTGCAGCCGGATACACCACCTCCAGCAGGCGAATTTCAGAATTACACGCGTATCTGGATACACCGCCTCCAGCAGGGCGAATTTAAATAATAAAGGGGAACACCAGGGAAACCGATACAATGGAGGGCCCTGCGATAGGGAACGGGGACGTGGAGACCTCCTGCACTCCCCTGAGTCAGTGTCTCTACACTCCTAACAGTCCCTATACAGGCTCCGCACCTGTCGCCGAGCAGGATACCTAAAAACCCTGGCTCGCCCTGCACCTAGCCCTTTCTAATGAAATGGACGGTGCAGGCCTGAACACAAACTAGCTCCTCCTACTTGCATAGGTTCATTTGGAGACTTAGCACGCACTGGGCAGGCTCTCATGAAATGGCCCGGCTTCCCACAGGAAAAGCATACCCCCCCACCACGGCGAACCACAGACAACCCCTTTTTTGTACCAACAACACCGGGCTGCTTGGGTTCCTCCATCCGTACTGGTGGGTCCTCCTCTCTAGCGAGGACTACAGGGAGCACATTTTGTGTATGTCTCTCCCTAAGGCATCTATACACCCGGATGGCAAGGGACATGGCGCCCTCCAGCGACCTGGGGGCGGCGTACTGCAACAGAGTATCCTGCAGCTTTGGAGACAGACCCTGCACAAAGTGACTCCTAAGTGCAGGGTCATTCCACTGAGTGTCAGTGGCCCACCTCCTAAACTCTGAGCAGTACTCCTCAGCATCCCAGGCTCCCTGTTTACACCTACGGAGTCGGGATTCCGCCAGGGAGACGCCATCAGGATCCCCATACACTAGCGCCAAAGCCGCAAAAAACTCATCCACGGACTCTAATGATGGTGAATTGTCCGGCAGAGAGAAGGCCCAGGATTGGGGATTACCCTTAAGAAGGGACATAATGATTCCCACCGGTTGCTCTTCACTCCCTGATGAGCGAGGGTGCAGCTTGAAGTATAGTTTACAGGCTTGCTGAAATACCAAGAATTGATCTCTCCCTCCAGAAAACCTGTCAGGGAGGGATATCTTGGGTTCTGGCTGAGCCAGTCTCTGAACCAAGCCCCCAAAGCCCATCAACAGCTGCAGTTGCTGCACCAACTCACCGCGCAGCCCCCTAATCTCATCCGTAAAGATTTGCAGCATTTGGGCAAAGGTCTGCATTGGGTCCATGGCTCAGCAGAACAAAAATGTAAGGTTGGTGATAATGTGATGGTTACGTGTGACTGGACACACCGCCTCCAGCAGGGCGAATTTCTCTGACACACGTGACCCTGGATACACCGCCTCCAATAGGGCGAATTTAAATAATAATATAACGTGCAGCCGGATACACCACCTCCAGCAGGCGAATTTCAGAATTACATGCGTATCTGGATACACCGCCTCCAGCAGGGCGAATTTAAATAATAAAGGGAAACACCAGGGAAACCGATACAATGGAGGGCCCTGCGATAGGGAATGGGGACGTGGAGACCTCCTGCACTCCCCTGAGTCAGTGTCTCTACACTCCTAACAGTCCCTATACAGGCTCCGCACCTGTCGCCGAGCAGGATACCTAAAAACCCTGGCTCGCCCTGCACCTAGCCCTTTCTAATGAAATGGACGGTGCAGAAACTAATCCCACCACTGCAATGAAACACACAAAAGGAAAGGCACAAACAGGGATAACACCACTTAGCTTTGCTCTGTTGCTCTTGCTCCCAGCAACCGAGGCCAGCACCAGAATGCAGCTTTCCTCCTGAATAGCTGCAACGTCACCAAGTGTTGTCAGAGCTGCAAGGAACTCCTCACTATGGGTCCTTCCACACCAGGACTCTGACTGTGCTACAAGGAACTCTCGCTAGCTCCTTCCTCCACCAGGGATGGTTGGAAATGACCAATATCACCAACAGTGAGTGAGAGCACATGACACACCTTTATAGTTAAGCCAGAGCAATCACACCTGTAAGTGATTCCCGTGTAATAACGCTAACCACCACCGGGGGAAAACTAGAACAAAAGACACCACTGTGTAATGACCCTAATGGCCACCGGGAGCAAAAACTAACTTTAAGCAACCAGCTTAAAGGAAAAAAAAGGTTACAAGTGCTTTTATCTATCACAATCCAGCATAGCTCATGACAGTTACAAGCCCAAACATTTCATCATCTCCAGTAACAGTATGTAAGAGCAGCCTATGCGTGGAATACCAATTTAATGGATTATCCCCCCCCCCAAAAAAAAAAGTTCTCATCCATCCATAAGATAGGGGGATAATTTGCTGATCATCAGAGGTTCGACCAACGAGACCTTAGAAATCCCAAGATCGGAACTCTGAAGTGCTAAGAGTCGGGGTCTACAGCCCCGTCCTAAATAGATTTAGTACTCGACCACTGGAAGTAGCAGAGCACAGGGCTCGCGTTTCCATTTTTCTCAGCTTTTTGGGGAATAATCCTTTAAGGAATGTTTCCACTCAATGTAATATTAGTACATGAGAACTGTGGACACTCAATGAAATGCATTGTGGAAGTTGCTCAGTTGTGTTTACCTCTCTCAGGGAATTAGTCCCTGTCATTTTGTGAGTATATAAAAAAAAATAGACTTTTCCGGAAAGCTAAACACTTCTGTCTGTGGAGCGCGGCATTTCTTCCACCCATTGTTTCATGGCATTGAGCATTTACAAAACAGGAAGCTACTTCCTCCAGACTCGCTCAGATGTAGTGCGACCCACTGTGTCTGCGTCTATAGAATTTATAAGGTCACAGTGGCTGCTGTATATGTTGTGTTGCCTCATTCCCTCTAATATTGATATTCAGTATGCAACTTATTGAAACTAATACCAGAATTCGGAAAGTTGTCTGTGATCCCAAGGAGGACAGGGTATGTCCTCAGGACATAGATACAGTAGAACAGTGTCGGACTGGGGTGCCAGAGGCCCACCAGTAACATTGACTTTGGGGGACCCACTTTTCATCTGCATACAAATATTACAATACCCAAACTTACCTATATCTCTATATAATAATAAACTGGGTAGTTTGGTTCATGAATGATGAGATGCTGCTTTTTTCTGTACAGAGTGAATCAAGTGAATTATGCAAAGTACTGCCCATACAGTGGGGTTGGGGGCCCAGATCTGCACTGGGGCCCACCGGGGGATTCCCCTGATACCCTATGGGCCAGTCCGAGCCTGCAGTAGAATACAATGTTGGAGCGTGGTACCATCAGATCTTTACTCCACTGGGTAGAGACTGAAGGACCTGCAAACACATTCAGATAATGTGACTGGGAACCAGGACTGTCATATTGTGACTGTGTGGGATAAGGTAAAGGGGCCCTGCACTGTCCCTAGGGATGGGACCCTAACTATCCCTGATCTCAAAGGTAACTCTGAAGGTGAAGAGGTTTGAACCACCAGCCTTACTGTTCTCCTGCTATTTCCTAAGCTATCTACTCCCCCTCCTCAGGAGACCTGGAACGGACATATTAGTGTATAAACACATAAGAGAAACAAGGATAACAGAAAGCAACTAACATATAATACACTCACCAAAGGTAGAAAGATATATGGGGAATAGTAGGATTGTACAAACTAAATGGGAATGGGACAATGAGGAAAGCATACACCCAAGAACAGCATGTAACAACTCATCATCTCCCGCCTCGACTACTGCAACATCCTTTTCTGTGGCCTTTCTGCTAACACCCTTGCACCTCTCCAGTCCATCCTTAACTCTGCCGCCTGGCTAATTCATCTCTCTTCTCGCTACTCCTCCGCTTCTCCCCTCTGCAAATCTCTTCAATGGCTCCCATTCCCTCAACATATCCAATTCAAATTACTAATACTGACCTACAAGGCCATCTACAACCTGTCTCCTCCATACATCTCTGAACTAATCTCCTGATACTTCCCCTCACGTAATCTCCGGTCCTCCCAAGTCCTCCTTCTCTCCACCACACTTATTCGCTCCTCGCCCAAACGCCTCTAAGACTTCACCTGAATAGCCCCCATCCTCTGGAATTCCCTGCCCCAACACGTCCAACTATCATCCACACTCGTATCCTTCAGACGGAACCTGAAAACCCACCTCTTCAGGATAGCCTACAGCCTGCAATGACCCCCGCTGCCTCCTCACCACTACTGGAGCTACCGCCTCATAATCACTGGAGCTGCTGCAACCCCCAACCTACTCTCTCCTTCCCCCCATCCTGTAGCATGTAAGCCTGAAAGGGCAGGGACCTCTCTCCCCTCTGTATCAGTCTGTGATTGTTAGTTTGTTTACTGTAAGTGATATCTGCAATTCGTATGTAACCCCTTCTCATGTGCAGCACCATGGAATCAATGGTGCTATATAAATAAATAATAATAATAATATTAACAACAACAATCTCCAGCAGCAACAAATGATCTCCAGCTCAACAGCTCCAGGGACCCAGGAAGTAAAACTTTCACTGGGAGGAAGAGACGGTCTGGTCAGATTTTATAGAGAGAGGAAATGACCAGGTCAGGAGCAGCTGTGAGATGGAGCTAAATGTTAGGCGTCGGATTTCCGGCGCTGCACAGCGGGAATCCCGAGCCTTGCCTCCGACGGTCTCCCATTCCTCCCCAGCCGCAGAGGAGCTTGCTCAGCAAACTCATCGGTCCCGGCGCTCTGTCCAGACCAGCTCCGTGGGTTTGCTTGCTGCTGCCACCCCTGGTTCAGCTTTGGCAATGCATGCTGCTCAGCAGCAAGATCCTCCAGGGACTAAGTCCTCATGTCGGGCCACTGAGCATGCCTGTGGAATGATCTCCCATTGGAGATCAAAGGTCACGTGCTCAGGTCCTGCTCATGTTCGGATTGGCCCATCCGAGAAGCAAGGAGGATCACGGACGCCTGCGGCTATAAAAGGTTCGCATGGCGGCTCGGCCATGCGCTAAGATAGACTCAAATAGTTTGGTGTGTATGATGATGGATGCATGTATCTGGTGTCTGACTCATTATGAAACCCCTACCCTTTGATACGTCTGTTGTTAGGGTTTAGAGACTGAGTCAGCGCCTGCTAGTGGCTAGCCTGTAGGCCACAGTGCATACCGGCCGTCTGCACACTTGCACACGCCATTTATTTGATCCCTGTTGGTATCGCAGTCGCGGTACCGGGCGCTAGCGGTCTAGAGGGACTTCAGTCCTGCTGTCTAAGGGCTGAGTTCTGTGACGTTACGCTAGCGCTTACTCTGCCGAGCTCTGTGAGCGAAAACAGGCTACGGCATCTATTATTTGCGGTAGTGCGGCTCTAAGTCATAAGAGTTAGCCTCGGTACACCTTGGGTGAGGTTAACCCCGTGTGTGCCGTTATTGCACCGCCATATCGCGTCCGCCATTACCGAGCAGCAGTTAACACCTCTGCACGGTGGACCTCGGGCTGCGAACGCACCTAAACACCATCTTATTATTTGGTGTGTTCCGCCAGCCCTTAACACTACATATTTCTAAAAAGCATACAAAGGGTTGTTAACCTCTTCAGCACCAAAGGAAACAAAATTCATTTAATATGGAACACAAAACACACAGGCTAAATTGAAGATCTGCGTTTCACATTACGTAATGATTTTCTAACCCCAGATTTCCCAGGAGGATGTGACACACTCAAGACAAGGACACAGACAAGTTGGATTGCTTGTCTGGGGCATCATACTGTGTGTTGAGGTGACCGGTGAGGGGGCATTATATCAATTGGAGGGTGTGAGGGAATGTACTTTGGTGGCATTACACTGTTTGTGTGGGGCTGTGGGAGCATCATACTGTGGTGAGACTGGTGGATTGTACTATGAAAGCATCATACTATGTGTGTGGGACTGTGAAGTATCATGTTGTGGGGGCATCCTAGTGTATAGGGTGTTGCGTGGGGCATCCTGTGTGTGGGGGCTATAGTTTTTTCATTCTGTGTGGCGGGGCCTGAGGAGGCATCGTACTGTAGCTGGGGGCTGTGGGTGGCATCACACTATATGCAGGCACTCTGGGGCCATCATATAGTATGTGGAGGGCATCATAATGGATGGAGGTGCTTTGGGTTCCATTATACTTGGTGGGGGGGGACTATATGGACATCACAATGTATGATGGTGCTGTGGGGGCTTCATAATATGAGGGGGCGGCTGTGGGGTACCAAACAGTGTGATGGACTCTGTGAGCATCATACTGTATGGGTGCTATGGGGGCGCCATGCTGTGGGGAATCATACTGTATAGAGGACACTGCTGGAGCTATGAAAATTTCTCTGTATATGTCCCTGTTTCTAATTTTTCAAAGTTGAGGGATATGTATATATAATAGAATGTGGTTACATCAGGAAAGTCTCACAAGGTTTTGGTCTGATTCTTGTGAGGAACTTTCCTTGGCATATTCACCTAAAAATACACCTAAAAATAAAATAATGTGTGAACACTACCCTGTACTTACACCAGTGGAGCGCCCACTGTGTGGCTGTCATTCTGTGGCAGCCATCGACCATCAGGTTACTGACATGCTTGACGGTGCCTGGTGGCTGCTCACATGTTCTTTCTATGTCTGGGAGAAGAAAAGCGATGCGAAGCTCTGGAGAAGAGGCAGATAAGCATCAATGCAACTTTACCACATCTACCATCTTTAGAGCACAATCCTGCTCATCCAGAATCCCCACTCTCTGTCACACTTTCAATACAATGATGTCCTGCTGAGACCAGTAATTCCACAAGAAATCGCCAATAATGTCCAACCTTTGCCTTAAAGAATAACCGGACATAGAGAAGAACCACTGGACAATTCGCTTCCAATTGGGATCTTCATTATCAGTTAGTAGAAACAGGCGACATCGCCAGAGGGAAGATGTCAAGATAAGGAAGCATCATAATACTAAGAAAATGAGAGAAATATGAAAAAATGGTGTAAATGAAACAAGCTTTCTGAGGATAGAACAAAAAATAGCTTACACAAAAGAAATAACTAGTACCAAACACTATCACTAGGGGGCAGTAAAACACCACATAAAGTTCAACGCAAACAGTATATAGAATGATACATGAGCAAGGACAGTAAAGGTGAACTGGGTAAATACATGCAATGGGTGAAAGTCTGAAAATTGGCACAAAATGAGTCTTCTATTGCATACACTATAGCATGACGTATGTATTAAAAAGAATATGGTCCCTCTGGGATGGCGCCAGCACCAACATACGTTTCAACGAGTCGTAGTCAAGGAAAAACTAAGATTGCTGACATCATATTATAGTTTATGTAAAATAAGAGTCATTTTTTGTGCAGTACGGGTTTTCTATGTACATGAAAATACTTACCCATCGCTGTCTTCTGCCGTTTCCAGCGCTGCTCTGCGCCTCTCCAAAATCATGTGACTGCAGCTCTTAGGCTACTTTCACACATCCGTTTTTTTAAATCCGGCACGATGCGGCGAAAATTGTGAAAACCGGATCCGGAATTGGATCTGGTTTTTTCACATAGAATGTAATGATCGCCGCATCGTGCCGGATGGACATGCGGCGCCTCCGGGTTTTGCCGGATACGGCAAACATGCGCCGTCCGGCGTCTGCAAAAAACGTTGGCTGCAACGTTTTTTTGCAGCGCCGGACCGGCTTTTTCAACAGCGCATGCCCGGACACTGTGACTTTTAACCCCACAAGTGCCCGGCGCGCATCTCTCCCTCTCTCCCCCTCCCCTTCTCTCTCTCCATACGCTTCATACCTTTCTTCGGCTGCTCTCTAGTCCCCTGCTGTCTCTCTGGCTGCTCCCTCGTCCCCCGCTGTCTCTCTGGCTGCTCTCTCGTCCCCCGCTGTCTCTCTGGCTGCTCTCTCGTCCCCCACTCTCTCTTTGGCTGCTCTCTCGTCCCCCACTCTCTCTCTGGCTGCTCTCTCGCCTCCCGATCTCTCTCTGGCTGGCTCTCTCGACCCCCGGTGCTGCGGCTCCTTTAAATGTCCTCCAAGCCGTATCAGGCACCGCATGTACATCCGGTGTCACCGCTGCAGGCCGGATCCGGCGGCCCGGCTATTCGCTGCACGCCGCTGGACCCCTGACACCGGATGTGTGAAAGAGGCCTTACTTGTCGGGTCACATGTAAGTCTATGAGAGGCTCGCTCTGAGTGCCATGGACGCACTCTGAAAAAAGTGATTTCTGGTCCACACCAAAACACGGTAAGTCGGCTTCTCCAACAGCAGTGACATGACGCAGGGGAGGACCGGAGCAGCGCTGGAAACAGCAGACGACGGCAACTGGTAAGTATTTTACTCCACTCATCGCACACACATAACTGATAGATAATTAAAGGACAATAAAAGAAAATAGCGATGAAGTTGTCCTTTAGGGGAAACTCATGAGAGTTGACAGTTCTGTTGGCAAGTGATCCCTTGTGGAACTACTGTTCTCAGCAGTGCTGAGAGCAGCATGAGGAGCCGAACCAGCAGTGACATTGCCTATTGTGATTGGTGGATCCTGTGTTATCAGCTGTGTACAGAGGTGTTATCTGTCATTGTAATCCTGCCTCTGATGATAACGAGACTGCTGAAAACTCCTAATTTAAGCAATAAGTTATTTTCTGATGATAACTTCCCTTTAAGGGGACCTTTCTAACCAAAAAGGGATCAACCAAAATGGTCGACCCACTCAACTACTGAATTTTCCATTTTTCTCTTGCACTGCACATGTATTAATTTTATGTGGTATATAAAAAAGTGTAGCGCCAGAAACAGACTGATCGCCTTAATCATGGTTCAAAGGGATGGAAGATAGTCTTAGCAGATAGGACTGTAATAGAATGACCTCTAGTGGTAACAGCAGAAATTGCTGCACTCAAACTCCACAGTGTCATGGCCGTATACAAGGCTGCTGAGTTTGGACCTGGAGAGTCGCACCCTGGTGTCCTGCTGCACTGTTATGGCTTATATTTATTATGCTTGCTTATATAGCACTAACATATTCCATAGCACCGCACAGACATTGCTTTCAAAACTTCCACCTTAGTCTTCAACAGCTCCGGAGTATAATTTTTGCCAAAGTTGCAAATTATGAATCAGCTAAAAAAAAATCAAAATAATCAAAACAGGGTCAACATTTTTGACCAAATGCCATTGCTGCTTTTTGGCGACAGCGGTGATATCACAACTAAAGCTACAGTAACATCACCGCTGTCATCAGTCACTAAGCTCAGGGTCTCTGCTGTCAGCTGATGTCAGCAAACGCTGAGTGCAGTGATTGGCTGCAGCGGTGATGTGCGCTGCAATCGTAATGTCACCAATGCAGCCAAAACACAGACACCGGAACAGTGGCAGAGTGCTGGCTTCGGACTTGGGGAGGGTGTATTTGTTTTTCCTACTATTTGATTAGTTGGAGTACACTTTTCTAAAAGTGGAAACCCCCTTAAATAAATGAGACACTAACAGCTTTTCTGTTGGTTGCCGCCATCCTCTTCATGCTCTCCGGGACTAGGATGTAATCGTTCTGCTTGGCTTCCCCAGGTAGTTGTGTATTACAGTAGCAGCATTGTAAGAATGATTTCATATCATATCATTTAAAGGGGTTGTCCACCACCTCAGGGCTAGCCCTTCTACACGGCCCCACGGTGTGGCATAAATTGAAACATGCTATACCTACCTCCTGGACAGGAGCCGCTGCTCTTCCGGGCCTCCCATCAGTATCCAGACATAAACTGCCATGTAACTGCTGTATATGTTAGGAGACCGGCAAAGGACAGAAGGCAAACAGTGATTGGCTGCAGTGGTCACATGACATTGTATATGTTAGGAGACCGGCAAAGGACAGAAGGCAAACAGTGATTGGCTGCAGTGGTCACATGACATTGTATATGTTAGGAGACCGGCAAAGGGCAGAAGGCAAACATTGATTGGCTGCAGTGGTCACATGACATTGTATAAGTTAGGAGACCAGCAAAGGACACAAGGCTGACAGTGATTAGCTGCAGTGGTCACAGAACATTGCATATGTTTGGAGACCGTCAAATGGCACAAGACTGACAGTGATTGGCTGCAGTGGTCACATGACATTGTATATGTTAGGAGACAAGCCAGGGACACAAAACTGACATCGATTGGCTGCAGCGGTCATGTGACATTGCTTACATCAGGAGACGTTTGGGGGGCTGCAAGTCTGACAATGATTGGTTGCAGCGTCACGTTGTTTATTTCAGGAGACAAGCGCGGGACAAAAGGCTGTCAGTGATTGGCAGCAGTCATGGAACAATGGTTATGTTAGGACAGTGGAGGGACATAAAGGTCTGATAGTGATTGACTGCAGCGGTCGTGTCACATTGTTAATGTCAGTATACTGGACCCAAGGCTAACAGTGATTGACCGCAGCAGTCGCAAGATCAGGACACTGGCATTGGCAGGTGAGGAACATGAGGCGGACAGTGGAGGTAAGTAGAGCATTTTTTTAAAATGTATGCAGCACCCTAGGCCATTGATAAGGGGCTGCCCATTAGTGGTGGATGGACCCTTTAAATGGAAAACTTGCGCACTGCAAGGGTTAATTAAAGCTGAGCATTTATAGCGCAGTCAATCTGCAAAAACTGTACATCTGCAGGACCTCCCACCGATAGGTGGAACTGTGCTAGCTCACGAAACCTCTATCCATAGCGTAATGTGACGGTGATTCATACCTCCCACCGATAGGTGGCACTGTGCCATTACCAAACCTCTATCCACAGCATAATGTGACGGTGATTCATACCTCCCACCGATAAGTGGCACTGTGCTATCTCACCAAACCTCTATCCACACCATAATGATTCATACCTCCCACCGATAGCTGGCACTGCTCACACGTACCACACCTCTTCCAACAGTATGTGATTGCTATTAATACCTCCATCCGACAGGTGGCACTGATCACATTTATTAGACCTTGTAACTCGTGGTGTGACGCTCTATAAAATACAACGTCTACCATTACTCTATCATCCGAACTTCCAGGTGCCGTGTTTCCGTCGCTTCTAGTGCTGAGCTCAGCGCTGGAGGAAGATGGTTCTGCTGGAGAGTGAGCAGGTGAGAGGCGGGGAATAGTGCGGCGCTGACCGAGACTTACCCGCCAGGGGATAACGGGCCTAGCGCGCACAGTGATGGGGACGGTAATGTGCTGCTAATGTACTGTGTGTGGAGACCTCTGGGGTCCTGCTGTCACTCGTCACTTAGGCTACTTTCACACATCAGGTTTTCGGCGTCAGGCGCGATCCGGCGTCGTGCCGGAATGCCGGATCCGGTAAATGTTTTGTAAAACCTGATGTGCCGGATCCGGTTTTCTGCCGGATCTGTCTTTTTCTTGACAGACAAAACCGGATCCGTCTCATCCGGTTCATCCGTTTTTCTATCCGTGTTTCGACGGATTACGCCGGATCCGGTTTTCAAAATTGACCCTTGTGGCCTTCCGAACGGGATTGGCTACTGGAAAACTATATACAGCATGTTCCTGTTCTTTGACAGGTTGTAGAGAAGAAAGTGCAGGTTGGAGAGAAGAGCAAGTTACTGGCGAAGATGGATGTTGTCATTGGAAATATTACCACTAGAAGTTCTGTGACGGTTTCAGTAATGAGGGACAATTTTGCACTATACTTTATGTCACCTCAAGGCAGAGTACACTGGCAGGATGACAGAGTGTGAAAGATTTGTGCCCTAACCAAACTTGTGTACCTTCTGTACCAACAGTATATACCTTTGCCAACCAAAGTTGGCTATCTTGTCATGGTCTTACTATTTTTACCTTTAGGCCACAGGTGTGTACCTGGTTGTGTTTATATACCTGTGTTATATACCTGGTTTTGAATACCTTTTTACCTCTGAAATACCCTGTATTTAACCTTTTTTTTTTTTAAACATAGTTCGCCGCAGAAAGAAATGACAGACAACCATTGTGAAACGATAATTTAACTTTTATTTAAAAAATTTTTTTTTTTTGTAAAATGTTTTTAAAGTGCAAAAAACTTTTTTAATAAAGGTTTTAAACCCAATGGGCATTTTTATTAAAAAACACACATTACAAATCTGTGTAGTGTGGGGTGGAAATACTGCTGGAGGGGCTGCGGGACACTTCGACACTGGGTGTGTGGAGAGAGGACTGGGATCGTGGTGGGGAAGGAACAGTTAGAGGTGAAGGTGTGGAAAAAGCTACAGAATGGGTGGACATGTGGTGGGCGGTGGAGTGGAGGGTTGGGCAGGGACTGTAGGAGCAGATGATGTTGATGGAAAGTTGTACGGGGAAGGAGTTTGGTACGGGGAAGGAGTTTGGTACGGGGAAGGAGTTTGGTACGGGGCAGGTTGGAAGTGGGGAGATGTCTGGTACTGGGGAGGTTGCTGGTACTGGTGAGGTTGCTGGTATGTAATAGGAGGGGGAGGATGGAAAGTGGCTGGAGGGGGTGCAGATGTAATAGGAGGGGGAGGATGGAAAGTGGCTGGAGGGGGTGCAGATGTAATAGGAGGGGGAGGATGGAAAGTGGCTGGAGGGGGTGCAGGTGGAGGAACTACAGTGGTGGGAGGTGGAGGTTGGGAGGTAACCTGCTGTAGAGCACCGTGGCACGAATGCATTACATGCATCTGCTGGGTAGGAGATAGTGTTGCCATGCGCTCCACAACAGACCTGAAAAAGGTGTGGTTTGGCGAAGATCTTGCTTCTGAATGCATGGTTTGCAGAAGTGTCTTCACCTCCAGAATGCTGGAGTTGATCTGCTGATAGCCTGCGGAGATTTGCTCTGACAAGACTTTTAGACAGTTCTGGAAAGATGCATTCAGATGCAAGAACTCTGGCGCATAAGTCTTTTCCTGACCCCTCTGCCGCCCAGTACCCGCAGGTGTACTAGAGGTGGCAGGGGCAGAAGGGTGGGGTAAAGGGAAAGCGATCTCCTCACCAGCAGCTTCATGTAATGTAGGCGGCCACGATGCTCCTGTGCTGGTGGATGGGACAGATGGGTCGAATGTGTGGGAAGGCTGGGAAGGTGCAGATGTACCGGGGCGGTCGAAGTGTCCCTCGGTGCCGGTCTCCTCAGGGATCGCCTCAGAAGGGTCCAATCGTGCAGGCTCCCGAGTGCTGCTCACCGTGCTGTGGAATAAAGAGAAAAAAAAACAATTAAAATACTGACATGGTATGGCCCTGGCTGAATAAAAAAAAGTTACATCTAACATTTTTTTTCACATGTGGTGTGTAATATTTACCTTCTAGTGACCATTGTTTCCCGGAGGAACGACAGGGCTTGTGCGTACTTGTACTTGCTCCTGCGTCCTCCAGATCCACTCGGGGCCCGCATCTCTTTATTGAACTCCTTCTTGAAACGATCCCTCACAGACCGCCACCGATTCACAATTCTGTTCCCTGAAACGAGAAAGGAGTGGTTAGTATACAACATCAGTGTTTCCCAAACTCCAGTCCTCATGGTCCCCAGGGGTCACGTTTTCAGGATTTCCATAGTAAATAGAAATCCTGAACACATGATCCGTGGGGACCACGAGGACTGGAGTTCGGGAAACACTGGTTTACATCAAGCAACCGGTACTGTATATACTTACGCTCTTTAATCTGGGCCCGAACATCGAGGTCCTCCCAGCGGCCCACAAGGAGCGAACAGATTTCCTCCCAGAGTCGTCGGGTAACGATAAGGTCAGCGTGGCGGCGGTCAGCCGTATTCCAGAGCGGCTCCCTTTCTCTGACGAGATCGATGAGGTGGTCCACATCGAGTCCTCCATCCTCACCATCAGAGTCGGGAGCACGCTGTGAAGGCTGTTAAAGAAAAAGACAAAAATAACATAATTAGCCTCCACAAAAGAAATGAAATAAAAAGTGCAAAAAAACAAAGCAAAAATATTTATACTTACACGCTGGTGACCGCCGCGTTGCTGTCGCCGACGACCCTGGGAGGCACTGCGAGGACCTCTTGGCCGAGCACCAGATTGGGAAGACTAGAGAAGAAAACAAAAAATGTTATGTCTTTAGATGTAGGCATTTGTTTGCTGTGTGTGGTCTGCAGAACATTGTTTTCTATGTGTTGTGTGTAGTGTGATGTTGTGTTTCTGCGTTTGATGCAAAAAACTTACCAATTGTGAGCCCACTCCAGGTGTCTGTCCACCCCTTCCTTCTTCTTCTGGGAGCTCCTCTTCATCTTGTGATTCCTGTTTTGAAATAAAAGGCAATGAATAGACATATATTACAGAGATGATGGATTTTGAAAATAAAAACTTACCGTCAAATGCTGACGATGCGAGGGAGGGCTCCCAGAAGAAGATGTGCTGTCCTGTTGATGGCCAGACTCCATGGCTGTGGGTATTGCTGCTGCTGTTGCTGCTGCCAGTGATGCCATTTCTGCTGCTGCTGCTGCATCTCTTGGGCGGCTGTTGAATAAAGAGAAACAAAGGGCCAATGAATATCTTGATATTCCATGGCCCTAGTTTGGAGGAATGGGGGATTTGATAATTACCGTGTCTCATCTGCTGCTGGACTCCCCTCCTCAGCATGTTCCATTTGCTGCTCCATTTGGGGTGGTGGTGGTGCTGATGGTGCTGCAGTGGTCTCCTGCCTTCTCCTGCTGCGCTTGGTTGCTTTCTTGGGTGGCATGTTGGGTGTGGCTGTGGGTCCCACTGTCTTGCTTTTATATATGTCTTGTGGGCAGAGCTACTGAGCATGCTCAGACCAAAAAAACCGGATCCGGCTTTCGCCGGATCAGGCGCATTGCGGCGCTCATAGGCTTTCATTGTGTGAAAAAGCCGGACGCGCCGGATCCGGCGTGTCCGGCTTTTTCGCCGGAGACAAAAAACGTTACAGTAGCCGTTTTTTCCAGACGCCGGATCGTGACACATTGCCGGATCCGGCGAAAACCGGATGAAACGCATGGCCATCCGGCGCAAATGCAAGTCAATGGGGGGGAAACCGGATCCGGCATTGCATTTCGCCGGATCCGGTTTCTGTCAAAAGCGCCGGATCGCGCCTGACGGCGAAAACCTGATGTGTGAAAGAGGCCTTACTTTGGGTGAGCGCCTGCTGTGTACCCATGTGACCCGTTCTGTCAATCACTGGTGGGCTGCAGCGGTGGCACGATTGGCTGCAGGTGAACACTGCTGGACCCCGGTGCTGATCTACTGCTTTCCTTATACTATGAAATGCTGTTTGAATGTCAGCTGAACAGTGTGGCCCGTGATTGTCTACTGCTAATAATGCACAAATCTTATTTCATATTTTTTTCCCCCCAAGTTCTTAACGGAGCTCACACGTCTGTTCCAGAAATGCCGGACAACTGGGAGTGTCTTTATCACACTAAAGAAATGTAGGTATACTTCCTGCTTTACTGTGTAGATTGGGGAAGATCCTCATCAGTTGTCCTGCATGTATGTCTACTATATAAATACGGAATAGACTAAGAGAAGCAAACTCCTACCCCCAGGCAGGTTATGTGTTAAAACCCAATTCGTTTTTAACTGTCTTTAATCTGAGTGAGTGTAACTGTCCCACTCAGATCAGTAGGTCAATTCTTTCTGCGGATTCCGCTGCGGTTTACCATCTCCTCCATTGTAGAGGTGATAAACGGCAGGGTAATCCGCAGTGTGTGCACACACCCTTACTGTTATAGCCGCCACTCATGTTCTGAGCTATGATTGGAGGAATTCATTTAATTTCCTCCTGGTAGCCAGGCTTTTAGTGCAGCAGCCGTACAGCTTCAGAATTCTGTTAACCCAATATCTGCAGGTTATTAGTATTTCTTTACATGACCAGTTCCCTTTGGCTACAAATCCAGGAAGGGGAAAGCTGCACAAGTCTTAGCCCTATATCGGTTTTTTTTTTGGGAAACATTTACTTTACAGATATAAAAATAGTAGTGTTTGGGTTATTGTTTGAAGCTTGCTGAATTGTTTGCAGTTCTTGCATATAAGGTCATTTTAACTTGTGACAGATAATCTGCAGATTCAGTCTGTTTTACTTAAGGTACTGTCACACTAAGTGATCGCACCAGCGATCACGACAACGACACGACCTGGCAGAGATCGTTTGTACATCGCTATATGGTCGCTAGTTAGCTTCCAAACGCGAAGATCTCATAAACGTCACAACAGCGATCAGCGATCTGTATAACGACCTCGGCGGTCATTGGGACCTGTCACACAGCATGTATTGTAAAAGACTCCGACCTCGATAGGTGTGACTGAGCGCATCTTTTTCCACGCCCCTCTGCACAGAAGGTATAAATGCCAAAGATGAAGCGCTGTAGCGACTCTGACAGGATCGCAAAACCCCCACACACGATAGTATCCTCGCAACAAAGGAATATCCACAAAGCGCTCAGGAACAATGGATGGAGTCGCAGTTTTACGTTCTCATTTATTGCTGAGGTGATGTTGTGGCTGCCAATTGGAGCTGAGGGGCGTTACTAAAGAAAACCTAGTCCCGCCTGTGCCGCTGACATGAGGCGCCAACGAGGTCGCTTGTCGTTCATAAAGGGTGTCAAACTCAGCGATTCTGGCTCACCAGCAGGACGCCAATGTTCAAAATATGGTCCAGGACGTTCGTGCACGATCAGCGACATCGCAGCAGGGGCCACATCGCTGCTACATGTCACACACAGCGACATCGTTGACGATGTCGCTGCTGCGTCATAATATCGGTGTCGCTTAAGCGATATCGCTAGCTATCTCGCTTAGTGTGACATGGCCTTTAATTGTGAAGAAAATCTGCAACCTCAAAAGCTCATCCTGGGAATGTAGCCTTAAGCAAAAAAATCTGTGTATTGTAGGTTCTGCAATGTGAATGAGACTCTATAAATCTCGCCCATATGCGCCGGAGAGCAAAAAAACATCTGCAGTGGAAATTTGAAGACTTTATATTTAACACAGAGTTCAAAAGGGGAAAGTCAGATTAAGTACCATCCAAAACAAGCTCTGAAAGGAGTAACAAAAAACAAACAAACCCTGGTCTATGGTGACATTACTGCTAATCAAGGGAGTCTGAAAGTGTCAGCATTGTCGTTTGTTTTTTTTTTTTTGCATGGATTATGTACATGCAGCCTCTGTATAGAAACATACTAATGTTGCATGGTTTTGGAAGTATGGCAAAAAATTGCTAAATGTAACTTTATTAGTGTTCAGTAAGACTATTTGTGTCTACTTCTTACAGATGATGGACGGACGAAGCCGATGCCTAAGACGGGCCATATAGAAGGCTTTGAACCAGCTGACAATAAATGTCTTTTGAGAGCCACTGATGGAAAAAGGAAGATCAGCACTGTGGTGAGTGATAGCCAGTGAGGGGCTACAGTCTCCTCGTCATGCACAGCCGCTCATTGCAGGTCTTCTGCCTCCACAGGTCAGCTCCAAGGAAGTAAACAAGTTTCAGATGGTGAGTGCTCCATGAGAAGGTTTACTGGTGTAGTGTTTGTTCACACTGGTAAGGTTTTTATCCACAATAGGAAAACTACCACATGGCTATATTATGGCATTTTAAAAGGGGTTGTCCACTACTATGACAACCCCCTTCGTAAACTAAATATTTGGCCTCAATAAAATATTAAAGCCTGCAATCACGATCTCGGGGCTGTGGAATGACACGTGATGCCTGGAGCCCAATCAGCACTGGCGTCAATGTCTTTGCCTTCAGACAAACTGAACATGAAGAGGAAATCAGGGCCACAGCTGATCTCTGGCTTCATCATGTTCATTTCAACAAGTGACGCCAGCGCTGATCGGGTGCCTGGCATTACGTGTCGTATCACAGCCCCAGGACTGCGAGTGTCGATACGGCTTCCATGGGATGGGGAGTATTTAGGTTAAGAAGGAGCTGTCCTAGTAGTGGACAGTCCCTTAATATTTTACGTTCTTTATTTCAGGCTTATTCCAACCTACTACGTGCAAATATGGATGGACTGAAAAAGAAGGATAAGAAAAGTAAAACCAAGAAAAGCAGCGCTGCCCAGTGATGGACTTGGACTCTCTTATTTGATGAGAGAGGTGAGAAGAGCACAGAGCATCTGTGGCCAGTACTGATGTCAAGGAATGGGTCCATTCACATACATTGCTGCTGCCTATTTTATTTTGTGGTTATATATATATAAAAAAAAAAATAAGACTTTATTTGCAATTGGAAGATAATTTTTCTTTGTTCACTGTAATGGATTGTTCAGTTAGGACACTTTTTTTTTTTAATTAAAATTATACTGAGTTAGTGAACCCCAACTTGTCAGGATTGTGTCTTCAAGTGTACTACAAATGAGGTGAACCTCAGCCCCCTAATGTCCATGATGCACTATGACCGCTAGGAGCACTGACATCAGATGTCTCCAGTGATAAGGGGTACTTATCTGAGCTGAATAGATGCGTTAAACTCAATGGGAGCTGATCTGCAGTACCACAGACAGCCACTGTAGTGTACAGCGCTGTGGTGTCTGGCTCAAGTCACTGAGTACCACCAGCCACTGCTGGAGCCAAGAACAGCTGATCGGTGGGGTGTCTGATCTCCACTCATCTGATATTGATGACCTCGAAGATCAAGATCTTCACACTAAATTTTCACACAAGGCTAATACAGAAATGTTTTGTACTCTTATTATGGCCAAGTATCTCGGCCCAATTGCAGTTTAATGACCTAAGGTGTCAGTATCGCATGGCTCTATGATTCTGTCCGTTCAGATTAGTAAAGGGTAGTTCTTGTCTTTCCTTCTGGAGTGTCCTGCTTGATTAACAGTTTATAGCAGTGGCTTGGTTGTGCCGCTGCCCCAAACTGCGCTGTGATACAAGACAGTGTTGCCTCTTGTAGTATCAGTGTGGCCAAGCAATCTGATCGGCTTCTGAGAAGGGTTTACAAGTTCTATGGGAAGTGCAGCACTTCTTGCCCAAAAGCTCGGACAGTTCCTGCAGAGGTGGCCGCTAATATGGGCCCCGAGCAGTAATCTAAAAGAAAATCCTGAACACTGATCCCAGCTTTTTATAACTGTGGTTGGGCCGGGACACTAATAGTGTATCCACACAAGCCAGTTTTATGTATGGAGGACGAGGTATGTCTGTGCTTTGCATGGACAACTGACAGATTTCTATGCACATTGGTGGTCCTGCAGGGAGAACAAACATTTGTTGCAGATTGCAGCTGCCTTTCAGCAGGGCTGATGGCCAACACACTGTAACTAGTAGATAAAAAAAAAAAAAAAACACATTTGCTATGTCCTATTCATAGGACATCTCTGCTGCCATCTAAATGTGGTGCCAATATAACCTGGATAAGTAGTCAATTTGCAGAAAAATCAGTTTTTTGTTTTTTTTTTCATTGATGCTTTATTTATAAGCCTTTGAGGTTTCTCTTGTATCTGTATACAATAAGAAATATATACCGTATTTTTCGCTTTATAAGATGTACCACAAATTTTGAGGAGAAAAATAGGAAAAAACTTTTTTTTTTTTAATAAAATGGTGGTGACTCTTATAATCCAGGTGTCTTATTGCTTACCGGGGGTGGTGGCTGCAGTGAAGTGGGGTCCCAGGGTCGCTGCTGGAGGAGGCAGGAGTGGGGTGATACTGCAGGCCGCAGGAAGGGATGAGAGGGTGCTGCCAGGGGGTCTGTGCAGCAGCCCGGGGCTCTGCCGACATTTACCAGGTGTAAGCCGCAGGGGTGTCCGGCGCTGTGGGTGTCTCCAGCCGTGTCTCCGGCTCCCATCCCGGGGCTCTGCCGACATTTTGCGACAGGCCAGAGCCCCGGGGCTCCCTCTCGGTTCCCTCTGTATTGGCTGACTCCGGCAATATGGCGGCCGCCGCATGCGTGAATGGTGATCTCTGGACTGAGATCTCGAGGGATGAGATTTCAGCGCTGAAATCTCATCCCTCGAGATCTCAGTCCCGAGATCACCATCAGCACATGCGCCGTCCCCGGCAAAATGTCGGCAGAGCCCCGGGATGGGAACAGGAGACGCCCACAGCGCCGACGGACACCCCTGCGGCCTTCACCCGATAAGGTATTTCCTCTTTGTAAGACGCACCCCCCCCCCCCAAGTTTGGGGGGGGGGGGAAAGTGCGTCTTACAAAGTGGAAAATACGGTATGTACTTTTGACGTGAGCACTGTCTGCTGTAGAAGACTTACTAGTGCTTCTGGCTATAACGCACAGTAAGGCTTGTGTGTGGGCTTCTACTGCTATCTTGCGCGGCAGGAGATAGCTGCTGTCCGGAGGAGGGGTATATAGGCAGGACCCTAGATGGGTGCCTTGCCTTGGCCACATTATTGCAAGCAGTAATGGAGAGCGATCAGGAGCAGCAGCAGCTACGGCTGCAACAGCGACAATCTTCACTGCCGCCCCTGGATGACCTTAGGCAGGTCAAACAGAAGAAGAAAAAGGTCCGGGACGAAGTGACCAGTCCAGTCATAAGAGCTCCGCTAGGCGGACAGGAGCATCGACTGAGAAAAATCCCCCTCATTCTCCGGTACTTGATTGTGGCACTGGTAAGTGATCTTCGTGAATGTTCACTCAGTGACAGGGCCTCCTTCTGTGTTTTATTCTAGGGGAAGGAAGCTACGAGTAAAACCAGACACAGGGAATGCGCACTCTGTGCATGCCCGTTACCAGATTCATGCCCCAAAAGGTTATGTCCCCCCTGTATCCAGCAGACAGTGGCGGAGGAGTCGCCTGCAGTAGCGGCGTGTTTAAGGGATATAGTAAGGGCAGAGATGAAGGAAACCCTAAAATCCCTGTCCCAACCAGAGAGTGTGAGAGGTGAGGACCCGGTGGAGTCGGATTCCTCAACAGAGTGGAGGAGAAGTAAGGGCTCCCACATTTCATCTCCCTCGTCCTCCTCAGAAGACGAGGACTCTGGTCGGTTTTGCCTGCCGCTCGACCGTGTAGACAAATTGGTAAAAGCGGTCAGAGGAACAATGGAGGTGGAGGAGACGAAGCCTCAATTATCCATGCAGGATGTGATGTTCGGGGGGCTGGAGCAGAGGAAGCGTAGGGTCTTCCCACTAAACGAAAAGATCCAGGATCTCATCCGCAGAGAGTGGAAAAAGCCAGATAAAAAAAAGGGTCGCTACCGCCAGCCCTCAAGCGGAGATATCCTTTTGACGATACAGCAATGAATACTTGGGACAAGGCCCCCAAGTTAGATGCAGCTATAGCGAAAGCATCGAAAAAATCCTCGCTACCCTTTGAGGACATGGGGTCCCTTAAAGATCCTCTTGACAGGAAGGCAGATACCTTCCTTAAAAATACCTGGGAAATGGCAGCCGGTTCCTTAAGACCAGCAGTAGCATCGACTTGCACGGCCAGGTCCATGATGGTCTGGTTGGACCAGTTAGAGTCACAGTTAAAACAAGGAACATCTAGACAGGCAATCCTTGGGGCCCTTCCAATAATCCAGGATGGCGCAGCCTTCCTAGCGGATGACTCGGCTGATGCAGTCAGAATGGCCGCCAGGGCAGCAGGACTCTCTAATGCGGCTCGGATAGCCCTGTGGCTGAAGTGCTGGCCACGAGCTATTCAGTCCAGGGCGATACTCTGCACTATCCCGTGTGAGGGGGAATATTTATTCGAAGCAGTCCTGGACGAGCTACTGGAGAAGGGCGGGGATGATAAAAAGAAATTCCCAAATCTTTGGTCCGCATCTTACCGACGTCCGTTTAATAGAAGGAGATTCGGTCAAGGGAGAAGGCGTAACCCGTCACCTAATAGAGACCATCCCAGATGGGAGGATAGAAGGAGAAGAGGTACGGGCTTCATGTTCAGACGCTCGGCGAGAGAGCGTAAAAGACAAAACCAAAGACTAGCAATTCCCGTGGGGGGTAGACTGTCATCCTTCCTCCCAGCATGACTGCAGATCACCAATAGTGACTGGGTGCGGAATGTGATATCCACCGGACTCGGGTTGGAGTTCACTCAGGTCCCACGGGATACCTTTAAACCTACACCCTTAAGGTCTTCACCCTTCGAGCAGGCGGCTTTAGAAGCAGAGGTCGTGAGCCTGTGTCTAAAAAAACGTTCTGATAGAGGTTCCAGAGTCTGAGAGAGGAAGAGGGTTCTACTCTCCCTTATTCCTAATCCAAAAGCCGGATAAAACTTTCAGAACGATTATCAATTTACGTTTCCTTAATGAGTTTTGGTTAAACGCACCTTTAAAATGGAGTCCATTAGTTCGACAATAAAGATGCTGTTTGAAGGGTGTTTTATGGCGGTAGTGGACTTAAAAGACGCATATTATCATGTGCCCATCCACGCAGATTTCCAGCAGTTCCTGAGAGTGGCGGCATCAATGGACGGTATAATCCGTCATTATCAATATAGAGCCCTTCCCTTTGGTCTCTCAGCAGCGCCCCAGGTATTTACAAAAATAGTGGCCGAAGTTATGGCTCATTTACGGGAAGTTGACATCTTAATTATTCCATACTTGGATGATTTTTTTGATCGTGGGAAATTCGGTGGACCATTGTCTATCTCAGATTAAAAAAGCTAAGTCCAGATTAGAGAACCTCGGATGGATAATAAATTACGAGAAATCCCGTTTTCAGCCCTTAAGGGTCCAGAAGTTTCTAGGCTTGCTGTTAAATTCAGAAACTCAGCAGTGTCTGTTACCCGTAGATAAATTACAGCAGCAGGTTCTTTGGGCAATCGATAGACCCTCCATGACCCTCAGGCAGGCCATGTCCCTGTTAGGCTCCCTAACCTCATGTATTCCAGCGGTCAAGTGGGCACAATTCCACACTAGGGCCTTTCAGAAAGACGTCCTGGTTAATAGTAGAACCTTGGAGGGCTCCTTGCAGGGTCAAGTATTGCTGAGCCCCTCAACTATTACATCTCTTAGGTGGTGGCTCGATGTCAGAAATTTGGCCTCGGGGGTGCCCTGGGTAATACAGATAACCCGCGTAATAACCACAGACGCTAGTCCTTGGGGTTGGGGGGCCCATATGGGTGAAATAGTGGTACAGGGGCAATGGGGCTCCGATGCTGAGATATCATCTAACCAGAGGGAGCTGCTGGCAATTGAATTGTCCATTAAGAAACTCATTATGTATCTACAGGGCCATCATGTGAGGATACTCTCGGACAACCAGGTAGCGGTAGCCTATGTCAACCACCAAGGTGGAACCCGCTCCAACGCCCTGATGCGGATAACGGAACGTCTCCTTCAGATAGCAGAGAAAAATTTTCTATCTTTAACCGCGCTCCACATCAGCGGAAAAGACAACATGAAGGCAGACTTTCTAAGCCGCAGGGCCCTAAGGAAGGGAGAATGGGCGTTAAACTCACACATCTACAACCAGATTGTCCGCAAATGGGGTCAACCGGAGGTGGACCTCTTTGCCACCAAGGAAAACGGGAAGGAAAAAACTTTCTGTTCCCTAAATCCCAGGGAAAATCCACTGGCAGTGGACACCCTCCTAATAAAATGGGACTTCTCGCTGGCTTATGCCTTTCTGCCTTTAAACCTTCTACCTCTGGTAGTGAGGAAGATCAGGGAAGACGGGGCAAGAGTCATATTGATTGCCCCCTTCTGGCCCAGAAGGACCTGGTTTGCATGGTTGAGGACCATGTCAGTAAGCGATCCTTGGGTACTGCCGAACCTTCCAGATCTCCTCTACCAGGGGCCAATCAACCACCCACAAGTAGCGGGACTCCGTTTGACGGCATGGTGTTTGAGAGGACACTATTGAGGGATAGAGGGTTCCCAAAAAACCTAATCGATACACTTCTAAAAAGTAGGAAACAAACCACCACAGGTATCTATGCTAGAACCTGGAGGCGATTCCTGTCCACCTGTGAGTTTGATATCAGGGATGGAATACCCGTAAAACAGATTCTAGAATTCCTACAGAGGGGTCTCGAGTTGGGCCTTTCCACGAGTACACTGAAAGTACAAGTTTCAGCTTTAGGGGCCCTATTTGCATGCGACATTGCCGGTAACCATTGGGTTGCAAGATTCATTAAGGCAGTTACCAGATCGAGACCCATACCCAAAGATAGGTGTATGCCTTGGGACTTAAATTTAGTCCTGACAGCCATGACAGAGAGACCGTTTAAACCTCTGGATTAGGCTTCACTAAAAACGATATCACTTAAGACAGCCTTTTTGGTAGCAATAACATCGGCACGTAGAATAGGCGACATACAGGCAGGCACTTTCCAGATTACCTCCGTACACAGAATTCTTACAGGATAGAGTAATCCTAAGGCCAGACCCGGCATGCCTTCCCAAGGTAGCATCTCATTTTCATAGGACACAAGACATTAGTTCTGCCTTCCATCCTCCCTAATCCAACCAATCCTAAAGAACAAAAACTTCAGGCTCTAGATGTTAAGAGATGCCTACTTAAATATTTAGCAGCCACAGATCCTTGGAGAAAGGAGAACGCATTATTTTTATCCTTCCAAGGTTCCAGGAAAGAGTATAGAGTGTCAAAGCGCACGTTAGCGAGGTGGATTAGGGAGGCTATCTCTCTTGCCTACACAGCAGGTGGCGGTCCGGCTCCACAGAACCTGAGGGCGCATTCCACTCGTGCCATGGCATCATCCTGGGCAGAGAGAGCAGGAGTATCAATTGACCAGATATGTAAGGCGGCCACCTGGTCATCTCCTTCCACCTTTTTTAACCACTATCGGTTAGATATGGGTGCCTCCTCAGATCTTGCCTTCGGGCTAAGGGTGCTGCAGGCTGTAGTCCCTCCCTAAATTAGTTTACATCTCTGTAATTCTCTCGTGGTGCTGTCATGGGAGTCCGAATAAAGTATTAAGTTACGTACCGGTAATGGTATATTTCGGAAGCCCATGACAGCACCCTTAGTTCCCTCCCTTGTTCACGTATAGGGGTGCACCCCTTTAGAAGATTGTTTCACGAATTTACCTTATGTGGGAGATGGTATAAAGAATTGTAAATAGGATAGATAGGTTGTATATATTGTGTATATGCCGTGTACTAACCATGGTAGCCTCTCAAGCTCTGTAATCCAACTGATGCGTGGGAGAGGTGCTGCCCTTTTGTATCTGTAGGTTTCCTGTTCCCGAAGGGCGGATCCCCTCTCTCGTGGTGCTGTCATGGGCTTCTGAAAAATACCGTTACCGGTACGTAACTTAATACTTTTTTTTCTCCTTCCTAAAACCCACGACATCACCACGGAGAGAGGAGATCCGCCCCACGGGGACAGGAAACCTACCGATAAAAAGATTTGTCCACTTTGTAAGGAGGAACTCCCATTGAGCATACAATATTCAAGGAATCCCCAGGGTTTGTGGATGACCTTAGAGCCCTAATTGCCAACCAGGTAGAAAACACCGTCAGAACCCTTCAGGGGAAAAGCAAAAAGCATAAGAAACCCAAAAGGAAGGAGGCAGAGTCAGATCCTAGCGAGGAGAGCGGATCTTCATCAGACACAGCCCGTCATCCGACTCCTCGTCGTCTGAGGAGAAAGGTCGCAGCTGCTTCCCTATAGAAGAGACGGATAGCTTAGTAAAAGCTATCAGAACCACTGTGGGCCTAGTAGATGCTGGGCCTAAGAGGACCATCCAGGATGCCATGTTTAGCGGATTGGAGCAGAAGAAAAGGAGGTCGTTTCCCATGAATGATAAAATCCAGGCGCTCATACAGAGGGAATGGAAAAGGCCAGAGAAAACGGGCCTCCTAGCACCAAAAAGAAAATACCCCTTTGAGGAGCCAAGCTGTTCGTTTTGGGACAAGGCACTGAAAGTGGACGTAGCCATAGCGAAGGCCTCGAAAAAATTCTCTGCCGTTCGAGGACATGGGAACGTTGAAAGACCCTATGGATAAGAAAGCGGATACATTCCTAAAAGGAGCCTGGGAGGCAGCTGGAGGTGGACTAAAAACCCGCTATAGCTGCCACTTGCACAGCCAGCACCCTGATGGTGTGGCTGGACCAACTGGATGACCAACTAAGGAACAAAACGCCAAGGGGAGCAATCCTGGACTCCGTCCCGCTAATGAGAGGAGCAGCGGCATTTCTAGTGGACGCATCTGCGGACTCAATCAGGTTGACAGCCAGAGCAGCCTCATTCTCGAACGCAGCACGAAGGGCTCTATGGCTCAAGTGCTGGACGGGAGACCTGCAAACAAAAACAAAGTTGTGCTCCATCCCCTGTGAAGGAGAATTCCTCTTCAGGCCTACATTGGACGATATACTCGAGAAAGCGGGGGATAAAAAGAAATCTTTCCCTAACCCATCCAATTTCTCCTTCAAATGCTTTTGGATCAGAAAATTTATCCAGAGGAAGCCGCCTAAAACGCCCAGGACAAGTGGGAAGATAGAAGAGGCAAGGGGAAGGGATTCAGGAAACCGGCTGACAAGAAGCAACCCCAATGAAGGTGTCTCCCAGGTAGGGGGAAGATTGAGCCTCTTCTTCCTGGCCTGGGAAAAGATATCAGACAGTTCCTGGATACTAAGCACTATAGAAACAGGTCTCAAATTAAAATTCCACACCTTACCCAAACCCTCTTTCGTAGTGACCCCACAGAGGCAGTCGACAGAAATGCAAGTTGCAGTAAACAGGAGATTCAGGCTAAGTTCACACGTACCGGAACTCTTGTGGAAATTACCGCGAGAATTCCGGAATTCCATTCCGCGGGAAAATCGCATTTTAAATTCCAGCGGTTTTTTTTTTTTGTTTTTTTTTTTATATCTCCCCTTCCCCCCCCCCCCCCCCCCCCGTGGAAAAACTAGCATTTTGCAAGCGTAAGTAAAACCTGTCATTGTGCTCCATTATATGTCCATTTTGCTAGCCTGCGAGAAAATCTCGCCAGACGGATGTCAAACGGATGCTTAGATGCGAGTGAAATCGCATCACACGAAATTTGGCTGACAGACGGATCCCTGGTGAAGAAACATTTGTGCGATTTCGGTCCGTCAAAATTGGACCGATTTCTTTTTTTTTATCGTTTAGTGTGACTCCAGCCTAAGACGTGTCTTACTGCTAGTGATAGACCTTTATAACCTGCACATTTAAGTACATAGGTAGCTAATCATTGTATGTTGACTACCTTCATTGTTACAGGTGCACATCAAAAGACCTGTATGCAAATACAAGCCAATGCCCATAATTGTTCTAGCCCTAAATTAGGGCTAATTAGTTGATTAGTCACTTTGGCTGTAGTGTGAGGTTTTCCTAGAGCAGGTGCTGGGCAGGGGAGGATCTGCTGGTTTTTAGGTTAGGTAGAGCACAGACAAGCAGGTCAGTTCCCTGGCTATATGCACTGATTATTCGCAGACTGCTTCCTGGGTTGCCTATATACTCAATATCTCGCCAGCACTGGAGTAACACGTTCACAGACTAAAGCCCGGACCTTGGGCGGAGCGAGTCCTGCACCCTGAATGATTCAGTTTTATCACAGGCATTTTCTCCCCACCCAACTTGTGGTGTGAATGACATGTCATACCCTGGTCAGGCTGCGCGGGCCTCTGTGTGCACAGAATGAGCCGTAATGTTTGCACAGGACAATGTGCTGCCGATGACAATAATTTTTAAGCAATGTTCCCACGATGAGAATTTGGTGAGTTATTGAAGCTGCAGATTAAATTAGATTACGTGTGATTCTGACCATCTTTAAATTCTTAAAGGTGACCCGTTGTGCAAAGGAAAACAAAAATGCAATTTGCCTGCAGATTCATAGTGTAAGGCCATGTGCACACATTATTTTGTGAGGTTTTTTTTTTTCCCCCCAGTAAGTGTAAGCCAAAACCAGGAGTGGAACCAGTCACCACTTCTCTATTTCTCACCCACTCCTGGTTTTGGCTTACAGATACTGAGGTAAAAAACTCAGCAAATATTGGCCTGGCCAACTTGCTGAAAGTGCAGCTATGGAGGGAGAATTCATTTATATCCTTCCTGCAGTCAGTCACTTTAAGGCTAGGTTCACACTTTGCATTTTTGCAGCTTTTTTGTAATGCGAATTGAAAGCTGCCTTTTATAGTACCAGCACAAGCTGTGTGATCTCATGCACACACTTGCTTGGAAACCCGCTGTGCTTTTTAAATCTGCAGCGTCTCTTCTTTCAGCGTTTTTTTCACAAAATTATGATAAAGTGCAAAAAAACCCCACTGAATTAATACATGTAAGCACGTACTGTAGACAAATGGCACACGTAATCTGCAGCAAAAACCAAAGCAGGTTATGGCAGTGGAAAAAAAAAAAAAAAAAAAAGGCCTCATTCAGACATCAGTTTTTCTCATGTACACAAAAAAAGGTAAGGGGTTTGATTAACTTTTTTTTTTTTTTGTACGTGGAGAAGAAAAAAATGTTTCCCCACCCTTTTGTGTTGAAAAGGCCATGAAAAACAGCAGGAGGCGTGCTAATTGCATGTGTGAATGGGGCCTAAGTGAGATACAAGAAGGGGCTGGAGCCTGGTGTCCTTTTCGGCTGATGTCCTGATTGTCCTGGGTTGCTGGGCTGGACATCAATGTGTGATGTCCTGATCACACATTGTTCCAGCTTCATCTCCATTTTACAAGTCCTTCTTCTTATTCTTCTATTCAAATTGAGTCAATAATTTCCTGAGGCCATTGTTAAAATCAAGAAGAGGAGCCAGTAAAGGTCCTGGGTAGTGGAGGACTCGCACTTCATTGTCTCTCTTATCCTAAATGGAAACCAAGCCGAAGATATTACCCAACTGCTGACACCTGAACCAATCGGCACTCTTATCCCCGGTACAGAATGGGGCAGCAGTGCGCATCTTGCCCACGCGCCATTCATTTTCTATGGAGCTGCGGGTAAAAGCTGTCCGAGAGAATAAACATCACTCTCACCAATGTTACTCAGTGAAGCAGGCAGACAAGTGACTTTTTTCTTCACTGATTGAATCATGTTTAAAAAAAAAAATGCTGTGACGAGTCTCGCCCATTCAAGCCTCTGTACACAAAATTGTTTACTGATACGCTGCAATTCCTTAACATAGGAAAGTATTTGGTCCTCTACTCGACATTCCCTTCTCAATCCCCTTGTAAAATAATAACTCTTCTACTCCCCCCCCGGTGTAGGAGCTGTACCAGCGGTGTCACACTGACTCTCCCAGGGCTCTCCTGACATAGTGTCACGCAATCACTGTGGCTAATCAGTGCTGACTTCTCTCCTATAAATTGATATCCGGAGCAATCCCCTTGTAAAATAATAACTCTTCTACTCCCCCCCCGGTGTAGGAGCTGTACCAGCGGTGTCACACTGACTCTCCCAGGGCTCTCCTGACATAGTGTCACGCAATCACTGTGGCTAATCAGTGCTGACTTCTCTCCTATAAATTGATATCCGGAGCAGGTTATAATACTGTATGGATGATATATATGGCGCCCATGATACTGTATGGAGGGCTATGAGGGGTCCATGATGCTGTATGGAGGGCTATGTGGAGCCCATGATACTGTATGGAGGGCTATGTGGGGCCTATAATACTGAATGGAGAACTATGTGGAGCCCATGATACAGTATGGAGGGCTATGTGGAGCCCATGATACAGTATGGAGGGCTATGTGGAGCCCATGATACAGTATGGAGGGCTATGTGGAGCCCATGATACAGTATGGAGGGCTATGTGGAGCCCATGATACAGTATGGAGGGCTATGTGGTGCCCATGATACAGTATGGAGGGCTATGTGGTGCCCATGATACAGTATGGAGGGCTATGTGGTGCCTATAATACTGTATGGAGGGCTATGTGGGGCCCATGATACTGTATGGAGGGCTATGTGGGGCCCATGATACTGTATGGAGGGCTATGTGGGGCCCATGATACTGTATGGAGGGCTATGTGGGGCCCATGATACTGTATGGAGGGCTATGTGGGGCCCATGATACTGTATGGAGGGCTATGTGGTGCCTATAATACTGTAGGGAGGGCTATGTGGTGCCCATGATACAGTATGGAGGGCTATGTGGTGCCCATGATACAGTATGGAGGGCTATGTGGTGCCTATAATACTGTATGGAGGGCTATGTGGGGCCCATGATACTGTATGGAGGGCTATGTGGGGCCCATGATACTGTATGGAGGGCTATGTGGGGCCCATGATACTGTATGGAGGGCTATGTGGTGCCTATAATACTGTAGGGAGGGCTATGTGGTACCTATGATACTGTATGGAGGGCTATGTGGTGCCTATGATACTGTATGGAGGGCTATGTGGGGCCCATGATACTGTATGAAGGACTATGTGGGGTCCATGATACTGTATGGAGGGCTATGTGGGGGTCCATGATACTGTATGGAGGGCTATGTGGGGCCCATGATACTGTATGGAGGACTATGTGGGGTCCATGATACTGTATGGAGGGCTATGTGGGGTCCATGATACTGTATGGAGGGCTATGTGGTGCCTATAATACTGTATGGAGGGCTATGTGGGGCCCATGATACTGTATGAGAAACTGGGTCTGAGCAGAAAAAGTAAATTAATGTGCATGCAAAATGTAATTGTATATGAACACATGACCTTTACACAGAGAAAACCAAAAGCAAAACACAAAACAAATTCCATGAAGGTAGTAATAATAGTAATAATAAGGGTATTTAGTTAACATAATTTTGATCAAAATAATGTAGAAGCCATCCCGCCACGTCACGGCAACCCTTGTGGGACAGTCCTAACTCTTGTATTTAAAACCTTTCCACTTGTCAAGTGACGTAAATGTGAACAAGGACAGAGGGACTGAACCACCAGTAATAGTATAGGCCAGACAGGATGGATTTTCCAACTCAGAAACAGGGCGGTCACACCCTTATATGCACAGAATGCACAATGAAACAAATGAGAAACTGGGTCTGAGCAGAAAAAGTAAATTAATGTGCATGCAAAATGTAATTGCATATGAACACATGACCTTTACACAGAGAAAACCAAAAGCAAAACAAATATCCTGGAATAAAAAAGTAAAAAAATATATTGCAAAAATTGCATGAAGGTAGTAATAATAAGGGTATTTAGTTAACATAATTTTGATCAAAATAATGTAGAAGCCATCCCGCCACGTCACGGCAACCCTTGTGGGACAGTCCTAACTCTTGTATTTAAAACCTTTCCACTTGTCAAGTGACGTAAATGTGAACAAGGACAGAGGGACTGAACCACCAGTAATAGTGTAGGCCAGACAGGATGGATTTTCCAACTCAGAAACAGGGCGGTCACACCCTTATATGCACAGAATGCACAATGAAACAAATGAGAAACTGGGTCTGAGCAGAAAAAGTAAATTAATGTGCATGCAAAATGTAATTGCATATGAACACATGACCTTTACACAGAGAAAACCAAAAGCAAAACACAAAACAAATATCCTGGAATAAAAAAGTAAAGAAATATATTGCAAAAATTGCATGAAGGTAGTAATAATAAGGGTATTTAGTTAACATAATTTTGATCAAAATAATGTAGTTATACTATTACTGGTGGTTCAGTCCCTCTGTCCCTGTTCACATTTACGTCACTTGACAAGTGGAAAGGTTTTAAATACAAGAGTTAGGACTGTCCCACAAGGGTTGCCGTGACGTGGCGGGATGGCTTCTACATTATTTTGATCAAAATTATGTTAACTAAATACCCTTATTACTATTATTACTACCTTCATGCAATTTTTGCAATATATTTTTTTACTTTTTTATTCCAGGATATTTGTTTTGTGTTTTGCTTTTGGTTTTCCATGATACTGTATGGAGGACTATGTGGTGCCTATAATACTGTATCGAGGGCTATGTGGGGCCCATGATACTGTATGGAGGGCTATGTGGTTGCCTATAATACTGTATGGAGGGCTATGTGGTGCCTATAATACTGTATGGAAGACTATGTGGCGCCCATGATACTGTATAGAGGGCTATGTGGTGCCTATAATACTGTATGGAGGGCTATGTGGTGCCTATAATACTGTATGGAGGGCTATGTGGTGCCTATAATACTGTATGGAGGACTATGTGGCGCCCATGATACTGTATGGAGGGCTATGTGGGGCCCATGATACTGTATGGAGGACTATGTGGTGCCTATAATACTGTATGGAGGGCTATGTGGTGCCTATAATACTGTATGGAGGGCTATGTGGTGCCTATAATACTGTATGGAGGGCTATGTGGTGCCTATGATACTGTATGGAGGGCTATGTGGTGCCTATGATACTGTATGGAGGGCTATGTGGTGCCTATGATACTGTATGGAGGGCTATGTGGTGCCTATGATACTGTATGGAGGGCTATGTGGTGCCTATGATACTGTATGGAGGGCTATGTGGTGCCTATGATACTGTATGGAGGGCTATGTGGTGCCTATAATACTGTATGGAGGGCTATGTGGTGCCTATAATACTGTATGGAGGGCTATGTGGTGCCTATAATACTGTATGGAGGGCAATGTGGTGCCTATAATACTGTATGGAGGACTATGTGGCGCCCATGATACTGTATGGAGGGCTATGTGGGGCCCATGATACTGTATGGAGGGCTATGTGGTGCCTATAATACTGTATGGAGGGCTATGTGGTGCCTATAATACTGTATGGAGGGCTATGTGGTGCCTATAATACTGTATGGAGGGCTATGTGGTGCCTATGATACTGTATGGAGGGCTATGTGGTGCCTATGATACTGTATGGAGGGCTATGTGGTGCCTATGATACTGTATGGAGGGCTATGTGGTGCCTATGATACTGTATGGAGGGCTATGTGGTGCCTATGATACTGTATGGAGGGCTATACTGTCTGGTTTCTGAGCTATTTTATAACTTACAATAGTTGTCACTCATGTAATGGAAGAAGTGTAATATTTGGCATTGTGCTATACTTATATTTCTCTGCATCATGAATCATGCTATGTGTTAAAGGGGCCAACTGAGATTCTTTTGACCAGGTCCCACAAAAACCTGGAGCCGCTCCTGCAAGAGGCGAAGAAATGAAAACAAATCGTCCAAATTTGTGGCTGACACTCTCTTTTATTCCCTCATGTGATGAAGACAGGAGGCGCAGGAAATCCATCTTTTGCTCTCTGTGGCCGCTGTCAGGAAGCAATGATGAGGGGCCGCCGCACCACGGTGTGCGCTGCTGACCCCCCTCATAGCCATAGTGCAGCACCCCCGCAAAGAGGGCCAAGCAAGAGCAGTCAGTCAGGGGGTCTGCTCCTACATGAGTCCAAAAAGGTGGACATCCCCTTTAAGCCCCCTGGTTACGTGCCTTTAATTAATGACAGGAAAAAGTGGCAAAAGTTGGTAGAACTTACAGGGAAGGGACGGGGCCAAACAGACTAGCTATAGTTAACGGCAGCTCCTCATGTTGTGGTGCGAGGGGCAGATAAATTAGATGCTTAGTAAATGTATCCAGCGCGCCTGTCATTTATCAACCAGCAGAGGGCGCTACTAGTCTCACCCAGCAGACCGTGCTTTCTGCACTCAGCACGTGACACGGTGTAACAAGTCATTACAGAAGGAGAATATCATTACTGGAGCCATCAGGCGAGAATAGAAATGGTCACATGACCACACAGCACCGGAAACTAATCCAGGCCACGCTGCCCCGCCTCTCGCAGAGTCTTCGCTTTCTGGGTGGGCGTGGTGTCTTATACGTCTTATGGGCGTGGTTTGCCGACCTCACCTACCCTATAAATAACGGAGGCTCTGCGGTTTTCAGTCAGCAGCACTGTGAGACCGGAAGCGGCAGCTGTGACGATGGGTTCCCGGGCGTCTACACTGCTGAGGGACGAGGAGATCGAGGAGATTAAGAAGGAGACCGGATGTGAGTGCGGGCAGGACTGCTGGGGGTTGTAGTGCTGTGTGGGAGGATGGACAGCTGAGTGTCTGATAGGTCAGATGGACAGGCTCATATACTGGACGGGGCAGCTTTTTAAAGGGATTAGCCACCTTTTGGGAACTTTTATTAATTCCTATATTTGGGGCTAGAAATAGGTGCAACATTTCTAATGACAGCCAATTGCTAACTGTAGCGTGATCTAACTGAGACTTGTCAGTGAGCTCTTTCTAACAGTTTATTGAACTTTTTAAGGTTGACTGTTAAGGTGCAACATTTTTAATGAAAAAAAAAGAGAAAATTTATATAGTATAATATACTTTTTTTTTTTTTTGTGCATGAAATCCAGAATTTGGATTGACTTGTAGGGATACTTGTTGGAAACAGGTGAGCGAATCCCCTGGAGTACATATAGGAAGAGAAAATACTGATTGGGCTGACGGATCAGGCATGTTGAAATCCATTTTTCCAGTTTCTGGGGAGATGTGCCAACACCAGTGGTCTCTGGCAGCAGCTGTGAATGGAGAGGGGAGCGAGAGGATTGGGCATACTGAAATCCATCAGCCCGATGCTTTTATTTAGACTTTTTGTATGAAGACAAATGAGGGAGAACTGACACATTCCTCCTGGCGGGAAGTGTTTATCACCAGTGAGTAATAATGTGATAGTCCGCAGCAGCGTTTTTTTTTTTTATATTACATTCCCAAAGAAAAAATATTTCCAAACCTCTTATTTTCTGTAGCCATTTTCACTTCAAAACTTCGTTATAAAAACCTCCCCAAAAAACCCTGTGCACATACCCTTCAGTCTAGCATTGTCCTCTACAATGGGTAAGGATTTTTGAAGACTCCTTTTCATTCCACGGTCTTGAACCTAACGCCTGGTGGAGTGAATGCAAAAAGCTGCAGCATTTGTGTGGAGCAAGAGAACCTTGCATAAAGAGAATTCCAGTATCTCCCCCCAACTTTTCTGCACTTCTATTCTTGAGTTCCATCCAACAGGAAAGAAAAGTGATAATGTGTCTGTTGTGGTGTCCCCTGTATGAATGAAACTCATATATTAAATCCCTAAAACGATACTTTATTGTTTAAAAACCACAAATGTGGTACACACCAGAAAAAATGTGACAGAAAATGAAAAAATAGGTGTTCAAAAATTAGCCCACACTAGGGTAACCCCTATGAGTCCCTAATTGTTTACTGAGCTGTACCCTGCCTGGCTGCGGAGGTTGGCACCCTAAGGGGGGAACGTTGTGGCGCCCCCGCTCACGATGGCTATCCCTGGGGGCCCTGACAAACCCTACAGCCACTAGTGGTCCCTTCTACCCGATATAAGGGAACCCCTAGTACTAGACAGAGATCAAGCCTGCTCTATAGAGGACCCTGTGTCCCAAGAAAAGAGGTTAAAAACAATTTAGAACACACATGGCATGGGGTGGCATGTTAAAGTCCCACAAAAAAATACAAACAACTTCAAGGCAGCCCAGTGGGATAACTCAGTTCAGATCATGCCTAAATCTTATACACAAGATAAGGAGAGGCATCTTTTACTCAATTAAAAGCCATAGCTCAAAAAATATGATTGAGAAATGGCTGAAAAATGCCATCAATAGTTTCCCACTAATAGAAATATATGGGGAACGCAGAGCTGCAACAGCGGTACTTATCTGCGTTTTTCGCCACCTGCCATCAAATCATGAATGCCTCAACGCGTTTCGCCTTCCAGGGCTCATCAGGAGGCCCGATGCTACGATAATTCGTGTCCCATAAAGGTGCAAATAGCACCCTGTATGAATGAGCATCAGTAGCTCTGATCTCTTTATGGAACGGTCAGTCCCGTAGAAGTGAATGAAGCATGTATTGTCAGTGCTCTATTCCCACAGGAGCTTCAGGACCTGTGCGGGGGGCAGCGTGTGATTCCAGGGTTTGAGCTAATGGCCTTTGATCATACGGTGCCTCTCCGTTATTACACTCCTTTCCGGCTGTATTCTCTGCCTGTGAGCCCTTGTGTGCGGAGTTGGGACTTAGCTCGCAGCCAGTGTACAGGCTTCTATTATTTCCTTCTCGGAGGACTGTGTACATGGCGTCAAGGTCGAGCCGAATCCACTGCACATAGGTGTAATCCGAGGAGGGTCCCCCGATCTGGACGCCATGTGGATCTCTGCTGTCGGTGATACTTGTGTGCTCCCTTTGTATTTTGCTTGATTATGCAGGCGCCCTAGGATCGTGACAGTGGTGGATTAGGGAACACTTACTGTCCTTGTGTATGGGACTATGTCAGTTATGTGAGGGCAGAACACTTAAACAGCTGGCATGGACAGGGCACTGTGCTGTCGACAATGGTCACATTGGCCCCCACAGAAACTCTGATTATCTGTGGGGGGTTTTTTCCGCTAGATGGTAGATCACAGGGGTGATTATGCTGCTGACAATCACTTTTTCCCTATTCATAGTAATGGCGGCTGTCAGTCTGGAGCAGTTTGTGCACAATCATGACTCTGACTTTGTGCCAGTGAGATGAGCTGGTCATGTTTTTGGCATTTGCCACTTATCTACATTTCTGCTGTGTAATTGAGTGACAGATCTGCTCAAGAGGTATTTAAAGGGATTGTATGCCCAGTAAAGTATGGAGTTCTTTGTTAGAAAACTATTTCTCCTCTGCCGCTTTACTCATCCTCCCCTGGTCCAATGCTGAGGCTCTGCCGCTTCTGTCAATGTGTTACTGTCTGCAGCGCTGATGTCTTGTCAGCAGCACTGCAGTCAGTCAGTGAGGGCAGTGGCTCTGCACGAGCCGCTGACTGCCTGCCGTGACCAATTGAGGATTAGGAACTGTGAAATGCAGATTTGTAAAATGAGAGGCTATTGTATATAGTCCCTTAGAGGGAACCCGATCCAGGGCCAGCATGTATCAGACAGGGTCAGCTGCACGGGCTCCTCCTTATAAGTTTGACTCTGGAACGCTGCTATCTTTCAGGAAAAAAAAAACATATTTTAAAAGGCCGCAAAGGGGACTGGCAAGAAAGGCAGGTCCCCCGGCCGCTTCTCCACGCCAGCTGCCAGTGACTGACGGGTGTTTCCTGCATGTGCCCCCCCCCCCCCCCCCCGCAGCTACTGAAACTCAAATGCTGCCAAGGGAAATAAAATGAATTTCTATTGATGAATGTGTGTGGACAAGGCTTTATCTGAGCATGCTTGGGTGCTAACCGAGTGTTTTTGGCGAGCTCGAGTAGTATGTTCCAGTCCCCGCGGGTGCATGTCTCGTGGCTGTTCGACAGCCTCAACACATACAGGGATTACCAAACGGACAATCCCTGCGTGTTGCAGCTGTTGAACAGCCACGAGGCATGCACCCGCGGGGACTTGAACATAGTATTCGAGCTCGCCGAAGACACCCTGAAAACACCTGCGTGTGGTCCAACCTGTCCATCAGTACCTCCCATTGATGTGCAGTTACCTTGTATGTAAGCCATGTAATGGCACTGGCCTGTGACCCCCATGGGCATGCTTTGGTAGCTTTCTTTGCATTCTGGGCAGAAGTATAACACTAGTAAGTTGCCCTTAAATATAACATTGTGATATTTGTGAAAACTTTATTTTTAGTAATATAATATTCCTTTTTCTTTTTTTCTAGTTTCTCACAGTCAAATAACACGGCTGTACAGCCGCTTCACCAGCCTAGACAAAGGAGAGAATGGGACATTAAGGTAAATCACTAGCTTTATAATTCCAAAACACCGGATTGTGCATCTGTTAAATGTCTGCAGCCATTAAAGCCTTGCTTCACCTTTAGGCTATGTACCCACGTTGCAGAAATGCTGCGGAAATTTCCGCAACATTTCCGCACTCCTGCTGCGGGTAAAACGGATGCAAATTCACATGCGTTTTCCCACGGAAAACAAGCGTTTTGCAAGCATTTTTTGCTTGTGGAATGCTTGTGCATTACAAGCGACTAGCATCGCTTGGAATGTGATGGGTAGGATGTTAAAATAATTTAAAAAATATATTGTTATTCTCACCTTCCGACTTCCCCCGATTTGCTCTGCGGCGCCCCCCGGCATCTTCCGATCCCAGTAATGCTTTGCACGAAGGACCTGAGGTGACGCCTTGCTCCCGAGAGTGCGACGTCATTTGCGCAAAGCATTACTAGGACCGGAAGATGCCGGGAGCGTGGTGAGAGGCGGGAAGAACTTCGGGGGCCACCGCAGGCTGAGTATTTTTTTTTTTTTTTTTTTCAGGAATATGGTACCCAGGGTCTGGAGGACAGTCTCCTCTCCTCCAGATCCTGGGTACTATCCGCACATGATCCGCTTACTTTTCGCATGGTGGGCATAGCCACATGCGGAAAGTAAGAAGATCAATGCATTCCTATGGGTGTGGAATCGCCGCTATTCCGCAAAAAGAATGAACATGCTGCGATTTCGCAGTGGTAAAATCCGCAGCATTAGCATAGCAATGCGGAATCCCATAGGATTGTATGGGATGCGTTTTCTTAGCGTTTTTGCAGCGAAAAAAAACGCAACGTGTGAACGCAGCCTCACTCAGCCTGTCCCGGCTTATATAAAGAATTTTTGAGGAACTTTTTAAACTTTTATTACGTCTCTTATGGCTCCTAATTTCTCACTTTTTCTGCTCTTTGGGAATTCTTGCTTAGTCTCCCTGTCAGATTCTCTATGCAGGGACTTATTCAGCAAGAAATTGAGGGATTTTAGAAAGCTGCAGTATTATGAATTCGGCTCTGGGATTGGATGGACTTTATAAGATAAACTTTGCAATATGAACAACGACAAAGCAAAGTCCAGCAATAACGTGAGCAATCCAGGATGCTGTTAAAAAATTTTTTCTTTTTATTCATAAATCCATTAAAATGCAATGGTCCAAGCAGTTCAAAACAGCAATAACGCAGGAAAGTCGTGCAGATAGGACTACGCGTTTCAGCAGTAGAACCCGCCTTCTTCACGGTCCAGAATCTAATCTGCTTTCCAAACATGGAACCTTATATACATCCCACTCCCATCAGGGTAATTATAAACATATGTGAGAGACTTAAAAACATGTGCTATAAAAGCAGATCAAACATATAAACTATCCACATATTGATCAGTATACAACATGCATAAAGATTATAAGGAAAGAATTCAACATATTGGAGAAAAGTACATTAGGAATGTCCGATAACCTGACCATAAGATCTAAGGCCCTGTGCACACAGTGCAGACTCCGTGCAGTTCCGCAGCAGATTTGGCCCTGCAGAACCGCAGCAGAAAAGCAACAGAACCGCACGTGATGCACAGTTTCATTTAAGGCTATGTAAAACAAAAAAGGCTGTGCACATGCTGCAGATTTTTCTGCGCAGATCTGGTGCAGAATAAAAGAAGCAGCATATCGCTTCTCCTGTGCGGCTCTGCTGCAGCTCTCCACCTGCTCCATTATAGAAAACTGCAGGGGAAATCCGCACAAAAACTGCACCAAATCTGCAGGCAAAACGCAGATCATCTTACCTAAAGATTGAGCAAAATCTACGCGGAAAATTCCACAGCAGAATCGGCACCGTGTGCACATAGCCCCAGTAGTACAAAAACATAGAACAATAATATTAACCAGCATTATATAATACAAATATAATATATCTCAGAATGAAATTTTGAAAAATATCGTGGAAAATAATGATATTGCCTTTGTGGCAAGAAGAGCCCCGAGTTTAGCTACATTATTATCACCCAGCATGTTCAAAGATCCGGATAAAATTTCCCCTAACAATTGGTTAAAAACAACAGGATTTTTTAAATGCGGTGCCAATATCTGTAAGTGCTGCGGTTTTGCTAATAAATCTAAAACATTTACATCTATTTCCAATAAAAAACAGTTTAATGTTTGTTCTTTTATAAACTGTAATACGGAGAATGTAGTGTATCTAATTAATTGCAATATATGCCGTATGCAATATGTAGGTTGCACGATGAACCCCCTTAAAACTAGAATCCGCAAACGCCTATCAGACGCTAGTAATTTGCCTATGGTTGGTGCATCAGTAGTATCCTGACATTTTTCAAAAAAACATAATGGGGATTTACGCGGTTTCTCCTTTATGGGCATAGAGCATGTAAAAAAACCATTGAGAGGGGGAGATTTTCATAAAGTGCTTGCAAGAGAAAGTAGGTGGATATTTGAGTTGGGGACTCGCATGCCACAGGGCTCTAATAACCGCCTGGATATCATTATGCACTATTGATATATTTGTATTATATAATGCTGGTTAATATTATTGTTCTATGTTTTTGTACCACTGGGGCTATGTGCACACGGTGCCGATTCTGCTGTGGAGTTTTCCGCGTAGATTTTGCTAAATCTTTAGGTAAGATGATCTGCGTTTTGCCTGCAGATTTGTCGCAGTTTTTGTGCGGATTTCCCCTGCAGTTTCCGCCTGCAGACTTCTATAATGGAGCAGGTGGAGAGCTGCAGCAGAGCCGCACAGGAGAAGCGATATGCTGCTTCTTTTATTCTGCACCAGATCTGCGCAGAAAAATCTGCAGCATGTGCACAGCCTTTTTTGTTTTACATAGCCTTAAATGGTACTGTGCATCACGTGCAGTTCTGTTGCTTTTCTGCTGCGGTTCTGCAGGGCCAAATCTGCTGCGGAACTGCACGGCGTCTGCACTGTGTGCACAGGGCCTTAAATCTTATGGTCAGGTTATTGGACATTCCTAATGTACTTTTCTCCAATATGTTGAATTCTTTCCTTATAATCTTTATGCATGTTGTATACTGATCAATATGTGGATAGTTTATATGTTTGATCTGCTTTTATAGCTCATGTTTTTAAGTCTCTCACATATGTTTATAATTACCCTGATGGGAGTGGGATGTATATAAGGTTCCATGTTTGGCAAGCAGATTAGATTCTGGACTGTGAAGAAGGCGGGTTCTACCGCTGAAACGCGTAGTCCTATCTGCACGACTTTCCTGCGTTATTGCTGTTTTGAACTGCTTGTACCATTGCATTTTAATGGATTTATGAATAAAAAGAAAAAATTTTTTAACAGCATCCTGGATTGCTCATGTTATTGCTGGACTTTGCTTTGTCGTTGTTCACATTTGTATGGATGGACTCCTACATCCAGATCCGGGCACAACGGAGTTAACCAGGTCAGCTGAGGTTCCAGGTGGTTCACAGGAGTGAGCTGGTCTACATTGTTGGATTTATAAACTTTGCAATATATTTACAAAGCTATCAAACATTTCCCATCAGTATTCGATAGGGGTTTGAATCTCTTTGTTCCCACAATCAAGTACTTGAAGGGTCTTCAGAGCTCTGGCAAAGGAACAGAGCGGAGCTGTGATACCAGGCATAACGCTGCACTTAGTAGTGACTGTTGTCCCAGTCCATTGGCCATGAAATAAATATATGGCCAGTGGTTGGGAGTCCTAAGAACCATCTCCTACCTGACTTCATCCGCTGTTCCTCTATTAGCCGGTGTGGTGTGACATCATGCCAGACCGGATAATTGAAAAAGACCCTCAACTGCGTCCGATACGAGATAATCCTTACAGCTCCTGTCCTATACGGACAGATGACTGACGTGGCTGATGGACTGGGACGTGAGAATCATTTTGATGGACCAACTCTTATCCTGGTTAAGAGTATGCAACGCTCGCCTAAGTGCTGCGGCCCCTTCACCTAGCTGACTGGAAGGGGTACGGTGACTCAGACCCTCAGTGATCTATTATTGACTGCCTATCCTATGTGTATAGGTGAAAAATGATCCAAAAACCACAGATCTTGGATGCTGGGCAGTCACCAAGTAGCCCATGAGTTTCTTTTGCAGGGGATGTAACCCAGCATCCATCCCAATAGGTGTTAGGATTGTAGAGGACCCACTGGGATAAAAAGAGTTAAACAAGTAATCTTAGTAATACTAATTGCCTTGTAGATGTAATTATGTCATGGTGCTGACCACTAATTACTTTCATGAGAACCTGCCTGCGTTAACGGCATGACCTTTCATTAAGTAGCTGGTTATGTAAGGCACGCTGCTGTTATTGTCTTCTATGGCCGTTTAGTCACTTTATAACTCTCTAAAGTGGTGCAGCCTTCTCACATGATGTGGCGCTTACATTGTTGGCTTGGAGCACAGCTGTGTGAACTATAGTGACCCTTTTATGGGGTTTGCTTATTGTATACTGAGATATAAAGCGTGACCTTGTCAAGAGGTTCTCTGCATTGGTCAATCCCAACTTGGTGGGTTCCTAGACAATAAGCTGATTCCAAAGTACCTCCCCCTGTCCTCTTCCTGGGACCACCAGCTATATGTAGGAAAAACGCAGGGAATTGTTTATATTTACTGGTCCATTGTTTGACCATTAAGTGGTTCTGACTCTCCTTTTCTTCCCCTCTTTATCTGTTTTCCTGTTGCCTCCCCACCCAACCCTGTTATTTTGTTCATACCTTTATCCCGACTTCTTTTTACTACCCTCCGAACCCTGTTATTCTATAGTTAAAAATTATTAATAGTTATGTTTGAAAATCTATTTTGTTACTGTTAAATCTAATAAAAATTGAAAAACTAGAATCTATAGGAATCGGACCACTACTCCAGAGAGCTTTTGTCTGACCAAGACATGGGTATCTCCAGCTACAGACCCGCTCTAACTTTATAGTGGGAATATAAAGGTGGTTTATCATCTGGACATCCCCTTTAAGCCCCTAGATGGTGGGTGATCTAGTCTGGAAGGTTCTTGTAATGATGTATGTACGGGATCATGGCATTCCTTACACCAAACTAATGTTGGTAACTCTTGGTTATACGGCTGTGGTGGCGCTTGGTAAAACCCCCGGCAATCAGCTTTTCTCATCAGGAGAAGCTGCTGGAGCCATACTTGGTCTGGTTATTCATGTACTGGATGAAGGAGTTGAGATCTCAAGATCTACTTGATGTAAGGCTCTTGCTTTCCTCATGAGAGCCCCTTTTTAATGGAATTGTTGACGCTAACGCACCCTTACCGTACAAATTAGCGTAACGTAAGCTGATCCCGCAATTAATGACTAGTTTGGCCGAGAGTCCATGTGTGGATCCCCCAACAGACGATTGTTGGGAGATCACTAGCCGGCAAATCTTTTTTTTTTTTTTTTTTTTTTTTTTTTTTTTTTTTTTTTGAACTGACGATCCTTTTGTTCTCCCACAGAGAAGACCTCGCCAGAGTTGTCTGCCAGAGACTTAGGGTACAGTTACACGTAGCGATGCACCAGCGATCCCGACAATGATATGGATCGCTGGTGCATCGCTAAGTGGTCGCTAGTGAGCTGCCACACAGGCAGATCTCACCAGTGACATAGCAGGGGTCGCTACTTACCTGTCAGACGCAGCGATCCTGGCATCCTCCCGCCCGCGTCCACGCCTCGCTCGTCTGCGCCACAGGAAGCCCAGCAGGAAGTGGCCGACGAGGAATGGTCCAGGGAGTTCTCACGCTACCAACGATGAGCAGCGGGTCGGAGGTAAGTATCACATGCAGCAATATCGCTGCAACGTCACAAAATCGGTGACTTTACAGCGATATTGCTAGCGATATCGCAGTGTGTAACGGGGCTTTACTCATACAGCACATGAGCACTCCCTTGTATGGGAGTTGGGAGGATGGCTGCCAGCGGAACCATTGTTCAGCTGACGGTTATCTAAGTGTATTGGGGGATTTAGTTTTGCATAGCGGGTATGACTAAGCACCCAAAGGAGAAGGGCCCCTGAAATTCATGAGCATTAACTTGCTAGCTGGGGGCAGCCTACTTATGTCCTATGCTGTGACACCCTACCGGTCTCGACAAGGATCCTGAAGGGCCTTATTTCAGTAGACCCATGTATATGCATTCAGTGGTTAGCACTGCAGCCTTGCAGCGCTGGGGTCCTGGGTTCAAATCCCACCAAGGACAACATCTGCAAGCATAAACGTCACTGCCTCAATCTTGTCTATGGGACTAGCAGAGTACAGCTCTCCACCAGTCCAATAGCCAAGTAATGGATCATATCACTAAGCTACTTTGGGGGTCTAACTGACCTCAGTTTTGGATTTAACTCCCTACATTGATACAAATGTGGTTTGGTCAAGTGCAACAAAATGATCTGCAACCTATAGCTGATCAGTACTGTAAAACTACAATTCTCAGCATGCCTGTCTGAAGTTGTAGCTTTCCATCTGATGTGACAGCTGGAGACTTCTGCTCTAAACTGAATGAAGAGTTGAGTGTTCCTCTCAGCCTCGTGCACACCTCAGATCCAAAATACTGCGCCCATAGAAATCTATTGGTCCTTACCATACTTCCATTATTTTCCCCTCTCCAATGACTAGTGTCGATCTGTATCTGGCCACCATTCGGCTAGCTTGATACTTGGCACCTGGAGTTAACAATGGGAGGAACTGTAGTTTGCTCGTTTAATATGCGTTTTCTTTACCTGGTGTAAATGGCGCTGTTCTCCTGAATCTGACGATTTTCTTGTCATCCTGTGCCTCTGTTCCTTAGACATGGCCCCCTCTTCCCTATAAGTCTTTTTAGCCAAGTAGGTGTGATCCTCTACTTCTTTGTCTTTTTAAGGACCACACCAATTGGCTAAAAGATTAGTAAAAGTGCATATATGGAAGAGGGGCCATATCTTGGGAATATAGAGGCACAGGAAAAAAAAACGTGTCAATTACACCAGGTAAGAGTGGGAGCTGGTTGTCTGGTGACGGGTCACCTTAAGTCTTTCGTGTACAATTTCCTGGTTGTGTGCGTCTCTCGTCTTCCCGTTTATCTCTGCTCTTTTTATTAAACTATTTGTCTTTCTTAAACGAGACATGAAGGTGGACTTTGCTCGGCTGTCTGTTATAAAGGTGAATGTTACCTAACAGCAGCATTCACAGGATCGTTGCCTTCACTAAGGAGTTTACAAGAGACATTACTGCAGCTTCACCATTAAAGACCCACTGTCGTTTGGGTACGGCATTGATTTGATTATAATAGGACATGATCGATCCTGCCGTTATGTGGGGAGACTTAATACTGAGTGTTCTGAAAGGGAACATTTTGCTCTGGGTGTAAAGTTCTTAAAATGATTGGAGGAAAAATATGACCTTAAAGGGGACCTTTTAACTACGTGTCAATTATTTTTTTTTTTTCTTATTTTATTCCCACTAATCCCCTAAGGTGATATATATATATTTGGACAAAATGGAAACACCTAACGTGTTTTGGCATCATAATCTTCGAACATGTTATAAACATGCAAACCGTGACATATGGTAATGTTTTGTAGTTGATTTGTGTGATGTGTATGTAAATTAACTGTTTGTTTTGCAGAATTGTAAGAACATTGATGAGAACCTGATACCAATGGCAGACCTCTCGGATTTTCAAAGAGGCCAAATTGTTGGTGCTCATATGGCAGGTGGTAGTGTAACAAAGTGCCCGAATGCTTGGCGTGTCAAGAGGTACTGTCTCCAAAGTAATGACTGCGTTTGAAAGAGAAGGAAAAACGTCCGCCGCAAAGCACAGGTCCGGCCGAAAGTCGAAGTTGACTGAGAGAGACCGTCGGACTCTAAAGCGAATTGTGAGAGAGGATCGCAAGACCACGGCTCCGAAAATCACTGCTGAGCTCAATGAACACCTACAGAATCCAGTTTCCACGAAAACTGTTCATCGGGAGCTGCACAAATCTGGATTCCACGGAAGAGCCGCAATTCGAAAACCACTGCTCTCAATGACACGTTTCCAAGCATTTAGAGTGGTGTAGAAACCTCCAGAATTGGTCCCTCGAGCAGTGGAAACATGTGATATTCTCAAATGAATCATCGTTTACCCTATTTCCGACCTCCGGCCGAGTGTAGGTTTGGAGACAGCTGAAAGATGCATTCCATCCAGACTGCCTTCTCCCAACCGTAAAACATGGCGGAGGTACTGTGATGATCTAGGGTGGTATTTCGTGGAGATTCACCGGGCCAATGATATCCCTTCATGGAAGAATTAACAGCCGCGATTATTTAGGCATTTTGGGCGACCAAGTGCATCCTATGGTTCAAGCACTGTTCCCGGAGGGGAACGCCATCTTTCAGGATGATAATGCACCAATTCATACAGCTAGAATCGTTAAAGCATGGCACGAGGAACATTGTAATGAAGTTGAGCATCTCATCTGACCCCCACAATCCCCAGACCTCAACATTATTGAGCATTTATGGTCGATTTTAGAGATTCAAGTTAGACGTCGATTTCCGCCACCATCGTCGCTCAAAGAACTGGAGGGTGTTTTAACTGAAGAATGGGCTAAAATTCCTTTGGAAACAATTCACACCTTGTATGAATCCATACCTCGGAGAATTGAGGCTGTAATCACCGCAAAAGGTGGACCTACACCATATAAAACTAACTTTTGTTGATGTTTCCATTATTTTGTCCAACGTGTGTGTGTGTGTGTGTGTGTGTGTGTGTGTGTGTGTGTGTGTGTGTGTGTGTTAAAAAAAAAAATATATATAATTATTTTTTTTATATATATAGCAGCACCCTGTGAATGCCAAGACATATGATGTCAATGGAAATAAAAACTTCCAAATGCTCTGTCCCTCAGCAAGATGTACTTACAAAAGCGAAGGTTCTTAGCGCATGGTTTGGCCAATTCATGTGTGCCCGTCAACTGCGGCAAGGTGACACTTCTCTGACGGGTCCTGTCTGAACCCTACTATATATGCCACTTTCAGGTTAAAAAAAAACAAAAAAAAAAAAAAACCTACTATAATGGACAAAAATGTCTCTCCTGGGCTGCAAGCGTACAAGTGAATGGGCTAGTAGAACTGGTTGAGAACACCTGCAGGTTAATGGGAGGAGTGCAAGGGTCAAGCAGAGGGAGTCACACCCCCCCTATATTTCGCTATACAAAAAAACCTGACCAGCACCTTCCAAGTGTGACTAGGTGCAAGCTGCAGTGACTGCAAAACATATATAAAAAAAAAAAAAAAAAAAAAAGCACAGCAGCACCCTGTGAATGCCAAGACATGTGATGTCAATGGAAATAAAAACTTCCAAATTCTCTGTCCCTCAGCAAGATGTACTTACAAAAGCGAAGGTTCTTGGCGCATGATTTGGCATATATATATAAAAAAAAATTAAAGGCACATATATTGGATTAGGGGGTAATTTTTATGGTCTTTGCAAGGAGACTTGGCTCTGTGATGACACAGAGTAGCATAAAGACACGCCCCTGAGGATCCTGTCTCACATCCCCTTTGTAGAGACCATAAAAATTACCCATATATCTGGGACCACATATTGGATTAAAAAAAAAAAAAAACCCTCAGGAATACTCGCGTAGCAGCTGAAATAAAATGAGAGCAAACACTGCAGAGCCCCACCATAACTGTTTATATAGGGGTTGTCTAGCCACATTCACTCCAAATCTAACAGAAAGCATGTATCTGGAAATGCCAGTGAAGATCAAGACAAATGTCCAACGCCCAGTGTTGTGTATGATCTGGACGGCTATCTTGCCAGTGTTACGCCCAGTGTTTCTTCCTCTGATATCAGATTGGGTGGGAGCGACTTCTTTTGTAGTAAGGTTCTTACCACATGTTTTCCTGTATGATGGCGACAGTATTCGCCACACCAGTAACGGCCGGGCTCTGTGGTCGCTGCTTATAATTGCTAATGGGTAACTCTGCACGACATGTTTGGTTATTATATTTACTTATCTTTTCATAGCCGGGAAGATTTCCAAAGGATTCCAGAACTGGCCATTAACCCATTGGGAGATCGAATTATTAATGCATTCTTCCCAGAAGGGTAAGGTTTGTAGTGCTTTGGACGCACTGGCTGGCTTCCCTTAAAGGGGTTATTCCCAACTTCCTAAATATGTGTTTTTGGATACAGCTTGTAAATACAAACCATTTTCTACTTTTTACAATTTTCAGCTGTTCTTGAAATTATTAACCAGTTGTTGGAATATAAAGAAAACTGTCAATCCCAAGTACATATGTACCAGGAAAGGGTTCATCTGGCACCGTCCAGAGGTGATGACATTACTGTCCCCACACACCCGCCGAGAGGCGTGCACCATCTTCATGTGTGCTTCTCACAATAGGACATGTCTGGGGTCATAACTTGAACAACTTGGCTCACTTCTGGATCTGCCAGTGAGCAGTGCCAGATAATCCCCTTTAGGCTATGTGCCCACGGTGCGTGTTAAAACGCACACCAAAAACCGGACTCCTTCCCAGAAATCGCACGTTTTTTTTCCGCGCGATTTCACCGCGATTATGATCACGATTTTCGTGTGCGATATTCAAGCACTTTCCAAGCGATATGAAGCATCGCTTGGAAAGTGATTGACAGGTTGGTCACACTTGTCAAACATAGTGTTTGACAAGTGTGACCAGGTTTTTACTATTGAGGCCGCCTATGCGACCTCAATAGTAAAAGATAGAATGCTAAAAAAAAATCGGTGTATATTTACCTTCCGGCGTCCCGCGCTGCCATCCCGGGCCTCAGCGTTCCCAGTAATGCCTTGCGAGACCTGTGATGACGTAGTCTCGCGTTGCTATAGCGACCTCGCGAGACCACGTCATCACTGGACCGTGCCGCGAGGCATTACTGGGAATGCTTAGGCCGGGAATGCAGCGCGGGACGCCGGAAGGTAAATATACCCCGATTCTTTTTTTTTACCGGGGTATGGTACCCAGGACCTGGAGGACAGTCTCCTCTCCTCCACACCGTGGGTACCAACCGCACATGAGACGCTTAACTTAGCGCATGGTGGGCATAGCCACATGCGGGAAGTAAGCGATTCTCATGCATTCCTATGGGTGCGGAATCGCGGCAATTCTTTGCGATTCCGCACAAAAGAATGAGGATGCGGGGTTTTTTTTTTTGTTTTTTTTTTTCCGCGATGCGATTCCGCTGCGGAAAAAAGCGCAGCATTAGCGCGGAATGCCATAGGAATGCATGGGGGGCGTTCTGTACACGATTTTTAAACGTTTTCGCGCCGAAAATCAAGGCAAAAACGCTTAAAAATCGCTACGTGGGCACACAGCCTTAAAATTGAAATATAGAATATCTGTAGTTTTTTTTTATTTTTTTTTTTATTTGTTTGTTTCTTGTATATTAATTTTAGGGAGGACCAGGTGAATTTCCGTGGATTTATGAGGACACTAGCTCACTTCAGACCCATTGAAGATAATGAGAAATCAAAAGATCTTGCCGGCTCTGAGCCCCTGAACAGCAGAAATAACAAACTGTTGTGTAAGATTTTGTTCTGCCCTAAATTCTCTTCTCTTTAAAAAAAAAACCAATGAAATTGTTAATTACAAAATCCTTAAAAAGGGAACATTAAGTGATGAAATCTATTCCCAGCAATGAGCTTTAATTCTTTTTTTTTTTTTTCTTCATTTCTGTACTCTGCCTCACTGTCAGCTTTGGCTGGAATTGTAGTGTGACTTGTTCACTTGTATGGGGCTGAACTGCAATACCAGTTAATGGCTGAGTGGCGCTGTTCCTTAAAGATTAAGGGTATGTGTACACGCTGCAGATCTGCAAGAGATTTACAGTACAATGTTATTCTATGGTAAGAAAAAACGCTGTGCGCATGCTGCGTAAAAATCCTTGCGGAAAGGTTTTTTTTTTTTTTTTTGTTTTTTTTTCCCGCAGCACGTCAATTCTTTGTGCGGATTCTGCAGCGTTTTTACACCCATTCCATGATAGGAATCCATAGGTGTAATAACGCAGGCGAAATCCGCACAAAATCTGCATAAAGCGTGGATTCTGCCAAAAAATGCAGATTCCGCACAGCAATCCGCAATGTGTGCACATACTAAGATTGTCACAATTTAGGGTGACTGTTACTTTCCAACTAGATGTTTTCTGAATGTGAAACGACCATTTTATTAAGAATTTTCCCTTTCTTATAGTTGCTTTTAGGCTTTACGACCTGGATAAAGATGATAGAATCTCTCGAGAGGAACTCCTGCAGGTAAATTATTCTAACAAATGTGATGGCTATAAACCTATGTTTGTTATTACAATACACTACCGTTCGAAAGTTTAGGGTCACTTAGAAATTTCCTTATTTTTGAAAGAAAAGCACACTTTTTTCCAATGAAGCTAACATTAAATGATTCAGAAATACTCAATACATTGTTAATGTGGTAAATGACTATTCTAGCTGCAAACGTCTGGTCTGTAATGCAATATCTTCATAGGTGTATAGAGGGCCATTTCCAACAACCATCACTCCAGTGTTCTTATGGTACTTTGTGTTTGCTAACTGTGTAAGAAGACTAATGGATGGTTAGAGCACTCCTGAAAACAGTTTACTTCACACTAGACCTTGAAAATCAAGGTCCCAGAGTCTGGAGGAAGAGTGGATAGGCACACAATCCAAGCTGCTTGAGGTCTAGCGTGAAGTTTCCACAATCAGTGATGGTTTGGGGAGCCATGTAATCTGCTGGTGTAGGTCCACTGTGTTTTATCAAGACCAAAGTCAGCGTATCCGTCTACCAGGAAATTTTAGAGCACTTCATGCTTCCCTCTGCCGAAAAGCTTTTTGGAGATGGAAATTCCATTCTCCAGCAGGACTTGGCACCTGTCCACACTGCCAAAAGTACCAATAACTGGTTTGCAAACAGGATCTCTGTGCTTGATTGGCCAGCAAACTCGCCTGACCTTGTCAAGAGGAAGATGAGAGACACCAGACCCAACAATGCAGACGAGCTGAAGGCTGCTATCAAAGCAACCTGGGCTTCCATAACACCTCAGCAGTGCCACAGGCTGATCGCCTCCATGCCATGTCGCATTGATGCAGCAATTGATGCAAAAGGAACCCGGACCAAGTATTGAGTGCATTTACTGAACATACGAAGAAGAGTGGTAGTTATGGGCGACTCACTACTAAGAGGCACGGAGGCAACTATCTGCAGGCCGGACATAACCGCACGAGAAGTATGCTGCCTCCCAGGAGCAAAAATCAAGGATGTGGCCAACAGGATACCAACTATCCTCAAATCCAAGGACGACTACCCTTTCCTACTGATACATGTAGGCCCAAACAACAAGGCAAGAAATGACCTACCAACTATCTGCGAAGACTCTGAAATTCTGGGGAAGAAAATAAAGCAACGGAATGTACAGGTTGTTTTCTCATCAATCCTCCCAGTCGATGTTCATGGCATCAGAAGATGGAATAGGATACTAGAGGTGAACAACTGGCTACGACGGTGGTGCAGGCAGCAAGGATTTGGATTCTTGGACCATGGCGTGAAATACCTCTACAATGGACTTCTCGCAAGAGATGGGATACACCTCACAAAACCTGGGAAACACACATTCGCCAGAAGACTTGCCACACTCATCAGGAGGGCTTTAAACTAGAAGAAGAGGGGATGGGAGGAAAAACAGCAGACAAGAACATGCAGTAGAAGGACAAACTAATCAAGGATACTAGATGTGGTAAAGAGGACCCAAGACAGGGTACTCAGAAGGAAGCTAAGAAAAAGGAAGCAAAACTTCTTTCCTGCATGCTGACCAACGCAAGAAGCCTGACCAATAAGATTGAAGATCTGGAGTTGGTAATAGGAAAAATACGACATAGTAGGAATAACTGAGACATGGTTAGACGACAGCTATGACTGAGCGGCTAACTTGCAAGGATATGATTTGTTTAGGAGGGATCGTAAAAAAAAAAAAAAAAAAAAAAAAAAAAAGGGGTGGAGTCTGTCTATATATATATATAAAGTCCACTTTAAAGCCCACACTAAGAGAAGATATACAAGAGGGAAATGAAGAGGTGGAGTCTCTATGGGTTGAGATACAAGGAGGGAAAAGTAATAAAATCCTCATAGGGGTTTGTTATAAGCCACCAAATATAACAGAAGCCACTGAAAATGTATTATTGAAACAAATAGACAAAGCAGCAAATGACAATGAGGTGATTATTATGGGGGACTTCAACTACCCAGACATAGACTGGGAAACTGAAACCTGCGTATCTCAGAAAGGAAACCAGTTTGTCAGTGACCAAGGATAATTATCTGTCACAACTTGTGCAGGGCCCAACTAGAGGGACAGCCCTTCTGGACTTAATTTTAAGCAACAGGCCAGATAGAATAACAGAAGTGCAAGTCGATGGGCACCTAGGGAACAGTGACCACAATATAATACAATTCCACTTGTCCTTCAGTAAGGTGCCCTGGAAGGGAGTTACAAAAAACGCTGAATTTCAGGAAAGCAAAGTTTGATCAGCTTAGAGAGGACCTTCGCCGAATTGATTGGGACAATGTCCTCAAAAATAGGAGCACAGAAAATAAATGGGAAATATTTAAATCAGTTTTACACACCCACTGCGAGCTAGCCATACCGTACAGAAATAAAAGGGCTAGGAACAGGACAACGCCAATGTGGCTAAATAAGGATGTAAAAAGGGCAATAAATAACAAGAACAAGGCATTTAGGAAGCTAAAACAAGAAGGCAATGAAGAAGCATTAAACAGTTATAGAGAAAAAAATAAAATGTGAAAAAAAACAAATACATTTAGCAAAAGTGGAAACTGAGAGACTCATTGCTAAGGAAAGTAAAACAAACCCGAAACTATTCTTTAATTATATAAACCGTAAAATTGGTGGTGTCGGCCCTTTAAAGAACAATGAGGGTGAAATAGAGAGCGATGTGGGAAAAGCAAATGTTTTAAATACTTTTTTCTCAACAGTGTTCACACAGGAAAAGGATTTGCCAGGGGAAATGCAGAGTGATAATGTAAACTCCCCATTAAGTATTACCTGCCTAACCCAGGAAGAAGTGCAGAACTGCCTTAGTAGGATTATAATTGACAAATCACCAGGCCCTGATGGCATTCACCCTCAGGTATTAAGGGAGTTAAGTAATGTGATAGACAGGCCTCTATTCCTTATATTTAAAGACTCTATAGAAACAGGGTCTGTTCCTTTTGATTGGCGGCGAGCAAATGTGGTACCAATTTTCAAAAGGGGTGTAAAAGGGAACCTGGAAACTACAGTATAGGCCGGTAAGCTTAACATCTGTTGTGGGTAAAATTTTTGAAGGGTTTCTAAGGGATACCATTATGGAATATCTCAATGTTAATAAATGTTTAACTCCATATCAACATGGATTTATGAAGGATCACTCCTGTCAAACTAGCCTGATCAGCTTCTATGAGGATGTAAGCTCTCAAATGGACCAAGGAGAATCATTGGATGTCATTTATCTCGACTTCTCTAAAGCATTTGACACTGTCCCACATGAAAGATTGGTAAGTAAGATGAGGAAGCTTGGGCTAGGGGGAAATGTGTGTAGATGGGTAGGTAGCTGTCTTAGTGATAGAAAACAAAGAGTGGTTATTAATGGTGCATATTCAGATTGGGCCAGGGTTACCAGTAGGGTACCACAGGGTTCTGTATTGAGCCCCCTACTATTTTATATATTAATGATCTAGTGGATGGCTTACACAGTAAAATATCAGTATTTGCAGATGATACAAAACTATGTAAGGTAGTTAACACAAAGGAGGACAGTTTGCAACTACAGACAGATTTGAGTAAATTGGAGAATTGGGCTGAAAAATGGCAAATGAGGTTTAACACAGATAAGTGTAAGGTTATGCACATGGGAAGGAGAAACAGATGCTACAATTACTTACTAAAGGGGAAACTGCTGGGGAAATCAGACGTGGACTTAGGCATCTTAGTCAATAAGAAGCTAAATTGGAGTGCCCAGTGTCAGGCAGCTACCACCAAAGCAAATAGGGTCATGGGATGCATTAGAAGAGGTCTGGGGACACGAGATGAAAACATAATTCTCCCTCTGTACAAATCACTCGTCAGACCACACTTGGAGTATTGTGTGCAGTTTTGGACGCCGGTGCTCAAGAAAGACATTACTGAACTTGAAAGGGTTCAAAGGCGGGCTACTAAAATGATAAATGGAGTTGGTTCACTACAATACCCAGAAAGGTTATCAAAATTAGGTCTATTTACTCTAGAAAAGAGAAGACTTGGGGGAGACCTAATATATATGTACAAGTATATCAGAGGGCAATACAGAGGTCTCTCCAATGAACTGTTTGTACCAAGGACTGTGACAAGAGCAATGGGGCATTCTCTTCGTTTGGAGGAAAGACCATTTCTGCACCAGCATAGAAGAGGGTTCTTCACGGTAAGAGCAGTGAGGCTCTGGAATTTTCTTCCTGAGGAAGTGGTGATGGCCAACTCACTGAATGAATTTAAGAAAGGAATGGATGCTTTTCTTGTGAGTAACAGTATAGAAGGTTACGAATAACAGAATATTATAGGTAGATGGTTGACCCAGATTAGGGGAAGGAATTTTTTTCCCTATGGAGAAAATTGGCTTCTGCGCTCTGGGTTTTTTGCCTTCCCCCAGGATCAACAATGCAGAACAGCTGCACTAAAAATAGGCTGAACTAGATGGACATAAGGTCTTCCTTCAGCCTTCAAAATTATGTTAATATGTTACATTTCAGTAGGCCAACATTTTTCAAGCTGGAGTTATAAAGTATTCTAATTTACTGAGATAATGACTTTTGTGTCTTCATTGGCTGTAAGCCATGATCATTAACAGAAATAAACATGTGAAATAGATCACTCTGTAATGACTATATAATCTAATTTTGTGAGATGGGACCAGCAACCGGCGCAGATGAATGCATGAGTTTGTGGTAACACTGGAGTGCTACAAGCAATCTTGAGCACTTATTTGCACCTGTAAGAAGCTGTGGCTATGGCATACGTATGTCACCAGATTGTGTGTAATTGTATCATAGAGATGAACAATGATGTGACTAAATGAAATTTCTTGCAATTCAATGTGTGCTGGACTGGTGCAAGGAGCTGCTTTTGTTTTCTTTTTGCTTTCCAGACTGCGCCACCTGTCCTGAGGTGTATGCTTTTCATTCTAGCCTACACTCTTCTATTGTCGTGATGTATGGTGCTATATCGTACAACTACACAGTAATTGCTGTAGTATTCCCCCTATTCTAGGTCCTGCGGATGATGGTGGGAGTGAACATATCAGATGATCAGCTGGGAAGCATTGCTGACCGCACTATCCAGGAGGCCGACCAGGATGGAGACTGTGCCATTTCCTTCTCTGAATTTGTCAAGGTCTGCACTTGTTTCTCATAATTCGTTATTTTCCCTTGTTATGTGATGTCTTATCTAATACATTTAATTACACTCTGCGTTCAGCGCTGGTGCCAAGCTGCACATGGATGGGGAGGGGGTCACTTCTATTGTCAACTCTTTACCATGGACAGGTGGATTAAGCAATGGGGATTTTTCTTGTTCATTTAAAAAAAAAAAAAAACTTGTTTTTTTTCTTTACAGGTTCTGGAGAAGGTAGATGTCGAGCAGAAAATGAGCATCCGATTCTTACACTAACCCATCCGGACTGCACAGATGAATCCAGCAGTACAGAGCGGGCCAGGGTAATCTTTGGCGGATTGGCTTATGCCTGTATATGAGGGCGAGCTCAATCCAAAGCACAACACTACTGCCACAATGTTTCCTGTCTGACGTGCTACTGTAACTCTAGCAGTCATAAGTCACTATTTATAATTTTTCTTTTTTTTTGCTGTAAAAACTGTAGCATATGCAAACCCAGACCAAAAAAAGCAGCGGCTATCAAATGATTTGCAGTCTTGCCCGTGCCTTTTTTGTTATGTTGTAACTGTGTAGAAAGTGGTATCATTAAGCTTAAGGCCAAACTTGTCTTCGTTATGATCATGACAAATAGTTCTGGTGAGTGTCTGCTCCTTCTGGAAACTGTATATTTAATCAGCACGTGGACACTTGTAACTGTAAATAAAGTTTTGAGAATGGAAAAAATTAGTAGCTGTAGTTGACTTTACCATTAACATGTTTGAAGTGAGAGGGTCCTACCCCTGGGATCGGGGCTATGGAATGTGAGGTGGAGCCAATATAAAATGTACTGACTCTTGACTCCTAAAATATATAATAAATTGGGTACAGTTGTTCAATGCAGTTTGTGGGGAATATTTTTTTCATAAGAATTTGGGAAAGTTATGAAATGTCCTATTCCTAATCTAAGATAGACTTTTAGCTGAGATGAATCTGTGCTGCAATTTATGTTCAGAAGTAGTGAGGCTCCTCCTCTACAGAAGGGGAAAAATAACAAACACACACGGAAGGAATGCCTGCATTCATCTCAGAACTTTTGGAGTGAACAGGAAAGCAGGATTAAGTTAAGTACTTCTTAAAGCATATCTAAACTTTAAATAAACTGCATAAATCAATAGTCCATTATATGTTGTCTATGTATGCTTGATGATTTAGTTTGTTTTTCCTCTTAGCTCCTGTTTCAAGAAATTAGCTGCTCTGATGACTTGTATACACTATACATAGAATATAAGGGGAAAAACTGTTTTCTAACATCTCAAATTCGGAAATACGTAACAGGATCGATGGGGATATAAATATATTTTTGTGTGTGCGTTCTGGAATATGATTCAGCACAAAAATGCTCCCTCCCTTCTCCCCTCTTCACTGGAAGAAATATGATGTGAAGCATTTAGTGAGCTGTACCTTGAGACAAGCCTGCCACTGAAAGTTCTGAGTAAAACTATCTAATATATTTTACAAATGTTATGCTTATCTGTCCTATTGATTTATGCAAAGATTGTTTTCTTTCTATCCTAAATTATGCAATGCATGATTCCCCATTCTTGCAAGAATTTTTTACAGGACAATTTATTTTCAAAGAGAATTTACATAATTACAAAATATTTAAGAACCATCTTATGAAGTCAACTGTGTTTGATCATTTCACAGTGGCTCAAGATAAAAAAAAAAAAAAACCAAAAAAACTTTGTGTTGGTGTATAAGTGACCCAGATGAAAACAAATGCTGTGATGCCAAAATCAGTGCATACTCCTTCAGTGATAAAAATGCTCCTTCAAGAGCTTTCTGTCTAAAAAGACATTTACAATGCGGTCACCCAGAAGATTGAAAAGCATCACAGCAGCACCAAGATACCGGAGCCCAGCCTTCCCGTCAGGCAAAGGAGGAGGAAAGCACGACTCAAACAGTTACAGTAACTTTGCCACTTACAAAATATTTTGTAACAATGACAGCATATGTGTTTAAAAGACAGCTCATCGAGCTTGCTGTGTACCATTATCGTTATTTGCACTACCAGCTTTTACAGATCTTAATGTATTAAAAAATTAGTGAGTTAAGAAGCCCTTAACCAAAAGGAAGATCTTAAGACTCTCTAGACGCTTTGTTTCTTAAAATGGATACCTGCACAGTACACACGTCACAGAGTGAGCTATTTTGCTATCAATATTCGATATGTTTGTGGCAACAACAAAAATTGTTACTAAGACTGTGGCAGTAAAAGATACTAAAGCTCATCATAGCAGCCAGTTTCTCCAGACCTTAGTGGAAAAAATTCTGCAAGATTATGAACTCACAAAAGAACAGGTTCTTGCTATTGTAACTGATAATGCTTCAAACATAGGTACAATTAAACTAATGAATGAGAATAATGAAGGTGAACAGTAGCTAGAAGAACACTTCACATTTAGTATGTTGGGAGATGGAAGGCCACAGTCCTGTTCCCATAATGGAGGAACAAACTGATATTACTACGGAAGAACAGCAAAATGATTTTTTTACAATTACCATATATACTAGTGTATAAGCGACCCCCCCCCCCCCCATAATTTTGCCACAAAAAATTGGGAAAACTTATTGACTCATGTCTAGGCCTAGGGTGGAAAATGCAGCAGATACTGGTAAATTTCAAAAATAAAAAGATACCAATAAAAGTAAAATTAAGACATCAGTAGGTTAAATGTTTTGGAATATCCAAATTCAATCAGGAGCCCTATATAATGCTCCATACAAAATACACCCCATAGAATGCTGCACAAAGGTTAATAATGGCCCCATAAGATGCTCCATAGAATAATATGCCCCATATAATGCTCCATGAAGGTTATGGCCCCATATGCTGCTCCATAGACAGTGGCGTAGCAACTGTTTGTGGCGCCCGGGGCGGTCGAAATATTTGCCGCCCCTTTGGTCGTTGATAATTCTGAAGCATCCGAAGAGCCCACACTAAACTCAAAGATCTAATTTTTAGTCTGCTACTCTCTGCTATTATTTCTAAATTTCTAGACTTTCATCTTCTTGCAGTTCTCTACATATATATATGTATGTATTAGCTTGATGATGCTGGATGAAGACCTAATGGCTCTTTTAATAATAATTTTTAATAATGTGACAGGAAAAAAAAAGTACAAATTATTTTGGCGGACACTGACAGCTTGGGGGCCCCTGTGCAAGAAATGGGTCCGGGCCCCCCTCCTTTTATGGCGTCAAAGCTACGTGTGTGTGTGTATATATACATATATAGATAGATATTATATAGCCACACATACAGGTGTGTATATATATATATATATATATATATATATATATATATATATATATATATATATATTACATAGTCTCCTTTATTATGTATATTGCTTTCCCTTACACAGTGCCCTCTCTTGTTATGTACAGTACCGTCCCTTACATATTGGATTATATAGAGCCCTGTTATTTATTACATACCGTCCTGTCTTGTTGGCTGTATAATGCAATGATGGCTGATGGAGCATGGGAAAGCTTCCTTTCTAATGGAGGAGCTGATGGACTGGAAGTTTGGTCACCGGCTCCTCGATCAGCAGTCATTTTATATCTAAAAAGAGAAGGGACTATGTAATAAAAGTGGGCACTGTAAATAACAAAATTAACAAGAATACACTATGTAAGAGACAGCACTATACATAACAGCAGAGGAAGCTATATAATAAGGGACGGCATCATATATAACTAGAGAGGATGATACGTAATAAGGGATGGTGTTATACATAATAAAAGAGGAAACTATGTAACTAAGGATGGTGTTATACAGAATTAGTGAGTACACTATATACTAAGGGACTGTGTTAGACATAATAAGCGATAATGTCTTCCTCCACCTCCCCCTGTTCCTAAGGCCATTATAAGTCCCCCTTCCTCCCATCCCAATCCCCCACACCCCTCATTGTCCTCCTCCCCTCGCATCCCATTATTGTCCTCTCCTCCACCCCATCATTGCCCTCTTTACCACCTCCATCATTTTCTTCTCCACCACTATCTTTGCTTTCTCCCCCACCACCTCCATCATTTCCTCCTCCTCCACCACCATCACTGCATTCTCCCCCACCACCCCATCATTGCCCTCCCATCATTGCCTGCTCCATCACTCCCATGATTGCCTTCTCTGCATCACCCCCCTCATGGCCTTCTCCCATTACCCCCTCATGGCCTTCTCCCATTACCCCCATCATGGCCTTCTCCCGTCACCCCAGGCATCATGGCCTTCTCTCCCCATCACGATCTTCTCATGTCCCCATCTCCTCCAGGGCCAGGCTAACCTACACACACATACCACCTCTCTCCTCTCACCTGTCCGCAGCATCGCCCACGCTTCCTCGCTCACACAGCAGCGATCGCTGAATGATGACGTCATTCAGCGGCGCTCCTCTGTGTCAAACAGGAAGCGCGGCCTCTGGGCAGGAAGCAGGACGGGTCCTTGCAGCTCCGCTCCTGCTATTCCCTCTTGCAGGCAGCGGAGCTGCTGTGATCGCTCCCTGCCCGCCACTGCAATGTGCCTCCGCGCTTCTCCCACAGGGTGGAATTGCTGCTGCCGCCGCGCCGCCCCCACACACGTGCCGCCTGGGGTGGACCGCCCCCCCCCCCCCCCAAGCCACTGCCCATATAATATGCCCCCATATGCTGTTGCAAAGAAAAAAAAAAAAATGCCATACTTGCCTCTCCTGCTCAGGACCCGGCACCTGAGATATTCACCTGTCCAGGGTCCATCGCTGCTCACCACTGTCTGCTAGCTGAACAGTCAATGACAGATGGCGCGGCGAGCACTAACCACGTCACCATACCCCCTGCTGGCTAAACATCACGGACACAGGAAGCAGCAGATGGCAGTGAGCAGCGTGGGAACAAGGACAGGTGAATATTGCTATACTCACCCGTCCTGAAACGTCTCTGCGGTCTCTCTTCTCCACTGTCTCCCTTCCTGCCTTCAGCGGTCATGTGATACTGCTCATTACCACTCATGAATATGTGCATATTCATGAGTTTAATGAGCGGTACCACGTGACCGCTGAAGGGAGACAGTGGAGAAGCAGGGGGCTACAGAGTGCTAGGACGGGTATGATCTGTGACACCCCCTCCCCCGCTGACCCCCAGGTATATGACTCGTGTATAAGCCAAGAGGGGGACTTTCAGCCCAAAAAAATGGGCTGACAATCTCGGCTTATAGACGGTAGATGATCTTGTTGAAACTGCTTCACACCTCTTTCCTATTCATCACCTGCGCTGTGTTGTGCACACGCTGCAGCTGGCAATAAGAGAAAGTCTGCAAGAGGGACCTGCTGGAACTCTGACTAGCAAAGTGAGGAACAAGGCTACTGCTGCCAGAACCCCTAAAATTGATTCCATCTTGAAGAGACATGCTGGAAAAAGGGCAATTGTGGTTCAAGTCACTCGGTGGGGCAGCACTTATTTAATGATTTGAGCACTTGCTTGAGCTGAAACCCTTCCTTGTAGATATGCACAACCCTCAGGTAACACTGCATGAAGGTCAATGGACACAGGTGGCTGAATAGAAGGAATTGCTTCATCACCCATTCACAATGACTAAAAAGTTACAAGCTGAGTATTTAACTCCTGGCATTTTTATAAGGGAGTGGAAGAACTGGCTATTTTGCCTGTCCCAAATAGGAGGTTTAATCGCAGATGGCATTTCTGCTTCACTGAAACGGAGAGAGACACAGCTATTGGAAAATAAAAATGTTCTGGCAGCTGTTTATTGGACCCAAGACATCGTATATTGCTTGATGATCAACAGCTTACTAAAGGAAAAGAAGCTTTGACTGAGGTAGCAGATAGGATGAGTGGACTACAGGAGGACAGCCAGCCGCAAGAGGACTTGGGTCCTGACAGTGCTACTGCTGCCGTTTCATCCTCATCAGAAGAGGAGTTTGATTTCAACAAGTATTTGGAGGACATAGAGCAGGGAAAGCGTTGTGCAGGGAAAAAGATTCCACTCCCATAGAAAACAGAACTCTTCCACTTCTTTGAGAGCAAGTGAAAAATGTTGCTGAAATATGGTCAATTGTTCATCACCACCGACTCTGCACGAGCCAATTCCTTTATACCCTGAAATTGTTATAGAGATGTTGCCCATGTGGTTACGGTTTTGCCACCAACCCAAGTTGGTGTAGAGAGGTTCTTCTCTAGCCTTAACCCCTTAGTGACAGAGCCAATTTTTAAAATTCTGACCAATGTCACTTTATGTGGTGATAACTCTGGAACGCTTCAACAAATCCCATTGATTTTGAGATTTGTTTTTTTTCATGGCACATTATAATTTATGATAATGGTAAAATTAGGTCGATAAGTTTTGTTTATAAAAAGTTTCAGAAATGTGACAAATGTAAAAAAATTGCAATTTTTCAGAAGCTGAATATCCCTTTAATCTAGATGGTCATACCACACAAAAACATTAATAAATAACATTTCCCTCATGTCGACTTTACATCAGCACCATTTTTAAAATGCTAATTTTATTAGCCTTTTAGGAGGTTTAATAATGTAGACGCAATTTTTCATTTTTTCAAGGAAATTTACAAAATTTATTTTTTTTGAGGGACCTATCCAGGTTTGAAGTGACTTTGAAGGTCCTGGAAAACCCCAAATGTGATACCATTTTAAAAACAGCACCCCTCGACATACTGAAAACTGCTGTCAGGTAGTTTATTAACCCTTCAGGTGATTTTCAGGAATTAATGCAAAGTGGTATAGCCGGAATGAAAAAGTGTTTGTTTACCACCTAAATGTCACTAACTTCTGAACTGACCGCTATAGCCGGGAGACTCTAAGGCCGCTATTTGGCCATGAACTGCTATGGCAAACATCTGGACCACACAATCATGATCTCGGTGTGTAAATTAGATTAAAGCGGAAGCCCCCACAATCTATTATCCATTTATTTGATGTAGTCACTTTTGACAGCAGCAACTAAGGGGTTAAACAGATCTGGATGGTGCCAACACTAATCATTTGTGATACAGCAAGTTGTCAGCTATAGTGGACAGCCGACAGATGCTGGATGGTCACCTGTATGGGGATGATAGTCCCTTATATCTCAGGTCAGTAAAAAGACGTATTGGCGGTCATTAAGGGGTTAAAATAATGAGGTCATCTATGATGGAGGCAATACTATTCCTCAGAACAAATTCATAGACTGCACAATTGTTATTCAGTGTTTTTGTTGAAAACTGTTTTTTTTTTTTTCCCCACTTACCGCATAGTGTATAATTGTAAAGATGCAAGTTTTGTTTTGTTTTTGTGTTCTAAAGTTGTATTCCAATAATTATATTTTATCTAAATGGCTTGATTATTGTGTCATAATAATGATTAAAAGCCTGATATTACTATTTTACTAGAGCAAATTTATCACTTAAATTTAAACATGAGCCACGTATGAGGGAGTCGGTGTCATGAAAATTGAGGAGTCGGAGGTTTGGCTTACCGACTCCACAGCCCTGCCTGGGATACCCTTGATTAGAATGTGTCTGTATGCACTCGTGGATACAGCACGGCGTTCATGATCGGGGTGGCATGGGCATGTGGAGGTAATCAGAATGTGGAAAATAAAGGCCCTGTCACACATAGCGATCTCGCTAGCGAGATCACTGCTGAGTTACAAGTTTTGTGACGTAACAGCGATCTCACCAGCGAGATCGCTGTGTGTGACAGCGATCAGTGACCGGCCCCCCTGCCGGTATCGCTGATCGCTCTGGGAAACCTCTGGACTTTTCTTTGATCGCTGGTCTCCCGCTGGTCAGCATGCATCGCTGCGTGTGACAGGCGGGAGACCAGCGATCTGCTGGTAACTAACGTACACACCAGGTATCCAAGGGACGTGCGTCCCTTAGAAACCCGATGTGTACATTAGTTACCAGCTCCCTGAATCGGTGCGCTGGTAACTAACGAACACAGCGATGCCACGCGCTCGGCGTCGCTGTGCTGATCGCTGGTGAAGCTGTCTGTGTGACAGCTCACCAGCGATCCTGACACGTTGATATCGTTGTCGGGATCGCTGGTGAGTCGCTATGTGTGACTCCAGCTTAAGACACAGTGGGACTTATGGTTGGCCTGTATATGCCAAGGCCATAAGGATGTGTTCACATCTGCAGTGGTTTCTGTATACAATGGAAACCAAGATACAGTGCAAGCGATCTGTCATGCTGATCCCTGAAGGAATCTTACGTTGGGGTCTGTCTCACTTATGCCTCATGGGATTTAATTTTTTCTTTTTTTTTTTTTTTTTAAAGCAAATAACATTTACTTAAAATGACACAAGTACAGAACATTGCTGACATACTATAGATTTCTGAAGTACATTTCCTGGGGGTACCTTCAGCCCCCCCCCCCCCCATTGCGAAGATGATGTAAATATTGGTAAATTAGTTCTGAAGACTGCTTCCCCCCCTCCCCATTTTCTTATACCTGGTGTATTATGGCATACTAATATAAATTATATATGATCATTACATCTTTGAGGGTCTCAATTTCTTTTTGTTTCCCTGGTTTTTTTTTTTGTTTTTTTTTATATTCATTTTTCACCCAATGTGCTCTTTAACCCCTTCCCGACCTTTGATGCCACATAGGCGTCACGAAAAGTCGTGCCAAAACGACCCATGACGCCTATGTGGCGTCATGAATTGATTGCCCCCCTGCAGGTCGGGTGCCCGGGATCACTGAAAGGTCACCCGACACGCACAAAGAGGACACCTTAGAGTTAACCACAAGGGGCGTGGCTTAGCCCCCACGTGCCTACGATCGCTCTGATTGGCTGTTTTAGCGATTGTAATATTTCATCAATGAAATTTGATGAAATACTACAAAACCAGCCATTGCCGATGCTGAAATGGCATTGGGCATGGCTGGAGACACTGAACCCCCCCCCAACTGACTGACAGCGCCGATTGGCAGCCACTGTCAAAATCTGTTCCCCTCTCACCCTGCATGGTGGCTCTGGAGTCCCTCTGGCCATCTCGGTTTGCCGCCGTCCCGGATCATGGGTGCCGCCATCTTGGAAAATGGCGGGCACATGCGCAGTGCGCCTGCCGGGAATCTGCGGCGCTGCACATTCATTAATTTATTTTTATCACTTTTGCAGTGATCAAAATAAAAAAAAAAGTAAATCACCGCCCCCTTATCACCCCCATAGGTAGGGACATATAATAAAATAAAGAAAATATTTTTATTTTTACATTAGGGCTAGGGCTGGAATTAGGGTTAGGGTTGGAATTAGGGTTAGGGCCAGAATTAGGGTTAGGGGTGGGTTGGGATTACGGTTAGGCTTGTGGTTAGGGTTAGAGTTGGGATTAGGGTTAGGGGCGTGTTGGGGTTAGGGTTATGATTAGGGTTGGGATTAGGGTTAGGGGTGTGTTGGGGTTAGGGTTGGAGATAGAATTGAGGGGTTTCCACTGTTTAGGCACATCACAGGGTCTCAAACCGCGACATGGCGCCACCATTCCAGCCAATTTTGCGTTCAAAAAGTCAAACGGTGCTCCCTCCATTCCGAGCCCCGACGTGTGCCCAAACAGTGGTTTACCCCCACATATGGACTATCGGCGTACTCAGGAAAAATTGCACAACTTTGGGGGGTCTAACTTCTCCTGGTACCCTTGGGAAAATAAAAAATTGGGGGCTAAATAATTATTTTTGTGGAAAAAAAAATTATTTTTTATTTTCAGGGCTCTGCGTTATAAACTTCTGTGAAGCAGTTCAAAGTACTCACCACACATCTAGATTAGTTCCTTGGGTGGTCTAGTTTCCAAAATGGGGTCACTTGTGGGGGGTTTCTACTGTTTAGGTACATCAGGGGCTCTGCAAACGTAACATGACACCAGCAGACCATTCCATCAAGTCAGCATATCAGAACGTCACTACTTCCCTTCCGAGCCCCAACGTGTGCCCAAACAGTGGTCCCCCCCCACATATGGGGTGTCAACGTACTCAGGACAAACTGGACAACAACGTTTTGGGGTCCAAATTTATCCTGTTGCCCTTATGAAAATAAAAGATAGTGGGTTAGAAATCATTTTTTGAAGAAAAAAAAATATTTTTTATTTTCACGGCTCTGCATTATAAACTTCTGTGAAGCACCTGGGGGTTCAAAGTGCTCACCACACATCTAGATAAGTTCCTTCGAGGGTCTAGTTTCCAAAATGGGGTCACTTGTGGGGGAGTTCCAATGTTTAGGCACACAGGGGCTCTCCAAATGCGACATGGTACCCGCTAACGATTGGAGCTAATTTTCCAATCAAAACGTCAAATGGCGCTCCTTGCCTTCTGGGCCCTGCCGTGTGCCCAAACAGTGGTTTATGACCACATATGAGGTATTGGTGGGCTCAGGAGAAATTGCTCAACAAATTTTAGGATCCAATTTATCCTGTTCCCCATGTGAAAAAGAAAAAACTGTGGCTAAATAAAATTTGTGAAAAAAAGTTTTTGTTTTTTTTTGTTTTTTTTTTACGGATCAATTTGTGAAGCACCTGGGGATTCAAAGTGCTCACTGTGCATCTAGACAAGTTCCTTGGAGGGTCTAGCTTCCAAAATGGGGTCACTTGTGGGGAAACTCCAATGTTTAGGCACACAGGGGCTCTCCAAACGCGACATGGCAACCACTAAATATTCAAGCATATTTTCCATTCAAAAAGTCAAATGGCGCTCCTTCCCTTCTGAGCCCTGCCGTGCACCCAAGCAGTGGCTTATGACCACATATGAGGTATCGGTGTACTCAGGAGAAATTGCCCAACAAAATTTAGAATCCATTTTATCCTGTAGCCCATGTGAAACTGAAAAAATTGATGCTAAAAGAAAATTTATGTTGGAAAAAATAAAATGTCCATTTTTTTTTCCCTCCACATTGCTTTAGTTCCTGTGAAGCACCTGAGGGGTTAATAATCTTCTAGAACGTAGTTTTGAGTAGCTTGAGGGGTGCAGTTTTTAGAATGGTGTCACTTTTGGGTATTTTCTGCCATATAGACCCCCTCAGTGACTTCAAATGTGAGGTGGTCACTAAAAAAAAAAAAAAAAAAGTTTTGTAAATTTTGTTGTAAAAATGAAAAATCGCTGGTCAATTTTTAACCCTTACAACTTCCTAAGGCCTGGATCACACTTCCGTTTTTTAAATCCGTCCAAATCCGTCGTTTTCCGTTAAAAGGATCCGCCATGTTTTTGGCAGATCCATTTTTTTTTCCCATAGACTTGCATTAGCGGCTACCGCGGATCCGTCAAAAAAAAACATCCGGTAGCATCCATTTGCGGCAAAAAACGGAAACGGATCCGTTTGGCGGACGCAAAAAACGGATGTGTGAACCAGGCCTAACACAAAAAATTTGTTTCCAAAATTGTGCTGATGTAAAGTAGACATGTGGGAAATGTAATTTATTAACTATTTTGTGTCAGATAACTCTCTGGTTTAACGGAATAAAAATTCAAAATTTGAAAATTCCGAAATTTTTGCCAAATTTCCGTTTTTTTCACAAATCGCAAAAATTATCGACCTAAATTTACCACTAACATGAAGCCCAATATGTCACGAAAAAACATTCTCGGAATCGCTAGGATACGTTGAAGCGTTCCTGATTTATTACCTCATAAAGGGACACTGGTCAGAATTGCAAAAAATGGCCAGGTCATTAAGGTCAAAATAGGCTGGGTCATGAAGGGGTTAAGGTCATAAAAGACTTTGGAGTAGCATTTCAACATATTAGTACCAATTACAGGAGACATGCAACCTTCCAATTCTGTATACACAGTGCTTGTTCAACGATGGGGAAGGCAGCGCCTGAAATAAACCATCTCTGCTTTCTATCGGGAGGAGTCTGGCTGTGTCTGACTTCCAGCTCCTGCACAATGTCGTGCAGCTGCTTCACTATACAGTGATGTTTTAGAATGTCTCTATGGAGTAGAATGGGGACTGTTAAAGTGAATCAGAGATTTATTGCTGATATATAATTATACCCTATGGGATCTTCCAATACATCCAGTATTTGGCCACACAATTCCTGGAAATGATCAGTGTCTCTGTCAGAAAGGTTTTGTCTTCAGTAATCGGACTGTATTAGGGATCGATAAACAAGACAGGATTTTAGGTCTTGCATAATAGGATTCCTATAAGATCGTGTAGAAATTAACTACTTGGCTCAGTAACATTCTCTTTTTGGCTAGTAGATAGAGGAGGGAGGGGTGTCATGTGTGAAACTGGGAATACTGGTCAGAAGTCGGAAATCTGTGTAGCCTAGTTGTATGTTTGACGGTGAATATATCATTGTGTGGCCCTTGGAAATGTCCAGGGCCAGGTCTCACTGCTTGTCTAACATGGCTCCATCTTCTGCCTCTCAGTGCCTTTTAACCTGTGAATAAGTGATTTGGGACTGTGCCAGCAAGAGCTTGTACAAGAAAGAAATATGCCAAGTTGGTGGGGGCTCAATATGCATTCAAACATAACAGGTTCCCTACCTGGCATGAGGGATGTCAGCAGTGTAACATGTTTGTAAGACTTATTGTACTAATAGCCAAATATTACCAGAGACTCGCCAGTGACTGTCATCTTTGGAGGAGTTGTCAGTCCATTTTCTAATCGATCTGGTCCAGACTGTCATGATTTTTCAAGCTACACTATCCTTCCCCATTACACCTACAGATGCTGTTGTGACCTCCAAATTTAGATCCATATACATTAATATGGAAGCTATAACAGCTACCACTCTTCAGGGAAGGCTCCTACAAGATTTTGGAGGTATATGTGGGATTTTTTGCCCTTTTCGCCATATGAGCATTTACAGTTGTGCTCAGAAGTTTGGCATAATTTTTGTTTTGGCCTTTTTTACAGAGAATACGAATAACGCCAAATCTTTTTCTCCACTCATGGTTAGTGGTTGGGTGAAGCCACTTATTGTCAAACTGTGTTTTCAATTTTTAAATCATAATGACAACACAAAACATCCGAATGACCCTGATCAAAAGTTCACATACCCCATTTCTTAATACTGTGTGTTGCCCCCTCTAACATCTATGACAGCTTGAAGTCATTTGTGGTAGTTGTAGATGTTCTTTATTTTCTCAGATGGTAAAGCTGCCCACTGTTCTTGGCAAAAAAGCCTCCAGCTCCTGTAAATTCCTGGGCTATCTAGCATGAACTGCACGCTTCAGATCTCCCCAGAGTGGCTCAATGATGATATTGAGCTCAGGAGACTGAGATGGTCACTCCAGAACTTTCACTTTGTTCTGCTGTTGCCTTTTGAGGGGCAAGGAGCCATTACAGTGAATACCTCCTATATACATAGTATCCTCCCCTAGTAAAATATATATGTGCAGTGAGTACGTCCTATATAATGTAGTGCCCTCCCCTAGTGCTATATACAGTGTGTACCTGCTATGTATATATGTATAGTGCCGTCCCCTGCTGATACATATGTATATACAGTGAGAACCTCTTATGTGTCGTCCACTAGTGATATATATGTATATAAACAATGAGTACCTCCTATGTACTTACAGTGCCCTCCCCTAGTGATATGTATATACTGTGAGTACCTCTCCTGCCCTCCCCTAGTGATATATGTGTATACAGTGAGTACTTGCTATATACAGTATGCTCCCCTAGTGTTATATATGTATATACAGTACCTCCTATATGTATAGTGCAGTCCCCTACTGCTACATATGTATATACAGTGAGTACCTCCAGTATACAGTATCCTCCCCTAGTGCTATATACAGTACCTGCTATATATGTATAGCGCAGTCCCCTACTGCTACATAAGTATATACAGTGAGTACCTCCAGTATACAGTATCCTCCCCTAGTGCTATATACATAGTGTGTGCCTGCTATATATGTATAGCGCCGTCCCCTACTTCTACATATGTATATGCAGTGAGTACGTCCAGTATACAGTATCCTCCTAGTGCTATATACATAGTGTGTACCTGCTATATATGTATAGCGCAGTCCCCTACTTCTACATATGTATATGCAGTGAGTACCTCCAGTATACAGTATCCTCCCCTAGTGCTATATACATAGTGTGTACCTGCTATATTTGTATAGCGCCGTCCCCTACTGCTACATATGTATATACAGTGAGTACCTCCAGTATACAGTATCCTCCTAGTGCTATATACATAGTGTGTACCTGCTATATATGTATAGCGCCGTCCCCTACTTCTACATATGTATATGCAGTGAGTACCTCCAGTATACAGTATCCTCCCCTAGTGCTATATACATAGTGTGTACCTGCTATATATGTATAGCGCAGTCCCCTACTGCTACATATGTACAGTATATACAGTGAGTACCTCCAGTATACAGTATCCTCCCCTAGTGCTATATACAGTACCTGCTATATATGTATAGCGCAGTCCCCTACTTCTACATATGTATATGCAGTGAGTACCTCCAGTATACAGTATCCTCCTAGTGCTATATAAATTGTGTGTACCTGCTATATATGTATAGCGCCGTCCCCTACTGATACATATGTATATGCAGTGAGTACCTCCAGTATACAGTATCCTCCCCTACTGCTATATACATAGTGTGTACCTGCTATATATGTATAGCGCCGTCCCCTACTGATACATATGTATACACAGTGAGTACCTCCAGTATACAGTATCCTCCCCTAGTGCTATATACAGTACCTGCTCTATATGTATAGCGCAGTCCCCTACTGCTACATATGTATATACAGTGAGTACCTCCAGTATACAGTATCCTCCCCTAGTGCTATATACAGTACCTGCTATATATGTATAGCGCAGTCCCCTACTGCTACATATGTATATACAGTGAGAACCTCCAGTATACAGTATCCTCCCCTAGTGCTAAATACAGTACCTGCTATATATGTATAGCGCAGTCCCCTACTGCTACATATGTATATACAGTGAGTACCTCCAGTATACAGTATCCTCCCCTAGTGCTATATACATGGTGTGTACCTGCTATATATGTATAGCGCCGTCCCCTACTTCTACATATGTATATGCAGTGAGTACCTCCAGTATACAGTATCCTCCCCTAGTGCTATATACATAGTGTGTGCCTGCTATATATGTATAGCGCCGTCCCCTACTTCTACATATGTATATGCAGTGAGTACCTCCAGTATACAGTATCCTCCCCTACTGCTATATACAGTACCTGCTCTATATGTATAGCGCAGTCCCCTACTGCTACATATGTATATAAAGTGAGTACCTCCAGTATACAGTATCCTCCCCTAGTGCTATATACATAGTGTGTACCTGCTATATATGTATAGCGCAGTCCCCTACTTCTACATATATATGCAGTGAGTACCTCAAGTATACAGTATCCTCCGCTAGTGCTATATACATAGTGTGTACCTGCTATATATGTATAGCGCCGTCCCCTACTGCTACATATGTATATACAGTGAGTACCTCCAGTATACAGTATCCTCCCCTAGTGCTATATACAGTACCTGCTATATATGTATAGCGCAGTCCCCTACTGCTACATATGTATATACAGTGAGTACCTCCAGTATACAGTATCCTCCCCTAGTGCTATATACAGTACCTGCTCTATATGTATAGCGCAGTCCCTTACTGCTACATATGTATATACAGTGAGTACCTCCAGTATACAGTTTCCTCCCCTAGTGCTATATACAGTACCTGCTATATATGTATAGCGCAGTCCCCTACTGCTACATATGTATATACAGTGAGTACCTCCAGTATACAGTATCCTCCCCTAGTGCTATATACAGTACCTGCTATATATGTATAGCGCAGTCCCCTACTTCTACATATGTATATGCAGTGAGTACCTCCAGTATACCATATCCTCCCCTAGTGCTATATACAGTACCTGCTCTATATGTATAGCGCAGTCCCCTACTGCTACATATGTATATACAGTGAGTACCTCTTATGCACCGTCCCCTAGTGATATATATGTATACACAGTGAGTACCTCCTGTATACAGTATCCTCCCCTAGTGCTATATACAGTACCTGCTATATATGTATAGCGCCGTCCCCTACTGCTACATATGTATATACAGTGAGTACCTCCAGTGTACAGTATCCTCCCCTAGTGCTATATACAGTACCTGCTCTATATAGCACAGTCCCCTACTGCTACATATGTATATACAGTGAGTACCTCCTGTATACAGTATCCTCCCCTAGTGCTATATACAGTACCTGCTCTATATGTATAGAGCCGTCCCCTACTGCTACATATGTATATACAGTGAGTACCTACAGTATCCTCCCCTAGTGCTATATACATAGTGTGTACCTGCTATAAATGTATAGCGCCGTCCCCTACTTCTACATATGTATATGCAGTGAGTACCTCCAGTATACCATATCCTCCCCTAGTGCTATATACAGTACCTGCTCTATATGTATAGCGCCGTCCCCTACTGCTACATATGTATATACAGTGAGTACCTCTTAGGCGCCGTCCCCTAGTGATATATAGGTATACACAGTGAGTACCTCCAGTATACAGTATCCACACCATATATATGTATGCACGTAGTGTCCGCCCCAGTGATATATATGTAGGTAGTGTCCTCCCCTAGTAATATAATTGTGGGCACCTATAGACAGTATCCTCCCCTAGTGCTATATACATAGTGTGTACCTGCTATAAATGTATAGCGCCGTCCCCTACTTCTACATATGTATATGCAGTGAGTACCTCCAGTATACCATATCCTCCCCTAGTGCTATATACAGTACCTGCTCTATATGTATAGCGCAGTCCACTACTGCTACATATGTATATACAGTGAGTACCTCCAGTATACAGTATCCTCCCCTAGTGCTATATACATAGTGTGTGCCTGCTATATATGTATAGCGCCGTCGCCTACTGATACATATGTATATGCAGTGAGTACCTCTTATGCGCCGTCCCCTAGTGATATATATGTATACACAGTGAGTACCTCCAGTATACAGTATCCTCCCCTACAGCTATATACATAGTGTGTACCTGCTATATATGTATATACAGTGAGTACCTCTTATGCGCCGTCCCCTAGTGATATATATGTATACACAGTGAGTACCTCCAGTATACAGTATCCTCCCCTACAGCTATATACATAGTGTGTACCTGCTATATATGTATAGCGCCGTCCCCTACTGCTACATATGTATATACAGTGAGTACCTCTTAGGCGCCGTCCCCTAGTGATATATATGTATACACAGTGAGTACCTCCAGTATACAGTATCCACACCATATATACAGTATGTATACACGTAGTGTCCGCCCCAGTGATATATATGTAGGTAATGTCCTCCCCTAGTAATATAATTGTGGGCACCTATAGACAGTATCCTCCCCTAGTGCTATATACATAGTGTGTACCTGCTATAAATGTATAGCGCCGTCCCCTACTTCTACATATGTATATGCAGTGAGTACCTCCAGTATACAGTATCCTCCCCTACAGCTATATACATAGTGTGTACCTGCTATATATGTATAGCGCCGTCCCCTACTGATACATATGTATATACAGTGAGTACCTCCAGTATACAGTATCCTCCCCTAGTGCTATATACATAGTGTGTGCCTGCTATATATGTATAGCGCCGTCCCCTACTTCTACATATGTATATACAGTGAGTACCTCCAGTATACAGTATCCTCCCCTAGTGCTATATACAGTACCTGCTCTATATGTATAGCGCAGTCCCCTACTGCTACATATGTATATACAGTGAGTACCTCCAGTATACAGTATCCTCCCCTAGTGCTATATACATAGTGTGTACCTGCTATATATGTATAGCGCAGTCCCCTACTGCTACATATGTATATACAGTGAGTACCTCTTATGCGCCGTCCCCTAGTGATATTTATGTATACACAGTGAGTACCTCCAGTATACAGTATCCTCCCCTACAGCTATATACATAGTGTGTACCTGCTATATATGTATATACAGTGAGTACCTCTTATGCGCCGTCGCCTAGTGATATATATGTATACACAGTGAGTACCTCCAGTATACAGTATCCTCCCCTACAGCTATATACATAGTGTGTACATGCTATATATGTATAGCGCCGTCCCCTACTGATACATATGTATATGCAGTGAGTACCTCCAGTATACAGTATCCTCCCCTAGTGCTATATACATAGTGTGTGCCTGCTATATATGTATAGCGCCGTCCCCTACTGCTACATATGTATATACAGTGAGTACCTCCAGTATACAGTATCCTCCCCTAGTGCTATATACAGTACCTGCTATATATGTATAGCGCCGTCCCCTACTGCTACATATGTATATACAGTGAGTACCTCCAGTATACAGTATCCTACCCTAGTGCTATATACAGTACCTGCTATATATGTATAGCGCCGTCCCCTACTGCTACATATGTATATGCAGTGAGTACCTCCAGTATACAGTATCCTCCCCTAGTGCTATATACAGTACCTGCTATATATGTATAGCGCCGTCCCCTACTGCTACATATGTATATACAGTGAGTACCTCCAGTATACAATATCCTCCCCTTGTGCTATATACAGTATCTGCTATATATGTATAGCGCCGTCCCCTACTGCTACATATGTATATGCAGTGAGTACCTCTTCTGCGCCGTCCCCTAGTGATATATATGTATACACAGTGAGTACCTCCAGTATTCAGTATCCTCCCCTAGTGCTATATACAGTACCTGCTATATATGTATAGCGCAGTCCCCTACTGCTACATATGTATATGCAGTGAGTACCTCCAGTATACAGTATCCTCCCCTAGTGCTATATACAGTACCTGCTATATATGTATAGCGCCGTCCCCTACTGCTACATATGTATATACAGTGAGTACCTCCAGTATACAATATCCTCCCCTAGTGCTATATACAGTATCTGCTATATATGTATAGCGCCGTCCCCTACTGCTACATATGTATATGCAGTGAGTACCTCTTCTGCGCCGTCCCCTAGTGATATATATGTATACACAGTGAGTACCTCCAGTATTCAGTATCCTCCCCTAGTGCTATATACAGTACCTGCTATATATGTATAGCGCCGTCCCCTACTGATACATATGTATATACAGTGAGTACCTCTTCTGCGCCGTCCCCTAGTGATATATATGTATACACAGTGAGTACCTCCAGTATACAGTATCCTCCCCTAGTGCTATATACATAGTGTGTGCCTGCTATATATGTATAGCGCCGTCCCCTACTTCTACATATGTATATACAGTGAGTACCTCTTATGCGCCGTCCCCTAGTGATATATATGTATATACAGTGAGTACCTCCAGTATACAGTATCCTCCCCTAGTGCTATATACAGTACCTGCTCTATATGTATAGCGCCGTCCCCTACTTCTACATATGTATATACAGTGAGTACCTCCAGTATACAGTATCCTCCCCTAGTGCTATATACATAGTGTGTGCCTGCTATATATGTATAGCGCCGTCCCCTACTTCTACATATGTATATACAGTGAGTACCTCTTATGCGCCGTCCCCTAGTGATATATATGTATATACAGTGAGTACCTCCAGTATACAGTATCCTCCCCTAGTGCTATATACAGTACCTGCTCTATATGTATAGCGCCGTCCCCTACTTCTACATATGTATATACAGTGAGTACCTCCAGTATACAGTATCCTCCCCTAGTGCTATATACATAGTGTGTACCTGCTATATATGTATAGCGCAGTCCCCTACTGCTACATATGTATATACAGTGAGTACCTCTTATGCGCCGTCCCCTAGTGATATATATGTATATACAGTGAGTACCTCCTGTATACAGTATCCACACCATATATATGTATACACGTAGTGTCCGCCCCAGTGATATATATGTAGGTAGTGTCCTCCCCTAGTAATATAATTGTGGGCACCTATATACAGTATCCTCCCCTAGTGCTATATACATAGTGTGTACCTGCTATAAATGTATAGCGCCGTCCCCTACTTCTACATATGTATATGCAGTGAGTACCTCCAGTATACAGTATCCTCCCCTACAGCAATATACATAGTGTGTACCTGCTATATATGTATAGCGCCGTCCCCTACTGATACATATGTATATACAGTGAGTACCTCCAGTATACAGTATCCTCCCCTAGTGCTATATACATAGTGTGTGCCTGCTATATATGTATAGCGCCTTCCCCTACTTCTACATATGTATATACAGTGAGTACCTCCAGTATACAGTATCCTCCCCTAGTGCTATATACAGTACCTGCTCTATATGTATAGCGCAGTCCCCTACTGCTACATATGTATATACAGTGAGTACCTCCAGTATACAGTATCCTCCCCTAGTGCTATATACATAGTGTGTACCTGCTATATATGTATAGCGCAGTCCCCTACTGCTACATATGTATATACAGTGAGTACCTCTTATGCGCCGTCCCCTAGTGATATATATATATATACAGTACCTCCAGTATACAGTATCCTCCCGTACAGCTATATACATAGTGTGTACCTGCTATATACACTCACTGGCCACTTTATTAGGTACACCTGTCCAACTGTGTGTTAAGACTTAATTTCTAATCAGCCAATCACATGGCGGCAACTCAGTGCATTTAGGCATGTAGACATGGTCAAGACAATCTCCTGCAGTTCAAACCGAGCATCAGTATGGGGAAGAAAGGTGATTTGAGTGCCTTTGAACGTGGCATGATTGTTGGTGCCAGAAGGGCTGGTCTGAGTATTTCAGAAACTGCTGATCTACTGGGATTTTCACGCACAACCATCTCTAGGGTTTACAGAGAATGGTCCGAAAAAGAAAAAAAATCCAGTGAGCGGCAGTTCTGTGGCCGGAAATGCCTTGTTGATGCCAGAGGTCAGAGGAGAATGGGCAGACTGGTTCGAGCTGATAGAAAGGCAACAGTGACTCAAATTGCCACCCGTTACAACCAAGGTAGGCAGAAGAGCATCTCTGAACGCACAGTGCGTCGAACTTTGAGGCAGATGGGCTACAGCAGCAGAAGACCACACTGGGTACCACTCCTCTCAGCTAAGAACAGGCATCTGATGGCTACTTTAAGCAGGATAATGCGCCATGTCATAAAGCTCGAATCATCTCAGATTGGTTTCTTGAACATGACAATGAGTTCACTGTACTCAAATGGCCTCCTCAGTCACCAGATCTCAATCCAATAGAGCATATTTGGGATGTGGTGGAACGGGAGATTCGCATCAGGGATGTGCAGCCTACAAATCTGCGCCAACTGTGTGATGCCATCATGTCAATATGGTCCAAAATCTCTGAGGAATGCTTCCAGCACCTTGTTGAATCTCTGCCACGAAGAATTGAGGCAGTTCTGAAGGCAAAAGGGGGTCCAACCCGTTACTAGCATGGTGTACCTAATAAAGTGGCCAGTGAGTGTATGTATATACAGTGAGTACCTCTTATGCGCCGTCCCCTAGTGATATATATGTATACACAGTGAGTACCTCCAGTATACAGTATCCTCCCCTACAGCTATATACATAGTGTGTACCTGCTATATATGTATAGCGCCGTCCCCTACTGATACATATGTATATGCAGTGAGTACCTCCAGTATACAGTATCCTCCCCTAGTGCTATATACATAGTGTGTGCCTGCTATATATGTATAGCGCCGTCCCCTACTTCTACATATGTATATACAGTGAGTACCTCCAGTATACAGTATCCTCCCCTAGTGCTATATACAGTACCTGCTATATATGTATAGCGCCGTCCCCTACTTCTACATATGTATACACAGTGAGTACCTCCAGTATACAGTATCCTCCCCTACAGCTATATACATAGTGTGTACCTGCTATATATGTATAGCGCCGTCCCCTACTGATACATATGTATATGCAGTGAGTACCTCTTATGCGCCGTCCCCTAGTGATATATATGTATACACAGTGAGTACCTCCAGTATTCAGTATCCTCCCCTAGTGCTATATACAGTACCTGCTCTATATGTATAGCGCAGTCCCCTACTTCTACATATGTATATGCAGTGAGTACCTCCAGTATACAGTATCCTACCCTAGTGCTATATACATAGTGTGTGCCTGCTATATATGTATAGCGCCGTCCCCTACTGCTACATATGTATATACAGTGAGTACCTCCAGTATACAGTATCCTCCCCTAGTGCTATATACAGTACCTGCTATATATGTATAGCGCCGTCCCCTACTGCTACATATGTATATACAGTGAGTACCTCCAGTATACAGTATCCTACCCTAGTGCTATATACAGTACCTGCTATATATGTATAGCGCCGTCCCCTACTGCTACATATGTATATGCAGTGAGTACCTCCAGTATACAGTATCCTCCCCTAGTGCTATATACAGTACCTGCTATATATGTATAGCGCCGTCCCCTACTGCTACATATGTATATACAGTGAGTACCTCCAGTATACAATATCCTCCCCTTGTGCTATATACAGTATCTGCTATATATGTATAGCGCCGTCCCCTACTGCTACATATGTATATGCAGTGAGTACCTCTTCTGCGCCGTCCCCTAGTGATATATATGTATACACAGTGAGTACCTCCAGTATTCAGTAACCTCCCCTAGTGCTATATACAGTACCTGCTATATATGTATAGCGCAGTCCCCTACTGCTACATATGTATATGCAGTGAGTACCTCCAGTATACAGTATCCTCCCCTAGTGCTATATACAGTACCTGCTATATATGTATAGCGCCGTCCCCTACTGCTACATATGTATATACAGTGAGTACCTCCAGTATACAATATCCTCCCCTAGTGCTATATACAGTATCTGCTATATATGTATAGCGCCGTCCCCTACTGCTACATATGTATATGCAGTGAGTACCTCTTCTGCGCCGTCCCCTAGTGATATATATGTATACACAGTGAGTACCTCCAGTATTCAGTATCCTCCCCTAGTGCTATATACAGTACCTGCTAAATATGTATAGCGCCGTCCCCTACTGATACATATGTATATACAGTGAGTACCTCTTCTGCGCCGTCCCCTAGTGATATATATGTATACACAGTGAGTACCTCCAGTATACAGTATCCTCCCCTAGTGCTATATACATAGTGTGTGCCTGCTATATATGTATAGCGCCGTCCCCTACTTCTACATATGTATATACAGTGAGTACCTCTTATGCGCCGTCCCCTAGTGATATATATGTATATACAGTGAGTACCTCCAGTATACAGTATCCTCCCCTAGTGCTATATACAGTACCTGCTCTATATGTATAGCGCCGTCCCCTACTTCTACATATGTATATACAGTGAGTACCTCCAGTATACAGTATCCTCCCCTAGTGCTATATACATAGTGTGTGCCTGCTATATATGTATAGCGCCGTCCCCTACTTCTACATATGTATATACAGTGAGTACCTCTTATGCGCCGTCCCCTAGTGATATATATGTATATACAGTGAGTACCTCCAGTATACAGTATCCTCCCCTAGTGCTATATACAGTACCTGCTCTATATGTATAGCGCCGTCCCCTACTTCTACATATGTATATACAGTGAGTACCTCCAGTATACAGTATCCTCCCCTAGTGCTATATACATAGTGTGTACCTGCTATATATGTATAGCGCAGTCCCCTACTGCTACATATGTATATACAGTGAGTACCTCTTATGCGCCGTCCCCTAGTGATATATATGTATATACAGTGAGTACCTCCTGTATACAGTATCCACACCATATATATGTATACACGTAGTGTCCGCCCCAGTGATATATATGTAGGTAGTGTCCTCCCCTAGTAATATAATTGTGGGCACCTATAGACAGTATCCTCCCCTAGTGCTATATACATAGTGTGTACCTGCTATAAATGTATAGCGCCGTCCCCTACTTCTACATATGTATATGCAGTGAGTACCTCCAGTATACAGTATCCTCCCCTACAGCTATATACATAGTGTGTACCTGCTATATATGTATAGCGCCGTCCCCTACTGATACATATGTATATACAGTGAGTACCTCCAGTATACAGTATCCTCCCCTAGTGCTATATACATAGTGTGTGCCTGCTATATATGTATAGCGCCGTCCCCTACTTCTACATATGTATATACAGTGAGTACCTCCAGTATACAGTATCCTCCCCTAGTGCTATATACATAGTGTGTACCTGCTATATATGTATAGCGCAGTCCCCTACTGCTACATATGTATATACAGTGAGTACCTCTTATGCGCCGTCCCCTAGTGATATATATGTATACACAGTGAGTACCTCCAGTATACAGTATCCTCCCCTACAGCTATATACATAGTGTGTACCTGCTATATATGTATAGCGCCGTCCCCTACTGATACATATGTATATGCAGTGAGTACCTCCAGTATACAGTATCCTCCCCTAGTGCTATATACATAGTGTGTGCCTGCTATATATGTATAGCGCCGTCCCCTACTTCTACATATGTATATACAGTGAGTACCTCCAGTATACAGTATCCTCCCCTAGTGCTATATACAGTACCTGCTATATATGTATAGCGCCGTCCCCTACTTCTACATATGTATACACAGTGAGTACCTCCAGTATACAGTATCCTCCCCTACAGCTATATACATAGTGTGTACCTGCTATACAGTGGGGAAAAAAAGTATTTAGTCAGTCAGCAATAGTGCAAGTTCCACCACTTAAAAAGATGAGAGGCGTCTGTAATTTACATCATAGGTAGACCTCAACTATGGGAGACAAACTGAGAAAAAAAAATCCAGAAAATCACATTGTCTGTTTTTTTTTCATTTTATTTGCATATTATGGTGGAAAATAAGTATTTGGTCAGAAACAAGCAATCAAGATTTCTGGCTCTCACAGACCTGTAACTTCTTCTTTAAGAGTCTCCTCTTTCCTCCACTCATTGCCTGTAGTAATGGCACCTGTTTAAACTTGTTATCAGTATAAAAAGACACCTGTGCACACCCTCAAACAGTCTGACTCCAAACTCCACTATGGTGAAGACCAAAGAGCTGTCAAAGGACACCAGAAACAAAATTGTAGCCCTGCACCAGGCTGGGAAGACTGAATCTGCAATAGCCAACCAGCTTGGAGTGAAGAAATCAACTGTGGGAGCAATAATTAGAAAATGGAAGACATACAAGACCACTGATAATCTCCCTCGATCTGGTGCTCCATGCAAAATCCCACCCCGTGGGGTCAGAATGATCACAAGAACGGTGAGCAAAAATCCCAGAACCACGCGGGGGGACCTAGTGAATGAACTGCAGAGAGCTGGGACCAATGTAACAAGGCCTACCATAAGTAACACACTACGCCACCATGGACTCAGATCCTGCAGTGCCAGACGTGTCCCACTGCTTAAGCCTGTACATGTCCGGGCCCGTCTGAAGTTTGCTAGAGGGCATTTGGATGATCCAGAGGAGTTTTGGGAGAATGTCCTATGGTCTGATGAAACCAAACTGGAACTGTTTGGTAGAAACACAACTTGTCGTGTTTGGAGGAAAAAGAATACTGAGTTGCATCCATCAAACACCATACCTACTGTAAAGCATGGTGGTGGAAACATCATGCTTTGGGGCTGTTTCTCTGTAAAGGGGCCAGGACCACTGATCCAGGTACATGAAAGAATGAATGGGGCCATGTATCGTGAGATTTTGAGTGCAAACCTCCTTCCATCAGCAAGGGCATTGAAGATGAAACGTGGCTGGGTCTTTCAACATGACAATGATCCAAAGCACACCGCCAGGGCAACGAAGGAGTGGCTTCGTAAGAAGCATTTCAAGGTCCTGGAGTGGCCTAGCCAGTCTCCAGATCTCAACCCTATAGAAAACCTTTGGAGGGAGTTGAAAGTCCGTGTTGCCAAGCGAAAAGCCAAAAACATCACTGCTCTAGAGGAGATCTGCATGGAGGAATGGGCCAACATACCAACAACAGTGTGTGGCAACCTTGTGAAGACTTACAGAAAACGTTTGACCTCTGTCATTGCCAACAAAGGATATATCACAAAGTATTGAGATGAAATTTTGTTTCTGACCAAATACTTATTTTCCACCATAATATGCAAATAAAATGAAAAAAAAACAGACAATGTGATTTTCTGGATTTTTTTTTCTCAGTTTGTCTCCCATAGTTGAGGTCTACCTATGATGTAAATTACAGACGCCTCTCATCTTTTTAAGTGGTGGAACTTGCACTATTGCTGACTGACTAAATACTTTTTTTCCCCACTGTATATGTATAGCGCCGTCCCCTACTGATACATATGTATATGCAGTGAGTACCTCTTATGCGCCGTCCCCTAGTGATATATATGTATACACAGTGAGTACCTCCAGTATTCAGTATCCTCCCCTAGTGCTATATACAGTACCTGCTCTATATGTATAGCGCAGTCCCCTACTTCTACATATGTATATGCAGTGAGTACCTCCAGTATACAGTATCCTCCCCTAGTGCTATATACATAGTGTGTGCCTGCTATATATGTATAGCGCCGTCCCCTACTGCTACATATGTATATACAGTGAGTACCTCCAGTATACAGTATCCTCCCCTAGTGCTATATACAGTACCTGCTATATATGTATAGCGCCGTCCCCTACTGCTACATATGTATATACAGTGAGTACCTCCAGTATACAGTATCCTCCCCTAGTGCTATATACAGTACCTGCTATATATGTATAGCGCCGTCCCCTACTGCTACATATGTATATGCAGTGAGTACCTCCAGTATACAGTATCCTCCCCTAGTGCTATATACAGTACCTGCTATATATGTATAGCGCCGTCCCCTACTGCTACATATGTATATACAGTGAGTACCTCCAGTATACAATATCCTCCCCTAGTGCTATATACTGTATCTGCTATATATGTATAGCGCCGTCCCCTACTGCTACATATGTATATGCAGTGAGTACCTCTTCTGCGCCGTCCCCTAGTGATATATATGTATACACAGTGAGTACCTCCAGTATTCAGTATCCTCCCCTAGTGCTATATACAGTACCTGCTATATATGTATAGCGCAGTCCCCTACTGCTACATATGTATATGCAGTGAGTACCTCCAGTATACAGTATCCTCCCCTAGTGCTATATACAGTACCTGCTATATATGTATAGCGCCGTCCCCTACTGCTACATATGTATATACAGTGAGTACCTCCAGTATACAATATCCTCCCCTAGTGCTATATACAGTATCTGCTATATATGTATAGCGCCGTCCCCTACTGCTACATATGTATATGCAGTGAGTACCTCTTCTGCGCCGTCCCCTAGTGATATATATGTATACACAGTGAGTACCTCCAGTATTCAGTATCCTCCCCTAGTGCTAAATACAGTACCTGCTATATATGTATAGCGCCGTCCCCTACTGATACATATGTATATACAGTGAGTACCTCTTCTGCGCCGTCCCCTAGTGATATATATGTATACACAGTGAGTACCTCCAGTATACAGTATCCTCGCCTAGTGCTATATACAGTACCTGCTCTATATGTATAGCTCAGTCCCCTACTGATACATATGTATATACAGTGAGTACCTCTTATGCGCCGTCCCCTAGTGATATATATGTATATACAGTGAGTACCTCCAGTATACAGTATCCTCCCCTAGTGCTATATACAGTACCTGCTCTATATGTATAGCGCCGTCCCCTACTTCTACATATGTATATACAGTGAGTACCTCCAGTATACAGTATCCTCCCCTAGTGCTATATACATAATGTGTACCTGCTATATATGTATAGCGCAGTCCCCTAGTGCTACATATGTATATACAGTGAGTACCTCTTATGCGCCGTCCCCTAGTGATATATATGTATATACAGTGAGTACCTCCTGTATACAGTATCCACACCATATATATGTATCCACGTAGTGTCCGCCCCAGTGATATATATGTAGGTAGTGTCCTCCCCTAGTAATATAATTGTGGGCACCTATAGACAGTATCCTCCCCTAGTGCTATATACATAGTGTGTACCTGCTATAAATGTATACCGCCGTCCCCTACTTCTACATATGTATATGCAGTGAGTACCTCCAGTATACAGTATCCTCCCCTACAGCTATATACATAGTGTGTACCTGCTATATATGTATATACAGTGAGTACCTCTTATGCGCCGTCCCCTAGTGATATATATGTATACACAGTGAGTACCTCCAGTATACAGTATCCTCCCCTACAGCTATATACATAGTGTGTACCTGCTATATATGTATATACAGTGAGTACCTCTTATGCGCCGTCCCCTAGTGATATATATGTATACACAGTGAGTACCTCCAGTATACAGTATCCTCCCCTACAGCTATATACATAGTGTGTACCTGCTATATATGTATAGCGCCGTCCCCTACTGATACATATGTATATGCAGTGAGTACCTCCAGTATACAGTATCCTCCCCTAGTGCTATATACATAGTGTGTGCCTGCTATATATGTATAGCGCCGTCCCCTACTTCTACATATGTATATACAGTGAGTACCTCCAGTATACAGTATCCTCCCCTAGTGCTATATACAGTGCCTGCTATATATGTATAGCGCCGTCCCCTACTTCTACATATGTATACACAGTGAGTACCTCCAGTATACAGTATCCTCCCCTACAGCTATATACATAGTGTGTACCTGCTATATATGTATAGCGCCGTCCCCTACTGATACATATGTATATGCAGTGAGTACCTCTTATGCGCCGTCCCCTAGTGATATATATGTATACACAGTGAATACCTCCAGTATTCAGTATCCTCCCCTAGTGCTATATACAGTACCTGCTCTATATGTATAGCGCAGTCCCCTACTTCTACATATGTATATGCAGTGAGTACCTCAAGTATACAGTATCCTCCCCTAGTGCTATATACATAGTGTGTGCCTGCTATATATGTATAGCACCGTCCCCTACTGCTACATATGTATATACAGTGAGTACCTCCAGTATACAGTATCCTCCCCTAGTGCTATATACAGTACCTGCTATATATGTATAGCGCCATCCCCTACTGCTACATATGTATATACAGTGAGTACCTCCAGTATACAGTATCCTCCCCTAGTGCTATATACAGTACCTGCTATATATGTATAGCGCCGTCCCCTACTGCTACATATGTATATGCAGTGAGTACCTCCAGTATACAGTATCCTCCCCTAGTGCTATATACAGTACCTGCTATATATGTATAGCGCTGTCCCCTACTGCTACATATGTATATACAGTGAGTACCTCCAGTATACAATATCCTCCCCTAGTGCTATATACAGTATCTGCTATATATGTATAGCGCCGTCCCCTACTGCTACATATGTATATGCAGTGAGTACCTCTTCTGCGCCGTCCCCTAGTGATATATATGTATACACAGTGAGTACCTCCAGTATTCAGTATCCTCCCCTAGTGCTATATACAGTACCTGCTATATATGTATAGCGCAGTCCCCTACTGCTACATATGTATATGCAGTGAGTACCTCCAGTATACAGTATCCTCCCCTAGTGCTATATACAGTACCTGCTATATATGTATAGCGCCGTCCCCTACTGCTACATATGTATATACAGTGAGTACCTCCAGTATACAATATCCTCCCCTAGTGCTATATACAGTATCTGCTCTATATGTATAGCGCAGTCCCCTACTTCTACATATGTATATGCAGTGAGTACCTCCAGTATACAGTATCCTCCCCTAGTGCTATATACATAGTGTGTGCCTGCTATATATGTATAGCGCCGTCCCCTACTGCTACATATGTATATACAGTGAGTACCTCCAGTATACAGTATCCTCCCCTAGTGCTATATACAGTACCTGCTATATATGTATAGCGCCGTCCCCTACTGCTACATATGTATATACAGTGAGTACCTCCAGTATACAGTATCCTCCCCTAGTGCTATATACAGTACCTGCTATATATGTATAGCGCCGTCCCCTACTGCTACATATGTATATGCAGTGAGTACCTCCAGTATACAGTATCCTCCCCTAGTGCTATGTACAGTACCTGCTATATATGTATAGCGCCGTCCCCTACTGCTACATATGTATATACAGTGAGTACCTCCAGTATACAATATCCTCCCCTAGTGCTATATACAGTATCTGCTATATATGTATAGCGCTGTCCCCTACTGCTACATATGTATATGCAGTGAGTACCTCTTCTGCGCCGTCCCCTAGTGATATATATGTATACACAGTGAGTACCTCCAGTATTCAGTATCCTCCCCTAGTGCTATATACAGTACCTGCTATATATGTATAGTGCAGTCCCCTACTGCTACATATGTATATGCAGTGAGTACCTCCAGTATACAGTATCCTCCCCTAGTGCTATATACAGTACCTGCTATATATGTATAGCGCCGTCCCCTACTGCTACATATGTATATACAGTGAGTACCTCCAGTATACAATATCCTCCCTTAGTGCTATATACAGTATCTGCTATATATGTATAGCGCCGTCCCCTACTGCTACATATGTATATGCAGTGAGTACCTCTTCTGCGCCGTCCCCTAGTGATATATATGTATACACAGTGAGTACCTCCAGTATTCAGTATCCTCCCCTAGTGCTATATACAGTACCTGCTATATATGTATAGCGCCGTCCCCTACTGATACATATGTATATACAGTGAGTACCTCTTCTGCGCCGTCCCCTAGTGATATATATGTATACACAGTGAGTACCTCCAGTATACAGTATCCTCCCCTAGTGCTATATACAGTACCTGCTCTATATGTATAGCGCAGTCCCCTACTGATATATATGTATATACAGTGAGTACCTCTTATGCGCCGTCCCCTAGTGATATATATGTATATACAGTGAGTACCTCCAGTATACAGTATCCTCCCCTAGTGCTATATACAGTACCTGCTCTATATGTATAGCGCCGTCCCCTACTGCTACATATGTATATACAGTGAGTACCTCCAGTATACAGTATCCTCCCCTAGTGCTATATACATAGTGTGTACCTGCTATATATGTATAGCGCAGTCCCCTACTGCTACATATGTATATACAGTGAGTACCTCTTATGCGCCATCCCCTAGTGATATATATGTATATACAGTGAGTACCTCCTGTATACAGTATCCACACCATATATATGTATACACGTAGTGTCCGCCCCAGTGATATATATGTAGGTAGTGTCCTCCCCTAGTAATATAATTGTGGGCACCTATAGACAGTATCCTCCCCTAGTGCTATATACATAGTGTGTACCTGCTATAAATGTATAGCACCGTCCCCTACTTCTACATATGTATATGCAGTGAGTACCTCCAGTATACAGTATCCTCCCCTACAGCTATATACATAGTGTCTACCTGCTATATATGTATAGCGCCGTCCCCTACTGATACATATGTATATACAGTGAGTACCTCCAGTATACAGTATCCTCCCCTAGTGCTATATACATAGTGTGTGCCTGCTATATATGTATAGCGCCGTCCCCTACTTCTACATATGTATATACAGTGAGTACCTCCAGTATACAGTATCCTCCCCTAGTGCTATATACAGTACCTGCTCTATATGTATAGCGCAGTCCCCTACTGCTACATATGTATATACAGTGAGTACCTCCAGTATACAGTATCCTCCCCTAGTGCTATATACATAGTGTGTACCTGCTATATATGTATAGTGCAGTCCCCTACTGCTACATATGTATATACAGTGAGTACCTCTTATGCGCCGTCCCCTAGTGATATATATGTATACACAGTGAGTACCTCCAGTATACAGTATCCTCCCCTACAGCTATATACATAGTGTGTACCTGCTATATATGTATATACAGTGAGTACTTCTTATGCGCCGTCCCCTAGTGATATATATGTATACACAGTGAGTACCTCCAGTATACAGTATCCTCCCCTACAGCTATATACATAGTGTGTACCTGCTATATATGTATAGCGCCGTCCCCTACTGATACATATGTATATGCAGTGAGTACCTCCAGTATACAGTATCCTCCCCAAGTGCTATATACATAGTGTGTGCCTGCTATATATGTATAGCGCCGTCCCCTACTTCTACATATGTATATACAGTGAGTACCTCCAGTATACAGTATCCTCCCCTAGTGCTATATACATAGTGTGTGCCTGCTATATATGTATAGCGCCGTCCCCTACTTCTACATATGTATATACAGTGAGTACCTCCAGTATACAGTATCCTCCCCTAGTGCTATATACAGTACCTGCTCTATATGTATAGCGCAGTCCCCTACTGCTACATATGTATGTACAGTGAGTACCTCCAGTATACAGTATCCTCCTCTAGTGCTATATACATAGTGTGTACCTGCTATATATGTATAGTGCAGTCCCCTACTGCTACATATGTATATACAGTGAGTACCTCTTATGCGCCGTCCCCTAGTGATATATATGTATACACAGTGAGTACCTCCAGTATACAGTATCCTCCCCTACAGCTATATACATAGTGTGTACCTGCTATATATGTATATACAGTGAGTACCTCTTATGCGCCGTCCCCTAGTGATACAGTCATGGCCAAAAGTATTGACACCCCTGCAATTGTGTCAGATAATATTTAGTTTCTTCCTGAAAATGATTGCAAACACAAATTCTTTGGTATTATTATCTTCATTTAATTTGTCTTAAATGAAAAAACACAAAAGAGAATGAAGCAAAAAGCAAAACATTGATCATTTCACACAAAACTTCAAAAATGGGCCGGACAAAAGTATTGGCACCCTCAGCCTAATACTTGGTTGCACAACCTTTAGCCAAAATAACTGCGACCAACTGCTTCCGGTAACCATCAATGAGTTTCTTACAATGCTCTGCTGGAATTTTAGACCATTCTTCTTTGGCAAACTACTCCAGGTCCCTGATATTTGAAGGGTGCCTTCTCCAAACTGCCATTTTTAGATCTCTCCACAGGTGTTCTATGGGATTCAGGTCTGGACTCATTGCTGGCCACCTTAGAAGTCTCCAGTGCTTTCTCTCAAACCATTTTCTAGTGCTTTTTGAAGTGTGTTTTGGGTTATTGTCCTGCTGGAAGACCCATGACCTCTGAGGTAGACCCAGCTTTCTCACACTGGGCCCTAAATTATGCTGCAAAATTTGTTGGTAGTCTTCTGACTTCATAATGCCAAGCACACGGTCAAGCAGTCCAGTGCCAGAGGCAGCAAAGCAACCCCAAAACATCAGGGAACCTCCGCCATGTTTGACTGTAGGGACCGTGTACTTTTCTTTGAATGCCTCTTTTTTCTCCTGTAAACTCTATGTTGATGCTTTTGCCCTAAAAGCTCTACTTTTGTCTCAAATGACCAGAGAACATTCTTCCAAAATATTTTAGGCTTTTTCAGGTAAGTTTTGGCAAACTCCAGCCGGGCTTTTTTATGTCTCGGGGTAAGAAGTGGAGTCTCCTACCATACAGTCCCTTTTCATTCAGATGCCGATGGATAGTACGGGTTGACACCGTTGTACCATTGGACTGCAGGGCAGCTTGAACTTGTTTGGATGTTAGTGGAGGTTCTTTATCCAACATCCGCACAATCTTGCATTGAAATCTCTTGTCAATTTTTCTTTTCCGGCCACATCTAGAGAGGTTAGCCACAGTGCCATGGGCTTTAAACTTCTTGATGACACTGCGCACGGTAGACACAGGAACATTCAGGTCTTTGGAGATGGACTTGTAGCCTTGATATTGCTCATGCTTCCTCATAATTTGGTTTCTCAAGTCCTCAGACAGTTCTTTGGTCTTCTTTCTTTTCTCCATGCTCAATGTGGTACAAACAAGGACACAGGACAGAGGTTGAGTCAACTTTAATCCATGTCAACTGGCTGCAAGTGTGATTTAGTTATTGCCAACACCTGTTAGGTGCCACAGGTAAGTTACAGGTGCTGTTAATTACACAAATTAGAGAAGCATCACATGATTTTTCGAACAGTGCCAATACTTTTGTCCACCCTCTTTGTTATGTTTGGTGTGGAATTATATCCAATTTGGCTTTAGGACAATTCTTTTTGTGTTTTTTCATTTAAGACAAAGTAAATGAAGATAATAATACCAAAGAATTTGTGTTTGCAATCATTTTCAGGAAGAAACTGAGTATTATCTGACAGAATTGCAGGGGTGTCAATACTTTTGGCCATGACTGTATATATGTATACACAGTGAGTACCTCCAGTATACAGTATCCTCCCCTACAGCTATATACATAGTGTGTACCTGCTATATATGTATAGCGCCGTCCCCTACTGATACATATGTATATGCAGTGAGTACCTCCAGTATACAGTATCCTCCCCTAGTGCTATATACATAGTGTGTGCCTGCTATATATGTATAGCGCCGTCCCCTACTTCTACATATGTATATACAGTGAGTACCTCCAGTATACAGTATCCTCCCCTAGTGCTATATACAGTACCTGCTATATATGTATAGCGCCGTCCCCTACTTCTACATATGTATACACAGTGAGTACCTCCAGTATACAGTATCCTCCCCTACAGCTATATACATAGTGTGTACCTGCTATATATGTATAGCGCCGTCCCCTACTGATACATATGTATATGCAGTGAGTACCTCTTATGCGCCGTCCCCTAGTGATATATATATATACACAGTGAGTACCTCCAGTATTCAGTATCCTCCCCTAGTGCTATATACAGTACCTGCTCTATATGTATAGCGCAGTCCCCTACTTCTACATATGTATATGCAGTGAGTACCGCCAGTATACAGTATCCTCCCCTAGTGCTATATACATACTGTGTGCCTGCTATATATGTATAGCGCCGTCCCCTACTGATACATATGTCTATACAGTGAGTACCTCTTCTGCGCCGTCCCCTAGTGATATATATGTATACACAGTGAGTACCTCCAGTATACAATATCCTCCCCTAGTGCTATATACAGTATCTGCTATATATGTATAGCGCCGTCCCCTACTTCTACATATGTATATACAGTGAGTACCTCCAGTATACAGTATCCTCCCCTAGTGCTATATACATAGTGTGTACCTGCTATATATATATAGCGCCGTCCCCTACTGATACATATGTATATGCAGTGAGTACCTCCAGTATACAGTATCCTCCCCTAGTGCTATATACATAGTGTGTGCCTACTATATATATGTAGCGCAGTCCCCTACTGCTACATATGTATATACAGTGAGTTCCTCTTATGCGCCGTCCCCTAGTGATATATAGGTATACACAGTGAGTACCTCCAGTATACAGTATCCTCCCCTAGTGCTATATACAGTACCTGCTCTATATGTATAGCGCCGTCCCCTACTTCTACATATGTATATACAGTGAGTACCTCCAGTATACAGTATCCTCCCCTAGTGCTATATACATAGTGTGTGCCTGCAATATATGTATAGCGCAGTCCCCTACTGCTACATATGTATATACAGTGAGTACCTCCAGTATACAGTATCCTCCCCTAGTGCTATATACATAGTGTGTACCTGCTATATATATATAGCGCCGTCCCCTACTGATACATATGTATATGCAGTGAGTACCTCCAGTATACAGTATCCTCCCCTAGTGCTATATACAGTACCTGCTATATATGTATAGTGACGTCCCCTACTGCTACATATGTATATGCAGTGAGTACCTCCAGTATACAGTATCCTCCCCTAGTGCTATATACATAGTGTGTGCCTGCTATATATGTATAGCGCAGTCCCCTACTGCTACATATGTATATACAGTGAGTACCTCCAGTATACAGTATCCTCCCCTAGTGCTATATACATAGTGTGTACCTACTATATATATATAGCGCCGTCCCCTACTGATACATATGTATATGCAGTGAGTACCTCCAGTATACAGTATCCTCCCCTAGTGCTATATACAGTACCTGCTATATATGTATAGTGACGTCCCCTACTGCTACATATGTATATGCAGTGAGTACCTCCAGTATACAGTATCCTCCCCTAGTGCTATATACATAGTGTGTGCCTGCTATATATGTATAGCGCAGTCCCCTACTGCTACATATGTATATACAGTGAGTACCTCCAGTATACAGTATCCTCCCCTAGTGCTATATACATAGTGTGTACCTACTATATATATATATAGCTCCGTCCCCTACTGATACATATGTATATGCAGCGAGTACCTCCAGTATACAGTATCCTCCCCTAGTGCTATATACATAGTGTGTGCCTGCTATATATGTATAGCGCAGTCCCCTACTGCTACATATGTATATGCAGTGAGTACCTCCAGTATACAGTATCCTACCCTAGAGCTATATACAGTACCTGCTATATATGTATAGTGCCGTCCCCTACTGCTACATATGTATATACAGTGAGTACCTCCAGTATACAATATCCTCCCCTAGTGCTATATACAGTATCTGCTATATATGTATAGCGCCGTCCCCTACTGCTACATATGTATATGCAGTGAGTACCTCTTCTGCGCCGTCCCCTAGTGATATATATGTATACACAGTGAGTACCTCCAGTATACAGTATCCTCCCCTAGTGCTATATACAGTACCTGCTCTATATGTATAGCGCAGTCCCCTACTGATGCATATGTCTATACAGTGAGTACCTCCAGTATACAATATCCTCCCCTAGTGCTATATACAGTACCTGCTATATATGTATAGCGCCGTCCCCTACTGATACATATGTCTATACAGTGAGTACCTCTTCTGCGCCGTCCCCTAGTGATATATATGTATACACAGTGAGTACCTCCAGTATACAGTATCCTCCCCTAGTGCTATATACAGTACCTGCTCTATATGTATAGCGCAGTCCCCTACTGATACATATGTCTATACAGTGAGTACCTCTTCTGCGCCGTCCCCTAGTGATATATATGTATACACAGTGAGTACCTCCAGTATACAGTATCCTCCCCTAGTGCTATATACAGTACCTGCTCTATATGTATAGCGCCGTCCCCTACTTCTACATATGTATATACAGTGAGTACCTCCAGTATACAGTATCCTCCCCTAGTGCTATATACATAGTGTGTGCCTGCTATATATGTATAGCGCAGTCCCCTACTGCTACATATGTATATACAGTGAGTTCCTCTTATGCGCCGTCCCCTAGTGATATATAGGTATACACAGTGAGTACCTCCAGTATACAGTATCCTCCCCTAGTGCTATATACAGTACCTGCTCTATATGTATAGCGCCGTCCCCTACTTCTACATATGTATATACAGTGAGTACCTCCAGTATACAGTATCCTCCCCTAGTGCTATATACATAGTGTGTACCTGCTATATATATATAGCGCCGTCCCCTACTGATACATATGTATATGCAGTGAGTACCTCCAGTATACAGTATCCTCCACTAGTGCTATATACATAGTGTGTGCCTGCTATATATGTATAGCGCAGTCCCCTACTGCTACATATGTATATACAGTGAGTTCCTCTTATGCGACGTCCCCTAGTGATATATAGGTATACACAGTGAGTACCTCCAGTATACAGTATCCTCCCCTAGTGCTATATACAGTACCTGCTCTATATGTATAGCACCGTCCCCTACTTCTACATATGTATATACAGTGAGTACCTCCAGTATACAGTATCCTCCCCTAGTGCTATATACATAGTGTGTACCTGCTATATATGTATAGCGCCGTCCCCTACTTCTACATATGTATATACAGTGAGTACCTCCAGTATACAGTATCCTCCCCTAGTGCTATATACATAGTGTGTACCTGCTATATATGTATAGCGCAGTCCCCTACTGCTACATATGTATATACAGTGAGTACCTCCAGTATACAGTATCCTCCCCTAGTGCTATATACATAGTGTGTACCTGCTATATATGTATAGCGCAGTCCCCTACTGCTACATATGTATATACAGTGAGTACCTCCAGTATACAGTATCCTCCCCTAGTGCTATATACAGTACCTGCTCTATATGTATAGCGCCGTCCCCTACTTCTACATATGTATATACAGTGAGTACCTCCAGTATACAGTATCCTCCCCTAGTGCTATATACATAGTGTGTGCCTGCTATATATGTATAGCGCAGTCCCCTACTGCTACATATGTATATACAGTGAGTTCCTCTTATGCGCCGTCCCCTAGTGATATATAGGTATACACAGTGAGTACCTCCAGTATACAGTATCCTCCCCTAGTGCTATATACAGTACCTGCTCTATATGTATAGCGCCGTCCCCTACTTCTACATATGTATATACAGTGAGTACCTCCAGTATACAGTATCCTCCCCTAGTGCTATATACAGTACCTGCTCTATATGTATAGCGCCGTCCCCTACTTCTACATATGTATATACAGTGAGTACCTCCAGTATACAGTATCCTCCCCTAGTGCTATATACATAGTGTGTGCCTGCTATATATGTATAGCGCAGTCCCCTACTGCTACATATGTATATACAGTGAGTTCCTCTTATGCGCCGTCCCCTAGTGATATATAGGTATACACAGTGAGTACCTCCAGTATACAGTATCCTCCCCTAGTGCTATATACAGTACCTGCTCTATATGTATAGCGCCGTCCCCTACTTCTACATATGTATATACAGTGAGTACCTCCAGTATACAGTATCCTCCCCTAGTGCTATATACATAGTGTGTACCTGCTATATATATATAGCGCCGTCCCCTACTGATACATATGTATATGCAGTGAGTACCTCCAGTATACAGTATCCTCCACTAGTGCTATATACATAGTGTGTGCCTGCTATATATGTATAGCGCAGTCCCCTACTGCTACATATGTATATACAGTGAGTTCCTCTTATGCGACGTCCCCTAGTGATATATAGGTATACACAGTGAGTACCTCCAGTATACAGTATCCTCCCCTAGTGCTATATACAGTACCTGCTCTATATGTATAGCACCGTCCCCTACTTCTACATATGTATATACAGTGAGTACCTCCAGTATACAGTATCCTCCCCTAGTGCTATATACATAGTGTGTACCTGCTATATATGTATAGCGCCGTCCCCTACTTCTACATATGTATATACAGTGAGTACCTCCAGTATACAGTATCCTCCCCTAGTGCTATATACATAGTGTGTACCTGCTATATATGTATAGCGCAGTCCCCTACTGCTACATATGTATATACAGTGAGTACCTCCAGTATACAGTATCCTCCCCTAGTGCTATATACATAGTGTGTACCTGCTATATATGTATAGCGCAGTCCCCTACTGCTACATATGTATATACAGTGAGTACCTCCAGTATACAGTATCCTCCCCTAGTGCTATATACAGTACCTGCTCTATATGTATAGCGCCGTCCCCTACTTCTACATATGTATATACAGTGAGTACCTCCAGTATACAGTATCCTCCCCTAGTGCTATATACATAGTGTGTGCCTGCTATATATGTATAGCGCAGTCCCCTACTGCTACATATGTATATACAGTGAGTTCCTCTTATGCGCCGTCCCCTAGTGATATATAGGTATACACAGTGAGTACCTCCAGTATACAGTATCCTCCCCTAGTGCTATATACAGTACCTGCTCTATATGTATAGCGCCGTCCCCTACTTCTACATATGTATATACAGTGAGTACCTCCAGTATACAGTATCCTCCCCTAGTGCTATATACATAGTGTGTGCCTGCTATATATGTATAGCGCCGTCCCCTACTTCTACATATGTATATACAGTGAGTACCTCCAGTATACAGTATCCTCCCCTAGTGCTATATACATAGTGTGTACCTGCTATATATGTATAGCGCAGTCCCCTACTGCTACATATGTATATACAGTGAGTACCTCCAGTATACAGTATCCTCCCCTAGTGCTATATAGATAGTGTACCTGCTATATATGTATAGCGCAGTCCCCTACTGCTACATATGTATATACAGTGAGTACCTCCAGTATACAGTATCCTCCCCTAGTGCTATATACATAGTGTGTACCTGCTATATATGTATAGCGCAGTCCCCTACTGCTACATATGTATATACAGTGAGTTCCTCTTATGCGCCGTCCCCTACTGCTACATATGTATATACAGTGAGTACCTCCAGTATACAGTATCCTCCCCTAGTGCTATATACATAGTGTGTACCTGCTATATATGTATAGCGCAGTCCCCTACTGCTACATATGTATATACAGTGAGTACCTCTTATGCGCCGTCCCCTAGTGATATATATGTATACACAGTGAGTACCTCCAGTATACAGTATCCTCCCCTAGTGCTATATACAGTACCTGCTCTATATGTATAGCGCCGTCCCCTACTTCTACATATGTATATACAGTGAGTACCTCCAGTATACAGTATCCTCCCCTAGTGCTATATACATAGTGTGTACCTGCTATATATATATAGCGCCGTCCCCTACTGATACATATGTATATGCAGTGAGTACCTCCAGTATACAGTATCCTCCCCTAGTGCTATATACATAGTGTGTGCCTGCTATATATGTATAGCGCAGTCCCCTACTGCTACATATGTATATACAGTGAGTTCCTCTTATGCGCCGTCCCCTAGTGATATATAGGTATACACAGTGAGTACCTCCAGTATACAGTATCCTCCCCTAGTGCTATATACAGTACCTGCTCTATATGTATAGCGCCGTCCCCTACTTCTACATATGTATATACAGTGAGTACCTCCAGTATACAGTATCCTCCCCTAGTGCTATATACATAGTGTGTACCTGCTATATATGTATAGCGCCGTCCCCTACTTCTACATATGTATATACAGTGAGTACCTCCAGTATACAGTATCCTCCCCTAGTGCTATATACATAGTGTGTGCCTGCTATATATGTATAGCGCAGTCCCCTATTGCTACATATGTATATACAGTGAGTTCCTCTTATGCGCCGTCCCCTAGTGATATATAGGTATACACAGTGAGTACCTCCAGTATACAGTATCCTCCCCTAGTGCTATATACAGTACCTGCTATATATGTATAGCGCCGTCCCCTACTTCTACATATGTATATACAGTGAGTACCTCCAGTATACAGTATCCTCCCCTAGTGCTATATACATAGTGTGTGCCTGCTATATATGTATAGCGCTGTCCCCTACTTCTACATATGTATATACAGTGAGTACCTCCAGTATACAGTATCCTCCCCTAGTGCTATATACATAGTGTGTACCTGCTATATATGTATAGCGCAGTCCCCTACTGCTACATATGTATATACAGTGAGTACCTCCAGTATACAGTATCCTCCCCTAGTGCTATATACATAGTGTGTACCTGCTATATATGTATAGCGCAGTCCCCTACTGCTACATATGTATATACAGTGAGTACCTCCAGTATACAGTATCCTCCCCTAGTGCTATATACATAGTGTGTACCTGCTATATATGTATAGCGCAGTCCCCTACTGCTACATATGTATATACAGTGAGTTCCTCTTATCCGCCGTCCCCTAGTGATATATATGTATACACAGTGAGTACCTCCAGTATACAGTATCCTCCCCTAGTGCTATATACATAGTGTGTACCTGCTATATATGTATAGCGCCGTCCCCTACTTCTACATATGTATATACAGTGAGTACCTCCAGTATACAGTATCCTCCCCTAGTGCTATATACATAGTGTGTACCTGCTATATATGTATAGCGCAGTCCCCTACTGCTACATATGTATATACAGTGAGTACCTCCAGTATACAGTATCCTCCCCTAGTGCTATATACATAGTGTGTGCCTGCTATATATGTATAGCGCTGTCCCCTACTTCTACATATGTATATACAGTGAGTACCTCCAGTATACAGTATCCTCCCCTACTGCTATATACATAGTGTGTGCCTGCTATATATGTATAGCGCTGTCCCCTACTTCTACATATGTATATACAGTGAGTACCTCCAGTATACAGTATCCTCCCCTAGTGCTATATACATAGTGTGTACCTGCTATATATGTATAGCGCAGTCCCCTACTGCTACATATGTATATACAGTGAGTTCCTCTTATCCGCCGTCCCCTAGTGATATATATGTATACACAGTGAGTACCTCCAGTATACAGTATCCTCCCCTAGTGCTATATACATAGTGTGTACCTGCTATATATGTATAGCGCCGTCCCCTACTTCTACATATGTATATACAGTGAGTACCTCCAGTATACAGTATCCTCCCCTAGTGCTATATACATAGTGTGTACCTGCTATATATGTATAGCGCAGTCCCCTACTGCTACATATGTATATACAGTGAGTACCTCCAGTATACAGTATCCTCCCCTAGTGCTATATACATAGTGTGTGCCTGCTATATATGTATAGCGCTGTCCCCTACTTCTACATATGTATATACAGTGAGTACCTCCAGTATACAGTATCCTCCCCTACTGCTATATACATAGTGTGTGCCTGCTATATATGTATAGCGCTGTCCCCTACTTCTACATATGTATATACAGTGAGTACCTCCAGTATACAGTATCCTCCCCTAGTGCTATATACATAGTGTGTACCTGCTATATATGTATAGCGCAGTCCCCTACTGCTACATATGTATATACAGTGAGTACCTCCAGTATACAGTATCCTCCCCTAGTGCTATATACATAGTGTGTACCTGCTATATATGTATAGCGCAGTCCCCTACTGCTACATATGTATATACAGTGAGTACCTCCAGTATACAGTATCCTCCCCTAGTGCTATATACATAGTGTGTACCTGCTATATATGTATAGCGCAGTCCCCTACTGCTACATATGTATATACAGTGAGTTCCTCTTATGCGCCGTCCCCTAGTGATATATATGTATACACAGTGAGTACCTCCAGTATACAGTATCCTCCCCTAGTGCTATATACATAGTGTGTACCTGCTATATATGTATAGCGCCGTCCCCTACTTCTACATATGTATATACAGTGAGTACCTCCAGTATACAGTATCCTCCCCTAGTGCTATATACATAGTGTGTACCTGCTATATATGTATAGCGCCGTCCCCTACTTCTACATATGTATATACAGTGAGTACCTCCAGTATACAGTATCCTCCCCTAGTGCTATATACATAGTGTGTACCTGCTATATATGTATAGCGCAGTCCCCTAGTGCTACATATGTATATACAGTGAGTACCTCCAGTATACAGTATCCTCCCCTAGTGCTATATACATAGTGTGTACCTGCTATATATGTATAGCGCCGTCCCCTACTTCTACATATGTATATACAGTGAGTACCTCCAGTATACAGTATCCTCCCCTAGTGCTATATACATAGTGTGTACCTGCTCTATATGTATAGCGCCGTCCCCTACTGCTACATATGTATATACAGTGAGTACCTCTTATGCGCCGTCCCCTAGTGCTATATATGTATACACAGTGAGTACCTCCAGTATACAGTATCCTCCCCTAGTGCTATATACATAGTGTGTACCTGCTATATATGTATAGCGCTGTCCCCTACTTCTACATATGTATATACAGTGAGTACCTCCAGTATACAGTGTTAGCGTGGGTGGTCAGGAGCGGGAGCTCCGAGAGTGGACCCTCTGGACCGTGGCACCGAGGGACCCCGGGCGAGCTGCCAGGTGGAACCGACCCCTATACAGGGACCGTTAGGAGCAGGCCCAGGGGTTCGAGTACCACGGTAGCCGGTACCGAGAGGGGCGGCTCAGGATGGACCGGAGTAAGACTGAGACTGGAGTAGGACGGCAGGAGCACTGAAGACAGGACTGGAGTAGGACGGCAGGAACACAAGGCAGGACTGGAGTAGGACGGCAGGAACAGTGAAGGCAGGACTGGAGTAGGACGGCAGGAACACAAGGCAGGACTGGAGTAGGACGGCAGGAACAGTGAAGGCAGGACTGGAGTAGGACGGCAGGAACACAAGGCAGGACTGGAGTAGGACGACAGGAACACAAGGCAGGACTGGAGTAGGACGGCAGGAACACAAGGCAGGACTGGAGTAGGACGACAGGAACACGGGTAGCAGGACTGATAAGCTGCTGTGAGGAGCAGCCGAGACAGGAACTGCAGGAGCAGAGTGTGCACGATGGAGCGAGGCCAGAGTGTCAGGAAACACAACGATCAGGCGCCTCCCTCAGGGGGAAGCGGCCTGATATGGCCCCGTCTGGTCAGCCATTGGTCCAAATGTGCTTCCGGGTCAGGGCACAGCCGGAGCATAAGAAGCAGGAAGGAGGCGCGGCCGCGGCCTATGGCGCATGTGCATAGCATGCAGGGAAGGCATCGGTCGCGGGTCTGTCTCAGGTGACCGCCGCGGCCGTCGGGTGGAGAGAGGCTGCGGCGTGGGAGCGGAGGCCGGGTGAGTATGGCGGAGCGGTGTAACATACAGTATCCTCCCCTAGTGCTATATACATAGTGTGTACCTGCTATATATGTATAGCGCAGTCCCCTACTGCTACATATGTATATACAGTGAGTACCTCCAGTATACAGTATCCTCCCGTAGTGCTATATACATAGTGTGTACCTGCTATATATGTATAGCGCCGTCCCCTACTTCTACATATGTATATACAGTGAGTACCTCCAGTATACAGTATCCTCCCCTAGTGCTATATACAGTACCTGCTCTATATGTATAGCGCCGTCCCCTACTTCTACATATGTATATACAGTGAGTACCTCCAGTATACAGTATCCTCCCCTAGTGCTATATACATAGTGTGTACCTGCTATATATGTATAGCGCCGTCCCCTACTTCTACATATGTATATACAGTGAGTACCTCCAGTATACAGTATCCTCCCCTAGTGCTATATACAGTACCTGCTCTATATGTATAGCGCCGTCCCCTACTTCTACATATGTATATACAGTGAGTACCTCCAGTATACAGTATCCTCCCCTAGTGCTATATACATAGTGTGTACCTGCTATATATGTATAGCGCCGTCCCCTACTTCTACATATGTATATACAGTGAGTACCTCTTATGCGCCGTCCCCTAGTGATATATATGTATATACAGTGAGTACCTCCTGTATACAGTATCCACACCATATATATGTATACACGTAGTGTCCGCCCCAGTGATATATATGTAGGTAGTGTCCTCCCCTAGTAATATAATTGTGGGCACCTATAGACAGTATCCTCCCCTAGTGCTATATACATAGTGTGTACCTGCTATAAATGTATAGCGCCGTCCCCTACTTCTACATATGTATATACAGTGAGTACCTCCAGTATACAGTATCCTCCCCTAGTGCTATATACAGTACCTGCTCTATATGTATAGCGCCGTCCCCTACTGCTACATATGTATATACAGTGAGTACCTCCAGTATACAGTATCCTCCCCTAGTGCTATATACAGTACCTGCTCTATATGTATAGCGCCGTCCCCTACTGCTACATATGTATATACAGTGAGTACCTCCAGTATACAGTATCCTCCCCTAGTGCTATATACAGTACCTGCTCTATATGTATAGCGCAGTCCCCTACTGCTACATATGTATATACAGTGAGTACCTCCAGTATACAGTATCCTCCCCTAGTGCTATATACAGTACCTGCTCTATATGTATAGCGCAGTCCCCTACTGCTACATATGTATATACAGTGAGTACCTCCAGTATACAGTATCCTCCCCTAGTGCTATATACAGTACCTGCTCTATATGTATAGCGCCGTCCCCTACTGCTACATATGTATATACAGTGAGTACCTCCAGTATACAGTATCCTCCCCTAGTGCTATATACAGTACCTGCTCTATATGTATAGCGCCGTCCCCTACTGCTACATATGTATATACAGTGAGTACCTCCAGTATACAGTATCCTCCCCTAGTGCTATATACAGTACCTGCTCTATATGTATAGCGCCGTCCCCTACTGCTACATATGTATATACAGTGAGTACCTCTTATGCGCCGTCCCCTAGTGATATATATGTATACACAGTGAATACCTCCAGTATACAGTATCCACACCATATATATGTATACACGTAGTGTCCGCCCCAGTGATATATATGTAGGTAGTGTCCTCCCCTAGTAATATAATTGTGGGCACCTATAGACAGTATGCTCCCCTACATATGTGTCCTCTGCAGCCATCACACACATGCGGTAATCGCGGCGTGTACACACGAGTGCGGTAAGGTTGGGCAGGCTGCCCCGGCCGCCGCTGGGAGGCCGCCCCCGATTTCCGCAGTGACCCTGATGACGGCGCCTCCACACTTCCGCCTGGAAACGATGCCGCATACAATGTGACTTTGGCGGCGGGAGGCGGGGGACTGGTAGCGCCGCAGCCTGAGGGAGCTGCGTGTCCTGCGGCAGCCATGGAGCGCGTCTCCCCGCCGCGGGCTCGGTTGTAAGCAGAGCAGCAGCCATAGTCGTGTGTACGGCCGGCGGGTGCAGTGCGGGCTGGCAGCGACGGGTACCGCAATGTCGCCGGAAACATGGCTGCTCGGGCGAGTGATGGGGGAGAGCGCCTGCACCGTATGATCGGCGGCGGCGCACAGAGGACGGCTCTGCACCTTCCCCAGGTTAGTGTCCATACACCACACAGGGTAGCAGTGACTGCAGGACGGCGCACTGCAGGACGGCGCACAGCAGGAGCGTCCATAGCATGTTGTGCACGCTGTGCTATAGCCACCAGATCACTGGCCCCATTACTGTGGAGCGGGGTCCGGCGGGCAGTGGCTCGGATACATCCAGACTACACTTGTAGATATGGACGTGCTGATGGGGCGATGAAAGCGCTTTATCCCAGCGGATCATAATCCCTGCCGCCTGTCATGGAGCAAAACACGCTGGCCATCAATAGCTTAAATCCGCAGAAGCCCCTTAAGGGTGTGTGCACACGCTGCGGATTCTGCTGGGTAGCGGCAGCGGTTATGGCCCTCCGGGTCCGCAGCAGTTTCTGCTGCGGTGTACAGTACCATTACAACCTATGAAAAATCTTCACGGATTTGCTACTGTTTCAAAACTGCAGCATGTCAATTCTTTGTGCAGAATCTGCAGCGGTTTTAGTATATGTGCACACGTAGCGGAAGTTACCACGAGAATTCCGGATTCCATTCCGCGGGAAAATCGCATTTTAAGTTCCCGCAATTTTCCCGCGGAAAAACTAGCGATTTGCAAGCGTAATTAGCTTGCAGAATTGCTAGCGTTTTCCAAGCGATCTGTAGCATCGCTTGTAGAACTGATTGACAGGTTTGTCACACTCGTCAAACATAGTGTTTGACCTGTGTGACCAACTTTTTACTATTGAGGCCGCCTATGCAGCATCAGTAGTAAAAAGATCTAATGTTAAAAAAATAATTAAAAAAAACTAAAAAATCGGGTTATATTCACCTTCCGACGTCCCGCGCAGCCTTCCTCCTGTGCCTCAGCGATGCTCCTGTTCCCAGTAATGCCTTGCGAGACCTTTGATGACGTCGCGGTCTCGCGAGGAATAGGGACTGCTACAGTATCGCGAGACCGCGACGTCATCAAAGGTCTCGCAAGGCATTACTGGGAACAGGAGCATTGCTGAGGCACAGGAGGAAGGCTGTGCGGGACGTCGGAAGATGAATATAACCCGATTTTTTTTATTTTTTTCTTATTTTTACAGGGATATGGTACCCACAGCCCGGAGGACAGTCTCCTCTCCTCCACCCCCTGTGTACCATCCGCAAATGTTCTGCTTACTTTTCGCATGGTGGGCATAGCGACATGGGGAAAGTAAGCAGAACAATGCATTCCTATGGGTGCGGGATCGCCGCGATTCCGCAAAATTAATGAGCACGCTGCGTATTTTTCCGCGATGCAATTCCGCAGCATTAGCACAGCATTGCGGAATCCCATTGGAATGCATGGGATGATGTTTTTTTGCGTTTTCGCAGCAAAAACACTCGTTAAAACCCGCCGCAAAAAACCGCGACGCGTGAACGCAGCCTTACACCTTCTCCATTGTAGAGGTGTGAAACCGCAGGGGAAAACCGCAATCCGCAGATAAACCGCAGGTCTTTTGACCTGCGGATTTTACAAAATCCGCGCGGAAAAATCCGCAGGTGAATCCGCAGTGTGTGCACACACCCTAAAGGCGCTTGGTTGTAAAAATCTGCCCTGTCATTACTCAGAAATCCAGTGTTTAAGTTTTATGCAAAATAGCTGTAAGTGCATTTGGGGCGTGTCTCCGAGATGTCACACCAGCAACTGACAGTGCATGCCCAGTAAGATCCAGACTGACCTGTCAATCAAACGTAGGAAGCAGGGCACAAGGGCTGGAGTCCTGGAAGTGCTCTGACACGCCCCCAATGCACTTACAGCTAATTTGCGTATACCTGCAACGTTGGCTTTCTTATTGATTGTACGGCCAACATCTAGAAGAGAGGTGTCTATTTCCTCAGGGTAAGGGCACATACCCATTTGCGTGAAAAAAAAAGGTCCGATTTCCAGACCGAAAAAACGAACGAGTGTCATGCGATTTCCGTGAGATTTTTTTTTTTTTTTTTTGCGCACGGAACATCCATATGACATTCTCTCTATGTAAAAGCTCATGTTAAAATCGCATTGTAAAAAAAAAAACTGTACACATCGTTTTAAAACAAAGTAATCTTCAAAATATATATATATATACATATATACACATATATCTATCTATATATAGGTATAGTAAAAGCCGGCAGATGCCGCGTAGAGTAAAGCGTAGGATAGGTTCGGATAGATAGAATATATACACATAGTATAGGTGTGTTATATATATATATTAGCAGAATAGCCGTTAAACATCCACCTGATGAAGATGGATGTTCTGTCGAAACGCGTTGCGGTTTAACCCCATCTCTCGTCTGAGTCTCTTTCCTGCTCTCCTAAGACCGTTTTAGATATCCTCATTGCTCCTATTCTTGTCGGCTTTTGTAAAATAATTGCAGAAGCCAACAGGAAATGAGACATGGATTACATATAGTAAACCATTGCATAAACCAGGGAGATTTATATATGTCAGTGACTACTAATTTTATTAGTGTTTGTGTGTAAAATTTTGGCACTGTAGGTGTTAAATGAAAGAATATAATCACGGAAAAAGATTTTGTGGGCCTCTGCACAATTTTCTCAGCCAGAGAAGGAAAGCCAGTGACTGAGGGCAGATATTAATAGCCTAGGAAGGGACTATTATTATTGACTCCCCCCCCCCCCCCCCCACCGGCTAAAAACATCTTCCCCCCAGCCACCCCAGAAAAGGCGCCAATTACGCCACTTAGCCTCTCTCTTCCCATTGCCCTGTAACAGGTGGCATATGGGGTAATAAGGGGTTAAGGTCACCTTGCTATTAAGGTAAGGTGACATTAAGCCTCGTTAATAATGGAGAGGTGTCAATAAGACACCTATCCATTATAATCCAATAGTATGAAAGGCTTAAAAAAACACATTAAGAATAAAGTCTTTTAATGAAATAAACACATTTTTTCCATCTTTATTTAACTCCCAATCCAATCAAAGCCATCGTTCTCCTGTAAAAAATCCAAAATAAAAAGGAACTATATCCCATACCTGTCCGCCGTACAGTCATGTCCCACGCTGCAATCCATCTCAATGGGTTAAATAGTTTACAACCGGGAGCGGTGCTAATGCAATGAATGAAAGGCTGCCTGCGCAGCCTCCCTGCCTGACCGGAGATGAACTGATTAGCGTGGGAAAGTTTCTGAACATTTTCCCATGCTGTCAGTTCACTGCGGGTCAGGTGGGGAGGCTGCGTAGCCTCAGTGACTACCGCTGACGTCAACGAGGCTGCGCAGACTCCCCGCCTGACCTCGTCCGAGAATCGCAGCAATTCGCAGTCCGATTTTGGCTGAGAAAAAACTCGCAAATGAGATGTCACCTATTGAATAACATTGGTCCGGGTGCAATTTGATTTTTTATGGGATTGCACTCATCCGTATTTCTCACAAGTGAGTATGAGTCCTAACAGTGCCTATACATCCATACTTTTTTAGGTTAAACTTCTTTCAATAGCTCTGTCCACACCTGTATCCTGAGTTTTCTGTACATTTTGCAGAAATGAATGCAGTTTCCACTGTTCAAGCTTTGTTCCCATATAGCTTCTGTTTACAATGTACAGCGGAGACCACCTGCTCTTCCTTCACCCCATCAATTTGCAATGAGTTCTGTTTTTTTTTTTTTGAAAGGAAGAATCAAACCAGCGAAATTTCAGCATGTCTGCCGAGTGATGGATGAGACTGCCGCTGCTTTGGCTGCAAAGCCCGATATTGGGGAACTCCCAGGGAGCGTATGCTATATTTACTTTTGATTCCAAAACATGGAATATACAGTATCTATATACCTCGGTACGGTCACTGCCAGCTCCGCAATAACAGAGTAACTACTCGTTGACACAACCAATCGTTTATACAGGCCGAATGAACACCCGTTACAGGTAGCATATGGCTTCAAGGGTGCGGTTTACAGAGCAAGAGGAACAGAGCTATTATATTTTATATTTAATCCAGAAAGATAGACAGTGTTTATGAAAAAAAAATATATATAAAAGATTTTGCAAAGGTGACAATACAATATATACAATTATATAGAATAAAAAGGAATAACGAAAGAAAGTCACTAATCCTGGTCATGGACATGGCACAGATTAATGGAGGGAAGCACTCCCAGTGAAAAAGTCCTGTGGACTTGGCTCTAATCCTACACCGTAATGTATCTTCCTGTCATTGAACAGGGATCATTATTGGATTATTAGCACAAGTTACACCCACGTGCCACCCCTCTGCTGACTCATAACAGGGCTGGACTTCAGAGAACTATAGGATATGTCTTAGTCTTAAAAAAAATGATGAGATTCTCAGCTTTTACAATATCTTAAGGTCCCATGTGTAAAACACTACAGTCATCTTTCCCATCACAATTTCATCTGTTCATAGATAGATGACAATATTTATGCCATGTCTCCTATCTGGACGATATCCATTTGGCGTCATGCCGGCCATTGCCCAGTGACGTGAATCCATGCATTGAGTTCGCCATTTCATTCCGTTTTTGAAAATATGACAAATCTTTAGATCTTATCTTTACCTGGTCGTAAATCTGCCCTTCTCCACATTCCTGTTCATTCTTGTGGGACCAGCTAAGCCTAGCCGCACATTTGCTAGCCATTAGGATTTTCCTTAATTACCTGTTTTCAATGGAGGAGGTCAGCTGGAAAGGGGTAATGGGTTAGATTGCAGGTTCTTACTCCATTCTCTGGAGATGTCTGTAGGGATTTTATCATAATTCTTTCTCTTTGACAGCCAAGCATAGCGCTTGGGTGTTACCTTGTATCATATGGTTAAATGGACACGAAACTCCTCATGGTCAAGGCCTTGCGATCAGTGGGACTTATACTGGTATACCAGTTATTACTGGAGTTGATGGGAATCGATTCGCGCTTCCCATTCCGTCGGCCATGACAGTGGTCTGTGGCTACTGCATGGGAGCACCGCCTCTTACCTGATTGCTCTACTTTTGATTAGCCGACCTTGCACGACATCACATGTGCGATGGCGGCACACTATGCCGGCTAATCAAAGAAGAGCTGTGGACCCTGACAGGTAATAAGTTATACCCCAGGGAGCGGTCACAGGAAAATCACCGTTCCACCCAATTTATATTTCTCCATCGCTTTATTGGGGGGGGGGACAGGAAACCATGGGTGTATGACACTGATGCTAGGAGGCTGACCCTAGGCACAAAAATTATTAGCTCCTCCCAAACAGTATACACCCCACAGACTGGCACCAAGTTAACCAGTTTAGCTTAGTGTGAGTACGAGGCGGACACGGGTCTTTCACTAGACCCATATGTACTTGGGTTTTTGGCATTTTTCAGTAATGATTTCCCTTTTCTTTTTCAGAAGGTTCTTTCTTCTATATCTTGGAGGAAAACTGTGTGAACAGTCACACTGTAGTCCCACATGGAGACAGAGTATGGTGTAGACTGACACAACGTATCCTCATCTGACTGTCATGACCCTAGCCACTAATACACAAGATGTGTTCTGATGGTCCTGGTCCCCCATTCCTGCCAATTCGGTGAACGTTGGACGTCTGTTAGTGTTTCAGAGACATCTTCAAGGATGGAGAAGAACCTTCCTTTCCACAGGTACCCCCTCCATTTCTTTCCCTGTGCATTACTGTACATTATTTTCTTCACAGGATCAGTGTTATCGCTGGGTGTACAGGTGTGTGTGTGTGACTGTGCTGGGCATAAAACCTGCACTTTTTTATGCCTCTGCACTGCCCCCCTCCTTTCATCTGCTCACTTTCTTCTTTAGGCCCTGGCTTCTGTGCGGCCTAGCTGCAGCGCTTGGCCATGCCCCTTCCTCCTTTGTCACGCAGGCTTTTCTCGCCCTCCGCACAAACACGCCCCCTTTCCTTCTTTTAGTAGTGCGAGGACTACGTGCCCTTTTCTCGCCCAAGGCACGTCTCTTCCTCCCTGCAGCCACCATTTTTCGGCATATATACTCTGGTATCACAAGAGCTTCTCCAGGCAGCCCTCCTGAGCTTAGTCACCGTGGTCTCCTGGCATAAGATTGCGCTACCTCACCTCTCCTGTGGATAAGCTGTACTCTGCAGACTGACACTCTCCTCAGCAAAACTTCTGTTCTGTTCCTTAACCACTGGCATTAGTTTGTCAACTTTGCCTATCTTCTGTCATGTCTAAATCTAAAGGAGAGTGCACTCACCCTCGGCCTCTACTACTCTTGTCAAACACTTTGTTTGCTCTTGTAAGTGCAGACTGCCTCCAGGTCAGTCTTCATCCTTCTGTCAGGATTGCAGTAATCTTTCAGTTTTGGCTACCCAGGAGTCCTCCACCGCTTCCAGCGAGAGTGCCCCCCTTATCCCTGCATGGGCATCTTTGTCTCAGTGTCTAAGACACTGATCTAAGCAAGGTTTCTCAGATCCTGGTATCTGTGCTGGACAGGTTGCCTATCCGCTGCCGGCGGATTCTATGACTCACCCTTATTTCCTCCTACAGTTCTCAGTATGAGTTCTAAGAGGGCTAGGCAGGAGAGTCGCTCCAAATCCTCCTCTCAATCCCTCACGAGTCAGAGAGGTTGTGTCTTCAGTATACAAACTAGAATTCTTTTTGGACCCGAGATCGTTTTTTGGGTCCGGACGGCAATCTTGGAAGTGTATCTGATTAAGAACAGTGCGCCTCCCCCTGGGCGGTAGGTGCTTCCTGGGCCGTTCGCCATCGGGCATCCACTCCACTCTACAGCTTTGCAAAGCGGCGACCTGGTCCTCCATCAACACGTTATACAAGTTCCATACCTGTGTCTAGGCAGATGCCAGTCTAAGTAGGAGAATCTTACAGGCGGCAGTTTTTATTCCTGCGACCTGAAAGGCGTTTGTGCTGTTCCACCTTCCTAAAGACTACTTTGGGACATCCCATAGTTTCCTGTGTCCCCCAATGAAGTAATAGAGAAAGCAGGATTTTTGGTTACTCACTGTAAAATCTGTTTCTTGATGCCTTCATTGGGTGACACAGCACCCTCCCATGTCTGATACCTGTATTAACGGTTTTCCATTGTTACAGTTTGATTTTGGTATTTATCTGTGTTTTTCCTTTACATGTTGCTTCTCCTACTGCTCCCTTACTAACTGATAAACTTGGTGCCAGTTGGTGAGGTGTATACTTCTGGGGAGGAGAATTTTTTTTGTGCCTAGTGTCAGCCTAGTGGCATACGCCCCATGGTTTCCTGTGTCCCCCAATGAAGGCTCCGAGAAACTGTACCCAAAAATCCTGTTTATCATCTGTGATGGCAAAATCTTAGGTGACCTGTGACCAAAAGCTCCAGCAGGTTTGGGTTTTCAGTAACCGTTATTTTCACAGAAACACCGTATCTGGTATACACTATGTTCCAATACTTGTGTATTGCAAGCTTAAAGGGAAGCTCCACTTTCACAGAATAGGGGCTGCAAATAGGAATGGGATTGTTTTTGATTTGTTGCCATGGAGACAGTTATTAACAGGAGTTGTAGACACAAATGACATATACATGATGACAATTCTTGTTCTCTTTTAGGCAAAACATATAAGAACTTTACTCGCTTACAAAGTATAAGGAGCAGACTAGCAATTGGGAAGGAGAAGCTACACTGTCTACGGCTTATGATCCATAAAGGTTGCAAAACGATTGTAGGTCCAGTCAAGATGGACAGAAGCAAGTTTCTTGTGTGAGTGCCTTGCATCTGCTTCTTGTTATGTTGCTACGCTGAAATACTTCATGTTGTAAGCCTGTGATTGTGTGATTGTGATGTTCTACAGCTGATGGTAGGGCAGAAGCCAAGCTAAGGACTTCCAGCATGTTGGCACATAAGACCCCCTCCCCCCCCGCTATGGAGCCCGGTCATTACATACAGCCCCACAAGATGCTCAAAAGTTTGCAAACTTCTGTTTCTTTTTTTTTTTTTTTTTTTTTTAGTAGGTCCTTCAGAATGCATCATTTTTTCCTTCAGCTACAGAAAGTCGCTGGAGAAAATGGTGCCTGGATCTGTAAGACTAAGAAAGATTGTCCAGCAATGCTGTCTGGGCAGATTCCTATAACTAAAGGGGGTCTGGCAGCAGATCTATCACTACTAAACCAATAACTGTGCTAGTAAGTACACTAAAAGGACCTTGTCACCAGGACAGAATTGACCAATCTTTGCTCCTCTTCTTATGCCCACTGTTCCCCGGAGTATTATGCTTTTTTTTTAAAAAAAAATTTTTAATCCCATCATATGGTTCCGGAAATATGTACACTTTTATTTAGTGCTTTTTTTTTTTACTGGGTTTATGAAAGGGACTTGACTCACAGGATCCTCTGGGGCGGGTTTTTTAATTTTCTGCATGGTTAGCATGTGAGCTACGCTCCCTTGTACAGACCGTAAATGTGAAGACTAAATTAAAAAAAAAAAGCTCATCTCTGGGGAGCAGAGAGAATAAAATAAGAGCAAGATCTGGACACTATTAATTTTTTCACACATCTTTAAGTGTGTGACCTGGCACTACGCTAGTTTAGTTGGGATAAATCAGGCTGTCTTTAGCTCATCCTGCCAGTCCATATAGATCTATAGCCCAACATGTCTTGAAATCTGTCGCCACTTGAGAGCTACGTGTTGGAGACTACTAGTAATGGAATATTTAGATGGGCACATTTCTACTCGTAAGCGATCACCAAAGAACTACATACAAGTCATAGCTGATCCAGACCATATGGCGACAGAACAATCATTATTACAATCGTTCTGTGGCCATACAGCAGGCATCATGTCAGTGGCACATCTCCTGTTGACAATGAGCGTTACACTGCCATCTACCAAAGAACAAACATTGTTCATTATGATCAGTCAGACTAAATGCACCTTGATGTGTAGTTTGAGGCAAACGTGATCTGGAATCCAGTAATCTATTATGTACACAATCGTGCGCTGGATCCCGAATAGAATGGCAATGCATATCAATGGGGACATGTCTGTGGCATTATTTCCATTGGAGTATAAAAGAGGGATTTTTTTTGTGTTACTGGAACAAATAAAGTGGTCATGTGTATGTATGCTTTAGGGTTGATCACTTTTTTAAAAAAAATCTGGATATTCTACAGCGATTCGTTAAAGGGGTTGTCCAGTTAAAACAAGTTGTTGCCTATCCACGGGATAAGACATATGTTGTTCATTGTCAGATCAGGGTAGATACAAGATGACATTGCAGGTGGGATGCCCAACCGCCTCAACATTTACTCACTCTGGAGCTGCTTAGAAAGGGGAATGAATGTCAGGTCAAACATGCAACAAAGGTCAACGTTCAGCCGATTAGTGGCGGTCCAACTACTGGTACCTGCTCCGATCAACAAGTTATCATCTATCCTTTGGATAAGACCTTTCATTGCCTTCTTCAGGGATCTTCATTAATCATTAGACTGGGAATCCACTCCTAAATGGACGGTGTAGGTTTACCCTCCTGTCCAGTGTAGAGAGACACCATTGTATGTGGAGTGGTACAGTTGCTGAGGCAATCACCGTATGCCCAGGTCATATTATGCATAGATCTCAATAATTAGAATAGGACCTGGGCACAGTATTTTCCCAGCATTGTATGGGCATCTCTCTAGACTGGGCAGTAAGGTGTCCCTACACTCCTTCCAATACTGACCATCACAGTCGGCTGTTGTATGGGAGTCTTCTAGTGGGTAAGGCTGGTATGTGTATGTTGGTGCACAATACATTTGGCCTTTGTTTTTCTTCTCTCTCTAGGCTTGGCTAATGAGCGAAACAGCAAAGAATGACTGGCACCTTCTCCGCATATACCCTAAGTGTAACCTGTCTCCAGTGCTGCATCCATTAGGCCTGACCTAGAGAGAAGTTACATCTACTTGGTGTCAATCTTCGGCCTCGCTAACTCCCCTGCTGTCCTCCATGCCTTCACCATGTAAGGTTGTTATGCCAGAACAGTGCTGAGGTGTCTTCAGTCCTAATAGATTCAGTTTTCACATCTGCTCCTTCTTTCTATAAGAACGGATCCCCTACAGATTCACATTCCTAGTCCTAGTGCCCACTACAGAGGCCGAAAATAATGAAGAGAATGGAGCCTTGTGATGTATACAGCTCTGATTATCAGGTCCCATCTGTGAAGACAGGCAGCCAAGCTCGGACGTGGATGGATATGATCTGTTCACACCGTCCACTTTTCCCTTCGCTCGGACCGATCCGTTCAGAGCTGTACATAGAAGACCAAAGTTGACTTTTTTTTTTTGGGAGGGGGGGTGTATGTCTTTATTCTGGGACATTTCTGGCTTCTCACATTCACTTAGCACTGAGGATCTTAGGCTGGATCACAATGTTAAACATTCGCTGCTCCTTCCGTAATCGACGCTTCATTTATTTCTGTAGCAATTAACGAATAGCAATGAATTTATAGGAAAAATGCAAATGTTTTCCACGAGGAAATCCATAGTTTACCTCAAATGTAGTGCCAGGTAAGCCAACCGGGAACTGATGTGCATATGGCGCAGACTTTGCAATAAACGCAATAATGTTGAGTTTGCTTAATTCTCAGGTTTTCCATAAAATCTAAGGGTTTTTTTTTTTATAATAATACGCATTGACTGGTGGAGTCCGACCCTTTTATTGTTCAGAAAATCCGCAGAATCCGTAATGGAGTGATGTCTACTCGAGAGGTAACGTTTATTGAATGACAGCTACATAGATGAGAATAGTTTACCCTATGGTTTATGTATGAGATACATAGAGTGTGTGGGACGGTGTCGTAAATGTAATGTGTCTGACCACAGGATGCCCATAATGAGCACTTATGTAATGAGATATGGGATTGATCAGATACTCCTAGAAGTATTGCGGTCTGCTCCATGAGTCAGTATGGTAAAACATAGGACGAGCCCACGCAGTAAAGCGTAGGACAAGTCCACGCAATAAAATAAAGAATGAGTCACTTTACATTCAGCTCTTTAATTCCTATAGACTCAAACACGCAAGCGATAATTAAAGCAGAATATCATGTGAATGTAAATATTCCCCCAAAATCTGCATTTTCTCCAAATGCTATCGATAGGAAATGACCCTAAACTGTAAATGATGGCTGTGTCATTGATTTTAGGGGCATGTCAATATGCTGAAAGATTTATTAGATAAGTTTAGAAAACTAAAATTGCATTCGGCTTTAATAAAAAAAAGTGATTCTCCTGTTTTGAGCTTTTTTTCTATAGCCATACTGAAGAGAACGTACATAGAGTGTCCTTCTCTTTGGATGACCCAGCATGATGTCCATGCATTAGCCAGGCTGGTGATTTTATTTTAATGGCAGCTTTGTAATACTTCATTTCTCCTGTAGAGGCGCTGCAGGGAAATTTAACAATCGCCATCTAGTTTCTTCACAGATTAAAGTTGAGCTGATCACTTTTATTTCCAGTGATCAGTTTAACACCAAGGAGCCCTGTTTAAAGAGAATCTGTCAGCAGGTGTTTTATACCTAATCTGAGAGCAGCATAATGTAGGGACAGAGACCATCATTCCAGCAATGTGTCAATTACTGGGCTGCCTGTTTTAGTTTTTATAAAATCACTGTAGGAGATTATCAGTAGAGGACTAGTTGGCCTGCTGCCAGCCAGTCATAGTCCCATCATGCACCCTCTGCTGACTAGCAACTTTCTGCCTATGCACAGTGTGCACATAAACGTGCCAATCAGTGCTGTGGGAGGGGCTATAAAGAGAACTAGATCTGCCGCAGAGAAAATCGTTTTTAATCAAAATTGCAGCAAGCAGCCTAGTAAGGGTTTATAACCCTACATCATTCTGTGCTCAGATAGGGTAGAAAATACCTGTTTCCCTAATAAGTGTCTAAAAATTTTCACCCCAAAACAAGATTTATCATCTATCCTGTGGATAGTTAATAAATGCATGATCGGTGGAGGTCTCATTACTAGAAAACCCAAGAAGTAGGGTGTCAAAGTCCTGTGTGGATGGAGCCATAGAGCAACCTCCTCCCAAAGTCACAAATGCACCACTGCTCCAGTCAAGGACCCCCCTAATCCAAATAATGCCGTCTACACCCCCAAAGTAGAGAACAGGTGTCACTATTTAAATAATTTGCACATCTTTAGGGTTTTTTTTTTTTTTTTTTCCGTCCTGCTTTGTGGTTACTGTGTTTTGTAACCGGTCGTAATGAAATAATGGGATACGTGCAATATTAGTGTATGTACTATATATTTTACTACTTGTGGACAAAATGATGTTACAAGTTGTCTGAGAACAACAAAATCACCAATGTCTTCCATTTTTTGATATGTGTATAGTTCCATAAAAGCATTAGTGTTAGGTAGCGAGTTGTTAGTGCCACTATAGGGCCCAGTGCATGATCTACTAATGTTTTACTATGTATCTGAAGTATATAAGTATAGACAGAAAATATTCTTTCACGATAGTCCATTTACAGCATGGTTATTGGCTTTCATCACACCTCATGGACGGTATTTCCAATTGTATCATGGAGGTAGATCATTAAAGTACTTTTTAGTAATCTGGTCCTACATTAAATGGATATAAAGGATCTTCATTCTGACGAGCACTTAATATACTTGATGTTGTTTGGGAATCTGATTATTTCTCCTTGCAGTTCCCGTCAGTGTATTCTGCATGCTGATGTACATACTTCCGGTCCAGGCGACCACCTTTCCCCTACATGTACTGTAACGGTCGTTCAGTTTACAGGAAACATACTGAGGCAGAACTCCACAATTCTGTCCGGTTGATCATCACATCTGTATGGGGTTGCCCTGCTTCTTTCCGACTGCAGATGTTGAGCTAAATAAGAGATGAGCATGTTTATTGTCAATATGCCTGATCCTTTTGTTCTCAAGGAAGGTGAATCTGTTAGCATGCATGTACAGTGGAGCTTGAACGTTTGTGAACAGCTCAACATTTTTCATATTTCAGCAAAAAATTGATCTACCACTCCATCAGATTTTCACACAAGTCCTAAGAGTAGATACAGAACCATTTCAAATAATTAAGCAAAAAAATTAGATACTTTGTTAAATATCAAATGTCTGTGAGTGGCCTTTACATAAAAACTCTATTCTGGTCTCATCTGTCCACAAAACATTGTTCCAGTAGCCCTCTGACTACGTTAACAAGCTGCAGACGGGCAGAGATGTTCTTTATAGAGAGCAGTGGCTTTCTCCTTCTGTATTTGTTCAGTGTCGACATGATAGACTCATGAACATGGCCTTTTGTTGCTTAGAGGTTAACTTGGGTTCCTTTGTGATAGACATACTCTTGGAGTGTTCTTTGTTGGTCTACAGCTACTGGTGAAGGTAACAATGTTCTTAACTTTTCTCCATTTGTTACGCAATCTATGTTTAGAGATGGTTAATAATAATAATAATAATAATAATAATAATATTTTATTTCTATAGTGCTATCATATTCCTCAACACTGTAATAGCGCTATCATATTCCTCAGCACTGTTCATTTTAGAGGGGACTTGTACAGAGAATAAAGATATTACATAATAACAATTGCATAAATCAACAGGTAACAAGAGGAGTTAGGGTCCTGCTTGCAAGCCTACAATCTATTGAGGAAATAGGGGAGACACGAAAGGTGGATGGTAACAATTGCTGGCATTGTACGGTCCAACCATCAATATAATGGGGTGTTCACATAATGCTGCATGAACCAGTCACTGGCCAGTATGTGTACAAGTACAGATACAGAGTGCATGGACGGTGTGTGAACAGATGATACGAGGGTCCTGGTTTTGAAGAAATTTTTGTATGGGTAAAACAGGGATAGTTAGATAAGTGAGATGAGGCAGTAAACCTGGCCACGCTTAAAATTGTGGGTATTGGAGATTTTGTAATGGATCGTTTTCCTAATTTAAACCATTACAAAGTCTAACGTATATAACTCATTTGTTTGATTTATTTTTTAAGGGCTAGTGTGAAAATCTAGTGTAGTTTTAGGTCAAATTTAGGCAGAAATATAGACTATTCTGAAGGGTCTGAAACTTTCAAGCACCAATGTATATGAGAGATTGGGAGGAATACCTGGTGACAGATTTTCACTGGTTGATTTGTTTGGAGATTTGGTTGGAGACTGGTTGACTTGAGGGCCCCCATTTACAACTGATTGAGAGGTCAGCCAACGGTCTTCTTGGGTGTATAGGCTCCCTAAGTACATGAAAGCCAAAGGATATCAGGCTGTTGCCAACTCTGTGATTGTGATGATCAGAAATACTAATAATTGTCTGTGATGCTTACTATTTGTAAAGGGTTCTTGAAACATGTTGGGGTTGCACACCGTGTACTAAAGGTATCCACAGTTATGACCTTCTAAATAGATGGAAGAGTCAATTATGTAAAGATGGAGTCTAACACCTTCATTCAGATGAGCTCCATCTTGTCAGATGGGACCTAATCCAATAAAAGTTCAGAAAAGTTTTTGCATACCTGGTCTAGTGCTAGGTATCAAGCCTGAAAACGGTTCTCTTGCAATAGTACAGTATATTTACCCGTGGTAGATACATATGACTTGTCTTACTGTATTTGTAAAGTGTAGGAGTATATTGTAAGCATGGATGTATACCAAATACAGTAGGTAACACACAGGTCACAAATACAGAAGAGGAGGAAAGGATTATACCCCCAAGTGGGGCCATTTTTAATGTGTTGATGACAGAATATACTGTAGAATTGCATTCGTATCTAACACGGTCTATGTGTGGTGGATTTCAAATGCTTCTTCTTAGCTCCAGTCTGCATATTATAGGGAACATTTATGAAAACTGGTCTCTATGGTGTACCACTTAAAAGCACGCATTGATAGAAGAGTAGGGTGCATATACATACTGATTTCTAAAAGTTAATGCGCTAGACAAGTGGAGGTATTTAAAAAAAAATCAGCTATTATCCACAAGTCAGTATGGTAAAGGTGCCCATATACAATAAAGTTGATGAAAAGGGATGATTTTCACCATCACGAATGTTAAGGGGGAAATTTTACAAATAAAGATAATTTTTGTCAGCCAATAACCCGCGATCATTGTCTGGTGGAGTCGGCCATATTTGAATTTTTCTTGCAATAGCTGGGGGAATAATCTTTTTTCCTATGAAAAAATCTTTTGTCTGCAACGTTATTGCCTTGTTTCCAGAAGATATTTCCTCGTTCCAGCGTCACTGAAAATATATGGCCAGGTTTGGCTGAAATGGCCTAAAATATGGGTGGTGGTGTCGGTGAAGTAAATGTTCACCAGTTGGTTTTTCTACCGTCCCATCTACTTCTATCTAATCTATATGTTTACCTTAAAAAAACACAATCCTACCTATAACATTGTCTGGACTGGCCAACTGTGTTGTGTGTATGGGGTCTTCCCAACTTCCCACCGAATAATGAGGTCAGAGGAGAGAAGGATCAGTCAGAGGAGAGAAGGATCGGTCATGTTGAAGTACAAAGCCCGATCCCTTTGTTTCTCTAGGAGATGAACTGCAGCTATCATGCAGTGGCGTATTCTGCTGTCTCCATTGAAAGCACATTCGTCTGACAATGTGTGTGCATAGAGGAGTGGAGATAAATAGTTTTTGGCCGAACAAACATTCGGCTGGCTGCTATCTAAAGTGTATGGACACCTTAAGATCTGTACAAACAGTGGAGAACATCTGGAGATATACTCTTCCAAAGTGTCTTATCCTCTACTGGAACACGAGATCGGAGAAAGAAAATCAAAATTGCCATTTCCTTGGTTCCTTGAATTGTGCCTAGACGGGAGGGCTGGATGGTGCCCATACACATTAGGTTACTGCCAGCTTTGGTCAGTGGCCAGTATCAATACTAGAGCTTCTGACTGACCTCAACTTGATCACCCTACATCCTGAGTGTCATCGCCTTCATACTTCTCAATGGTAAACCTTATACTTTCCAAGAACTTGGAATCTCTCAGCATACATGAGGGGGGGAGGGGTTATTTCCGATAGAGCAGTTTATACTCGCAAATCCTTTTCTGCCTATCTCCTTGCATGGTTAGAGATACGTGTTTATTAATATAGCCTGCATGTCTACGACTCTTTACTGTGAATTCACAAAGAATAATGGTATGCACTTAGAAGGACCAGATGAACTAGGTGACTGCCGCATGGGAGGAAACATAACCCGGCAATATTTAGCAGCGGAACTTAGTATTCTATATTCCAAATATATAAATACTATTGAGTTTATTTTTAAACAGCATGCTCATTGTAAGATAACTGATGTCTATTTTAAGACGGCTTGGCATACTGTGAGCCTTTCTACTGCTTGCTGACGGATACACAGATCTGTAAATATGGATGGACATGGTGTAAAGTGTATGTTGTAGTATCCTCCAGGTATTCATGTCGTTCTAATCTACTCCAATGGAGGAAGCAATAAGAACTGAACTTTTGCTTGCAGTAGTGTACAATATGAAATACCTCTGAAACTGTAATGCAAAATAGCACAGTATGTACCTGTTGACGCAGACAAAGCCATACAATGTGTTTGATGTTTTGCAGCAATAACTGTCTTGCATGGTACAGTACGGGACTGTCAGATCAGTCCCACGTAGCAGTGTGCATGTATCTTTGGGATCTCCTCATTTATAGATTCTTTATTTTTTGGGGGAAGGGATAATAGTTCTAACTGGCCAGATGATGCTCCACATTTATTTTTTCATTTCATCTAATGCATTATATTGCATTGCATTCCTTTTGTGTTAATGGTCATAGAACTGAAAATTAATAAAGTTGAGGTATTGCAACTATTTCGGTCTCTGTACATTTTTTTTTTTTTTTAATCCAAATTTTAGCTGTACTGTTCCTCCCCCCACACTGGCTGTCACGATAAAACCTGAAGAAGTGTGAGTAATCACACTCCTCTCTGCTGTACTCCCGACACTATATAACCACACGCAACTCATTACATGTCTCAGACTGAGAAACCTGATCTGAGCTATTGTGGGGGTGTGTTCTTCTTTCCCCTGCAAGCTGCTTACGATTGGTCAACATCATATAGGGGGAAGATGTACACGTCTCCAAAGGCAGACTCTCTGGAAGATCTCTGTACCACTAATAGATCTTAACAGTTTATTTACATATTGAGAAAAATGTGGATTTCTCTCGAGTAAGGCATCGGATTTGAGATATCAAGGTATAATTTTATTAATCTTTCTATTGTCTAAAGTGCAATACTTCAGGATTCTTTTCAACTGGCTATGTGGGATATTTTCAAGCCATTTTTTTTTTGTAATGACCACTATTATAATTTATGTAACTGCATCAACCTTCTTAAAGATTTTTGTGCAAATTGTATTCTCTTATTCTCTGATATAGACAGTCACATTGAGGATATCGATGCTGATAGCTATGGTCATAGGTGAAAAAGACATTCCCCCAGTTGTTAAAATTGATATCCTTAAAAAAAAAAAAAAAAAAAAAGATTCCACATTATCTGAATTGTCCTATATGAGGAAAGGTCATCAATGAATGTTTAATAGCAGATGATATCTTGTTTGTTCCTGCTATTATAAATGAAGATCTCTATGAATTCCCCCATAAATAAATTTGCATTAGTTGGTGCCATCTTAGAGCCCATTGCGGTGCCCCGTGTTTGATACTGTTCATTTAAAAATGTGAAGAAAGTTTTCTTCAAGATAAAGTCAAGGCCATTGTGGAAGGATTTTCATTTGTTCTGTAGTCTTTTGTCCCGTAGTCTTTTGTCCCAGACCCCAAAAAATGTGTTGAAACGCATTAATCCTATATCATGAGAGATGTTTAAATATAGGGAGGATACATCAAGGGTAAAAAAATATATATTTTGGATTCCAATTAATTTTTTTGGATTATTTGTATAACGTGTAGAATCTCGGTGATAGTTATGTAGTTTAAATACATGATGTTCTATTATTTTATCATTGTATTCTGAGAGATTACTAGTCTGAATTATTGATCCCAGAGATTCTAGGTCTCCCAGGAGGATTCTTGGGATCCTTGTGTATATTGGGCAGGTGTTAGAAGAATGGGATGGTAGGGTTTTATTTCAAGAAACTTTTTTTCTTGCGTACTTAGTATATTGTTCTCTGCTGCCTTGTTATATTATTGTAAACTGGAATTAAAGGGGATGTCCAACCCTTTCTTGAACTAAATGTTTTGGCCCAATAAAGTAAAAAAAAAAAAAACTATACTCCCCCCTCCCATGCTGGCAAAATTCCAGCAGTGTCGGCACTCGCTTCCCAGAGCTCTTGTTTGGTGTTGTGACACATGGTGCCCGGCGCCCAATCAGCACTGGCAACACTGTCTCTGCTTTCATACTGATTGAACATGAAGAGGAAGTCCGGGCTGCACCTTAAGGCTATGTGCCCACGGCAATTCCGCAACTCCCTGCCGCCGGAAATTCACATGCGGAATTACCGCGAAAAACTAGCATTTTGCAAGCATAATTAGCTTGCAGAATGGTAACGTTTTCCAAGCGATCTGTAGCACCGCTTGGAAAACTGATTGACAGGTTGGTCACACTCGTCAAGCATAGTGCTTGACAAGTGTGACCAACTTTTTACTATTGATGCTGCCTATGCAACATCAATAGTAAAAGATAGGATGTTAAAAATAATCTAAAAAATGTTATTCTCACCTTCCGACGGCCCCCGATCTGCTCTGCGGCGCTCCTGGCATCTTCCGGTCCCAGTAATGCTTTGCGCGAAGGACCCGTGATGACGTCATGCTCGCGAGAGCGCGACGTCATCGAGGTCATTCGCGCAAAGCAGTACTGGGACCGGAAGGTGCCAGAAGTGTGGTGAGAGGCAGGAAGGACATCGGGGGCCGTCGGAAGTTGAGAATAACAATATTTGTTATATTTATTCTATTTTTTACAGGATTATGGTACCCAGGGCCTGGAGGACAGTCTCTCCTCCTCCAGACCCTGGGTACCATCCGCACATGAAGCGCTCACTTCACGCATGGTGGGCATAGCCACATGCGAAAAATGAGCGTTTCAATGCAATCCTATGGGTGCGGAATACCCGCGATTCCGCAAAAAGAATGATCATGCTGTGGATTTTTCCGCTATGCGATTCCGCAGCGGATAAATCCGCAGCATTAGCACAGCATTGCTGACTCCCGTAGGATTGCATGGGATGCGTTTTTTTTTTTTTTTTCATTTTTGCGGCGATTCCGTGCGTAAAAAAAAAAAAAAACACCGCAAAAACGCTACGTGTGAACACAGCCTAAATCTGACTTCCTCTTAATGTTCAGTTGAAATGCCAGTCACCTTGGATGAGATACTTCGGAGAAGTAAACTGCAATTCTGGAACAAAGTGAAAGAAGTTTACCCTGTACAGGGAGGTACTTGACACCAAATCTTGCTTGCACGAATGGAAAATACATTATATATATTATTTGTTCTTGCTGTTCATCCCTTCTAAACAGGGCATGTAGAACATCACTTTATCTGATAATTTCATTCATTCAATCACATATTTTTTTATTATATTACATATTCATATTTTATATTATATATCATATATTTTTGCCCTCATGACAACGTGATTTTAATGCCAAATGTAACCTATCCATGTAATTTCACGCATTCACTTTAATCGTATACGCAACTATATGCGCACATATACAAAAAATAATTTTCTCCTTTTTTTTCAAATCCGTATTCATTTAAACACTACTAGTAGGCTCATGAACTAATGACCTTCATCGCTGTGTTTCTTCACACACACCTCAGTGTTCGAGTACAGACAAACCGGAAAATAAATATATATATATTTTTTCCTTTTCACAAATACAAGAAAGGAAATACACGTTATTATCAATAGTATATTTATCATATGACGTTTATATGTTTTGTTTTTATCCATAAGTGTATGCAGTTTTTCAATTATTTGCTTTTGGATTATATACAAAAAGAAAAATTTTCTCAACTCTGACGTATCACACACTGTCGTGACCTTTTTTTTTTTTGCACTCTATATCAGACCTCACCTATGTAAACCTGCATATGTATATATTTTTTTATTTCCTGAATAAGAAGTGGGTTACACTTTGAAAAGAGTAGAAAAATAAAATAAACAGTTATTTTATAATACGGTACTTCTGGCGTCTGACGTTTCTTCACAAGCTGGCAGCGCGGATATGGACCAAAAACTTTTCATGTTTTATTTTCTTTAAAGAAAAACAACTTGGATATCACATACTGTAGTTTCAAAATCAAGGTATCCACTTAAAAGGCTGCCCAACGAAGACAAGTCATCTCCTATCCAGGAAAAGAGTAATAACATAGTTTGCTGGGACCCGCTCGGATCAGTAGACCAGGGTCCTTTTATACCTGTAAGAGTGGATGGAAAGTGTACACGCTCTGTTCAGTGTCTGTGGGCTGCCAAGCATTGTGGTTGACTTTTTCCGGCTGCCCTATGGAGAATGAAAGATGTGGTCAGGCATGTGCATCATTGACGCTCCATTCTAATGATAAAAATGCCTTGTATTGCCTATCATTGTGGGGGTCAGACTGCCATAGCCCCCATCGATGCCGAGAAACGGGTCTGTGTGAATGGAGCGGTGGTCGATCATGTGCACTATTCATTCTTAATGTGAGCTCTTGAGCTTACTGAATTCGGCAGTTGTCTGATCTTCAGGGCTTCCATTAGAATGAATGGAGCGGCACTGTTGCATGATTGACCACCGCTCAATTCACCCAGGGCTCTTCAGATCCCTGATTCTCAGGGTCAGTGATGGACCTGGCGGTCAGACTTTTACAGCAATCAGAAATTTCTCCTTTATCCTTAAAATAGGGGATAGGTTGCAATCTTGAAAACACCCTGTTACCCTTTCCTGGCTATTGTCCATTTTTGTTTTTCCCTACCCTTCTTGCAAAAGACAAACTTTTTTTATTTTTATGTTAACATAGCCACGTTGGGGTTTGTTTGTTTTACTGTGAAAGTTGTTCCTTTGAGTGACACCAACCATTCAATTTAGCCCTGTTCCCAGCCCAGGTCTTTCCTGTAAAGGCAAAGATGGTGTCAGCAACAGTGTCTTCTACGCGGTTCCTAGCACCAACTGGTTTGTGAATGTCTACGTCTGGAGCCAGCAGGAAACGACCGCCATAGCTGGGTTCGAGGATCCCCAGCTAGTCGCACAGGTATAAATTTACTTTTACCTATTATCACATTTAGCGGTAAGAGTGTGGAAGGTTATGCTTTTATTGATTGCTGGGCTGAGAAGTTTCTTGAATGCTGCCATGGCTATGGAGTTAGAGGTTCCTCTTATCTCCTTGGATGCATCTATAAGATTATCTTCTCTTGATAATTCTGCCCTTTTCCAGAGTATTAGGTATTGCACATCCAAACCAGTGTCTATCACCACTGGATGCACAAGGAAAGTGCATGCTTTTTTATTTTACAGGATCATCCTATCGCTGTGGTGTTAGGTCTCCCTTGGCTTCACAGCCATAACCGCATTATCGAATGGGAAAGGGTAGATATTGTTAAGTAGTTCTCCAACTGCTAATCTTTGTATTATCAGTCCTCCTTAGGTAGTAGGTTCAATCTTCCAGGCAGGGGCGGACACAGACTGTAGTGGGCCCCTGTGCAAGAAATTTTTCGGGCCCCCCCCAACCCTTCATAGGGCAACAAAGTTATTTGTTGTTATCTAATATTGAGGCTATGCAGGGCTGGATATAATATCTGTATAGAACATAATGTACCCCCCCCATAGAATATAATGCAGCCCCTCCATAGAATATATGGCAACCCCCTCATAGGATATAATGCAGCCCCTTAAATAGTACAATGTAGCCCTCCTCATATAGTATAATGCAGCCCCCATAGAATATTATAAATATAATACAGCCCACCTCCCCATAGAATATAATGTAGCCCCCCATATTATATAACACAGCCTCCCCTTATAAAATATAATGTAAAATGTACCCCCCATGGTATATAACAGCCGCATAGTATATAGCCCAGCACCACATGGTATACAGCCCAGCCCACCATGGTATACAGCCCAGCATGGTATAATACAGCCCAGCATGGTATTTAGCCTCCCCCAGCATGGTATATAGCCCCCCAGCATGGTATGATACAGCCCAGCATGGTATATAGCCCCCCCAGCATGGTGTAATACAGCCCAGCATGGTATATAGCCCCCCCAGCATGGTATAATACAGCCCAGCATGGTATATAGCCCTCCCTAGCATGGTATAATACAGCCCAGCATGGTATATAGCCCCCCCAGCATGGCATGATACAGCTCAGCATGGTATAATACAACCCAGCATAGTATATAGCCCCCCCAGCATGGTATAATACAGCCCAGCATGGTATATAGCCCCCCAGTATGGCATGATACAGCCCAGCATGGTATATAGCCCCCCCAGCATGGTATGATACAGCCCGGCATGGTATGATACAGCCCAGCATGGTATAATACAGCCCAGCATGGTATATAGCACCCCCAGTATGGTATAATACAGCCCAGCATGGTATATAGCCCCCCCAGCATGGTATATAGCCCCCCCAGCATGGTATATAGCCCCCCCAGCATGGTGTAATACAGCCCAGCATGGTATATAGCCCCCCCAGCATGGTATAATACAGCCCAGCATGGTATATAGCCCTCCCCAGCATGGTATAATACAGCCCAGCATGGTATATAGCCCTCCCCAGCATGGTATAATACAGCCCAGCATGGTATATAGCCCTCCCCAGCATGGTATAATACAGCCCAGCATGGTATATAGCCCCCCCAGCATGGCATGATACAGCCCAGCATGGTATAATACAACCCAGCATAGTATATAGCCCCCCCCAGCATGGTATAATACAGCCCAGCATGGTATATAGCCCTCCCCAGCATGGTATAATACAGCCCAGCATGGTATAATACAGCCCAGCATGGTATATAGCCCCCCAGTATGGCATGATACAGCCCAGCATGGTATATAGCCCCCCCAGCATGGTATAATACAGCCCAGCATGGTATAATACAGCCCAGCATGGTATATAGCCCCCCCCAGCATGGTATATAGCCCCCCCCAGCATAGTATGATACAGCCCAGCATGGTATATAGCCCTCCCCAGCATGGTATAATACAGCCCAGCATGGTATATAGCCCCCCCAGCATGGCATGATACAGCCCAGCATGGTATAATACAACCCAGCATAGTATATAGCCCCCCCCCCAGCATGGTATAATACAGCCCAGCATGGTATATAGCCCTCCCCAGCATGGTATAATACAGCCCAGCATGGTATAATACAGCCCAGCATGGTATATAGCCCCCCAGTATGGCATGATACAGCCCAGCATGGTATATAGCCCCCCCCAGCATGGTATAATACAGCCCAGCATGGTATATAGCACCCCCAGTATGGTATAATACAGCCCAGCATGGTATATAGCCCCCCCCAGCATAGTATGATACAGCCCAGCATGGTATATAGCCCCTCCCAGCATGGTATAATACAGCCCAGCATGGTATAATACAGCCCAGCATGGTGTATAGCACCCCTCAGCATGGTATATAGCCCCCCCAGCATGGTATGATACAGCCCAGCATTGTATATAGCCCCCCCCCCAGCATGGTATATAGCCCCCCAGCATGGTGTGATACAGCCCAGCATGGTATATAGCCCCTCCCAGCATGGTATAATACAGCCCAGCATGGTATATAGCCCCCCAGCATGGCCCCACAGTCCAGCATGGTATGATACAGCCCAGTATGGTATAATACAGCCCAGCATGGTATATAGCACCCCCAGTATGGTATAATACAGCCCAGCATGGTATGATACAGGCCAGCATGGTATGATACAGCCCAGCATGGTATATAGCCCCCCCCAGCATGGTATGATACAGCCCAGCATGGTATATAGCACCTCCCAGCATGGTATAATACAGCACAGCATGGTATATAGCCTCCCCAGCATGGTATGATACAGGCCAGCATGGTATATAGCCCCCCCCAGCATGGTATGATACAGCCCAACATGGTATATAGCCCTCCCCCCAGCATGGTATGATACAGCCTAGCATGGTATATAGCCCCCCCCAGCATGGTATATAGCCCCCCCCAGCATGGTATATAGCCCCCCCCAGCATGGTATATAGCCCCCCCAGCATGGTATGATACAGCCCAGCATGGTATAATACAGCCCAGCATGGTATATAGCACCCCCAGTATGGTATAATACAGCCCAGCATGGTATATAGCCCCCCCAGCATGGTATACAGCCCCCCCAGCATGGCCCCACAGCCCAGCATGGTATATAGCCCCCCCAGCATGGTATGATACAGCCCAGCATAGTATATAGCACCCCCAGTATGGTATAATACAGCCCAGCATGGTATATAGCCCCCCCAGCATGGTATATAGCCCCCCCCACAGCATGGTATGATACAGCCCAGCATGGTATATAGCACCTCCCAGCATGGTATAATACAGCACAGCATGGTATATAGCACCTCCCAGCATGGTATAATACAGCACAGCATGGTATATAGCACCTCCCAACACGGTATAATACAGCACAGCATGGTATATAGCCCCCCCAGCACGGTATAATACAGCCCAGCATGGTGTATAGCCCCCCCCCCAGCACGGTATGATACAGCCCAACATGGCATATAGCCCCCCCAGCATGGTATATAGCCCCTCGCAGCATGGTATATAGCCCCTCCCAGCATGGTATATAGCCCCCCCAGCATGGTATAATACAGCCCAGCATGGTATATAGCCCCCCCAGCATGGTATGATACAGCCCAGCATGGTATATAGCCCCCCCAGCATGGTATGACACAGCCCAGCATGGTATATAGCCCCCCAGAATGGTATATAGCCCCCCCAGCATGGTATGATGCAGCCCAGCATGGTATATAGCCCCCCCAGCGTGGTATGATACAGCCCAGCATGGTATATAGCCCCCCCAGCATGGTATGATACAGCCCAGCATGGTATATAGCCCCCTCAGCATGGTATATAGCCCCCCAAGCATGGTATGATACAGCCCAGCATGGTATATAGCCCCCCAAGCATGGTATGATACAGCCCAGCATGGTATATAGCCCCCCAGCATGGTATGATACAGCCCAGCATGGTATATAGCTCCCCCAGCATGGTATAATACAGCCCAGCATGGTATATAGCCCCCCCAGCATGGTATGATAAGCCCAGCATGGTATATAGCCCCCCCAGCATGGTATGATACAGCCCAGCATGGTATATAGCTCCCCCAGCATGGTATGATACAGCCCAGCATGGTATATAGCCCCCCCAGCATGGTGTAATACAGCCCAGCATGGTATATAGCCCCCCCAGCATGGTATGATACAGCCCAGCATGGTATATAGCCCCCCCACAGTCACACTGACCTGCGGCTGAACTGCATCCACCGTCTGGCTGGCGCCACAGTCAGGGCCAGCAGTGTGAGTGACAGTCTGACAGTCTGTCTTCCCTCCTCTCCTCCCCCATGGCACTGAAGCTGCTGGCTGGTCGCTGATGATCTCAGTCCACTCTCTCCACAGTCTTCTCTCCTCTCCTCCCCCACGGCACTGACGCTGGGCTGCTGGCTGATCGCTGATGATCTCTCACCTCAGCCCGACTCAGCCCTCAGGGCTGGCTCCTCTGCACTGGGCCGCTAGCACGCAGCCTCAGGAGGAGTCACACCCCTCCCGTTGCCTCCTGCAGTGGGGCTGCTCTCCTCTCCTCCTTGCTGGCTCTGCAGGCTAGCTCCACAAGTCCACATGGCTAATTTGCATGAATAATTAGCCATGTGGTGCTGAAGGGGCCCCCTCTCCCCTGGGGCCCCATGCAATGAGCCGCAGTAGGTCCGCCCCTGCTTCCAGGTCTTGTGGTATGTGGATGAGTTCCCATAGGTGTTCTCCGAAGAGGCCTCCCACAAATTACCTCCACATAGAACTTATGACTGTTCCATCCAGCTCATTGAGGAGGCAAAGTTAACTAAGGGCAGAATTTTTAACCTGTCACAATCTAAGAGGCAAGCCACAAGGGAATATATTCAGGAAAATTTGAAAAATGAGATTACCCGTCCTTCTAAGGCTGTGTGCACACGCTGCGGATTTTGCTGCGGTTCCGCAGCGGTTTTGGCCGCTGCGGACCTGCAGCAGTTTTTGCTGCGGCGTACAGTACCATGATTCCCTATGGGAATCAAAAACCGCAGTGCAGATGGTGCGGAATTTTCCACGCGGATTATCTGCGGTTTTCAATCCGCAGAAAGAATTGACATGTCAATTCTTTCTGCGGATTCTCCTGCGGTTTGCCATCTCCTCTATTGAGGAGATGAAAAACCGCAGGGCAAAACCGCAGAGCAATCCGCAGGTAAAACCGCAGGTATTTTGACCTGCGGTTTCACCTGCGGATTTTACAAAATCTGCGCGGATGAATCCGCACCTAATCCGCAGCGTGTGCACACAGCCTTAATCCCCGTTTGAAGCAGTGTTTTTTGTAGCCAAAAAGGATGGAGGTTTGAGACCGTGTATTGACTATCATGACGTCAATCGTATAACCGTAAATAATCAGTACCCTCTCCCACACATTCCCGACCTCTTTAATCCCTTCATGACCGGAGCTTTTTTAGATTTTTCGTTTTTCGCTCTCCTCCTTCCCAGAGCCTTAACTGTTTTTATTTTTCCATCAATATGGCCATATTAAGGCTTATTTTTTGCGGGACGAGTTGTACTTTTGAACAACATCATTGGTTTTAGCATGTCTTGTACTCGAAAACGGGAAAAAAATTCCAAGTGCGGTGAAATTTCAAAAAAAGTGCAATCCCACACTTGTTTTTTGTTTGGCTTTTTTTGCTAAGTTCAATAAATGCAATAACTGACCTGCCATTATGATTCTCCAGGTTATTACGAGTTAATAGACACCAAACATGTCTAGGTTCTCTTTAATCTGTGGTGAAAAAATTCCAAAGTTTGTAAAAAAAAATGCGCAATTTTCCAAGACCCGTAGCGTCTTCATTTTTCGTGATCTGGGGTCGAGTGAGGGCTTATTTTTTGCGGGCCGGGCTGACGTTTTTAATGATACCACTTCTGTGCAGATACATTCTTTTTATCACCCGTTATGGCGTTTTTAATTTTTTTTCGGGCGATTCTGAAAGCGGCAATACCTAATGTGTATGTGTGGATTTTTTTAATAGTTTTATTTTGATTGGGGCGAAAGGAGGGTGATTTGAACTTTTATTTTTTTTCTTTAACTTTTTTTTTTTTAACTTTTGGCATGCTTCAATAGCCTCTATAGGATCCAATAGCTGTTACTGTGCAGGTGCCGCCATCTTACGAGAGAAAAAAAAAATTCCTCCTCCAGTATGGTGCCGCCTGTGCAGTAGCAGCTATTGGCGATCGACGATCCATCTCAAAAAGGCAGGGGAGAGTAAGACGAGGCAGGCCCATAGATGCCATCAACAAGTTGCAAACTCCGTGGGGAACCATCTCCTAAGCTGGCACCCAGGTTTATATGCCAATTTTCCATTATCGAGGTTGTCAATAAGGTGGCTTTTCGAGTAGGTTTGCCTTAATCTATGCGGGTTCCCAATGTTTTTCACAAGACTTTATTAAAAATGTGGTTACTCTGCTTGTGACCCAGGATCTTCCTCCTTTTGATCTAGTAGTTAATACTGAGAAATTTGAGATTTCCGGACAGGGTGGGTGGTGAGAACCCGGAGGTCTCTCCTAGGTAGGGGGGTACTGTTAGGAATTGTGGTTCTATGCAACCAACTGGGAATGGATGGGGTCCAGTGCTTCGCGACTCTGGTCACAAGCGCCACCATTGGCTTAGAGGGTACACTGTCTGCCATCCCCAGATATCAGGAAGGGGTCTGTTCACACTGGAGGTGGAGCTACCATGAGTGCAGGGAAACTGTCTCAATCTTACAGAGCGTCGCGTTCTGGAGTAGTAGGATGTGTAGGGACGCAAGACACAGTATTGCCCATGGATTCACTGCCCATGGGACGCTGTGTTCCCCGATTGCCAGTCAATGCAGAACTCTGCTTTGTCTGGTACGAGGCGCCAAGTGCATCTGTGGCTGCGCCTTTGCTGGTTTGGTGCCAGTCTTAGGCTTGTTTCACACTTGAGTTTTTTGTTTCAGTTAAAATCCGCCAAAAAGGCGGAAAGCGGATCCGTTCCTAACTGATGTGAACGGATGCCACCGGATCCGTTTATTTGACGGATCCGCAGAATGAAGAATTTTAAAGGAACCGCTGCCCGGGAAGAGGAGAGAGAGACTTTTTTCTCTGTCCGCCCCAGAAATGATTTCAGGGTTAATTTTCCTCCTGACTTCATTCCTCCGGGCATGCGCTGTATAAAAATGAAGATCCTGCAGTAAAAAAAAATGTTACATGGTCCGTCCAGGCATCTCGGCGGACGCAAAAAAAATTGACGGATCCGCCAAAAAACGGATCCAATGGATGGCTATCCGTCAAGATCCGCCGGTAATGCAAGTCAATGGGGAAAAAAACGGATCCGCCCAAAAAAATGGCGGATCCGTTTTTTTGCAAAAACGGCGGATTTTGACTGATGGTCAAAAACGGAAGTGTGAAACAGGCCTTACTGGGTCTCTCTGTATAACACAGAAGTACTGTAAGAAACTTGGCACTCAACTTATGATAAGGAAATCCAGATGTTTTTTTATTTACGCAGTCACAAAAACAGAGGATGTTTTGGTCCTAGTTGGACCTTCATCAGCCCGACTGCTGTAGGAATGAGTAAGTATAGATACAGGGCTATATGTGCCTTTAGGTGAAGATGGCGTAGCAGCAACCATAATTAGAGTTTAGTCCTGCAATTATGAGAAGGGGTGTATAGGTCAAAGCTGACCAAAAGCAGGGATTTGAAAAGCTGCAATTATGAGAAGGGGTGTATGGGTCAAAGCTGAAAAGCAGGCGCTGTGCTTAGCCTCTCCTACACTGACCCGGAATCCACCGTTGTCAGATGTATAACACACTGAAAAGAAAACTATTACCGTAATAAAAAAAAACACACATTTTGTATCGCTGTGTTCGGAAATGTCCAATCCATCAAAATATAAAATAAGTTAATCCTATCAGTAGACGACGTAACGAGAAAAAAAATCAGAACACCAAAAATAGGTTTTTTTGGCCTCCTCAAAATTGCAATAAGAGGCATAAAACATCCTATCTACTCCAAAATGGTATCAATAAAAATGTCTACTCAAAGTGCAAACAATAGACACTCACCCAGCCCCAGATCATGAAAAATCGAGACCCTGCGGGTGTGGGAAAATGGTGACCACAGCAAAAACTTTTTTGATACAAATTTCTTCAATTTTGTTCACCACTTAAATAAAAAAAAAAAACTATACAAGTTTTTGGTATCTGTGTACCCGTACAGACCTTGGGAAACGTGGCCAGGTCAATTTTACCATGTAGTGAACATGGTAAATAAAAAGTAAACAAAAAACAATTGTGGAATTGCACTTTTTTTTGCAATTCCACCACACTTGGGCTTTTTTTTTTCCCAGCACACTATATGGTAAAATCGATGGTGTCATTCAAAAGTAAAACTTGTCCCTCAAAAACCAAGCCCTTATTCAGCTATGCTGATGGCAAAATATAAAAGTTATGTCTCTTGGAAGAAAGGCAGGAAAATGTCCATAATTTTTTTAATTAAGTGTTAAAAAAATTACAGAATTTTATAAAAAAAAAGTGTTGGAATTTCCTAGAACAGTAACATTTTCAATTTTCGGCCGATGGAGCTGTGTGAGGATTTGTATTTTGACCCCTGAGATCACTTTTTACTGATATAATTTAAAGGGTAGATACCATATTGTAATAACTTCTTAATGCATTTTTTTCAGGTATTGCCGTGCCAAAAAGCGCAATACTCGCATTCTTGCTTTTATTTTTTTCACCATCACACCGTTTACTAATCAAGATAATTAATTTTGCATTATAAAAGAGGACTTTTACAGATGACTATACCACATATTTGTATTTTTTTTATGGCGGAAAAAGGTGGTTGATTCAAACGGTCTTCAGTAGACCCCCAGCCATCATGGCAACTAGTGATGGGTCTTTTGTGAACTATCCTAGCACCGGGAGCTGGCTCCCCAGTGAGGACCACTAAAGTCTGTGAATTGCTCTCAATGGGGTATCATCATGATGGTGCTCAGCCGATGGAAGGCCTTCAGCATTGGGGAAGAAGTGAGGGGTTTCAGCCATCACTGGTTGGTTGGTTTGCAGGTGTTCAAGGCAGATGATGACTGAATAACACAGCCATCATCTGTCAGTAGAGATGTGGTCTCAGGAACTGAGCCTGCACAAAGACAGAGACGACATGACCAAACCAGTACATTGTATGCCCGGAAGGGGTTAAAAAATGACAAAATATTTAATCTATTTGGTATTGCTACGTCCGTCAGTCTGATCTATGAAAATAGGTAAGTATCCCGTACTGTAAAAGAAAAAAAACGAGAATCTCCAGAATTGCAGTTTGTCTCCGCACCTCCCAAAAATGCCTTAAAATATGATATATATACCTAAAAAGTACCAAAGGAGACAGCAGCTCGCCATGCCGCAGTAAACAGGAAATTATACAAATTATAAAATATTATAGATTTTTTTTCTGCAAAATACTAAAAAAAAAGTGGCTCAGATATATAGGGATTTGTGTACTCACCGTAAAATCCTTTTCTCCGAGCCATTCATTGGGGGACACAGAGACAGTGGGTGTTATGCTGCTTGCCACTAGGAGGACACTAAGTAAACCAGTATACTCCCAATGCAGTATACACCCTCTCGCTGGATGAGATATCTCCAGTTCAGTGAAAAAAGCAGTAGGAGCTTAAACAGTCAACAATAACCATAACTATGTCAAAACCTAAGAATGCTACAAATGAGCCAGTAGGGTAAACAGGGTGGGTGCTGTGTCCCCCAATGAATGGCTCGGAGAAAAGGATTTTACGGTGAGTACACAAAAATCCTTATTTCTCCTACTCCTCATTGGGGGACACAGAGACAGTGGGACGTCCTAAAGCAGTCCCTGGGTGGGGAGCATACATCTGCTAATACCCCATGTACCACTGAGTCAACACTGAGGTACTGCCGATTGCAGGATGCGTCTGCCGAGAGCTGCGTCCGCAGAGGCCTGAGAATGAATTTGGTAATGTTTTGTAAAAGTATGCAGACTGGACCAAGTCGCAGCCTCGAAGACCTGTTCTGCCGAGGCCTGGTGCCGAATGGCCCAATAGGTGTCCACTGCCTGGGTAGAGTGCGCCTTAATCCCCGCTGGGACAGGCGCGTTCCTGAAACGGTAGGATTCCTGAATTGCTGAGCGAATCCACCTGGCTAGCGTTGCTTTTGAAGTGGCTAGACCCTTCCTATGCCCCTCTGGAAGTATAAACAGGGCATCTGACTTGCAGAAGGCAGCCGTCCGCGAGATGTACCCATCCAGGGTGTGGAGGGCCTTCTCAATGCAATGGACTGGCGCAGGACAAAAGGAAGGCAAAACAATTTCCTTGTTGAGATGGAAAGCGGAGACGACCTTGGGCAGGAAGGACGGGGAGAACGTCCTGAGAACTACCTTGTCCTGATGAAAATTCAGGAACAGAGAACGGCAGGACAGGGCTGCCAATTCTGAAACTCGTCTGATTGACGTAAGTGCCACTAGAAAGACCACTTTCCAAGAGAGGACGGTCAATTACATGTCCTGCAGCGGTTCAAAAGGAGCCTCCTGTAAGGCCCCAAGAACCAGGTTAAGGTCCCATGATTCCAATGGCCTTCTATAAGGAGGCGCCACATGGGAAACTCCTTGAATGAACGTCTTGACCTGAGGTTTGGTGGCAATTTTGCGTTGGAAAAGCACTGACAAGGCCGAAATTTGGCCCTTGAGTGAGCTAAGCGAGAGACCTGATTTTAATACGGATTGAAGGAACTCCAATATGGCCGGAATGGAGAACACCAGAGGGGATCGACCATGATCCTTGCACCATGAAAAGATGATTTTCCAGGTGCGGTGATAGATACGCCTGGACCCAGGCTTCCTAGCACTAATCATGGTGGAAATCACGTTGTGAGAGCCTGTGCTAAAATCCAGGATTCAACGGCCACGCCGTCAAAGACAGGGCCCCGGAGTTCTGATGGTAAATCGGGCCCTGAGAAAGCAGATCCGTGCGATCTGGAAGTTGCCAGGGGACGTTGGCGACTAGTTGTATTAGTTCTGCATACCATGCTCGGCACGGCCAGTCTGACGCAACTAGGATCACTGGTACACCCTCCTCTATGATCTTCTAGATAACTCGGAAGCAAGGAAAGAGGGGGAAAGATGTACGGGAGCCGTAACCGGTGCCATGGCAGAACTAGGGCGTCTGCTCCGATGGCACATGGATCGGGCAATGAGCCGAGACACCTTGTTTAGTCTGGAGGCCAAGAGGTCCACATCCGGAGTCCCCCAACAAATGACAAATCTGCTGAAAGACTTCCGGATGAAGAGACCACTCTCCCGAGGCAATGCCTCGGCGACTGAGGAAATCTGCCAATTTTCTACGCCCAGGATGTGAATTGCTGAGATGAGCAAATGGTTGGCCTCAGCCCAATGGAAGATGTGACTCACTTCGTGCATGGCCATCCTGCTCCGGGTACCTCCCTGGCAGTTGATATACGCTACAGCGGTGGCGTTGTCGGATTGGATCCTGATGGGGTGACCTGCGAGGACATGGAGGAAACTCCGTAGAGCAAATCTGATCGCTCGTATCACCAAAATGTTGATGGGGAGACGAGACTCTCAGGTCGACCAACGGCCCAGTGCCGTGTGGTGACGAAAAACCGCACCCCAGCCGAGAAGACTTGCGTCGGTGGTTACTACCAACCATCTAACTGGAAGAAAAGACCTCCCTTGATTCAGGGAGGACCTCAGTGTCCACCACCTGAGGGCTTGCCTGACCCGCAGGGACAGAATCATAGAATCGTAGAGTTGGAAGGGACCTCCTGGGCCATCTGGTCCAACCCCCTGCTCAAAGCAGGATTCGCTAAATCATCCCAGTCAGATGTCTGTCCAGCCTCTGTTTGAAGACTTCCATTGAAGGAGAACTCACCACTTCTCGTGGCAGCCTGTTCCACTCATTGATCACTCTAACTGTCAAAAAGTTTTTTCTAATATCTAATCTGTGTCTCCTCCCATTCAGTTTCATCCCATTGCTTCTAGTCTTTCCTTGTGCAAATGAGAATAAAGTTGATCCTTCTACAATGTGACAGCCCTTTAGATATTTGTAGACAGCTATTAAGTCTCCTCTCAGTCTTCTCTTTTGCAAACTAAACATTCCCAAATCCTGCAACCTTTCCTCATAAGACAGGGTTTGCAGACCGGTCACCATTCTGGTCGCTCTTTTCTGAACTTGCTCCAGTTTGTTGATGTCTTTTTTAAAATGTGGTGCCCAAAACTGGACACAATATTCCAGATGAGGTCTGACCAAAGAGGAGTAGAGGGAAATAATGACTTCACGTGATCTAGACTGTATGCTTCTGTTAATACATCCTAGAATTGCATTTGCCTTTTTTGCTGCTGCATCACACTGTTGACTCATATTCAGTCTGTGATCTATTAGTATACCCAAGTATTTTTCACATGTGCTGTCACTTAGCCCTATTCCTCCCATTCTATATATGCTTTTTTCATTTTTATTGCCCAGATGTAGTACTTTGCATTTCTCCCTGTTAAAAACCATTCTGTTAGTTGCTGCCCACTTCTCCAGTTTATTTAAATCTTTTTGAATCCTCTCTCTCTCTTCTCTAGTATTAGTTATCCCTCCTAGCTTTGTGTCATCAGCAAATTTAATCAGTTTACCCTCAATTCCTTCATCTAAATCGTTGATAAAGATGTTGAACAGTACAGGGCCCAGGACAGAGCCCTGTGGTACCCCACTTGAGACATTCTTCCAACTGGATGTGCAGCCATTTACGACCACTCTTTGGGTCAGATCACTAAGCCAGTTATGAATCCACATAACAGTTGCCTTGTCCATTCCATACTTAGTCATTTTTTCAATAAGGATTGTATGAGAGACTTTGTCAAATGCTTTGCTGAAGTCAAGATATACTATATCTACAGCATTTCCTTGATCCACCCAATCAGTGATACCATCATAGAAGGAAATTAAGTTAGTCTGACATGACTTATTAGTTACAAACCCATGCTGACTCTGTTTAATCACTTCATTCTTATCCAGGTATTGACATACATGTTGTTTAATAATTTGTTCAAAGATCTTTCCTGGTATAGAAGCCAGACTCACCGGCCTATCGTTGCCTGGGTCCACCTACTTCCCCTTTTTGAAGATAGTTACAACATTTGCTCTTCTCCTGTCTTCTGGCACTTCTGTTCTCCAAGAATTTTCAAAGATTATGGAGAGGGGTTCAAAAATTTCTTCTGCTATCTCCTTTAGTACTCTGGGGTGTAATTCATCTGGACCTGGAGACTTGAATTCATTTAGGTTAGCTAAGTGTTTCCTCACTATCTTTCTGTTTATAGATATCCTGGATTCTTCTATTCCCTTAATAGGACAGTGAATAACAGTTGATGTTACATTTCCTTTCTGAGAGAAAACAGATGCAAAATAGGAATTTAAAAGTTCAGCCTTCTCAACATCCTGTCTTACCATTTCATCATTTTCATCCTGTAAAAATCCTATAGCATCTTTGACTTTTCTTTTACTTTTGACATATCCCCAAAATCCTTTATTATTGCTTTTGACATCTCTTGCAAGCCTCAATTCATTTTCAGCTTTAGATAATCTGATTTGTGCCCTGCAGGTTCTGCAGACAGCATTATATTCTTCTTTAGATATGCCTCCCTCTTTCCATTTTATAAACATTTTTTTCTTCCTTTTTAGCATGTGCTTAAGTTCTGTGTTCATCCATCCTGGTTTCCTTAAATGCTTCCTATTCTTCCCTCTTTTCGGAATTGTTAACAACTGTGCTTTGAGAATTTCATTTTTCAAGATTTCCCATCCTTCCTGGACATTTTTGTCTTTAAGGATATCCAGCCATTGGATCCCTCCAATTCTCTTTCTGAATCCCTTAAAATCTGCCTTTCTGAAATCTAACCTTGACGTCTGAGTCTTCACAGGTCTTCCGCCTCTAGTTATCCAAAATTCTAAAATAGCATGGTCGCTACCTCCTAGGGTCCCAGCCACTTTTACCTCCTCAACCATTTCCTCCCTGTTTATAAGGATTAGATCCAAGGTAGCAGTTCCCCTTGTTTTCTCCCTTACCTTTTGGAAGATAAAGTTGTCAGCAAGAGAGGATAAGAATTTCCTTGACCTGTTAGTTTTGCCTGAGAGAGATTCCCAACAAATGTCTGGATAGTTGAAATCTCCCATGACAACTATGTCATATTTTTTGGAGAACTTGGCCATTTGATGCATAAAGAGTTCATCCATATCTTCAGCTTGCACAGGCGGCCTGTAGTAAATGCCTACAATGGTGTCCTTTCTATTGTTCTGTCCTTGTATTCTTACCCAAACAGTTTCCACAGAACTCCCAGTCTCTGAAGCTTCAATCTCTGTGCAGATATACGCGTTTCTAACATACAATGCAACACCCCCTCCTCGTTTATCAAGTCTGTTTCTTGCAAATAAGTTGTATCCTTCTAGTCTTGTATTCCAATCATGTGTATTGTCCCACCAAGTTTCAGTGATTCCAATGACATCATATTTCTTTTCCTGTGTTAGTAGTTCCAATTCTCCTTGTTTGTTGCCCATGCTTTGTGCATTAGTATAGAAACATTTTAGTTTGTGATTGGTTTCTCTTTCTCCAATATTTTTATTAATTAGATTCTTTTGTCTTTGTTCTTCCTTTCCACTTCTAATAGCAGAGTTCTCAATAGCATTTGTCAGGTGTATGGCTTTTTCTGGTCTTTTGCTTCCCTTCCCATGTTGTTCTAGTTTAAAGCTCTCCTTACAAGTGTAGCAAGGCGACTTCCAAATACAATCTTTCCAGTCTTCGTAAGGTGCACCCCATCTCTAGCAAGTAGTCCATCGTATAAGTAGTTCACTCCGTGATCCAGAAATCCAAATAGTTGCTGACGGCACCATCGATGTAGCCAGCTGTTCACCTGCAGAATCTTATTCCACCTCCTTGTTCCATGGCCATCCACTGGGAGGATGGAAGAAAAGACCACCTGGGCTCCCAGTTCTTTCACTTTCTTGCCTAAGTCTTCAAAGTCTCTGCAGATGGTTTCCAGGTCATTTCTTGCGGTGTCATTTGTCCCCACATGTAGTAGCAGGAATGGGTAGTCACCAGTAGGTCTGAAGAGTCCTGATATCCTCTCAGACACATCTTTAATTTTTGCACCTGGAAGACAGCACATTTCTCTTGAGGTTATATCCGGTCTGCAGATAGCGGCCTCTGTTCCTCTCAACAGGGAATCCCCCATGACCATCACTCTCCGTTTCTTCTTCACAACATTTTTCTTTCTCCATCCAGGAGGACTCTGAAGGCGTACAAGGTTGCTGTTTGTTGGCAAAGTCTTATCCTGATGTATTTCTTCATCGTTTTCCTGCGTGAGAGCCTGGTACTGGTTTCTGAGCAGTATGGGTGCTGACTGCCTCCTGATCCTCCTGCTTCTCTGGGTCACATGTCTCCATTCCTCTGTTTCTTCAGGTGCACTTCGAATTTCTTCTCTTTCTGTAACATGAAGAGATAATTCTGCTCTGTCCAAGAACTCTTCACCTTCCTTAATGATCTTCAACGTAGCTAACCTCTCTTCGAGATTTTGCAACTTTTCCTCCAACAGGGACACAAGCTTGCATTTGTGGCATGTGAAGTTTGGCTTTTCCACTGGTAAATCTGTGAACATGTAGCAAGAAGTGCAGCTCACCAAATGGCTCCTGGCCTCTTCCATCTTGAGATTTCTTAAAAACGATGAAAGATGAGCCAAAATTCTCCTCAAGACTCTTCCCCTGGTTTAGAAGGATCCGACGGTCCAGGGAGAACGGGTTCTTGTCCCAAGCTAACAGCAACGCATGTTGTAAGGGATGGAGATGGAACTGTGCAAATGGAACTGCTTCCATCACAGCCACCATCTTTCCGAGAACTCTCATGCTGAAACGAATGGAGTGAGAAGCTGGTCCGCACTGCCTGTTGTAAGGCTTGCGTCTTTTCTTGAGGGAGAATGACCAACCCGCGGGAAGTGTCCAAGATCATTCCTAAAAAGGAAATCTGCTGAGCCGGTTTCGGGGAACACTTTTCGAAGTTTATCTTCCACCCCAGGGGCGAAAGTGTATTTACTGTTATCTCCACGGATTCCTCGCAGGCTGGAAGGGACAGACCCTTGATGAGTAGGTCGTCCAGATACGGTAACACCACTACTCCCCGAGAGTGGAGAATGGCCATGACAGCCGCCATAACCTTGGTAAAGACCCAGTGGAGGCAGTGGCGAGTCCGAAGGGCAAGGCAACGAACTGGAAGTGTTCCTCGTGAATTGCAAAACGCAGGAACTGCTGGTGGGACGGGCAGATCGGAATGTGAAGGTAAGCGTCCTTGATGTCAATGGATGCTAGGAACTCCTTTTTCCATGGGAGCGACAACTGATCGGAGAGATTCCATTTGGAATCATCGTACCCTGACAAACTGATTTAACAGTTTCAGATCCAGAATGGGTTGCATCGTCCCGTCCTTCTTTGGAACCACAAAAAGGTTTGAATAAAATCCTCTGAACCTTTCGTGATGAGGGACCAGAATGTTGACTCCGTCCTTTAAGAGCCTGAACAGCCCGAAAGAAGGCTCTTGTCTTTCCCTTGGAGGGAGAGGAAAGGAAAAAGCGAGTTGGAGGGGGAGAGGAAAACCATCTTGTATCCGGAGGACACCAGCTCCCTGACCCACTTGTCGTGGACGACCGCGAGCCAGGTGTGGCTGAAGGAAAGTAGGCGACCGCCGGATACCACAACAAGTCATTGGGTAGATCTATGAGAGCTGGCTCCCTAGATCCAGAAGCCCTAGGCCTGGGTTTCCAAGAGCGGTTAGGTCTGTATGAGACCTGGGAGCCTCTGTCTTCGCGCGGGGACGGACCTGATCCAGAAGAGAAGGTAGAGGAGGACCAACCGGAATTGTTGTGAGAAAGATCGAAAGCGCATCGGCTGTTGGTTGCGAAATGGCCGAACAGCCTTTTGTTGAGGAAGGAATTTACTTTTTCCCCCGGTAGCGTCAGAAATGAGCTGATCCAGTTTCTCTTCAAAAAGACGACCCGTTTGAAAGGGGAGAGAAGTCAACGATCTTTTAGATGTGGCATCCGCCCACCAGTCGCGGAGCCATAGGGCTCTTCTAATGGAGATCGCATTAGCGGCAGTTTGAGCAGCGCAATTAGCAGCATCAAAAGAGGCATTCACTACAAAGTCCGCTGCGTGAATTATCTGCCTGGCGACTGTGGTTGCCTCCGGAGGAAGATTGGTGCCCTGGAAGGAAGTAATCAAAACTTCTGTCCAAGCGGCCATTGCCACGAAAGATGGAAAAAAGCACTGCTCCTGAAGCTTCAAAAACTGAACGGGCAAGGTAGTCAATCTGACTATTGGAGGGGTTTCTGATTGAGGAACCCTCAGAAACGGATAGGAGCGTTTTTGAAGCAAGGAGAGTCCACCGGAGGGGACTGTAAGCAATCCTTCATTAGGCCTGGATCAAAAGGGTATTTAGCCTGAGTGGACTTTTGCCCTGTGAACCGCTTATGCGGACGATCCCTATGTTTCTGGACAATTTCCTTAAAGCCCGGAGGGCTGGTAAATAACCTGCGCACACGCTTGGTTTTCTTAAGTGAGATAGGATGTGCTGGAGCGGGAACATTATCCTCATCCAACTTCAGAATCCTGTTGACTGATTCTATAAGAGAATCAAGCGACTCTTGATCAGTTGGGGGATTCTGAGGGGCTGACGTGTCAGATTCGAATTCAGAGTTGTGCTCGCTGAGAACTCCAGGAGAGGAAGAGCGAGAGACAGGAGTCGCAGAAGCTGAGGCGCGAACGGGACTAGGGGACGCGTCATGGGTCCGCTTTTTAGAGGCCTGACCATCCCTTGAACGAGTACGGCCCCTGCTGGTGGACTGTTCCCGGCCGAAGCCAGAGCCTTCCTCGGGGGGTAAGGACGACTTCTGGCTTAAAGAGTCCTCCTGGTGGGAGAATATAGCCTGGGTCAGGGACTCCACCGACCGTGACAGGGACGCAGACCACTCAGGGGTACTAAACGCAGGAGGCCTGTCAGCAGCAGCGGCAAGGGGCGATTGAGCGCAGGCCGGGTCGCAGTCCGTGCATAACGGATTAGTCTGTGCATTGGGTAAGGCAGACTTGCAAGTGGTACACACGGTAAAAAATGCAGTGTGTTTTTTAGCAGCCCGTTTAGCCTCCTTAGATTGAGACATAGCGCTCCTGAAAGGGTTAACGGCAGAGTCTGTCTGCAGCTGCAGGGAATGTGCCGGGAAGTGGTTAAGCTTTAATCTGAGAGCAGATGCAGCTTACCCGATCCTGCGCTGTGTCCCCCGGGAGGAATGGCGGTGGCCCTGCGGTGTCAGAATGGTCGCCTCACAGCTCGTGTCCAGAGCAGGCTGAGGTAAAAAGACATGGCCCCCGAGATTAGAATTGCACGTCTCGTCAGGGATGAGAGGCGCCAAGACGAGGGGGCGGTGATAATAGCGAGGGTGGCGCTATTCAAATTGTGGCCTAGTAGGCCAGAAAAGCCGGGGGCTACATTTTTGAGCCTACCCGCGGTAGGCGCTGAGGGCGGCGCTATTGAAATTGCAGCCTAGCAGGCCGGGGACTACATTTTTCGGGCTACCCGGAAGCGGTAGCGCCGAGGGGAGGGGGGGGGAGATGCACCCCCGCTGACGCTAAGTCAGCGCTTCTCCCGGGGGCCAGGACCCGACCCCATACCTCAACTCCAGTGCTCAGTGCTGTCCAGGCCATCCATGCAGGCTCTCATCCTCCTGGGCTGATGTAGCAGAGCTGGAGGAGTTCTTAAACTGGCATGCTCAATCGATCCTCCCTATGGTAGGGGGATGGAGAGCTATGGGGCTGATTCAGGGCCTTCGGAAGCGCTGTCCAGTCTTCTCCATTCCGTGTGCCTGCCCTCATATCCGTGGATTACCGGAACGTTCGCCATTATTGTCAGAGGAATCGGCCCCAAACGTCGCAGGCAAGTGTACGGGGAGGTATACTCCGCGTGCTTGCCTGTTGTTGGTTCTGGGGAGAGCGGGCCGTAGAAAGGAACCGTCGCCCCCTTCACTCCGTTAATTAAAAAAATAAAAATTTACAGAAAATAGAATAAAACCGGTGGGGTGTGAAGCCAGACCCAAGTGCCTCCTACAGACACTAAGAATGAACTGGAGTAGCGATGTGTCGTTCATGAACGATTCGATTAAAAGAGCCGGCTCCCTACTGTGAACGAAATGAGCCGGCTCTGCAGGGTGAACGAGCTGTTTTTATTTTTCCTGGCGCCTCAGCAGCTTAGGCCTGTTTCACACATCCGTTTTTTGGCATCCGCATGCATCCGTCAAAGTGTGAAAAAACGGATCCGTTTCCGTTTTGGCGCAAACGGATCCGTTTTTTTGACGGATCCTCGGTAGTTGCTAATGGAAGTCTATGGGACAAAAAAAACGATCCTCAAAAAAAATGACGGATCCGTTTTTTTAACGGAAAACGACGAATTTAGACGGATTTTAAAAAACGGAAGTGTGATCCAGGCCTTATCAGACCCATCTTACTGAAGCCTGACTGTGACTCATCTGGGGGAGGAGCAGTCAGGAGAGGACTGTGAATAAATGCAGGGGAGTTAACCCTTCAGTCCCAAATATACACTGCCAGTTCCTCCATGGCATATATGGCATGGAGGGACTCAGCACATTGTTTGTCATCATCTGCAATGACCTGTGCGTTACCTTTAGTCCCGAATAAAGATCTACTTTACTGGCCCCTCATCCATGGCGTATACATACAGTATATAGTATATGTTGGAGGAGAGACTCCGCACATTGTTTGGTATATCATCTTCTCATAGTGTTAGGCCAGGTTCCACATTGCGTTAATGGCCCTGTGTTCAACGGGATCCGTTACATAGCAAGCGGCACTAACGCTATGTAACGGACGCGTTAACGCACCCATTGGCCACAATGCTACTAACGCATCCAAACGGATGCCAAAATCGACATGATGCGTTACTTCATGACGCACCCCCGACTGCTGCAGCCCGCGTTCAAGGGTACGTCATGAAGTAACGCATCATGCCGATTTTGGATGCGTTAGTATCATTGCGGCCAAAGGGTGCGTTAACGCATCCGCTACATAGCGTTAGTGCTACTATATAATGGATCCCGTTGAACGCAGGGCCAGGAGGATTCAGGACAACACTACAGGGAGGAGGATAGACGGCGTCAGTTGTTGCTGCTAAGGGCTCATACTCACTAGCGAGAGAGTCGCACAATTCTTGTGCGTGTTTCTCGCATGGAAACCTGGCACTGCCACCAGCACTCAGACCGGAGCGTGCGGTTACATGTACTTCTATGCAGTCACCCCCTCCGGTCCCAGTGCCGGCGGCAGTGCCAGGTTTTCATGCGAGAGACTCACACGAGTCTCTCGCAAGTGAGTATGAGCCCTAAAGGTACTGTCACACTTAGCGATGTACCAGCGATCCCGACCAGCGATATGACGCGGTCAGGATCGCTGGTACATCGCTAAGTGGTCTCTAGTGAGCTGCCACACAGGCAGATCTCACCAGCGCCATCGCAGGGGACGGGGATCGCTACTTACCTGTCACACTAGGCGATCCTGCGTCCTCCCGCCCGGCTCCACGCGTCGCTCGTCCTCACAGCAGGAAGCGCCGCAGGAAGTGGCCGACGAGAAACAGTCCTGAACGTTCTCGCGCGATCAGCTATAACCAGCGGGGGAGCCGGTCGTAGGTAAGTATCACACATAGCGATATCGCTAGCAATATCGCTATAACGTCACTAGTTATAGCGATATTGCTAGCGATATCTCTTAGTGTGACATGCCCTTAAGGGTAGGGGAGGTAATATAAAGTGATTTTAGGCAAAACCTGTGGAGAGATCAGGTCCAGCCCCAATCATTATATAGGGTTACGCTGGTCTCACACTTGCATATTTTGGATGTACACGGATCCGTTTTCGTCTCCACTGACTTTCAGTGGTGACGGATGCGACTTGCATGTGCATCCAGTTGTCACCATTCTCCCACAGATCCGCATGTCTGCATATTTTATCAGATGCACAAAAACGCAACATGTTGCAGTTTTGTGTCATCTGAAAAACACAAAGGCACAGGGAGACGCACGGATCCAGGACAACACAGATCCATGTGCTTCCGTGTGCAGGAATCCGTTTTGCGGCACTGAGCATGCTCGGAAGCGAGGGATGTGCTGTATGGGACCAGTATGCAGACATAATATAGACTATGTCCGCATGCTGCTCTTTCATACAGTGATCTTTCCACCTTAAATCCAATCTGAGACACCTGAGGTCCAATCGTCATCCTCATTCTCAGGTGGCAGATCTCCACCGATCAAATCAGCCTCACTACCTCCTGTTACCACCAGAGGGAGTCTGAAAGGAGAACTCACAACTGGTGATCCAGAGAATGAACTCACAACAGTACCCCCCCTTGAGGGATCACCGAACCCTCATCCACGCCACCAGGCCGATCAGGATGGGCCCGGTGAAAAGCACGAACCAATCTATTGGCATGAATATCGGAGGCAGAGACCCAAGACTTATCCTCCTGACCATAACCCTTCCATTTGACCAAATACTGGAGTCTCCGTCTAACCAAACGAGAATCCAAAATTTTCTCTACCTCATATTCCACATTGCCTTCAACCAACACAGGTTCAGGAGGTGCTGCCATAGGAGCCACTGGCTCAACAAACCTCTTCAACAGAGATTTGTGAAATACGTTGTGGATCTTGAACGTAACTGGAAGAGCCAATCGAAACAAAACATGATTAAGAATTTCCAAAATTTTATAAGGACCAATAAATCTTGGTTTAAATTTAGGAGATGCAACCTTCATAGGAATATTCTTAGACGACAACCAAACCGTATCACCCACTTTAAACCGGGGACCAATGGTCCTATGCCGGTTGGAAAATCGCTGGACCTTTTCCTGAGAGAGTGACAACTTCCACCACTTGGTCCCATATCTGCTGCATTCTCTTAACCACAGTGTCCACACCGGGGCAGGATGAAGATTCCACTTGCCCTGAAGAGAATCGAGGATGAAACCCAAAATTACAGAAAAAGGGTGACATCAAAGTGGCAGAACTAGCTCTATTGTTCAGTGCGAATTCGGCCAAGGGCAAAAATGAGACCCAATCATCCTGATCAGCAGATATAAAACATCTCAAATAAGACTCCAAGGTCTGATTTGTTCTCTGTCTGTCCATTGGTCTGGGGATGAAACGCGGAGGAGAAGGATAACTGAATTCCCAGATTGGAACAAAAGGCTTTCCAGAATCTGGAAACCAACTGGACTCCTCTGTCGGACACAATGTTCTCAGGAATCTCATGTAACCGAACCACCTGTTGTAAAAACAAGGGCACCAACTCAGCAGAAGATGGCAACTTTGGGAGTGGTACAAGATGGACCATATTCGAAAATCTATCACAAATCACCCAGATAACAGTCATTCTCTGAGAGACAGGAAGATCAGAAAAAAAATCCATTGAGATATGGGTCCATGGCCTTTTGGGCACCGGCAAGGGCATCAGCAACCCACTAGAACGAGAACAGGGTTTAGACCGAGAACAAGTCCCACAGGACTGTAGAAAATTCCTGACGTCAAGAGATAAGGCAGGCCACCAAAAGGACCGACTCGCCAAATCTCTGGTACCAAAAATACCTGGATGACCAGCCAATGCGGAGCAATGAATTTCAGACATCACTCTCTTTCTCCACTGGTCAGGAACATACAATTTTCCCATAGGGCAACGCTCAGGTTTATCCTCCTGAAATTCCTCCAGGGCGCGTCTCAGATCGGGTGAAATGGCAGAAAGAACTACCCCCTCACCTAGGATGGTAGTAGGCTTGGTCACACTAAAAGAATCAGCAAAGAAACTCCTAGAAAGGGCGTCTGCCTTAACATTCTTAGTGCCCGGAAGAAAAGAGACCACAAAATTAAAACGCGTGAAAAACAAGGCCCATCTAGCCTGTCTAGGATTCAAGCGTTTGGCCGACTCCAGATAAATCAAATTCTTGTGATCGGTGAGGACCACAACTTGATGTCTAGCTCCCTCCAACCAATGTCTCCACTCCTCAAATGCCCACTTCATGGCCAACAATTCCAGATTCCCCACGTCATAGTTGCGTTCAGATGGGGAGAACTTTCGAGAAAAGAAGGCACAGGGATTCCTCTTAGAAGTCACAGGGTCTTTTTGGGACAAAACAGCTCCTGCACCAATTTCAGAAGCATATACCTCCACCTGAAATGGAAGTGAGACATCAGGTGGCCGTAAAACTGGAGCTGAAGTAAATCTCTGCGTAAGCTCCCGAAATGCTGACCTAGCCTCAGGGGACCAATTCAGCACTTCAGCGCCCTTCTTGGTCAGATCAGTCAGTGGTTTGACAATACCAGAAAAATTACCTTTAAATTTACGATAGAAATTAGCAAAACCCAAAAACATCTGGAGGGCCTTCAAAGAAGTAGGCTGAACCCAATCATAAATGGCCTGTACCTTGGCCGGGCCCATTTCAATAGTCGATGGAGATAAGATAAATCCCAAAAATGAAATCCTCTGTACACCAAAGAGGCATTTCGATCCCTTAACAAACAGGGAATTCTCCCTCAAAATCCAGAACACAGTCCGGACATGTTCCACATAAGAATCCCAATCACTAGAAAAGATCAAAATATCATCCAGATAGATGATCAAAAACTTATCCACAGTCACAGAAAATATCATTCATAAAGGACTGGAAGACAGAAGGGGCATTAGTGAGCCCAAAAGGCATCACCAGGTACTCAAAATGTCCGTCCGGAGTATTAAACGCCGTCTTCCATTCATCCCCGTGCTTGATGCGAATAAGATTATACGCCCCCCTGAGGTCAAGCTTAGTAAACCAGCAGGCACTTTTAACTCTGGAGAATAAATCAGACATCAGAGGTAACAGGTACTGATATTTAACCGTCATCTTGTTAAGGGAACGATAATCAATACACGGTCTTAATGAACCATCTTTCTTGGCCACAAAAAAAACCCAGCACCTAAAGGTGACGAGGATGGTCTAATATGACCCTTCTCCAATGACTCCTTAATATAGGATCGCATAGCATCATGTTCGGGTGCTGATAAGTTGAAAAGCCGACCCTTGGGAAATTTACACCCAGGCATCAACTCAATTGCACAGTCATAACTCCTATGAGGAGGCAAAGACGCAGACTTGCTCTCACTAAATACATCAGAAAAATCGGCTAGATAATCAGGAATATCATGAGACTGAGGAGACGTGGAGAAAATAGGAGCGTCCCTAAGAACACACTGACAACCCCAACTCACCACAGACCCAGATTTCCAATCCAAAACTGGATTATGAGTTTGCAACCAAGGAAAACCCAGAACAATAGTATCATGCAAATTATGCAGCACCAAAAATTTACAATTTTCTTGGTGGTCTGGGGCAATCCGCATCGTCACCTGGGTCCAAAACTGAGGTTTATTCTCCGCCAAAGGAGTAGCATCAATACCCCCTCAAAGGAATAGGCGTCCGCAGAGGAGTCATGGAAAAACCACAACGTTTAGCAAAGTCCAAATCCATCAGATTCAACGCTGCTCCTGAATCCACAAAAGCCTTCGTGGAAAACGTGGATAAGGAGCAGATCAGAGTAATTGCCAAAATAAACTTAGGTTGTATGCTGCCCACAGCAAATGTGTGTGCAAAACGTTTCTCTCGTTTTTGGCAGACAGAAATAATATGAGAGGCGTCTCCACATAAAAATCACAGCTTATTACGCCTTCTAAACTCCTGACGTTGCGCCCTAGACAAAACCCCATCACATTGCATAGGTTCAGACGTTTGTTCAAAAGGTGGCAGCGCCTCTGTGTAGTTTTACATTCACGTAAACGCCGATCAACTTGAATGGCTAATGACATAGAATCATCCAGACCAGCGGGAACAGGAAATCCCACCATAACATCTTTTACGGTCTCTGATAAACCCTTCCGAAAGAGAGCTGCCAATGCACTATCATTCCATGTAGTAAAGACCGCCCACTTTCGGAATTTTTGACAGTATAACTCTGCAGAATCCTGACCCTGGTTTAATGCCAACAGGGTTCTCTCAGCTTGATCAACAGCATTAGGTTCATCATACAACAACCCTAAGGCTTGAAAAAATGCATCCACATTTGTCACGAGTTCATTTTCTCCTTCACCTCTGATGTCTGATGAACTCCCTCTGCTGGTGAAAGGAGGTAGTGAAATTGAAGAACCTGTCATCTGAACAGGTGGAGTGTGATTGGACATCCGGAATTTCTGAGTGGATATAAGGCAGCCGACGCCCTGCAGGGTTGCTGGTGATCCTTTCTGCTCTGAGCTCTGGCATCCAGTTTAGTTCCTGTCTACTAAAAGCTAAGTTTTTGCTCTGCTATTTTTCCATGAGATTTTGTCTGTTTACTTAGTGTTTGTGTTCAGCCTGCCCTGGTTGGGACGGGCTGAACTCCATTTTTGTCTCTGATCAGTTGATCTCTTTGCTCTGTCTTCAGAATATACCTGAGTGCTGATATAGTGATTTTGAAGTCTAGTGACTTCAGGGCCTTTTTTATCAGACGTGTTGGACATTATTTTTGGCAGGGTTTTTTTGTGTGATTGCAACCAGCATCTTTTCTGTCCTTTCCTATCTAGTTAGTTGGGCCCTATCATTTGCTCAGCCTGTCTTTCTGTCTGTGTTTGTGTTTTCATCTGTTTTTCACCGACAATACATGTCGGGGGCTGTCTATTGCTTTGGGGTCTGCTCTGGGGCAGTTTAGATTTCCCCTTTCCTTCTTTAGGCTTATGTAGTTCTCCGGCTGTGACGAGGGGTCTAGGGCACCTTAGGAACCCCCCACGGCTACTGTTAGTTGTGGTGAATAGGATCAGGGGTCTGCAATCCGCTAGCTACCAACCTCTCCGGTTTTCTGGACTTAGCTTGTGTTTTTGTTTTTTCCTCCTCCGGTGACTCATTCATAACACACAGTCAGAATAGGATTTTCAGGTGTCAGAGAAAAAGCCCAGTCCTGGGGATCGCCGCGCAACAAGGTGATGACAATTTTAACCTGCTGCACAGAGCTCCCTGATGAGTTAGGCTTCAGAGCCAGAAATAATTTACAGTTATTCTTAAAAATCAGAAAGTTAGACCGATCTCCAGAAAACACATCAGGAGTAGGGATCTTAGGTTCAGCAGCATGTGACTGAATGAGGTAGGTGGAAATTCCCTGCACTTCAGCAGCCAGCTGCTCCACACGATCAGACAATTGCTTAATCTCCATTGGGAAAAAGAAAAAAAAAAAAAATTTCCTACGGCCCCAGAGAAAAAAAAACGAAAAAAAAAATATATATAAAAAAAAAAAAAATTCTGACACTTTTTTTTTAACAACTTTTTCCTGATTTTGAGTACCCTAGAATCTGTGGTATGGCTGGTGATTCTGTTATGAATGGGTCACCGAGGAGAAAAAAGCAAAACAAGCTAAGCCACAGAAAACCAGAGAGGTTGGTAATTATGCAGATTGCAGATCCCTGATCCTACCACACAACTAGCAGCAGCCATGGAGCTTACCTACGATGTTCCTAGACGCTTCGTCACAGCCGGAGGACTAAATAAGCCTGAAGCATGAAAAGGGGAAAACTAACTGCCCCAGAGCAGACCCCAAAGGAATAGATAGCCCCCACACACGTAGTGACGGTGAAACAAGATGAAGGCACAAACACAGGCAGGAAAATAGGCTGAGCAAACGATGGGGCCCAAACTAACTAGAGAGGAAAGGAAAGACACTGTCTTCAACCTGCAAAAAACCCTACAAAAATAATGTCCAACATTTCTGATAGCAAAATTAACCCTGAAGTCACTAGACTTCTCCCACTATATCAGCACTCTGAATTATTCTGAGACAGAGCAAAAAGAGACCAAACTAGTAAGGGACAAAAAGCAAATTGGCAAAATACTGATAAATAAGAGTGGAAATTCAGCACAGCCCCCAGCCGGGGCTGGCTGACCACACCAAAAAACTGAATAGACAAAATCAAATGTGAACATTAGCAGAAAAACTTAGCTTTAGATGACTGGAACAGAGCTGAAAACCAAGAGCTGACAAGCCAGAAGGAATCACCAGCAATTGAATAGGGCGTCGGCTGTCTTAAATCCAATCTGAGACTCCTGCGGTCCATTCGTCATCCTCATTCTCAGGTGGCAGATCTCCACTGATCAAATCAGCCTCACTACCTCATGTTACCACCAGAGGGAGTCTGGAAGGAGAACTCACAACTGGTGAACCAGAGAATGAACTCACAACCGAGGCCTCACTGTACAGGAGAGACCGGAGCGAGTAGCAGGGGACTGATCACAAGAGCTGACAATCTGAGGAAAAAGCAATGCTGAATAACAGTCTACACTGCGTCGCTAGCTTCTTATACAGGGGTATAATGAGGCCTCACTGTACAGGAGAGATTGGAGCGAGGAGCAGGGGCCTGACCACAAGAGCTGACAACCTGAGGACACAGCAATGCTGAATAACAGTCTACACTGCGTCACTAGATCCTTATACAGGGGTATAATGAGGCCTCACTGTACAGGAGAGACCGGAGCGAGGAGCAGGGGCCTGATCACAAGAGCTGACCATCTGAGGACACAGCAATGCTGAATAAGTCTACACTGCGTCACTAGATCCTTATACAGGGGTATAATGAGTCCTCACTGTACAGGAGAGACCGGAGCGAGGAGCAGGGGCCTGATCACAACAGCTGACAATCTGAGGAAACAACAATGCTGAATAACAGTCTACACTGCGTCACTAGATCCTTATACAGGGGTATAATGAGGCCTCACTGTACAGGAGACCGGAGCGAGGAGCAGGGGCCTGACCACAAGAGCTGACAATCTGAGGACACAGCAATGCTGAATAACAGTCTACACTGCGTCACTAGATCCTTATACAGGGGTATAATGAGGCCTCACTGTACAGGAGAGACCGGAGCGAGGAGCAGGGGCCTGATCACAAGAGCTGACAATCTGAGGACACAGCAATGCTGAATAACACTCTACACTGCGTCACTAGATCCTTATACAGGGGTATAACGAGGCCTCACTGTACAGGAGACCGGAGCGAGGAGCAGGGGCCTGACCACAAGAGCTGACAATCTGAGGACACAGCAATGCTGAATAACAGTCTACACTGCGTCACTAGATCCTTATACAGGGGTATAATGAGGCCTCACTGTACAGGAGAGACCGGAGCGAGGAGCAGGGGCCTGACCACAAGAGCTGACAATCTGAGGAAACAGCAATGCTGAATAAGTCTACACTGCGTCACTAGATCCTTATACAGGGGTATAATGAGTCCTCACTGTACAGGAGAGACCGGAGCGAGGAGCAGGTGCCTGATCACAAGAGCTGACAATCTGAGGAAACAGCAATGCTGAATAACAGTCTACACTGCGTCACTAGATCCTTATACAGGGGTATAATGAGTCCTCACTGTACAGGAGAGACCGGAGCGAGGAGCAGGGGCCTGATCACAAGAGCTGACAATCTGGGGAAACAGCAATGCTGAATAACAGTCTACACTGCGTCACTAGATCCTTACACAGGTGGAGAATGAGGCCGTCACTTTACAGGCAAAGACCTAGAACGATGACTCTGGTAAACGGGTTTCTATTTAAAAAAAACGAGCCGTTTAAAGAGCCGGGTCTTTATGGTGAGCGGAGCCGAATGAGCCAGATCACCAAAAAGAGCCGAACTTCCTATCACTAAACTGGAGATATCTCAGCCAGCGAGAGGGTGTATAATGCAGGGGAGGAGCTAACTTTTTTTTTTCTGGTTTACTTAGTGTCCTCCTAGTGGCAAGCAGCATAACACCCACTGTCTGTGTCCCCCAATGAGGCGTAGGAGAAAAATATATAGTTCTTAGTTTATTGCCTTAATCGCTATTTACTGCCCAATAAACGGTGTAGAAACAAACGGCAAAGAAATGCAAATGGATTTTCATAATTTCACCTTGATATTTATGAAATAAAATGTTGCATAAGATTTTGTAATGTGAACAGTGACTTTCAAAAGAAAAAAAAATTGGTTATGGCTCTTGATGGAAAAAGAGCAAACATGAAAGGGTTAACCCTATTTGAGTATTGCTGGCAGGAGTTTGAGGAAATAAGGAGGAAAGGGGGCACTGGTGCGTGACAGGCGACATGACGTGTATCACGGGCTGTCACGGCGCTGGCAGTTGTGTGACGACATTCTCCACACTGAGGGCTGTACACAGTACACACAGGCTGTGGCGCAGCCAGAAAAAAGGGAGTGGAAAAGTACCAATGACAACAGCTCCTCCAGATCACGTGTTCACTACAGCCAATCATGTTGTCTTGATATCTGATTTTTTTTTTTATTCAAAGTCAGTTACTAATGCGCGCAAATTTCAAAATCTCTAGTGCTTACAGTCAGTGCGGTGTCGGTGCAGTCATGGAGGCGCCGTCTGTGGACGAGCTGGAAACCCTCAAGTATCCGGAGCTACGGAAGCTGGCGAAGGCGGCCGGACTGAAGGCGAACCTGAAGGTGAGGAGCCGTCTGTGGCCGGGGCCCTCGGGCGCCATTACTGCCGTGTGTTGTTCTCCCTCTCATCTCGCGCTGTCACACAGGCGCCATAAAGCGGTGTCCTAACGACAGGGAGCAGTAACCCTTTCCTGTCAGGGCTGTTTCTTATTCTTCCTCCCATGGAGATGTACTGAGCTATTTTCGCCTTTTTCTCCTCCTTTATTATGCTATTAAAAATGACTGACACCTCAGGTGGGTATATATAATCCAGACCGGGGGTGCCCTGTATGCTGGTTATGGGGGGGGGGGGATTAAACAATAAAGCTGCAATTCTGGGGTTTGTTGTCTTCTATTCTTCCGCTTTTTACCTTTTTTTGGGGTAAGTAACTCTACTTTGATAAATTGGACTTTTATGGACACAACAACAGTAAATATTTAATGGTGATCTCTTTGTGTTTGTGTGTGTGTGTGTATATATATATATATATTACACAAACATACACACCTTTAAAAATCTAGAATGTCATGTCAGTAGCTGTCACAATGAAGACAGAAGTGGTGGGTGCTGAAACAAATGTACCATCCGGATTGCACACTATACATGGTGACTGACTGCAGCGGTCAGAGGCAGATGTTGGGCGTATAACACAGCCACCTGCTTCATGACAATAATAATCTTATGTCATGGGGTGCATGACCACTCATTAACTTGGCAAATTGTTGATGGGTGCATGTAAATCCATCGTAAAGTGAACCAGTCACATCCTTTTTTTGCTATTAAACTGTCCCCAATGTCTTGTTAGCGATGTTGTTTTTTCTCAAGCAAAATGTCCCAGTATTTATCTAAAAAAAAAAAAATCTTTCATTGAGTGAAGCTGTGCACGTCAACTCGGAATGTGACTGCATGTGTGCACGCCGCTACTGGAGAATCCTCACTACACATAATGTAAGGGTGTGTGCACACGCTGCGGATTGATCCGCGGATTAGGAACCGCAGAAAATCCTCGCCGTCTGCACTGCGGTTTCCATTTCCCATAGGATATTATGGTACTGTACACCGCAGCAGTTTCTGCTGCAGATCCGCAAGGCCAAAACCGCTGCAGATCCGCAGCGTGTGCACACACCCTAAGGCTACTTTCACACTTCAGGTTTTTGGCGTCAGGCGCGATCCGGCGTCGTGCCGGAACGCCGGATCCGGCAAATGTTTAGTAAAACCGGATGTGACCGATCCGGTTTTCTGCCGGATCCGTCTTTTTCTTGACAGACAAAACCGGATCCGGTTCATCCGTTTTTCTATCCGTTTTTCGACGGATTACGCCGGATCCGGTTTTTAAAATTGACCCTTGTGGCCTTCCGAACGGGATTGGCTACTGGAAAACTATATATAGCATGTTCCTACAGCCCTTCTTTGACAGGTTGTAGAGGAGAAAGTGCAGGTTGGAGAGAAGAGCAAGTTACTGGCGAAGATGGATGTTGTCATTGGAAATATTTTGAAGAATTTGGCGGATTTTATAGCGGAGGCGAATCGTTTGAGGGTGATTGTTCTGGAGAAGGAGAGAGCGAGACAGCAGCGCATCAGGCATCGTAGACGACGTTTGTGGATCCACCCCATCACAGCCAAGAGAATGACGCGTGGGGTCTATTCTACACTCTGCATGGACCTTCGACGAAACCCGGATAAATTTTTTGGATATGTTAGGATGAAAATGGAGAATTTTGATTACTTGGTGGAGCGCATTGCACACCTCATAAGAAAAGCGGACACCTATTGCCGCTTCTCTGTTTCACCCACAGAGCGTCTGATGGTGACTTTAAGGTAAGCCACATTTATTGGATGTGATCGCATCAGAGCACACTTTCACTGCAATCTTGTTGGTGGTAGTTTGTATCTCCAAGTGTTATAGCTCAGTTTTGGTATGTAATGCTGTGATTTAAAACTAATTTATTGTTTTTTAATTCCCCACAGATTTCTTGCAACTGGAGAATCCCTTTCGTCACTGCATTTCCAGTACAGACTCGGGATTTCCACCATATCTGGAATAGTGAAGTACACATGCCGTGCACTGTGGGACTCCTTAGCTGAAGAGTTTTTACCAGAGCCCACAACAGAGAGGTGGATTGAAATTGCTGACAAGTTTCAACAGATATGTCAGTTTCCCAACTGCTTGGGCGCTGTGGACGGGAAACATATCCGCATTGTAAAGCCAGCTGGATCGGGATCGGAATATTTCAGTTACAAGAAATATTTTTCAATTGTCCTCATGGCCATCGCTGACGCGGAATACAAATTTATTGCGGTTGATATTGGGGCCTATGGCCGCTCCAATGACTCTCAAGTTTTCAAACTGTCTGCCATGGGGCGTAAACTGTATGGAAACACCTTCCAGTTCCCACCACCTAGACCGCTGCCGCAAACATCTGGTCCACCTATGCCATTTGTCTGTGTAGGGGATGAAGCCTTCCAGCTGTCAGAACACCTTTTGAAACCGTACTCTAGCAGAGGATTGACAAGACCAAAACGCATTTTTAATTACCGCCTCACAAGAGCAAGAAGAATGGTTGAATGTACCTTTGGTATTCTGACAGTCAAATGGCGGGTCCTATTGACTGCCATCAACCTCAAGACAGAAACTGTGGACGAGGTGATCAAAGCGTGCTTGGTACTCCACAATTTTGTTATCTGCAAGGAACCCATTTCCATTGAGGACACCTCTGAAGAAACCACCTTGCAAGATTACCATGACATTACCACTAGAAGTTCTGTGACGGTTTCAGTAATGAGGGACAATTTTGCACTATACTTTATGTCACCTCAAGGCAGAGTACACTGGCAGGATGACAGAGTGTGAAAGATTTGTGCCCAACCAAACTTGTGTACCTTCTGTACCAACAGTATATACCTTTGCCAACCAAAGTTGGCTATCTTGTCATGGTCTCTATTTTTAGCTTTAGGCCACAGGTGTGTACCTGGTTGTGTTTTATGCAAAGTATTTCACCTAACAAAAGTTGTGAACATTGTTAGGAAATCACCAACAATAAACACAACTTTTTAGGTGAAATACTTTGCTTCAAACACAACCAGGAACACAACTGTGGCAAAAAGCTAAAATTTAACCACAGTTATGTACCTAGTTTTGAATACCATTTCACCTTTTAAATACCCTGTATTTAACCTTTTTCGCCGCAGAAAGAAATGACAGACAACCAGTGTAAAATAATTTAACTTTTATTGAAAAATGTTTTTTTTAGTAAACTTTTTTTAAAATTTTAATAAACTTGTTTAATAAAGCTTTGAAACCATAAAACTGGTCATTTTTATTTAAATACACACATTATAAATCTGTGTAGTGTGTGGTGGAAATACTGCTGTAGGGGCTGCGGGACACTTCGACACTGGGAGTGTGGAGAGAGGACTGGGATCGTGGTGGGGAAGGAACAGTTAGAGGTGAAGGTGTGGAAAAAACTACAGAATGGGTGGACATGTGGGAAGCAGAAGAGGTGGTGGGTGGTGGAGTGGAGGGTTGGGCAGGGACTGTAGGAGCAGATGATGTTGATGGCAAGTTGTATGGGGAAGGAGTTTGGTACGGGGCAGGTTGCTGGAAGTGGGGAGATGTCTGGTACGGGGCAGGTTGCTGGAAGTGGGGAGTTTGCAGGTACTGGGGAGTTTGCAGGTACTGGGGAGTTTGCAGGTACTGGGGAGTTTGCAGGTACTGGGGAGTTTGCAGGTACTGGGGAGGTTGCTGGTGCTGGGGAGGTTGCTGGTGCTGGGGAGGTTGCTGGTGCTGGGGAGGTTGCTGGTGCTGGGGAGGTTGCTGGTGCTGGGGAGGTTGATGGTGCTGGGGAGGTTGATGGTGCTGGGGAGGTAGATGGTATGTAATAGGAGGGGGAGGATGGAAAGTGGCTGGAGGGGGTGTAGATGTAATAGGAGGGGGAGGATGGAAAGTGGCTGGAGGGGGTGTAGATGTAATAGGAGGGGGAGGATGGAAAGTGGCTGGAGGGGGTGTAGATGTAATAGGAGGGGGAGGATGGAAAGTGGCTGGAGGGGGTGCAGGTGGAGGAACTACTGTGGTGGGAGGAGGAGGTTGGGAGGTAACTTGCTGGAGAGCAGCGTGGCATGAATGCATTACATGCATCTGCTGGGCAGGAGAGAGCGTTTCCATGCGCTCCACAACAGACCTGAAAAAGGTGTGGTTTGGCGAAGATCTTGCTTCTGAATGCATGGTTTGCAGAAGTGTCTTCACCTCCAGAATGCTGGAGTTGATCTGCTGATAGCCTGCGGAGATTTGCTCTGACAAGACTTTTAGACCGTTCTGGAAAGATGCATTCAGATGCAAGAACTCTGGCGCATAAGTCTTTTCCTGACCCCTCTGGGGTAAAGGGAAAGCGATCTCCTCACCAGCAGCTTCATGTAATGTAGGCGGCCACGATGCTCCTGTGCTGGTGGATGGGACAGATGGGTCGAATGTGTGGGAAGGCTGGGAAGGTGCAGATGTACCGGGGCGGTCGAAGTGTCCCTCGGTGCCGGTCTCAGGGATCGCCTCAGAAGGGTCCAATCGTGCAGGCTCCCGAGTGCTGCTCACCGTGCTGTGGAATAAAGAGAAAAAAAAACAATTAAAATACTGACATGGTATGGCCCTGGCTGAAAAAAAAAAGTTACATCTAAACATTTTTTTGTCACATGTGGTGTGTAATATTTACCTTCTGGTGAGCATTGTCTCCCGGAGGAACGACAGGGCTGGTGCGTACTTGTACTTGCTCCTGCGTCCTCCAGATCCACTCGGGGCCCGCATCTCTTTATTGAACTCCTTCTTGAAACGATCCCTCACAGACCGCCACCGCTTCACAATTCTCTCCCCTGAAACGAGAAAGGACAAAGTGGTTAGTATACAACATCAGTGTTTCCCAAACTCCAGTCCTCATGGTCCCCAGGGGTCATGTTTTCAGGATTTCCAAAGTAAATAGAAATCCTGAACACATGATCCGTGGGGACCACGAGGACTGGAGTTCGGGAAACACTGGTTTAAATCAAGCAACCGGTACTGTATATACTTACGCTCTTTAATCTGGGCCCGAGCTTCGAGGTCCTCCCAGCGGTCCACAAGGAGCGAACAGATTTCCTCCCAGAGTCGTCGGGTAACGATCAGGTCAGCGTGGCGTCGGTCAGCCATATTCCAGAGCGGCTCCCTTTCTCTGACGAGATCGATGAGGCGGTCCACATCAATCCCTCCATCCTCACCGTCAGAGTCGGGAGCACGCTGTGAAGGCTGTTAAAGAAAAAGACAAAAATAACATAATTAGCCTCCACAAAAGAAATGAAATAAAAAGTGCAAAAAAAACAAAGCAAAAATATTTATACTTACACGCTGGTGACCGCCGCGTTGCTGTCGCCGACGACCCTGGGAGGCACTGCGAGGACCTCTTGGCCGAGCACCAGATTGGGAAGACTAGAGAAGAAAACAAAAAATGTTATGTCTTTGGATGTAGGCATTTGTTTGCTGTGTGTGGTCTGCAGAACATTGTTTTCTATGTGTTGTGTGTAGTGTGATGTTGTGTTTCTGCGTTTGATGCAAAAAACTTACCAATTGTGAGCCCACTCCAAGTGTCTGTCCACCCCTTCCTTCTTCTTCTGGGAGCTCCTCTTCATCTTGTGATTCCTGTTTTGAAATAAAAGGCAATGAATACACATATATTACAGAGATGATGGATTTTGGAAATAAAAACTTACCGTCAAACGCTGACGATGCGAGGGAGGGCTCCCAGAAGATGTGCTGTCTTCCTCATGGCCAGACTCCATGGCTGTGGGTGGTGTTTCTGCTGCTGCATCTATTGGGCGGCTGTTGAATAAAGAGAAACAAAGGGCCAATGAATATCTTGATATTCCATAGCCCTAGTTTGGAGGAATGGGGGATTTGATAATTACCGTCTCTCATCTGCTGCTGGACTCCCCTCCCGTTCAGCATGCTGCTCCATTTGGGGTGGTGCTGATGGTGCTGCTGCTGCAGATGTCTGCTGCCTTCTCCTGCTCCTGGTTCTTGGCTTGGGTGGCATGTTGGGTGTGGCTGAGGGTCCCATTGTCTTGCTTTTATATATGTCCTGTGGGCAGAGCTACTGAGCATGCTCAGACCAAAGAAACCGGATCCGGCGCATTGCGGCGCTCATAGGCTTTCATTGTATGAAAAAGCCGGATCCGGCGTGTCCGGCTTTTTCGACGGATACAAAAAACGTTAGTCACCGTTTTTTCCAGACGCCGGATCGCGTCACATTGCCGGATCCGGCGAAAATCGGATGAAACGCATGGCCATCCGGCTCGATCCGGCTCTAATGCAAATCAATGGGGGGGAAACCGGATCCGGCATTGCATTTCGACGGATCCGGTTTTAGTCAAAAGCGCCGGATCGCGCCTGAAGCAGAAAACCTGATGTGTGAAAGAGGCCTAAGGATTCACAATCCTGCATGCACATTGACTTGTAGCCTAAGGCCGGACAACCTATTTAAAGGGAAACTCGCATTCATTCTGCCCAAACCATAGGCAGCTTATATCAGAGTCTGCTTCGCTATCACATCCAGTTATATATTTCATACTGAAGTACTCTGGCCATTCAGAGACAATATAACTTGAAAATCTTGACAGGACTGTAAAGGAGAGACCTGACTAGTCCGATGACATCTCCAGCAAATTTCTCCCCTCGACAAATTGACAAGTCTTTTTCCATGTGCATATATGAGGGAAACCTGTCAGTCACCTGGACTGAGGAGGATTTGGTCAGTGGTCATCATTGGACTAGTCTAATAATAAAAGATAATCTGAGTTATCTATAATATTGTTTCCTTATTTCTATTCTAGGCTAACCGACTACTCCGAACTCTGAAGGCGCACTTTCATCCAGCTGTTGTTACAGAGAACAGTAGCAGTGTAAGAATTATGTTTGGACAACCTATCCTTATCTCCTTTTTTTTTTTTTTATTATTATTTCATACAGTATATTCCGTTGGTTATTAATGTCATTATTCGTTAAAGAGAACTTGTCTGCTGAAATATGCTGTCCAATACGTGGGCAGCATGTATCAGGCACTGGCTTTATTAGCTAAACCCTGAGGCATTTGAGAGAAAAATGTACTGTAATAGGTGCTGTGGACGGAGACCACACTGTATACTAGTCGGTCAGGCGGTCCCTGGCAGCTTCTCTCTGCCCGCTGACCTGAATTGACAGGTCTCTGCCTTTATGCACTTATACGGATTAGACAGTCTGTGTTTACTTTTAGAATAAAGTTTGAATTTTAAAGAGGTTGTCCACTACTCGGACAATCACCTTCTCAATTGCTTTATTCTCTCTTATAAAATAGAAACAGCCTATACTCGCTGCTGGCGCCGTTCCAGCCATGACTTGGGGTTTGACGTTGTCACCTGAGTCCTACAGCCAATTGGTGACCGATAAACTCTCGCTTTGTTCGGGCATAACAGACATTGGGAGGAAGTCGGAGAGCTGCAGAAGCTTTCACTTATTCTGGGTGTCAGTTTTGTCCAAAGGAAGTGAGAGTGAAGTGTCCCCTAATTAAATGCAGGATTCGCATGACATAACATCATGAGCTCTAGGAGAGCCAGTGCCGTCATCGTTGGAGTAACACCAGTACTGGAGGACAGTATGAGACTCCTTTTTTTTTTTTTTTTTTTTTTTTTTTTTTTTTTTGTCTTTTAAGTCAGACGGTGGACTGTAGTAATTGAGAAGGTTTTTTTTCAAGTAGTAGATAACCCCTTTAACCGATGAGTGAAAAAGGCATAATTTCTACTTTTGTGGAATATTTTTGCTGCTCTGTGCTAAAGCACATCTTCCTTTAGGTTTAAGGCTATGTGCACACGCTGCGGATTCACCCGCGGATTTGTATCTGCAGATCCGCAGGTAAAATGACCGGTGGATTAGCATGTGGTTTGCCACCTGGACAATGGAATTGGTGGCAAACCGCAGCGGAATCCGCAGAAAGAATTGACATGTTAATTCTTTCTGTGGATTCAAAACCGCAGCTTTTCTGCAGTTGAAAATCCGCAGCATGTGCACAGCAGAATGTAAATCACATAGACTTATATTGTACTGTACACTGCAGAACTGCTGCGGATCTGCAGCGGCCAAATCCGCAGCGTGTGCACATAGCCTTATATATAAGTGGTGCCTAATTGTAGTGCTGATGTATGTGTATGATCAGAATATATCTTACTTTTTCCCATTTTTCACCACATGAGGTAAAGACGGACATGCTGATCTCAGAATAAGGCCGGGATCACACGGCCGAGTCTTACATGTCATTACTCGGCACTGCCGCCGACACTCAGGAGCGGAGCGTGTGGCCGCATAATAATACATGCAGCAGCATGCTCCGCTCCCGTGTGCCGGCGGAAGTGCCGGGTATTGACACGCTAAACTCGGCCGTATTTCTCACATGTGATCCCGGCCTTACCTTCACAGTCAGAATCCGGATGTGATGCTTGCAGCATTTGTCTGTGGATTATACCCTACTCCATTACAAATCACTGAGCAGAGCGAAATCTGCAATGACAATCCACGCAAAAATGGGCATGTTACAGATTTGAAACCTGCATCATGCTCCCATTTTCATGCTGATCTTTTTCCTGCACCATTTACTGGAAAGCACTGTAAATTACTGTGGATTTGTAGTGTGGAATCTGCAGCAAGTCTTTATTTGAATTTTACGCAGTGTCTGTGCTGGCCTCTGCTGTGTTAATTACTTTTAATCATAGTGTGTTCACATATAAAGTGCATAGGCTGTGGAGAAATTTGCAGGAGAAAAGTTTGTAGTGTATTATTGTCACATGAAAATGGATGAGATTTTGAGATAACACATCCACTCGCCCTACATTTTGTAGTTTAGTTCAGCCCATTTTATTTGAGCTGCAAAACCAGGCACAGCTATTTAAAAAGAAAACAAAAACACAAAAGTAGAAGGCCAGGGCTTATATATATATATATATATATATATATATATATATATATATAAAATGTACAAAGATCAGTTCTAGTTTCCTTATTTTTTTTCTTATCAAACAGGTTTTTGCAATGATTTTGGCCTGAGGCCATTATTGTACTCCCAACTAAATATTGATGGGTTGATAATTACTTTCCTGGTGCATAAATCACTGACGTTTATTGGGAAGTTATGCCTTATCTTTGTATTGTTTTTACTCTGGAAATGCGTAAAGCAAAGAAGCTGCTCCTCCTGTGGATGTACTGTAGGATGGGTACAGATATCTGGGACATGTGGGGGTAAATCCTCTCCAATCAAAAGATTCATGTTTGTTTTCCCCATTAGGCTGTCTGATAAGAAAACATGGCTGACAGTTTGCTTTTCTATCTTGTTGTAGACTACATGCAAGATGATACTATGTTTTTGTTCTGATTTCTAGGATTCGGATGGTAACTCTACCCTAACCGATGACACACAAGGCAGTCTGAATGGCACTGAGCAGGTCTCTATATGTCATGTTACTAACAGATGTGGTCGGGGTAAAAAGAATATCAAAGCTGATTCCAGTCCAGAGATGAAAGATGAAATAAAACATATTCAGGTACTGAGTACTATGAGGTCACGTCTAGGGTAGATGATCATCTAGTCCATGATGCTAAGCCAGTGCAGTGAGCATTAGATTACGTGTGTACTTGGAGGTTTTCTATGACTTTTAATATCCTTGCAGAATGAAGGAGCTGCAGTAACGCTTGTCTTTTTACTGATCTGCAGCAATTTCAGGAACAGGCAATCACTGTATGTAATGGAAGCTCCTTTTAAACTGGAAGTTTAGGGTTAGTTAATAACCTATAGAAATCTTTTGACTTGCAGCATGCAGAGATAGTGACACGTTTGGATTATTTTGTTTAACGATTTCAATCCCATTTGTCATCAATTGGTGGCTTTCTGCTTCCCGTCTTCAGTAGTTCCTTTTCTACTATGGTCTCCTCTAATGAGGAGGGCTCTGCGCCAGTGACTTCAGTGAGCATTATATAATACTCTAGAATTACTGTGTTGTAATCCTGGACTAGCCACCAGATTGTTACAGCCATCTTATTATCAAGAGAGATACCTAGTCCTGGGATGTGTGTGTGTCAGAGCTGTAGAGGCTTTGTGCATAATAAACTGCTCTGGTACAGAGTAATAAAAGCAGCTCCTAGCCACATAAGGTACGAGGACCTGACACTGCCTACTTTTGCTTTAAGACTAAAAATCTTGTGGTTTTGTAATTAATAAAAAGTTCTTGCACTGGCTAATCTTTACTACTCTCTAGGGAGAGAGCGCTGAGAATGATACCAAGGAAACTTCTATTCCTGTTCCTACAAGCGTGCTGCCTGGCCAACAGAACGAAGAAGTGGAGACTCGTGAGACTAAAGACGACACTGCTAAGATCACTACAAGGAGACGAAGTATGTAGCTATAAAATAACATTCCTGTTAGGTCTTGATCTTTTTCTCTATAGGCGTAATATCCTGCATAACAGTACCATGCTTATTACTGCACTATAGGCGAGTAATATAGTATAAAAGCCTCTGGCACCTGATTGTGGAGATGTACTTTTTAGGGGTACTGCAAGTCTTTTATCTAAGGATAAACTAGTAATATCAGATTGGTAACTTAATTTCTGATACCCAAGCTGGTCAGTTTAGCTGAAGAGGCCACTGTGCTCTTATGAGTGGTTCATGTCATTCATTGCTTGCCTACCACCGTGCCATACGCTATGCCAGCAGCTGTGCTTTGTATTCGATCTCACTTTTATGTACTTCATTAGCACAAGGCAAAGGAAAGCACCTCTTACACCCTTTCATGATTTTGCGACTTTCTATGTTTTAATTTTTGCCTTCCCTTCTTCCAAGAGCAATAACGTTTTTTTATTTTTCATTCCACATATCCATATAAGGGCTTGTGTTTTTTGCGGGACTAGTTGTACTTAAATAGCATCATTCATTTTATCACGTGATGCACTGGGAAAAAAATCCCACATGCATTAAAATTGTCAAAAAAGTGCAATTACAGATTTTTTTTTTTTTTTTATTATTTGCCTTGTTCACTATATGTTAAAACTGAATGGGCAATATGATTATCCAGGTCAGTACGAGTATGCAGATGCTAAACATGGATATATTTAAAAAAAAAAAAAAATCAGAAAAGATAAGAGAACTTAGGCTTGTGTCGCCATTTTCCAAGACCCATAGCGGTTTCATTTTTTTGGGATATGGGGCTGGGTGATGGCTAATTTTTTTGCTCCCTGAGCTGACTTTTCTACTGATAACATTTTAGGATAGATATGATGTTTTGATCACCTATTATATGCAATAATAGGTGGCCGAAAAATCATTATTCTGGCTTTTTTGATTTTTTATTATCTCCTCTTTATGCCGTTCACCAATCTGGATAATTTTATGTAGTATTTTTATTGGACTTTTGTGAATGCAGCTATGGCAAATGTGTACTTTTTTTTTTTTTTTTAATAGGGCAAAAAGATTTGTGATCTGAACTTGCGTGTTTTTTTTTTTTTTTTTTTTCCCCATATTTTCAAACTCTTGGGTTTTTTTTCCTCATTTTTACTGTACTTGTTACTTTACTTGAAGCTGCAATTGTCCAAACGCTTGTGCTATGCGGGCTGGCTTTCACAGGAGGATTGTAATGACGGGCATGGGGGTCTTCAATAGTCCCTCGGCTGTCATATCAGTGCCCCACGGACGTGCCGATGGGAGTGTGGAATGATATCCCCCTGAAAAGGCAGGGACATGAATTTTGACTGACAGGTACTTTGAAGGTCATGAAGGAGTTAAAGGTGTTGATGGCTTTGATTTGATATGCTGTGAATGTTTGGTAGTGGTACTATTGCTCATATATCTCTATTGAAAACAGGCAACAGTTGCCCTAATTTAGGATCAGTCAATTTTAAATTCTTTAATACTGTACAATGTAAAGCCTGCTAAAAATGTACCTGTATTTTCTTGCATGTCATAGTGCCATATCAGTGGGCTTTTGCCTGCTTAGATCACCACTAGTCATTGTATCACAGAGGCAAAATTATTGTGCCTCTTTTGTCTTTGCTTGACCAAAGAAAACCAAGGAAAGCTGTGTAAAGCTGAAGGGGCTCGGCACTTTGCCTTGTATAAGCAAACCGTGAGAAACTTGCCAGACAGCCCTCCTCTGTTTAAAACTTCTGACATGACCAGTTTGTAGAAACCGTAGGTGCACTTTAAGGCATTTCTGAATTGGCTTACAACAAAAATTACAAAGGATAATTAAGAAAACATTGTATCTGAACCTACTGTTCCTGTATTCTTGTAGGTAAAAGGAACCCCTCTTCTGGTAAGAAACGTCGCAGTAAGATTCCAAAGAGAGACTCTGTATCTAAGGCCGGGTCAAAGCCCTCAACTCCCAGTAAGTCAAACTCACAACATTTGAAGTTTTCATTGCAATACATGATTATAGGAAATTAATTGGAAATCATTATGTAGATTTCAAGAGGATGCACGAGGCCCACTTCAAAAAGATGGAATCGATAGACAAATATCTGGAGAGGAAGCAAAAGCGTCTAGATGCAATAAGCAGCACCATTCAGGATGTAAAAGTAGGTACAATTGTCATACTTGTCCTGCTGCCTGCAATAGGTGTAGACGGCTGAAAATGTTGTATGACACAGGGCTGTGGAGTCGGTGCTCATTTTGGTACTGTAGAGTTGGAGTCGCTATAAAATGGACCGACTCCTAAAATATATAATAAATTGGGTACAGTAGTTCAATGCAAAATGTGCTGAATATTTTTTCATAGTAATTTGGGAAAGTTATGAAATGTCCTATAAATGGCTGTTCTATTCCTGATCTAAGGCTACATTCACACAGCTTTTGTTCTGTGTTTTTTGAGGATACAGTTTTCAGCTGCAAAAGCAGATCAGCTTTTTAAAAAAACCACATCACCTGAAAGGTTTTTGAGCTCATAGATAATATTTTCAATAGCAAAAAGGAGATTTTTGTGTACTCAACGTAAAATCTTTCTCTTAGCCTCTAATTGGGGGACACAGAACCATGAGTGTTATGCTGCTGTCTACTAGGAGGCGACACTATGCATAATCTGAAAAAGATTAACTATGGCTCCTCCTCTTCAGTATACACCCCTGGACGGCGATAGCCTTCACCACTTTTGTGCAAAAGCATTAGGAGGAACCTAACCGAAATAACATAACCATGCCTGTAAGAAGGCCACTATGTACGAGCTCAAAGAACAATATGAGAACTCAACTGTAACAACAGCCCGTAAGGGCAACAGGGTGGGAGCTGTGTTCCCCAATTAGAGGCTAAGAGAGAGAGATTTTACGGTGAGTACACAAAAATCTCCTTTATTCTGTCACCTCATTGGGGGACACAGAACCATGGGACGTCCCAAAGCAGTCCCTGGGTGGGAAGCAATGGACGAATATTGTGCAGACAGGTCCCTAAACTTCGGGCACCGCCGCCTGCAGAACCCGTCTACCCAGGCTCGCGTCCACTGAGGACTGGGTATGAACTCTGTAGTTTTTAGGAAACGTGTGTAGGCTAGTCCAAGTGGCCGCCTTACACACTTGTTGTGCTGAAGCCTGGTGCCGAATGGCCCAGGATCCCCCTACCACCCGTGTAGAGTGTGCCGTAATACCGGCCGGAAGAGGAGAATTTTTAAGGCGGTAAGCCTCTTGTATGGTGGATTTGATCCACCTGACAAGGGTAGCTTTGGAAGCCGGCAGACCCTGGCGGACGCCTTCCGGAAGAAGGAAAAGGGAATCAGACTTCCGGAAGGGCGCAGTCCTAGACACGTATATACGCAATGCCCTGACGAGGTCAAGCGTATGCAGAGCCTTCTCCACTCTATGAACTGGGCAAAGGGATGGCAGTAAAATTTCCTCATTGAGGTGGAAGTTGGACACAACCTTCGGAAGGAAGGATGGGACCGTACTGAGAACTACCTTGTCCTGGTGAAAAGCCAGGAAGGGCCGTCTGCAGGAGAGTGCTGACAGTTCAGATACCCTGCGTAGCGAGGTGATTGCCACCAGAAAGACCACCTTCTGGGATAGAAGGCGGAGTGGGACTTCCCTAAGGGGTTTGAAAGGTGGTCCCTGCAATGCTGTCAGAACCAGGTTGAGGTCCCACGTTTCTAGTGGACGTCTGTAGGGGGAACCAATCGGGGAAACCCCCTGAAGAAAAGTCCTTACTTGCGGCTTGTTAGCAATGCGTCTCTGAAAAAGCACTGAGAGCGCTGACACCTGGCTCTTAAGCGAGCCCAGGGACAGCCTGGCGTCCAGACCAGATTGGAGAAAACCAAGTACTTTTAAGGGAGTGGGATCTGGCAGCGAGATTCGCACCAGGTAAAGAAGGATCTCCAGGTACGGTAATAAATCTTGGCGGAGGCTGGCTTCCGTGCCTTGATCATGGTTCCAATGATGTCCGGTGAGAGCCCTGCCTGGGTTAGAACCCAGATCTCAAGGGCCACGCCGTCAAATTGAGAGCCCCTGAGTTCTGGTGGTAGAACGGGCCTTGTGACTGAAGATCGGGACCGTCGGGGAGACGCCAGGGAGCGTCTGCTGTAAGTTGTACGATGTCGGCGTACCATGTACGTCTGGGCCAGTCCGGCGCGATTAGGATGGTTGGAACTCCCTCTTGTTTGATCTTCCTCACCACTCTGGATATCGGGGAGAGGTGGAAAAATGTACAGAAGCTGGAACTGGATCTGCTCCGAGTGACTGTGGATCCATGTGTTCTTGCCATGAAATTGGAGATCTTGGCATTGAGATGGGATGCCATTAGGTCCACGTCCGGGGTCCCCCAGAGATGGCAGATCTGGCGAAAAATTTCGGGATGGAGAGACCACTCTCCTGAGTCCATTCCTTGTCTGCTGAGGAAGTTGGCTTCCTAGATGTCCACACCCGGAATGTGGACCGCAGAGAGTACCGACCCCGTGTCTTCCGCCCAGTGGAGGATGTGTCACCTCTCTCATCGCCTGGATACTGCAGGTCCCGCCTTGGTGGTTCACATATGCCACCGCCGTGGCATTGTCCGACTGTACTCTGATATGAGAGGCTGCCAGTAAGTGACGAAATGCTCTCAATGCCAGGAGGATGGCCCGAATCTCCAGGATGTTGATGGGCATGTTCGCTTTCACTGGTGACCACTTGCCCTGTGATGTGTAGGTGCACCGCACCCCAACCTATCAGGCTCGCGTCGGTGGTCAGGACCTTCCATTGACTTGAGAGAGAGGATTTCCCCGTTGTCAGCAAGGTTGGCTTGAGCCACCAGTGCAGGGACCTCCTGGTTGACGATGTTAGCTGGAACTCCCTGTCCAGGGGGGGAAAAAGAATTCCTGTCCCAGGACTTGAGAATGGCTAGTTGAAGAGGCCTGAGGTGAAACTGGGCAAATGGGACCGCTTCCATTGATACCGCCATCCTGCCGAGGACTCTCATGGCAAACCGGAGAGATCGGGGGGGGGGGGGCTGCGGAGGAGGATGCGAACTCCTAGACGGAGAGACAGTGCCTTGTCCTTGGGAAGGAGTGCCAGACCCCTGGAGGTGTCGAATAGCATCCCCAGGAAGGTCAGAGACAGACTCGGGGTAGTCGATGACTTTTGTAGGTTGACTAACCAGCCCAGGCGACTCAGAGTGTCGATTGTGATTGAGACGCTGAGCTCGCAGTCCTTGAAGGTGGAAGCCTTGATGAGGAGATCGTCCAGGTATGGAACGACTACTATGCCTCTGGAGTGTAGCACGTCCATGGTGGCTGCCATGATCTTGGTAAACGTTCTGGAAGCTGTGGCGAGTCCGAACGGGAGAGCCACGAACTGGTAGTGGTCCTGGTCGATTGCAAACCTGAGAAATCTCTGATGGGCAGGAGCAATCGGTATATGCAGGTTATGCGTCTTGTATGTCTATGGAGGCGAGATATTCTCCCTTCTCCATGGACGCACTGATGGACCGAAGGGACTCCATGCGAAAATGACGAACCGTACATATTTGAGTTGTTTTAGGTCCAATATGGGCCGTACGCTGCCTCCTTTCTTGGGGACTACGAATAGATTGGAGTAGAAGCGCACGGCCGCGGGAACTGGTACTATGACTCCTGCTTGAAGGAGGGAGGAAACCGCTTGGTGGAAGGCACGAGCCTTGGCTGGCGGTTTTGGGGGAACAGAGAGGAAGAACCGGTTCGGTGGGTTGGAAGTGAACTGAATGGGAGGAGACACAGATTAGATATTAGAAAAAACTTTTTGACAGTTAGAGTGATCAATGAGTGGAACAGGCTGCCACGAGAAGTGGTGAGTTCTCCTTCAATGGAAGTCTTCAAACAGAGGCTGGACAGACATCTGACTGGGATGATTTAGCGAATCCTGCTTTGAGCAGGGGGTTGGACCAGATGGCCCAGGAGGTCCCTTCCAACTCTACGATTCTATGATTCTATCTTGTATCCGGAAGAAACTAGTTCCCTGACCCACCTGTCTTCTGTAATAGGCAGCCAGACTTGCTGAAAGCGCAAAAGTCGTCCGCCTACGGGTGGGGTGTCTTCCGGAGTTCGTGAGTCATGATGAGGGGAAAGTCTGAGGTTTTCATCCTTTTGGGCTTCGACTGGCCTGCTTTTGACTGCCAGGTCTTGTCCGGCCTTTGCGTCGACTGTGAGTTGTCCTTGCGTGGGGAATGGTTATGATTTTGTGCTGGACGCGAGACGGACCAGCCCGAAGAATTCCGAAAGGATTGGAATCGTGTTTGGTTACGCTTTTTGTAACTGCGTTTAGGTTTTAGTTGAGGGAGAGAGGTACTCTTACCCCCGGTGGCGTTGGATATCATCGTGCCCAATTTTTCACCGAAAAGCTGCCCACTGAGGTGCGTGAGGGACTTCTTTGAGGCCGCGTCAGCTTTCCATTCCCGCAGCCAGAGGATACACCGAATCGTGATGGCGTTTGATGCTATCCCCGCTACACCCCTTGCTGAATCCAGAGCTGCATGAAGCATGTAATCTGCTACAACTGCTATTTGAACCGCTTGGTCCAACTGCTCAGGAGTTGGTGCTTGGAGGCCAGCTTGTAATTTTTTGGCCCAAGCCAGAATGGCCTTGGCAGCCCAAACTGAAGCGAACGCGGGAGCCAGTGAGGCCCCTGCAGCCTAGAAAATTGAACGAGCCATGCTTTCTACCTGCCGGTCTGCTGCGTCCCTGAGGGTTGAGCTATCTGGCAGTGAGAGGAGGGTCTGTGCTGCTAGTCTAGAGACTGGGGGGGTCCACTTTGGGTGGATCTGTCCATTCTTTGGTGTCCTTCTGCGGGAAGGGGTACCTTGCCTCCAAATATTTGTGATTGGTGAATTTCTTCTCAGGCTGTGAGAACTGCTTGTTAATGATCACCTTAAATTCTGGGTGATTAGAGAAGACCTTAGGCGGTTTCAGAACACCTTCAAAGGAAATCTTGTGTTCTGGAGCCTCCAGGGGCGGATCAGAAATATCCAGCACCCGATGGATGGAAGAGATTACGTCCTCAACTAGCACTGTATTGCTAGGGGGAATTGGGATCAGGGACCCCTCCGTTTCGTTGTCTGAGTCACAGATGCCTTCCGAATCCTGTGTATCGCTGAGGCGTCCCCTGGTGGGTGAACTAGGGTGGAGGTCTTCTGTGGTCTGGGATCCCTGGTAGGGGACGGTCTAGGTGACCTGGAACTACGGTGTCTCTCCCTAGAGGGGGATGACCGTGTGCTAGGGGATGACGCAGATGAACGCTACCTGTGGGTCCGCTTATGTCTGGATGTGTCCGGAACGGCATGTCCCTGAGTCGAGCTCTCCCTTTGCTGGGTAATGTTCATAGCCGAGGCATGACCCTGCAGAGCCTGAAGCAATGTGGAGGTTAGGTTATGGACTGCGTCATAGATTGCGACATCTGAGTAGCCCATTCCGGCGTGGTAGCAGACACCGAAGCATTGGTAGGGGCTTCTTGGGGTTCTGACCCAGTAGTCTGGATACAGTCCTGGCAGTGCGAGTACTTGCTGCCACTGGGGAGAGTGGTTCTGCAGGCTGTGCGGAATGCATAAAAACAGTCCTGCCTGGTTCTCTTGGGCCTTGAGCCCGGCATAGTGCACGAGAGGGATGGCTATGCAGAGGGGCCATACAGGGGTGGCTATGCAGAGGAACCTATAGGGGGCCTTATAGGAACACGGAATCACAGCTGTGCTCTTACCCCATAAGCCCCCCCCCCCCCCCGGTCCCGACAGGAGCCCACAGCTGGTCTGGGGTCCCTGGATGCATGCGTAGTGTGCTGGCCCATACCGCTGGGAGCTGCAGAGTGCTGCCTGTGCACACCCTACCTGAGGCGTCTCAACCTAATACCCCCAGAGGGGGAATAGGGACGGTCCTGCTGTCACCTTCAGGTGGCTTTATCCTCGCCTCCACCTCAACCCAGAAACCAAAGGGAATTGGGGAAGGAGGGGGGTCTCGACTTCGAACCAGCACCCGAGGGACTAGGGAAGGAGCGACATGGGGAATAGCCATCTCTACTTCAACCGGGCACCCTATAAAAGGGGCCGAGGAAGGAGCCATGTCGGGAGTCTCGCAGGAGACCCATTTTCTTCATCTGTAATCCTTAGGTGTGCCTCCTATGCGACACTAAGCAAAAACTGGAGAAGGCTAACGCCGTGCAGGGGTGTATACTGCAAAGGAGGAGCCATAGTTTAATCTTTTTTAGATTATGCATAGTGTTGCCTCCTAGTGGACAACAGCATAACACCCATGGTTCTGTGTCCCCCAATGAGGAGACAGAGCAGATTTCTAATCTGCTTACTCTATCTATCCATTGGTGTTTCTCTGGGAAGAGAAATTATTAGAAAATTAGTGATTGAAGAAGCCCTTAAACAAAAGGAAGATCTTAAAAAGACTCTCAAAAGACGCTTCATGTTTCTTAAAATGGATGCCTGCACACGTCACAGAGTGAACTATTTTGCCATCAATGTTCAATATGTTTGTCACAACAAAGAAATCGTTACCAAGACACTGGCAGTAAAAGATACTAAGGCCGGCGTCACACACAGCGTAGAAAATACAGACCGTATTGTACGGCCGTAATACGCATAAATGGTCCCTAAATAGTGATCTGTATGTCATCCGTTGTCAGGGTGTGGCCACGTATTTTTCCCATGTAAGCATCCGTATGCCAAGAATTTCTCGCAAGTTTGCAAAATGGACATATAATGGAGCCAGTTTCTCCAGTCCTTAGTGGAAAAAGTTCTACAAGATTACGAACTCAAAAAAACAGCAGGTTCTTGCTATTGTAATGGACAATGCTTCAAACATAAGTACAATTGAACTGATGAATGAGAGTAATGAACAACAGCTAGAATAAAATTTAGGATTCGGTATGTTTGAGATGGAAGGCCACAGTGCTGTTCATGTAACTGAGGAACAAACAGATATTACAACAGAAGAACAGCAAAATTATACTGTAGAAATAGATGATCTTGTTGAAGCTGCTTTAAAACACTTTCATATTCATCACTTGGGCTGTGTTGCAGCTGGCAATAAGAGAGTCTGCAAGAGAGACATGCTGGAAATCTGATTGGAAAAGTGAGGAAATTGGTTATTGTTGCCAGAACCCCTAAAATTGATTCCATCTTGAAGAGATGTGCTGGGAAAGGGGCAATTGTCGATCAAGCCACTCGGTGGGGCAGCACTTATTTAATGATTGAGCGACTGCTTGAAATAAAACCATTTCTTATAGATATGGTGAACACTCAGGTAACCCTAAATGAAGGTCAATGGACACAGGTGGCTGAATTGAAGGAAACGCTTAATCACCCATTTACCGTGACTAAAAAGTTACAAGCCGAGGATTTAACTCCTGGCATTTTCATAAGGGAGTGGAAGAACTTGCTATTTTGCCTGTCCCAAAGAGGAGGTTTAATCGCAGATGGCATTTCTGCTTCAATGAAACGGAGAGAGACACAGCTATTGGAAAATTAAAAATGTTCTGGCAGCTGTTTATGTGGACCCAAGTCATCGTATACTGCTTGATGATCAACAGCTTACTAAAGGAAAAGAAGCTCTGACTGAAGTAGCAGTTAGAATGAGTGGCCTACAGGAGGACTGCCAGGCGCAAGAGGACTTGGGTCCTGACAGTGCTACTGCTGCCATATATTCATCCGTCTCCTATAGAAAGCAGATTGACCATATTTCAGCAAAATGTTTCACTTGCTCTCAAAGAAATAGAAAAATTCAACCGTTCATCAAAACTGTGCATGAAGCAATTCCTTTATACCCGGAAATTGTTAGAGATGTTGCCCATGTGGTTACGGCTTTGCCTCCAACCCAAGTTAGTGTAGAGAGGTTCTCTGGCCTTAAAATTATTAGGTCTGATTTGAGGTCATCTATGAAGGAGGATCTGATGGAGGCAATTCTGTTTCATAGAACAAATTCATAGACTGCACAAATGTTATTTAGTATGTTTTTGTTGAAAACTGTTTTTTTGCCACTTACATAGTTTTTATTACATAGTGCTATATATATATATATATATATATATATATATATATATATATATATATATATATATATATATATATATATATATATATATATATGAAAAATTTATTGTAGTACAATGTGAACATCAGACATTTAATCATTTTTATGATACAATAATCAAGATATTTAGATAGAACATAATATATATGTATTGGAACACAACTTTAGAACACAAAAAAACTAATTGTAAATATGTAATACACTATGTAATATCGAATATATATATATATATATATATATATTCGATATTACATAGTGTATTACATATTTACAATTAGTTTTTTGTGTTCTAAAGTTGTGTTCCAATACATATATATTATGTTCTATCTAAATATCTTGATTATTGTATCATAAAAATGATTAAATGTCTGATGTTCACATTGTACTACAATAAATTTTTCACTTAAATATAAGCAATATATGGTGGAGTCGGTGTAAGAGAAATTGATGAACCGGAGTCGCAGGTTTGGCTTACCGACTCCACAGCCCTGGTATGACAGCACACTGTGACTCCATCTACACCCCATCGGTGTATACTTCCCAATCCCATTTTGCTGGGGTTCAGACATAAGCCCTGACAGAGCCACTAACAGGGTTTCTCTCTCCTCTCCTTGGCAGCTGTATGGTTTGGTGGAGGGTTAATGCTGTGCTTGTTTTTCTGGGTTTGGCCTCTTAGTTCTAGTGAAGGGAAATCTTAATACTTCAGCACAAGATATTTTGTAGCTTCTAACTTTGAGGGATTAGTTTGGAAAAGCCCCTTTTCTATGCCGGGGTTGTGGAGTCGGTAAGCCAAACCTCTGTATCCTCAGTTTCCCTGACTCTTAATCCACAGCACTGCCTCACTTCTGAGCATGTACATAAAGTGCAGCACAGATTCCTCTCAACGAAAAGCCGAGATCCTTAGATCAGGAACGGAACAGACATTTATAGGATATTTCATTCCCAAATTCTTATAAAAAAAAAAAATAATAATGTACAGCACATTCTGTATTGTACTACTGTACCCAAAGTACTATATATAATAGGAATACATTTTATTTCGACTCCACCAAAATGGACAGTCTGACTCCACATCCCTGAATGGACCTTGTGCACTGAGCACAATCATAAGGACATGTTTGGTGGGAGAACATGACCGGACCTCAACTTCATCGAACACCTTTTAGATGAATTGAGATTGAGCCCAGCCTCTCCTCTAACATCAGGGTCTGACACCTTTAAAAAATCTTGTAGAAAATCTTTTACAGAAGGTAGGAAACGACTTGAAAGAGACAGACTTCATGTAAATGTTGATGGACTTTGAATTCGGACTACAAGTATGCAGTTTCTTTTTCTGTTTTGCAGATGCTGACAAAGAACTCTAATCAGAAGACGCCAGGCAGCAATACTAAGGTAAAGAGGTGACCACATAGGGTTGCATATAGCTTTAGTTTAGATAATCATTTCCACGTGCTATTGTGTCAGATGGCAGCACAAAGTGTAATATCATATCAGCTACAAACTGGCTCAAAAATGTCTGGAAATGAGAGAACACTCGTGTAATGTAATTCTGGTTGTAAAAATTGATATTTTTTTTTCCCAACGTATGTAGAAGTATTCCTTAAATACTCTTTCTCTAATAAAGTCACTTTACAGTACATCCTGAAAAGAAAATCCACTTTGCAAAGTGTGATGTGTCTAGAGCCCAACAATGCAAAGCACTTTTGCTGGTGGCTACAGCCCAAACACAAGTCACCTCCTATTAGTATCAATTGCAGTTTTTGCTCATTCAAATCAGCACCCATCCTTGTGTAAGAGAGGTTTGCTCTATATTCTTCAGATACTGGAATATGATCTACCACACATCCCAAATCTTTGGTCACTTCTGTAAACAATGAGGTTGAGGTGCTACTTCTAGCAGGGTTACTGATCTGTGTCAGACATGTATATTATATTTTTTGTTTGTTCAATTGTCTTATATAGGCCATATAAAAAGTTACTGCCATTGAGTGAACTAGTCATAAGTCAAGATGGCATTTCTCTTAAGAGTAGCATCTGGGACGGTACTCACATTAGTTAGTGCTCTTTAATGAAAATCCACACACAAGACGTTTCTACCCATCCCAGGCTTTTGTAAATTCTCATCTGGGACAGCTTGTAGTTTTAGAGTGGATAATTTTCCATTCACCCAGTTCTGACAAGGTGTCTGACTACAAGTTTGATTATTCTCCTCCTTCATGTTCGTTTATATAGTTATTGTCTTAACTTTATAAATTTACCTAGTGCTCTCTAGGTGCAACATTGGCTCCACAACATATTTAAGTTTAAGATGTGCGAATTTGACCCATATCTAATGTTGGGAATTGAAGTGTGGCTTTCCACGAAAGACTCTGGGGGGCTGTGAAGAATTTAGGATCACCTACACCCCCACGTTACTTATCTCTGTAATGCTTACATATGGGCTAAAGCGCATATCAGATGTGGGATGCTGATTTGTAATTTCAGCTCAAATGCAGCTCTTTATGGTAAACTTTACATTTGGAAGAGGTTCTATATATTTTTGAGGTGTTTTTACTTTTACTTTCGAACCAATTTTTTTTAAGTTGTTGTTGTGTTTTGTTTTTTTTTGTTTTTTTTTTTTATTATTATTTTTTATCCCTACTTAGAAATCCACGCAGAATAGATTCTCTCTACTAAGTCCCGTCCCACAGACTGGATTCCTCTTTTCAGCAAAGACACCGTCTCATACGAGATCTGCAGGCAAAAGGAGCATTCTGGTGGACAAGTCTGGTGGAAAAGCATCTACATATTCATCTTCTAAAATGAATGTGAGGTAAGTGAAAGTTTCATTACTGATCATTTCCAAGGCTGACACGGGGCATTTACCGTATATACTCATGTATAAGCCGAGATTTTCAGCCCATTTTTTGTGGGCTGAAAGTCCCCCTCTCGGCTTATACACGAGTCATATACCTGGGGGTCAGCAGGGGAGGGGGGGGCAGGGGGTGTCACAGATCATACTCACCCGTCCTGGCAATCTTTGCAGCCCCCTCGCTTCTCCACTGTCTCTCTTCCTGCCTTCAGAGGTCACGTGGTACCGCTCATTAAACTCATGAATATGTGCATATTCATGAGTGGTAATGAGCGGTATCACGTGACCGCTGAAGGCAGAAGCGAGGCTGCAGAGAGGTTCCAGGACGGGTGAGTATAGCGATATTCACTTGTCCTCGTTCCCACACTGCTCGCCGCCATCTGCTGCTTCCTGTGTCCGTGATGTTTAGCCAGCAGGGGGCGCGATGACGTGGTTAGTGCGCCGCGCACTCTGCTGGCTGAACAGTCACTGACAGAGGACGCACAGAGAGTGGTGAGCAGCGATGAATCCCGGACAGGTGAATATCACAGGTGCCGGGTCCTGAGCAGGAGAGGTGAGTATGGCATTTTTTTTTTTTTGCAGCAGCATAGGGGAGCATATTCTATGGGGCAGCATATGGGAGCATATTCTATGGGGCAGCATATGGGAGCATATTCTATGGGGCAACATATGGGGGCATAATCTATGGGGCAGCATATGGGGGCATATTCTATGGGGCAGCATATGGGGGCATATTCTATGGGGTAGCATATGGGGGCATATTCCATGGGGCAGCATATGGGGGCATATTCTATGGGGCAGCATATGGGGTCATTTTCTATGGGGCAGCATATGGGGGCATTTTCTGTGGGGCAGCATAGGGGGGCCTAGTCTATGGGGGCAGCATAGGGGGGCCTAGTCTATGGGGGCAGCATCTATGGGGCATATTATTCTATAGAGCATCTTATGGGGCCATTATTAACCTTTATGCAGCATTATATGGGGTGTATTTTGTATGGAGCATTATATGAGGCTCCTGATTCAATATGGATATTCAAAAACATTTAACCTACTGATGTCTCAAATAATTTTACTTTTATTGGTATCTATTTTTATTTTTGAAATTTACCAGTAGCTGCTGCATTTTCCACCCTAGGCTTATACAAGAGTCAATAATTTTTCCCAGTTTTTTTGTGGCAAAATTAGGGGGGTCGGCTTATACACAAGTATATACGGTATTTGTCTTTCTACTTCCAATCAGAAAGGAATAGCCAAGTGGTTTGTAAATCCCTCTTATTCCGTATACAGGGCGTATCTCTGTAACACCTATGAAAACTGGGCATACTTGTGTCACACCTTTGACTTCATTACAGGAACTACTCTGGTCCCCTGACTATCAAACCGTGCTCATTACATTTATTTATTTTTTTTGGTCTTTCGTTCAGGTTTTCCAGTAATATTTTTATTGTTTTAACAAAATGGTATATATTTGAATATAATTGCTGTATGATAATGACCTTGGTCTAGTCCAGCAAGGACTTTATTCCCATAAACTTTTTGTTTCAGTTAGCTTAAAAGCATCAGAGAACCTGACTTTCCCTTTAAGTGAATGTTTTACAACTGCGACAACCACTTTTTTAAATGCATCAGATCACCATGTAAAATGTACTCCTATACTGCCCTCCCAGCCGCTTATTTAATATTGTCACAGCAGTCTATCCGCAGTAGCGCTCTTGGGAAAGAACAACGTCGTGTGGGAGCTGGCAGACACCGTGGTCCTTTGCATTTAGGAACTGATTTGCCAACGCTGCCACCTTCCACAAAAAGCTGGGGACTTCTTTGTTGTAATTGGGCTTTAAAAATGGCTCACCAAAGGACATAAATTCAAAAAACATGCCAGAAAAAGAAACTTCTTACCAACGCCACGTCAGATTATAAATGCATTAGCAAAATGCAGCAGACCCCCATGGTAAAGGTTGGGGCAGCACAGGTGCAAAATACTGATGAATATAGACACAAACCTACCAATTCGTGGAGAGGGTGGCTGCCTAGTAAAAATGCCCACAGATAAAGGGCCCCAGTCACACAGGTACATGTAGTGCACAGAGTCCGGCTTACAGCCTATTGATGACACCCATACTATTAGATCAGGCGGGCTGCCCAGCACTGTGAGTGCACCCCACAAGACAGACGCCCCAGTACGCCCAACCAACACTAAAGGGCCTGACTGCATCCTGCAAAAAAAAAATGAAAAAATGTGCAGTGAAAAATGTCAATAAATGCATTACTTGAGGTTTTCGATATGGTGGACAAAATACACCAGCTCGCAACCCACGTTAAGGGTCCTCATACTTGCAAGTCCTAACACTAAAATTAAAAACTGCTCACCAAAGGATTTAAATTCAATTCGACTTAATGTTAGTAAGGATGTTTCTTTTTCTGGTATGTTTTTGTATTTGGGCTTTGCCATGGAAACCTGTGACACTGTTGATGCCACAGGCTTAAAAAAATACTAAGTGGTGGTGAAAAGGATATTGGGGAACAAAATCTTTGTCGGTCTAGTGTTTTCCAGATCACAGCTGCTCAAGATCTTATGGTCATAAGAAAATGAAATTGCCAAAATAAAGTAAGTTTAGTATATTAGTTCTCATGTTGGCTTCTTCATTCAGGTTTTCTGGAGCAACAAAGGACAATGAACACAAATATTCTTTGGTAAAGACACCGGCCAGGAAATCTTCTACTTTTGTGCCCAACAACGGTGAACCAAGAAAAAGTTTACCACAGAGTAGCGTGAAGGCCACACCGGCCACTAAAGAAACAAAGATTCCAGCAGGTATTTGCTAGTTATCTTGGATTATTTTTCTCAGTCGCTTGTTTGCTATACCTGACATTGAAACTTCAATCATAACCTATCCATGTTTCAGACAATGCAATTTATAAAGCAAATGCCTAGTCTTGTCTCTAGAAGTATAAACTTAGAGGTTGGCCTCTACTTTTTGTATACCGGTGTAGGCCAGAAAACTGCTCCACCACACCTATAGTGGCTGTGTACAGGTATTGCAGATACAACTCTCATTCATAGACAGATTGGATCTGAAAACCTGGCTGTTACAGACCTGATGGCGCTTCTGTGTGGTAGCAGAATCTGAAAACTTCTGGCCCTGCCCCCTTCCCCAAATAAGATATTCATGGCCTTTCAGAAGGATGGGCCATCAATAAAAAGAAAAAATAGTGGCCAGCATCTTTAACCCCTTTAGAATTGAGCCACTTTGTATGTTCATGACCGGGCCTCAATTTTCAAATCTGACCAGAGTTGCTGGTGATAACTCTGAAATGCTTCAACATATCCCTGTGATTCTGAGACTGTTTTTTTTTTTTTTTTTAGTGACACTTTGTATTTTACGTTAGTTAGTAAATTTTGGTTGATATAATTTTCATTCATGACAATATCTAAAATAAAATTTGACAAGGTAGAACATTTCTCCCTTTTCAAACTTTGATATTTTTTATGCCCTTAAATCCGAGTTCTATCACACACTATATTTAACCCCTTTCTGACATTGTGCATACATTTACACCAATGACGGACTCCCTCCCTTTGATGTGGGCTCCGGTGGTGAGCCCACATCCCCACATCTTTCCTGGGATATGTCAGCTATTTTGAACAGCTGACATGTGCCCGCAATAGCCGCGGGTAGAATCGTGATCCACCCGTGCCTATTCACCAGTTAAATAGTGCTGTCAAACGCTGATAGCGGCATTTAACAAGCGCAACGGGCCGGAAATGCGCACACCGGTGACACACCCCCCCCGTCACGTGATTGAGGGTCACCGGTGTGTTGGCATGGCAATCTGAGGTCTACTGGAGACCTCTCTGGTTGTCAGTGCCTGCATGCTGTGAGCGCCACCCAGTGGTCGGCGCTCATAGCAAGTAAGTAATCTGCTATGTCTGCTCATCATCGCCTCTATGTAGCAGAGCTGATCGGGTTGTGGCAGCTTCTAGTCTCCCATGGAGACTATTGTAGCATGCCAAAAGTAAAAAGAAAATGTTTTTAAAAATACACTGCTCAAAAAAATGAAGAACCCTTAAACAACAGAATATAACTTCAAGTAAATCAAACTTCTGTGGAAGCAACACTGATTGACAATCAGTTTCACATGCTGTTGTGCAAATGGAATAGACAACAGATGGAAATTATTGGCAATTACCAAGACACCCTCAATAAAGGAGTGGTTCTGCAGGTGGGGACCACAGACCACATCTCATTACCAATGCTGTCTGGCTGCTGTTTTGGTCACTTTTGAATGTTGGTTGTGCTTTCACACTCGTGGTAGCATGAGATGGACTCTACAATCTCAGGTAGTGCAGCTCATCCAGGATGGCACATCAATACGAGCTGTGGCAAGAAGGTTGGCTGTGTCTGTCAGCGTAGTGTCCAGAGGCGCTACCAGGAGACAGGCCAGTACACCAGGAGACGTGGAGGGGGCCGTAGGAGGGCAACAACCCAGTAGCAGGACCGCTACCTCCGCCTTTGTGCAAGGAGGAACAGGAGGAGCACTGCCAGAGCCCTGCAAAATTACCTCCAGCAGGCCACAAATGTGCATGTGTCTGCACAAACGGTTAGACAACAACTCCATGAGGATGATCTGAGGGCCCGAAGTCCACAGATGGGGGTTGTGCTCACAGCCCAACACCGTGCAGGACGTTTGGCATTTTTCACAGAACACCAGGATTGGCAAATTCGCTACTGGCGCCCTGTGCTCTTCACAGATGAAAGCAGGTTCATACTGAGCACATGTGACAGACGTGACAGAGTCTGGAGACGCTATGGAGAGCGATCTGCCTGCATCATCCTTCAGCATGACCGATTTGGCAGCAGGGCTGTGGAGTCGGTAAGCCAAACCTGCGACTCCGACTCCGACTCCTCAATTTCCCTTACACCGACTCCGACTCCACGACTCCGACTCCCACACATATTGCTTATATTTAAGTGAAAAATTTATTGTAGTACAATGTGAACCTCAGACATTTAATCATTTTTATGATCCAATAATCAAGATATTTAGATAGAACAGAATATATATTGGTGTACTACCCGGTTTTCATTCTTTTTGGTACAGATACGATATGGATAGACAGATATGGATAAATGGATAGATAGACCAGATTTCTAATCTGCTTTTGCTATTGAAAACATTATCTATGAGCTCAAAAACCTTTCAGGTGATGCAGTTTTTTAAAAAGATGATCAGCTTTTGCAGCTGAAAAACATATCCTCAAAAAATACAGGAAAAACGCTGTGTGTGAATGTAGCCTTAGATCAGGAATATAACAGCCATTTATAGGACATTTCATAACTTTCCCAAACTCCTATGAAAAAATATTCAGCACATCCTGCATTGAATTACTGTACCCAATTTATTATATATTTTAGGAGTCGGAGTCGGTCCATTTTATACCGACTCCGACTCTACCAAAATGAGCACCGACTCCACGACTCCGACTCCACAGCCCTGTTTGGCAGTAGGGCAGTAATGGTGTGGGGTGGCATTTCTTTAGAGGGCTGCACAGCCCTCTATGTGCTCGCCAGAGGTAGCTTGACTGCCATTAGGTACCGAGACGAAATCTTCAGACCCCTTGTGAGACCATATGCTGGTGCGGTTGGCCCTGGGTTCCTCCTAATGCAGGACAATGCCAGACCTCATGTGGCTGAAGTGTGTCAGCAGTTCCTGCAAGATGAAGGCATTGAAGCTATGGACTGGCCTGCCCATTCTCCAGACCTGAATCCGATTGAGCACATCTGGGACATCATGTCTCGCTCCATCCACCAACGTCACGTTGCACCACAGACTGTCCAGTTAAGGGGTTAATAAATAACATTTCCCATATGTCTACTTTACATCTGCATCGTTTTTGAAACATCTTTTTTTTCTATGTTTGTTTTCTTTTTAGGAAGGGAGAAAGGCTAAGCGTTTATCAGCAACTTTTAATTTTTCCAGCAAAATTTACAAAACTTATTTTCTTATTTATTTGTATAGCACCATGTTGCTGTACATGAGAATCGGTTACATAAAAATTACCGAGATCACTTACAGTAAACAAACCAACAATGACAGACTGATACAGAGAGAAGAGGACCCTGCCCTTGCAGGGTTACATTCTATACTCAGGATGGTGGGAAAGGAGACACTAGGTTGGGGGGGTTGCAGCAGCTCTGGTGTTGGTGAGGTGGTAGCCCCGGTAGTGGAGAGAAGGCAGCGTGGGTCTTTGCAGGCAGTGAGCTTCTTGAAGAGGTGGGGCTTCAAGTTCCGTCTGAAGGATCCGAATGTGGTTGACAGTCGCGCCACAGAATTCCAGAGGATGGGGGATATTCGGGAGAAGTCTTGGAGGTGATTAGGTGAGGAGCGATTAAGTGTGGAGGAGAGAAGGAGGTCTTGGAAGGACCGGAGATGACGTGAGGGGAGATATTGGGAGACTAGTTCAGAGATATATGGAGGAGACGGTGTTATGATTGGGTCACCGAGGAGGAAAGCAAGACCAAGCTAAGCCACAGAAATTAAGCGGATTGCAGACCCCTGATCCTAACCACACAACTAGCAGTAGCCGTGGAGCATACCTACGATGATCCTAGACGCCTCGACACAGCTGGAGAACCAAATAAACAGACAAAACCAGATCAAATGTGAACAATAGCAAAAGACCACTTAGCTGAGCATGCAGGGACTGAGCTGGAAACTAAGACCTCAGGAGGCAGGGAAAAATCACCAGCAGGGATAGAAGAAGTCGGCTGTCTTAAATCCAGTGTTAATTAGATCAGCTAAAACAAAAGAGAACATTCAGCTCATTCCTGAGATGTAATTCCAAGCACAAAAAGGAGCACGGCTTCCTCACTGCTGCACCGCGTCCAAGGCAATAGGAAAGATAGAAGTGGATCCAGCTCACTCACAGGGCTTATTTAAAAATTAGAAAAATTTTATTGGATGACCCCAGGCAAAATAGCAAGTTTTTCCACTCCCTTTTGAAAATGCCAGGAGTTAAATCCTCGGCTTGTAATTTTTTTAGTCACGGTAAATGGGTGATTAAGCATTTCCTTCAATTTAGCCACCTGTGTCCATTGACCTTCATTTAGGGTTACCTGAGGGTTCGCCATATCTATAAGAAAGTTCTGGCGGCAATAACCTATTTCCTCACTTTTCCAATCAGATTGCCAGCATGTCCCTCTTGCTTACTATCAGGGCTGTGGAGTCGGTAAGCCAAACCTGCGACTCCGACTCCTCAATTTCCCTTACACCGACTCCAACTCCGACTCCACGACTCCGACTCCCACACATATTGCTTATATTTAAATGAAAAATTTATTGTAGTACAATGTGAACCTCAGACATTTAATCATTTTTATGATCCAATAATCAAGATATTTAGATAGAACAGAATATATATTGGTGTACTACCCGGTTTTCATTCTTTTTGGTACAGATACGATATGGATAGACAGATATGGATAAATGGATAGATAGAGCAGATTTCTAATCTGCTTTTGCTATTGAAAACATTATCTATGAGCTCATAAACCTTTCAGGTGATGCAGTTTTTTAAAAAGATGATCAGCTTTTGCAGCTGAAAAACGTATCCTCAAAAAACACAGGAAAAACGCTGTGTGTGAATGTAGCCTTAGATCAGGAATAAAACAGCCATTTATAGGACATTTCATAACTTTCCTAAACTCCTATGAAAAAATATTCAGCACATCCTGCATTGAATTACTGTACCCAATTTATTATATATTTTAGGAGTCGGAGTCGGTCCATTTTATACCGACTCCGACTCCACCAAAATGAGCACCGACTCCACGACTCCGACTCCACAGCCCTGCTTACTATCTCTTATTGCCAGCTGCAGCGTGTGCACAACTTTCTCCCGCTCGGGGCCCAGGAATCGGATCCTGTGCAGGGCAGGCTCCCCTGCCCCTCCTCTCTCTGGTGAAGACGGGACAGAGGAGGGGAGATTGCCCCCTGCAGTCTGGTGCAGGACGGGAGCACTGCAGCATACAAGTGAGTTTTGATAGGTGCATGCCCCTGCTTCTAGGGGGGGCAGTCGCCACTCGCTGGCTACGGCCATGATTCACACAGCGTTTTTGCGGATCCGTTTTTTGCAGTAAAATGCAGTGACTTTGGGCATCCCAGCAAAGTCGATGGGTTTCAAGATATGATATTCAGACACATTGTTTTGTGAGGAACTGTTTTTGGGCTGAATGAGCATGTCAGTTTGTGTGGCATTTTTCTAATCTGCTTTTGCTATTGAAAACATTATCTATGAGCTCAATAACCTTTCACTTGATGCGTTTTTTTTAAAAAGCTGATCTGCTTTTGCAGCTGAAAAACGTATCCTCAAAAAACGCAGCAAAAATGCTGTGTGACTGTAGCATTAGGTCAGGAATAGAACAGCCATTTATAGGACATTTCATAACTTTCCCAAATGCCTATCAAAAAATATTCAGCACATTCTGCATTGAACTACTGTACCCAATTCATTATATATTTTAGGAGTCGGTCCATTTTATACCAACTCCACCAAAATGAGCACCGACTCCACAGCCCTGCTGGAGAGGTGTGAGAGTGTTGGCAGGGAGGCAACAGAGGAGGATGTTGCAGTAGTCGATGAGGGCATGCACAAACATTTTAGTAGATTGAGGGTTGAGGAAAGAACAGATTCTGGAAATATTTTTGAGCTGGAGGCAACAGGAGGTTGAGAGAGCTTTGATGTGCGGTTTGAAGGATGGGGCACTGTCAAGGTTTACTCCGAAGCCTTTGGACTTCTTTTTCTACAAGGGAAAGCATGATGTCATTTATTGTGATAGATCAGGTAAGGAAGATCTGTGAGATGGAGGAAAGACGATGAGTTCAGATTTGTCCACATTGTGTTTGAGGAAGCTGGAGAAGGAGGATATGGCTGATAGACACTCCAGGATTCTGGACAGCAGAGAGGTGACGTCTGGGCCGGAGAGGTAGATCTGCGTGTCATCAGCATAAAGATGCTACTGGAATTCTTTAAACTAAAGTTGTCCCAGGCCAAGTGTATAGATTGAGAAGAGTAGGGGTCTTAGAACAGATCCTTGGGGAACACCAACAGAGAGAGGGTGGGATGAGGAGGCAGTGGGAGACACTGAATGTGCGGTTGGAAAGGTATGAGGAGATCTAGGATAGGGCGATGTCTTTGATGCCAAAGGAAGAGAGGATCTGTAGTAGGAGGCAGTGGTGAACTGTGTCTAAAGCAGAGGACAGGTCTAGAAGGAGGAGTATAGAGTATTGTCCGTTGGCTTTGGCTGTAAGTAGGTCGTTAGTAATTTTGGTCAGGGCTGTCTCAGTGGAGTGATGGGGGCGGAAACCAGATTGTAGATTGTCAAAGAGCAAGTTAGATGAGAGGTGGGAGGAAAGTTCAGCCTGGACGTGCTGCTCCAGGAGTTTGGAAGCAAATGGGACCAGTGATATTGGGTGATAGCCGGACATGGCTGTTTGGTCGAGGGTTGGCTCTTTAAGGATAGGCGTAATTGTGGCATGTTTGAAAGCAGAAGGCAAGGTACCAGAAGTTAGTGATAGGTTGAAGAGAGAGGTCAGGGATGAGATAAGTGTGGTGGTGATGTTGGAGAGGAGGTGAGATGGGGTCTAGTGCACAAGTGGTGAGGTGTGCTTTGTAGAGGATACAAGCTTCCCTTAAGTGATGTTGGAGAGGGAGGTTATGGGGTTTTGGAATTGGTCTGGCATACAAAGGGGTTGTGGTGGTTGAACAATAAAGACTTGCCTTGTTTGGTTAATATTTTTGAAATGTGTGGCAAAGTCCTCGGTAGAGATGAGGGAGGTTGGAGGGGGCAGAGGAGGCAGTTAAAGGTTTTGAATAACTGTTTGGAGTTGTAGGATAGAGAAGATACAAGGGTTGTGACGTAGGCCTGTTTAGCAGAGGTGAAGGCAGATTAGAAAGCGAGTGTTGGTTGTTTGAATGCAGTAAAATCACCTTGCAAATTTGTTTTCTTCCAACGTCACTCTGCAACCCTGGACACTTGCCGGAGCTTTTTAGTAATGTTATTGTGCCAGGGTTGTCTGTTGTGAATTCCCTTGCTCGAAGTTCTGAGCCGAAGCTCCCTCTGGTGGTTACTGAGAGTAGTGGAGCTGGCCAGGTGGATGGAAGTTCCCCACCTGACGACAATAATTGGGAACCTGGGATTACTGGCTGGGAACATATAATTGAGCTGGCTGTTCTTGGAGGTTGCTGGTGATTTCTTCAGTGTGCATTTGGAGTTCTTTTGCCCACTGCCTGATCTGCATGGTTCAGCTAAGTGTTTCTTTTGCTAATAAGTGTTTCTTTTGCTAATCCTTTGCATCTAATCTGGTTGTGTCTGTGTTTTTTTTCTGTTTTGCTGCTAGGGTTCAGCGTGCTCCCTGCTGGGGGCAGCGCTGGGCCCCGGCTTCATATGTTGCAGCTTGTTCAGTCCCCTGTTGTATTAGTATGTTTTTGCTTTGCTGCCAGTTTATACCAGAGTGCTGATCTAGTGGGGGTGAGGTCGTGTGACCTCAGGTTTTTTGTATATCAGAAGTGCTGGACTATTTCAGGGTTTTGTGCGTGATTGCAGACAGTATATTTTCTGTCCTGTCCTGTCTCAGTGGAGTGATGGGGGCGGAAACCAGATTGTAGATTGTCAAAGAGCAAGTTAGATGAGAGGTGGGAGGAAAGTTCAGCCTGGACGTGCTGCTCCAGGAGTTTGGAAGCAAATGGGACCAGTGATATTGGGTGATAGCCGGACATGGCTGTTTGGTCGAGGGTTGGCTCTTTAAGGATAGGCGTAATTGTGGCATGTTTGAAAGCAGAAGGCAAGGTACCAGAAGTTAGTGATAGGTTGAAGAGAGAGGTCAGGGATGAGATAAGTGTGGTGGTGATGTTGGAGAGGAGGTGAGATGGGGTCTAGTGCACAAGTGGTGAGGTTGGTGATGTTGGAGAGGAGGTGAGATGGGGTCTAGTGCACAAGTGGTGAGGTGTGCTTTGTAGAGGATACAAGCTTCCCTTAAGTGATGTTGGAGAGGGAGGTTATGGGGTTTTGGAATTGGTCTGGCATACAAAGGGGTTGTGGTGGTTGAACAATAAAGACTTGCCTTGTTTGGTTAATATTTTTGAAATGTGTGGCAAAGTCCTCGGTAGAGATGAGGGAGGTTGGAGGGGGCAGAGGAGGCAGTTAAAGGTTTTGAATAACTGTTTGGAGTTGTAGGATAGAGAAGATACAAGGGTTGTGACGTAGGCCTGTTTAGCAGAGGTGAAGGCAGATTAGAAAGCGAGTGTTGGTTGTTTGAATGCAGTAAAATCACCTTGCAAATTTGTTTTCTTCCAACGTCACTCTGCAACCCTGGACACTTGCCGGAGCTTTTTAGTAATGTTATTGTGCCAGGGTTGTCTGTTGTGAATTCCCTTGCTCGAAGTTCTGAGCCGAAGCTCCCTCTGGTGGTTACTGAGAGTAGTGGAGCTGGCCAGGTGGATGGAAGTTCCCCACCTGACGACAATAATTGGGAACCTGGGATTACTGGCTGGGAACATATAATTGAGCTGGCTGTTCTTGGAGGTTGCTGGTGATTTCTTCAGTGTGCATTTGGAGTTCTTTTGCCCACTGCCTGATCTGCATGGTTCAGCTAAGTGTTTCTTTTGCTAATAAGTGTTTCTTTTGCTAATCCTTTGCATCTAATCTGGTTGTGTCTGTGTTTTTTTTCTGTTTTGCTGCTAGGGTTCAGCGTGCTCCCTGCTGGGGGCAGCGCTGGGCCCCGGCTTCATATGTTGCAGCTTGTTCAGTCCCCTGTTGTATTAGTATGTTTTTGCTTTGCTGCCAGTTTATACCAGAGTGCTGATCTAGTGGGGGTGAGGTCGTGTGACCTCAGGTTTTTTGTATATCAGAAGTGCTGGACTATTTCAGGGTTTTGTGCGTGATTGCAGACAGTATATTTTCTGTCCTGTCCTGTCTAGACAGCTTGGGTCCCACCGTTTGCTCAGTCTGTTCTCTGCCTGTGTTTGTGTCTCATCTTGTATCACCAACAATATATGTTTTGGGGCTGTCTATTCCTTTGGGGATCTGCTCCGGGGCAGTTTAGATTTCATCTTTCTCTCTTAAGGCTTACTTAGTCCTCCGGCTGTGACGAAGCGTCTAGGGCATCGTAGGAAAGCACCACGGCTACTGCTAGTTGTGTGGATAGGATCAGGGGTCTGCAATCTGCTTAGTTACCAACCTCTCTGGTCTTCTGGTGGCTTAGCCTGTTCCTGCCATCCTCCTCGGTGACCCATTCATAAGTTGTCTATTGATACGTCACACTTGGCCATGAACGAGAGGGGCGACCGTGTCAATAGCTGATGCGAGAGTGGCACTGTAGAAAGCAGTGGCACTGTCTGTGTCGTGGAGTGAGGATATCAATGCCAGGTGTGTCTAGATGTGCAAGGTTTCTGCGGGGGTGCTCATGATGCTGGACAAGGGTGACAGGTAAGGAGGCCAGGGATGAGAAAGTGAGTAGATAGTGGTCAGATAGAGGGTAGGTTGTGAAGTTATATAGAGAGCAGAGATGGGTGAAGACTAGGTCTAATGCAATTCCATCTGTGTGGTTGGCTGAGGAGGACCACTGAGTTAGTCCAAAAGATGAAGTAAGGGACAGGAGTTTGGAGGCTGTTGTGTGAAGGGGATCAGTGGGGATGTTGAAGTCACCCATGATGATAGTGGGGAAGTCAGTGGAAAGAAAGTAAAGAAGCCAGGTAGAGAATTTGTCAGTAAAGGCAGTGGCCGGGCCCGGAGGTCGGTATATGACGGCCACTTGGAGGTTGGAGGGAGAGTAAATGCGAACAGAGGGGAGGCTATGGGAGGGGAGAGGTGGGATTGGGTTAAAGGTGCAGTTAGTTGAAAGGAGAAGACCCACTCTTACACCATTTCTATTGCCGGGGCGAGGAGTGTGGGTGAAGTGGAGGCCGCCGTTACACAGCGCAGCAGGGGAGACCGTGTCAGAGGGTGTAAGCCATGTTTCTGTGATGCCGAGGAAGGCATGATTGCTACAGAGAAAGAGGTTATGAATCACATGAAGCTTATTGCAGATGGAGGTGGCATTCCAGAGTGCTCCAGAGAGAGGGAGCAGGGGGCTGGTTTTACGTTGGAGAGCTTGCGGTAGTTCATGTTAGATAAGGAGGGGGAATTAATGGGAGATATGAGCTGTGGGGGTCCAGGATTGGGAGATATGTCGCCAGCAGTGAGGAGAAGCAGAGAGAGAGCAGGTGGGAGGAGAGTGGCCGGCTTGGTTTGTTTTATTAGGGTATGTGCACACGCTGCGGATTTTGTAAAATCAGCAGGCAAATCTGCAGGTCAAAAGATCTGCGGATTAGCCTGCGGTTTTTCATCTCCACAATGGAGGAGATGGCAAACCGCAGCAGAATCCGCAGAAAGAATTGACATGTCAATTCTTTCGGTGGTTTCAAAACCACGCGGGAAAATCTGCACCGTCTACATTGCGGTTTTTTATTCCCATAGGGAATAATGGTACTGTACACCGCAGCTGAAAAATCCACTGCGGAACCGCAGCAGAATCTGCAGCGTGTGCACACACCCTTAGGAGATATCGGAGGTTGAGGAGCAGGTCAGCAGAGGGTGTCAGATGCGGAGGAAAGAGGGAAAATTTACAAAACCTATTTTCTTTTAGGAACTACATCACATTTGAAGTTACTTTTAGATGGCTATGTGACACAAAATACCTAAAAATGACACTATATTAAAAACCGCACCTCTCAAAACCACATTCATGAAGATTTAGCCCTATAAACTAGGGCTGTGGAGTCGGTAAGCCAAACCTGCGACTCCGACTCCTCAATTTCCCTTACACCAACTCCGACTCCCACATATATTGCTTATATTTAAGTGAAAAATTTATTGTAGTACAATGTGAACATCAGACATTTAATCATTTCTATGATCCAATAATCAAGATATTTAGATAGAACATAATATCTATTTATTGGAATACAACTTTAGAACACAAAAAACTGTAATAAATTGTAAATATGTAATACACTGTATACATGTACATGTATACGGTACAGACCAAAGTTTGGACACACCTTCTCATTCAAAGAGTTTTCTTTATTTTCATGACTATGAAAATTGTAGATTCATTCTGAAGGCATCAAAACAATGAATTAACACATGTGGAATTATATAATTAAAGTGTGAAACAACTGAAAATATGTCTTATATTCTAGATTCTTCAAAGTAGCCACCTTTTGCTTTGATTACTGCTTTGCACACTCTTGGCATTCTCTTGATGAGCTTCAAGTGGTAGTCACCAGAAATGGTCTTCCAACAGTCTTGAAGGAGTTCCCAGAGATACTTAGCACTTGTTGGCCCTTTTACCTTCACTCTGCGGTCCAGCTCACCCCAAACCATCTCGATTGGGTTCAGTTCTGGTGACTGTGGAGGCCAGGTCATCTGGCGTAGCACCCCATCACTCTCCTTCTTGGTCAAATAGTCCTTACACAGCCTGGAGGTGTGTTTGAGGCCATTGTCCTGTTGAAAAATAAATGATGGTCCAACCAAACACAAACCGGATGGAATAGCATGCTGCTGCAAGATGCTGTGGTAGCCATGCTGGTTCAGTATGCCTTCAATTTTGAATAATTCCCCAACAGTGTCACCAGCAAAGCACCCCCACACCTCCTCCTCCATGCTTCACGGTGGGAACCAGGCATGTAGAGTCCATCCGTTCACCTTTTCTGCGTCGCACAAAGACATGGTGGTTGAAACCAAAGATCTCAAATTTGGACTCATCAGACCAAAGCACAGATTTCCACTGGTCTAATGTCCATTCCTTGTGTTCTCTAGCCCAAACAAGTCTCTTCTGCTTGTTGCCTGTCCTTAGCAGTGGTTTCCTAGCAGCTATTTTACCATGAAGGCCTGCTGCACAAAGTCTCCTCTTAACAGTTGTTGTAGAGATGTGTCTGCTGCTAGAACTCTGTGTGGCATTGACCTGGTCTCTATTCTGAGCTGCTGTTAACCTGCGATTTCTGAGGCTGGTGACTAGGATGAACTTATCCTCCGCAGCAGAGGTGACTCTTGGTCTTCCTTTCCTGGGGCAGTCCTCATGTGAGCCAGTTTCTTTGTAGCGCTTGATGGTTTTTGCCAATGCGCTTGGGGACACTTTCAAAGTTTTCCCAATTTTTCGGACTGACTAACCTTCATTTCTTAAAGTAATGATGGCCACTCGTTTTTCTTTACTCAGCTGCTTTTTTCTTGCCATAATACAAATTCTAACAGTCTATTCAGTAGGACTATCACCTGTGTATCCACCAGACTTCTGCACAACACAACTGATGGTCCCAACCTCATTTATAAGGCAAGAAATCCCACTTATTAAACCTGACAGGGCACACCTGTGAAGTGAAAACCATTTCCGGTGACTACTTCTTGAAGCTCATCAAGAGAATGCCAAGAGTGTGCAAAGCAGAAATCAAAGCAAAAGGTGGCTACTTTGAAGAACCTAGAATATAAGACATACAGTATTTTCAGTTGTTTCACACTTTTTTGTTAATTATATAATTCCACATGTGTTAATTCATAGTTTTGATGCATTCAGAGTGAATCTACAATTTTCATAGTCATGAAAATAAAAACGCTTTGATTGAGAAGGTGTCTCCAAACTTTTGGTCTGTACTGTGTGTATGTATATGTGTGTGTGTGTGTGTATGTATGTATGTGTGTGTATATGTATATATATATATATATATATATATATATATATATATATATATATATATATATATATATATATATATATATATATATATATACAGTGCCTACAAGTAGTATTCAACCCCCTGCAGATTTAGCAGGTTTACACATTCGGAATTAACTTGGCATTGTGACATTTGGACTGTAGATCAGCCTGGAAGTGTGAAATGCACTGCAGCAAAAAAGAATGTTATTTCTTTGTTTAATTTTTTTTTAAATTGTGAAAAGTTTATTCAGAGGGTCATTTATTATTCAACCCTTCAAACCACCAGAATTCTGTTTGGTTCCCCTAAAGTATTAAGAAGTATTTCAGGCACAAAGAACAATGAGCTTCACATGTTTGGATTAATTATCTCTTTTTCCAGCCTTTTCTGACTATTTAAGACCCTCCCCAAACTTGTGAACAGCACTCATACATGGTCAACATGGGAAAGACAAAGGAGCATTCCAAGGCCATCAGAGACAAGATCGTGGAGGGTCACAAGGCTGGCAAGGGGTACAAAACCCTTTCCAAGGAGTTGGGCCTACCTATCTCCACTGTTGGGAGCATCATCCGGAAGTGGAAGGCTTATGGAACTACTGTTAGCCTTCCACGGCCTGGACAGCCTTTGAAAGTTTCCTCCCGTGCCGAGGCCAGGCTTGTCCGAAGAGTCAAGGCTAACCCAAGGACAACAAGGAAGGAGCTCCGGGAAGATCTCATGGCAGTGGGGACATTGGTTTCAGTCAATACCATAAGTAACGTACTCCACCGCAATGGTCTCCGTTCCAGACGAGCCCGTAAGGTACCTTTACTTTCAAAGCGTCATGTCAAGGCTCGTCTACAGTTTGCTCATGATCACTTGGAGGACTCTGAGACAGACTGGTTCAAGGTTCTCTGGTCTGATGAGACCAAGATCGAGATCTTTGGTGCCAACCACACACATGACGTTTGGAGACTGGATGGCACTGCATACAACCCCAAGAATACCATCCCTACAGTCAAGCATGGTGGTGGCAGCATCATGCTGTGGAGCTGTTTCTCAGCCAAGGGGCCTGGCCATCTGGTCCGCATCCATGGGAAGATGGATAGCACGGCCTACCTGGAGATTTTGGCCAAGAACCTCCGCTCCTCCATCAAGGATCTTAAGATGGGTCGTCATTTCATCTTCCAACAAGACAACGACCCAAAGCACACAGCCAAGAAAACCAAGGCCTGGTTCAAGAGGCAAAAAATCAAGGTGTTGGAGTGGCCTAGTCAGTCTCCTGACCTTAACCCAATTGAAAACTTGTGGAAGGAGCTCAAGATTAAAGTCCACATGAGACACCCAAAGAACCTAGATAACTTGGAGAAGATCTGCATGGAGGAGTGGGCCAAGATAACTCCAGAGACCTGTGCCGGCCTGATCAGGTCTTATAAAAGACGATTATTAGCTGTAATTGCAAACAAGGGTTATTCCACAAAATATTAAACCTAGGGGTTGAATAATAATTGACCCACACTTGTATGTTTAAAATTTATTAAAATTTAACTGAGCAACATAACTTTTTGGTTTGTAAGATTTATGCATCTGTTAATAAATCCTGCTCTTGTGTGAAGTTTGAAGGCTCTAACTTATTTGCATCTTATCAAACCTGCTAAATCTGCAGGGGGTTGAATACTACTTGTAGGCACTGTATATATATATATATATATATATATATATATATATATATATGTATATATATATACACACTATGACTTATCTCGGCTAAGATGAAAAGATAAAGCCTAGATCCTCAGGCTACATTCACACTATGGGTGTAGCCAGGATCAAACCTGGGGGGGGCAGAATTTCATACTGCACCCCTCAGCTGCTGCAGAACCTCATACTTCACACCCCTACAATTGAAAATAAAGCCTGCACCTTAAGAAGATGTGGTGGTGAATGCAGTCTATTTATTCCAACTATCAGTTGATGTTACTGAAGACGAGCAATGCCTGTCCTGGGCGTCCTTTTGGGCAGCTATGAGGTGTACCTGACTGGTGCTAAAAAAAAAAAAAAAAAAAAAGTGTTAGTCTGTGTGCTATCCGGCTTTCATTCTTTTTGGTACAGATATGATATGGATACAGATATGGATATATAGAGCAGATTTCTAATCTGCTTTTGCTATTGAAAACATTATCTATGAGCTCAAAAACCTTTCAGGTGATGCGGTTTTTTAAAAAGCTGATCTGCTTTTGCAACTGAAAAACATATCCTCAAACGCTGTGTGTGAATGTAGCCTTAGATCAGGAATAGAACAGTCATTTATAGGACATTTCATAACTTTCCCAAATTCCTATGAAAAAATATTCAGCATATTCTGCATTGAACTACTGTACCCAATTTATTATATATTTTAGGAGTCGGTCCATTTTATACCGACTCCACCAAAATGAGCACCGACTCCACAGCCCTGCTATAAACAAAATATTTTTTCATTTTAACCTCTTTACCCCCAAGGGTGGTTTGCACGTTAATGACCAGGCCAGTTTTTACAATTCTGACCTCTGTCTCTTTGAGGTCAGAACTCTGGAACGCTTCCATGGATCTCGGTGATTCTGACACTGTTTTCTCATGGCATATTGCACTTCACGATAGTGGTAAAATTTCTTCGATGTGACTTGCGTTTATTTGTGAAAAAACGGAAATTTTGGCAAAAATTTTGCAATTTTCCAATTTTGAATTTTTATGCCCTTAAATCAGAGATATGTCACATAAAATACTTAAGTAACATTTTTCTACTTTACATCAGCACAATTTTGAAGCCCAATTTTTTTATTTTTTTGGCTAGGAAGTTATAAGGGTTAAAAGCTGACCAGCGATTTCTCATTTGTACACCCCCTTTTTTTTTTTTTTTTTGGGGGGGGGGGCACATCACATTTGAAGTCACTTTGAGGGGTCTATATGATAGAAAATAACCAAGAGTGACACCATTCTAAAAACTGCACCCCTTAAGGTGCTCAAAACCACACTCATGAAGTTTATTAGCCCTTCTGGTGCTTCACAGGAATTTTTGGAATGTTTAAAAAAAAAATGAACATTTAACACAGAACCATGGGTGTTATGCTGCTGTCCACTAGGAGGCGACACTATGCATAATCTGAAAAAGATTAACTTTGTCTCCTCCTCTGCAGTATACACCCCTGGACGGCGTCAGCCTTCTCCAGTTTTTGCTTAGTGTCGCAAGGAGACACACCTTTTTCTTTTTTTCCTTTCGTCGGAACAGATGAAGAAAAGTGGGTCTCCAGCGAGACTCCCGGCATGGCTAATTCCTTGGCCCCCTTTTTAGGGGTGCCCAGTTGAAGTGGAGATGGCGGTTCCCCATGTCGCTCCTTCCCCAGTCCCTCGGGTACTGGTCCGAAGTTGAGACCCCCCCCCTCCTTCCTCAACCCCCTTCAGGGTCTGGGTTGAGGTTGAGGCAAGGATGAAGACCCCCTGACGGTGACAGACGCACCCTCCCTAATCCCCCGCAGGGGGCATTAGCTTGAGACGCCGCAGGTAGGGTCTGAGTACAGACAGCATTCTGCACCAGGGACCCCAGACCAGCTGTGGGATCCTGCTGGGGCCGGGGGAGGGTGCAGGCAGACGTGGCACAGCAGAGACAGGGCTTTCTGCTCCCCTGCCTCTGCAGCAGCAGTGGCTCCATGGTGCTCCAGGGACCCCCCCACACAGGTACCGCTAGCCCTGCTCCCCCCACCGCTAGCCAGTCGCCCATTCCGGGGGGGTCCGGTGCAAATCCGACCCCCTCCCGGACTACCGCGCCGCTCTGGAGCCCTCCTGGGCATCAGGCCTCTAATTTAGACCGCGGCTTCGGCCTAGCCGAAGCCGCCGCCTTTTCCCCGCCCCCCGGATGACGAAAATGACACTGCAGTGTCATAGAAGGGGCGGATCGAGGCAGGAAGGGCGCGCTTTTACATAGCTCAGCGCGTCCTTTTCCACCTCTCCGCCCCCTTCCGTCTCCACCTCAGAATCCGGTGGCCATCTTGCTGCACCTGAAGGAAGGCAGCACAGCAGTCTCTGGGGGGCACAGGACGTGGGACTTATCAGCGCTGGACCTAAGGGGAGCACCGGTGGGGTAAGATCACAGCTGGGTTCTGGTACTCAGCTGTGAATTCCTATAACCTATAGCGCTCTCCTACTCCTTTCCTCTGCATAGATACCCCTGTAGGGCCTCTATTAATCAGCCTAGGTACTATGTCGGGCTCAAAGAAAAGAACCAGGCAAGACTGCTTTTATGCAGTCTGCACAGCCTGCAAGGTCACTCTCCCCAGCGGCAGCACGTATCCGCACTGCCGGGACTGTACCCAAAAAACCGGAGCAGAACCCCAAGAAGTCCCTACCAACGCTTCTGCGACCGCTGCTGCGCCGGAATGGGCAACTCAGATGTCGCAGTCTATGACACAGTCTATAGACAACCTGACCTCCACATTACTGCAGGCTCTGCAGGGTCATGTCTCGGCTATGAACGTTACCCAGCAAAGGGACGTCCTGTCTCACGTACAGGGCGCTTCCGACAGTTCGAGGCGTAAACGGACCCACAGGTCGCGTTCATCTGCGTCCTCACATAGCAATAGGTCTTCCCCCTCCAGGGGGAGACACAGTGGCTCCAGGTCACCGAGGCCGTCCCCTGATGGGGAAAGACAATGCGGATCTCCACAACGATCCCAGACCAGGGAAAACCTCCGCTCTAGTTCGCCCGCTAGGGAGTTCCTTAGCTATGCGCAAGACTCAGAGGGCATATGTGACTCCAACTCAGATAACGAAACAGAGACGAATCTGCTCCCTTGTCCCCCTAGCAATACTGCGATAGTTGAGGATATCGTCTCTTCCATCCTTCGGGTGCTGGACATTTCAGATCCAACCCCGGATGCACCAGAACACAAGATTTCCTTTGAAAGTGTTCAGAAACCATCGAAGGTCTTCCCTAATCACCTGGAATTTCAAAAAATCCTTTCTAAGCATTTTTCGCAGCCTGAGAAAAAATTCACCAATCGCAAGTATTTGGAAGCAAAGTACCCCTTCCCACAGAAAGACACCAAGGATTGGACAGATCCGCCTGAAGTGGACCCTCCAGTCTCTAGACTAGCAGCACAAACGCTTCTCTCGCTGCCGGACAGTTCAACCCTCAAGGACACAGCAGACAGACAGGTTGAACGCATGGCTCGATCTTTGAAGCGGCAGGTGCCTCTCTGGCTCCCGCTTTTGCTTCAGTTTGGGCAGCCAAGGCCATCATGGCCTGGGCTGATCTCTTGCAAAAGGGCCTTCAAGCCTCAAATCCTCAGCTGGCGGACCAGGCGGTGCAAATTGCAGTAGTGGCAGATTACATGGTCCATGCAGCGTTGGACTCTGCAAGAGGGGTAGCGGCAATAGCATCAAACGCCATCACAATCCGGCGTATTCTCTGGCTAAGAGAATGGAAAGCGGATGCGGCCTCAAAAAAGTCCCTAACAAATCTCCCGTACTTCAGTGGCCGTCTTTTCGGTGAGAAGCTGGATACAATGATATCCAATGCTACCGGGGGCAAAAGTACTTCCCTCCCTCAACTAAGACCAAAACGCACGTTTAAAAGACGTAATCAATATCGTTTCCGATCCTTTCGGAATTCTTCAGGCTGGTCCGTCTCACGCCCAGCACAAAACCGTAATCGTTCCCCCCGCAGGGACAACACGCGTGCGGCACAGAGGCCGGACAGGAACTGGCAGTCAAAGGCAAGGCAAGCCAAGCGAAATCTAAAGGAGGAAAACCTCAGACTTTTCCCTCATCTTGACTCATGCCCTCCGGAAGACACCCCACTTGTAGGCGGACGACTGCTACTCTTTCAGCAGGTCTGGCTGCTTATTACAGACGACAAGTGGGTCAAGGAAATAGTGTCTTCAGGATACAAAATCGAGTACTACCAGCCCACCGCACAGGTTTTTTCCCTCTGTCCCTCCAAAATCCACGTTCAAAGCTCAGGCCTTCCGTCAAGGGGTTATTTCCCTCCTGCAAGCAGGAGTCATAGTGCCGTTCCCAGCAGAAGAGCGCTTCCGAGGGTTCTACTCCAACCTGTTCGTGGTGCCCAAGAAAGGAGGCAGCGTCCGACCCATACTAGACCTCAAGCAACTCAATAAGTATGTTCGAGTTCGTCACTTTCGCATGGAATCCCTCTGGTCAATCGTTGCGTCCATGGAAAAAGGAGAATATCTTGCCTCCATAGACATACAGGACGCATACCTGCATATACCGATTGCTCCCGCCCATCAGAGGTTCCTCAGATTCGCAATCGACCAAGACCATTACCAGTTTGTGGCCCTCCCGTTCGGTCTCGCCACGGCTCCCAGAACATTTACAAAGGTCATGGCAGCTACCATGGACGTTCTGCACTCCAGAGGCATAGTAGTCATTCCATACCTGGACGACCTTCTCATCAAGGCCCCCACCCTCAAGGACTGCGAGGTCAACGTCTCGATCACGATCGACACTCTGAGGCGCCTGGGATGGCTAGTCAATTTACAGAAGTCCTCGATTACCCCAAGTCAGTCTCTGACCTTCCTGGGGATGTTATTCGACACCTCCAAGGGTCTGGTGATTCTCCCCAGAGACAAGGCACTGGCTCTCCGTCTGGGAGTTCACACACTCCACCGCAAGTCCCCCAGATCTCTCCGGTATGCCATGAGAGTACTTGGCAGGATGGCAGCAGCAATGGAGGCGGTACCGTTTGCCCAGTTTCACCTCAGACCCCTTCAACTGGCCATCCTCAAGTCCTGGGACAGGAATCCGTTCTCCCTCGACAGGGAGTTCCGGTTATCAGCAAAAACCAGGAGGTCCCTGCACTGGTGGCTCGAGCCAACCTCGCTTGCAAGGGGAAAATCCTTTCTCTCCGGTCAATGGAAGGTTTTGACCACCGACGCAAGCCTTATAGGTTGGGGCGCGGTGCAGCTGCATCACAGAGCGCAAGGGAGGTGGTCACCAATGGAAGCGACCATGCCCATCAACATCCTGGAACTTCAGGCCATCTTCCTGGCGTTGAAAGCCTTCCATCACTTGCTAGCAGACTCTCATATCAGAGTACAGTCAGACAATGCCACGGCAGTGGCATACGTGAACCATCAAGGCGGCACCCGCAGCATCCTGGCGATGACCGAAGTAACACGTATCCTACAATGGGCGGAGAATGCGAGGTCGGTACTCTCTGCGGTCCACATTCCAGGTGTGGACAACTGGGAAGCTGACTATCTCAGCCGACAAGGAATGGACTCGGGGGAGTGGTCTCTCCATCCCGAAGTTTTCTGTCAGATCTGTCATCGATGGGGCACCCTGGACGTGGATCTAATGGCATCCCATCTCAATGCCAAGGTTCCCAATTTCATGGCCAGGACGCGCGATCCGCGGTCGCTCGGAGCAGATGCCCTGGTTCAGGACTGGACCCAGTTCCAGCTTCTGTACATTTTTCCACCCCTCCCCCTGATCTCCAGAGTCCTGGGGAAGATCAAACAAGAGGGTGTTCCCACCATCCTGATCGCTCCAGACTGGCCCAGGCGTACATGGTACGCCGACGTCGTGCAACTCACAGCAGACGCTCCCTGGCGTCTCCCCACACGTCCCGACCTCCTGTCACAAAGCCCGTTCTTCCACCAGAACTCAGGAGCTCTCAATTTGACAGCGTGGCCATTGAGACCTGGGTTTTGACCCAAGCAGGTTTTTCACCGGAAGTCGTTAAAACCATGATCAGGGCTCGAAAGCCAACTTCAGCCAGGATTTACTGTCGTACCTGGAAGGTTTTCTTCACATGGTGCGAATCTCGTGGGCAGATCCCACTCCCCTATTCTCTTCCAAGGGTCCTCGGTTTCCTTCAGTCAGGCCTGGACGCCGGGCTATCCCTGGACTCGCTGAAGAGCCAGGTGTCAGCGCTTTCAGTGCTCTTTCAGAGGTGTATTTCTAACAAGCCGCAAGTGAAGACTTTTCTCCAAGGGGTTTCCCGATTGGTTCCCCCCTACAAACGTCCGTTGGAGACGTGGGACCTCAACCTGGTCTTGACAGCACTACCGTCACCTCCTTTTGAACCCCTTAAGGAGGTCTCACTCTGCTTTCTATCACAGAAAGTGGTTTTCCTGGTGGCGATCACCTCGCTACGCAGGGTGTCTGAACTTTCAGCTCTTTCCTGCAGACAACCCTTCCTGGTTTTTCATCAGGACAAGGTGGTTCTACGTACAGTCCCATCCTTCCTTCCGAAGGTTGTGTCCAGCTTCCACCTCAATGAGGAAATCTCACTACCGTCCCTTTGCCCGGCTCCCGTTCATAGGGTGGAGAAGGCTCTGCATACGCTTGACCTTGTCAGGGCATTGCGTGTTTACGTGTCTAGGACTGCTCCTTTCCGGATGTCTGATTCACTTTTCCTTCTTCCAGAAGGCGTTCGCAAGGGCCTACCGGCTTCCAAAGCCACCCTTGCTAGGTGGATCAAGTCCACCATTCAAGAGGCTTACCGCCTCAACAATTCTCCTCTTCCGGCCGGTATCACGGCACACTCTACGCGGGCGGTAGGGGCCTCTTGGGCCATTCGGCATCAAGCCTCGGCTCATCAAGTGTGTAAGGCAGCCACTTGGACTAGCCTGCACACATTTACAAAACACTACCGAGTGCATACCCAGTCCTCAGCGGATGCGAGCCTGGGTAGACGGGTCCTGCAGGCGGCAGTACCCCAAGTCTAGGGGACTGTCAGCACAATATTCGTCCACTGCTTCCCGCCCAGGGACTGCTTTGGGACGTCCCACGGTTCTGTGTCCCCCAATAAGGCGACAGAGTAAAGGAGATTTTTGTGTACTCACCGTAAAATCTCTTTCTCTTAGCCTTTAATTGGGGGACACAGCTCCCACCCTGTTGCCCTTGCGGGCCGTTGTTACGGTTGGGTTCTCATATTGTTGTTTGAGCTCGTTTATAGTAGCCTTCTTACAGGCATGGTTATGTTTCTGGTATTTTCCTCCTAATGCTTTTGCACAAAACTGGAGAAGGCTGACGCCGTCCAGGGGTGTATACTGCAGAGGAGGAGACAAAGTTAATCTTTTTCAGATTATGCATAGTGTCGCCTCCTAGTGGACAGCAGCATAACACCCACGGTTCTGTGTCCCCCAATTAAAGGCTAAGAGAAAGATTTTACGGTGAGTACACAAAAATCTCCTTTTTTATTTTATTTTACCAAGGTTAACAGGAGAAATTGGACCCAAAAAGTTGTTGTACAATTTGTCCTGAGTACACTGATACCCCATATATGCAGGTAAACCACTGTTTGGGCGCATGGCAGAGCTCGGAAGGGAAGGAGCGCCGTTTATACCGTTACGCATGTGGTAAAATTGATAAAGCCGTTTTATTCTTCGGGTCAGTACGATTACAGCGATACCTCATTTATATAATTTTTGTTGTTTTGGCGCTTTTATACAATAAAAACTTATAAAATTATTTTTGCATCGCTTTATTCTGAGAGCTATAACTCTTTTTTTATTTTTTCGCTGATGATGCTGTATGGTGGCTGTTTTTTTGCGGGAAAAGATGACTTTTTCAGCGGTACCACGTTTATTTATATCCGTCTTTTTAATTGCGTGTTATTCCACCATTTGTTCGACGGTATGATGACGGAGCATTGGTTTTTTTGCCTTGTTTTTTTTCTTTTTCTGGGGTTAACTAGTGGGACAGTTTTATTTGTTGGTTCGTTACAGACGCGGCGCTACTAAATGTGTACTTTCTGTTTGTTTTTTTTTTAATTTACATAAAGAAATGTATTTACTGGGGAAACAATTATTTTTGTCTTAGGAATTTTTAAAAAAATATTTTTTCATGTTTTTTTTATTTTCTGCTTTATTACATTGTCCCAAGATGGCACATTATTATATCATGTCAGATCGGATCTGACACTCTGCACAGCACTGTGTCAGATCAGTGATCTGACAGGCACTGACAAGCCACCTCACTGCAAGACCCAGAAGCATCCCGTGGCCGTCTTGGAGCCGGGAGTCTCCATGGAGAGCCTCAGAACAATGCGATCACATCGCGTTGTTCTGAGGGAAGCATGTTGGGAGCCCCCTCCCTGCGCGATGCTTCTGTATGCCACCGGAAGACTGCGATTATGTTTGATCACAGTGTGCCGGGGGTGGTCCGTGACCGCTCCTGGCACTTAGTGCAGGGTGGCAGCTGTGAGGATCACGTATTACGTACTATTCCATCCATGGGCACATGGACGGAATAGTATGTCCAAGGTCAGAAAGGGGTTAATACATGCTCTCTGTGTAAGGTATACAGTTTTTAGTATTTCTTGGCTTAGTACAGGGGTGGAGAATTTTTTTTTTTTTTTTTTTTTTTCCTTCCAAGGGCCATTTGTTATTTTATACATTACTTTGGGAGCCGTACAAATTGTGCGATAACTCCGCCCACAAACTTTCCTGGCACTGGTGTCAGGACGTAATCTTTCATTGTATGTGACTCAGTAGTGAACACTGCATGTGCATGCTCAGTGCAAGAAGAAATTTATGGGCCAAGGGCCATCAAAATACAACTGCTGGCCTAAGCCTGCAGTCCCTAGGAATCTGCCTGGGGGTCAGATAAAAGGTCATCGAGGGTCGATGCAGGAGTACAAGAGACAACCAAAAAAAAAGTTGTCGCTGAATGAGGACCACATTTTTGTAGTGCAATTTTCTGGAACGGTTTTCAATAGTGTTTAGACAGGTTTTACTTATTGGAATTTTTGCTCAGTTTCCTCTAAATATCCAAAAATTGGTATGGCAAAATATTCTGCATTATGTTTGCAAAACTAATGTTTCAAAGTACTGTAATGTTTATGTATTATATGTAAAAGGTAAACGCTTTGATATCATAGAAACAAGAGCCAACTAAAAATATTCATTGTCAGAATTGAATTCAGGAGGTCAAAATAATTAAGAAATGGCTCATTTCATACCTGAACCTGACAACTTTGGGAAATATGTAGAACATTGTTTTATTTTGAGTCCTTTCTTTTGGATTTAGCCATCACACCTTTCAAGTTTACTGCTGAAAATATAGCAACTCCAAATAATAGCAAAAAGATGAAATTTGACCTCCAGGCAAGCTTGTCACGACCTCTTGGTTATCAGCCACACAAAGGTGAGTGTTTCTGAATTACTAATGTAATATGTCCATCAACTTGCACAGTGGTAGATGGGTGGCAGATTATATTGGTGTTGTGTTGCAGATTATATCGGTGTTGTGTTGCGTTGCAGATTTTGTTTTAACCCTTAACAACGGGTCCAATTTCCACTTTTGCAGTTTTTTTCCTCCCTTTTTCCCAGAGCCACAATTCTCTTATTTTTCTGACCACATAAACATATGAGAGCTTGTTTTTTGTGCGACAATTTGTACCTTTTGAATGCCACCGTTCATTTTACCACACAGTGTGCTGGAAAATGTGAACAAAAAAAATTCTAAGGCTAGTTTCACATTAGCGTTTTTAGCACTGCGCTTCGTGCGCAATAGAAACGCATGCAAAAACCGCATGATGCGTTTTGCATGCGTTTTTTTAGGCGCATGCGTTTTAACCAGTTTCTAGCCATATTAACCCTTAAAGCATGCGATTTTAAACGCAGGCGTGCGCATATCCATGCGCACGCCTGCGTTCCCATAGACTGATTTTTTTTGGGGGGGGGGGGGCGCGTTCCATGCGCAAGCGTGCGCATTCGTTTTTTTGGCACAGGTTGGATGGACCAAAAATGCAACAGGTTGCGTCCGGCACGCCTAGGCGTACACTACAAAACGCTTGAAAACGCATGCAAACGCTAGACCATGCGCCCCCATGTTAAACATAGGGGCGCATGGACGTGCACGATGCGCTGCTCTAAAAAACGCTAATGTGAAACCAGCCTAAGTGGGGAGAATGTGAAGGGGGGGAAAAACGCAGTTCTGACATGGGAATTGTTTTCCAGTGTACATTTTGTCATAAAAATGACCCTGTATTATATTACTTTGCTCATCAGTATGATTATGGCAATACCAAACATAAAGTTGGTTTTTTTTCTTTTGATTTTTTTTTTTTTTATCTTTTTTACCACTAAGGAAAAAAAACAGTATGCAAAAAAAAAAAAGTTTGGAGGGTTGTCACCATTTTCCAAGACCCATAACCTTTTCGGTCAATGGAGTTGCATGATGGCTTTTTTTTTTTTTTTTTTTTATATAACATTTTGGGATAGATATGACATTTTGATCACTTATTACAGCATTTTATTTTGGAATTGCAGTAATAAAAAAATTAACTTTTTTTTATGTTCATACAATTCATGCTAAGCATGCAAAATCAACTATTATAATATAACCAAAAAGGAGTCAGTATTCGTCAGATAATGTTAAGTCCAGTGTCTGTCTATTCAGACCTTGCTATACCATGAGACTCTAAATACCCCCACTGAATCTAACATTAAGTTTTAGTGTTAAGGAGTTGCAAAGTTATAATAAAATCTACTGGCAATAGAAAAGGTATGTCGTGAGTAATATGTGAATAATCAAATACAGCCTCCAGTGAAGGATAAGTTAGGAAAGAAGAAGCAGGTGTTGAAATGCACATCAGGGTGAGGGGATGCTGCACTAGTCATCATTGAGTTTTATTCTTGGATATTCACTCCTCGGCACCATAAGGTATGATTTCACTGTTGAGGGGAGTTGCAATCACTGGCATTACTTAATGATATAGTTCCTTTATTGAATTGCACCTATTCATTAGATTAATTTTTCTAACACATTCTTCATTAGAACTTTGTATTGGATCTCTGACAGATTTGATTACTCACGGAGTCCATGAATATACAGTTTTGTCCATATATATTTGGACAGAGACAACATTTTTCTAATTTTGGTTCTAGACATTACCACAATGAATTTTAAACAAAACAATTCAGATGCAGTTGAAGTTCAGACTTTCAGCTTTCATTTGAGGGTATCCACATTAAAATTGGATGAAGGGTTTAGGAGTTTCAGCTCCTTAACATGTGCCACCCTGACCGGGAATGCGGCTGATGATGTATTTGCTACTTTGGTCACTTCTGCGCTGTCTGGTGTCTTGACTTTCGGTTCTGTTGTAGGAAACTGCTTGACATGTTGTCATTTTGCTATAGATGGTTGCCATGTGCTGTGGGGACTCATCCTGTTATGTGTGGGCAGCAGTTAGGAAGTGAAACGCCCATTGACTAATGTGGAAGGGAATAACATCGCCCTTGTTTGAAATACCCTTGACTTCCGGGGGATATGTTGGGGAGAGTTCTGGGGGGGGGTTCTATGGGTTTGTTGAGTCCTATGTAACTTCTGTGCACAACAATGTGAGTTCTACTATGACATGGTGGATATTGGCACCGACTGTACATCGACTTGAGAATGGGTGACGTTAAAATACTTAGCTGGAATGTTAGAGGGCTAAAGTCCCCAGTAAAAAAACAGGCCATATTTTCCTTTATAATGGATCAGAAGCCAAATGTTACCGTATATGCTTACAAGAGTCGCATCTTACTCCTGAGACACTTGATATATTAAATAAGAGGTGGGTACAACATGGGTATGATTCCACATACTCTCAATACTCCCGGGGAGTTAGCATACTGGTCTGTACAGGTACCCAGTTTACATGCAGTCAGGTGGTGGTGGACATGGAGGGGCAATTTGTCTTTTTATTCTGCAAACTCTTTGCCGAGATAATGATACTCATTTCTATATACATCCCCCTGCCATATAGTAGCAAAGTTATATATAAAATTCATACCATGTTGAGAGACTTTCCGGGGGTCCCTTATATGGTGGTGGGAGATTTTAATAATGTTTTGGACTCTCACTGGGACAGAGGTAATTGTACACCTTTCGCAGTTTTGTTACAGGAGCTAGCCCTGACTGACATATGGAGAAGTCGTAATCCTGATATCTACCAATATTCATGCTTCTCCTCTACCTTTGTCTCAGTGTCACGCATTGATTTGGCAGTGGGTGATGATTTGATGCTGAGAAAAATTTTAGACGTTAATTATTTGCCGAGAACAGTGTCGGATCACTCGCCCATGTCCATTATAATCAAGGGGGAGGAATAATAGATTGAAAACTAAACCGTTATGGCGACTTAATCCGTTTTGGCTGCAGCTAGTGGATAAGAATGATAGCTTTAGCTTTGAGATACAGGAATATCTCAGGTTTAATTTGGGTTCAGCATCTAGTTTGACTGTTGGGGAAACTCTGAAGGCATACCTGCAGGGCATGTACTGTATATACGTGAGATTTCAACGCTTAAATCCAATTCCAGAACAGAATTTCAGCTTATACTTCATGAGCTGGAGGATGCGGAAAAGGCTCTCCATGCGGTTCACTCTCGCCACTCAGAAAAGGCTAAAAGAGGCACAGTTGAAGGTGACTAAAATGACACTAGAAATTGCGAAACGAAAACGTATGTTTCAGTCAGTTGAATATTTTGAAAATGCGGAGAGTGTGGGTCATTTGCTCTCGGTTATAACTTCAGCACAGCGGGGGTCCTCGTTTATAGCCGACCTTCGGGATGTGGGTGGGCAACTTTTCAATGACACACCAGGTATTTTGAGAATTTTGGAGACTTGTTATACTCCTCACACACCAGGGCCTCGATTGAAGACCTTGACAACTTTTTGGGGCCCGCTAAACAATGGGAATCTATTCTGCAGATGGTCCCCAGGCTGTCTCTTACTGAACCCAATCGTTTGTCCCAACTGTATATTCTTTATAGAGTTTATAGAACCCCTAAATGGTTATTTGATATGGGGATGAGGACGGATTCGCAGTGCCCTAAATGTGCGCACGAGAATGCTGATATCGTGCATATGTTGTGGACGTGCCCCTGCTTGCAGGTATTTTGGATTCTGGTCCTTAATTTGATTCACGTGACTACAGGACAGGATATCCCGCGAGACCCCGTTGTCTGTGTCTAGGGTTATGTGGAGGGTGATGAATACCTTCAAACCGCAGTTGCCAGAATGCTTTATTCTGCTAGGAAACTGATAGCATACCATTGGATTTCAGACAAGGTGCCATCTCGGACAGAATATATTAATAAATTAAACTACCGTATTTTTCGCTTTATAAGACGCTCCGACTTATAAGATGCACCCCAAATTTTGAGGAGAAAAATAGGAAAAAATGTTTTTTTAATAAAATGGTGGTGCTTCTTATAATCCAGGCGTCTTATTGCTTACTGGTCTGTCCCCGGGGTGCTGTCGCCCACTCTGTCCCCGGGGTGCTGTCGCCCACTCTGTCCCCGGGGTGCTGTCGCCCACTCTGTCCCCGGGGAGCTGCCGCCCCCCGCGCTGGGTCCTTCGGGTGCTGCCGCCGCCGCACTGGGTCCTTCGGGTGCTGCCGCCGCCGCGCTGGGTCCCCCGGTGCCTGCCGCCGCCGTCGGGCTCTGTCCCGTGCTGCGTGGGGGGCTCTGCCGTTCCATCCATGCCTGTGCGGTGGCTTGCTTCCTGGAAAATGGCCGCCGCGCAAGCGCAGATGGAGATCTCGCGCTGAAATCTCATCTCCCGAGATTTCAATGCGAGATCTCCATCTGCGCTTGCGCGGCGGCCATTTTCCAGGAAGCAAGCCACCGCACAGGCATGGATGGGACGGCAGAGCCCCCCACGCAGCACGGGACAGAGCCCGACGGCGGCGGCAGGCACCCGAGGGACCCAGCGCGGCGGCAGCACCCGGAGGACCCAGTGCGGTGGCGGCAAGTATCGGACACCCGCAGTGGCAGCACAAAAAAACGTATGTTTGCATTGTAAGACGCACCCCTATTTTGCCCCCAAATTTGGGGGGAAAAAAGTGCGTCTTACAAAGCGAAAAATACGGTATATACTTTATAGAGAAAAAGCCATATACTTTAAGAGGGGACAACCGAATACTTTTGAGCAAATTTGGGCTGGTTGGCTGGACATCCCGGGTCTATCGGCAGCGAACCTATTCGTCTAAATAGCTGATTTTGGTCGACATTGTTATCCACTGTGTCTATGTGCATGTATTTTATATTTTCATAAGGTTTGTGCTTTTCTGTATAATTTTCTTATTTCTTTTGTGGACCAGGCTGGGGATGTGGGTGGGGGGGAGGGTGGGATGGATGGTGATACAGTTGTTTTTCACCTATTAGTTTTTATTAACATTTTCATTATAACAATCTGATTAAAAAAAAAACTTGTGCCATCCTGTTTTTAACCAAAAGTAATTGGACAGATTAAATAATTGTAAATAAAATGTTCATTTCTAGTACTTGGTTGAAAACCCTTTGTTGGCAATGTTACTGCCTGAAGTCATGAACTCATAGACATCACCAGACACTCTGTTTCCTCCTTTTTGATGCTCTGCCAGGCCTTCACTGCGGTGGTTTTCAGTTGCTGTTTGTTTGTGGGCCTTTCTGTCTGAAGTTTAGTCTTTAACAAGTGAAATGCATTCTCAATTGGGTTGAGATCAGGTGACTGACTCGGCCATTCAAGAATATTCCACTTCTTTGCTTTAATAAACTCCTGGGTTGCTTTGGTCATCGTTTCATACTACAGATGGACAATGACCCAAAACACAAAGCCAATCAGTTTGGCTGCATTTGGGTGGATCTGAGCACATAGTATGGCTCTGAATACCTCAGAATTCATTTGGCTGCTTCTGTCATGTGTCACATCATCAATAAACACTAGTGACCCAGTGCCACTGGCAGCCATGTATGCCCAAGCCATCACACTTCCTCCGCCTTGTTTTACAGATGATGTGGTATGCTTTGGATCATGAGCTGTACCACGCCTTCGCCATACTTTTCTCTTTCCATCATTCTGGTAAAGGTTGATCTTGGTTTCATCTGTCCAAAGAATGTTCTTCCAGAACTGTGCTGGCTTTTTTAGATGTTTTTTTAGCAAAGTCCAGTCTAGCCTTTTGATTCTTGATGCTTATGAGTGGCTTGCACCATGCAGTGAACCCTCTGTATTTACTTTAATGCAGTCTTCTCTTTATGGTAGATTTGGATATTGATACGCCTACCTCCTGGAAAGTGTTGTTCACTTGGTTGACTGTTGTGAAGGGGTTTCTCTTCACCATGGATATTATTCTGCGATCATCTGTGATCGCCCAGGGTCTTTCTGCATTGATGAGTTCACCAGTGCTTTCTTTCGTTCTCAGGATGTACCAAACTGTAGATTTTGCCACTCCTAATGTTGTAGCAATTTCTCAGATGGGTTTTTTCTGTTTTTGCAGCTTAAGGATGGCTTGTTTCACCTGCATGGAGAGCTCCTTTGACCACATGTTTCCTTCACAGCAAAACCTTCCAAATGCAAGCACCACACCTCAAATCAACTCCAGGCCTTTTATCTGCTTAATTGAGAATGACCTAACGAAGGGATTGCCCACACCTGTCCATGAAATAGCCTTGGAGTCAATTGTCCAATTACTTTTTGTCCCTTTAAAAACAAGGTCGCACATGTTAAGGAGCTGAAACTCCTAAACCCTTCATCCAATTTTAATGTGGATACCCTCAAATGAAAGCTGAAATTCTGAACTTCACCTGCATCTGAATTGTTTTGTGTAAAATTCATTGTGATATTGTCTAGAACCAAAATTAGAAAAATGTTGTCTCTGTCCAAATATATATGGACCTAACTGTACATTCAGTAGATCTTGTACCTTTTTACCCCATTGGATCTAACATTGAGTTTCAATGTTAGAGATGTATAGCAAGGCCTGAAAGTCACTGGACTTAACATTATCTGATGAATACTGTATCCTTTTTGGTTATATTATAATATTTGATATAATTATAGTATTAGTTGTATGACTTAGTAGCGTCCCCTATTTGGCATTTTTGCTTTTTGAAGGGAATCTGTCACCCATTTTTAGTGATATCATGTAAGATATCACCCAATTGTGGGTCCCATAAGGATTCTATTAGGACTTTTGATTACCCCCGACCCCGCACCTTTGATGCATAAATACCTTTTTCATCTTGGTGGAGATGTGTGGAAATCGCCGCAGTCCGGTCCGATGGGCGGGGCTTATTCGCCACAGTTGGGCAAAGCATACTGCGCAAGCGCCGGAGGCCTTTTCAATGCACAAGCGCAGTGAAAACTACGGCATCTGTGATATTCACAGATGAAGATTGTGTTCAGGGGGGGGGGAGGAGAAGGCGAATAAGCCCCGCTCATCGGACCGGGCCGCTGCGATTGCCATACATCTCCACCAAGATAAAAAAAGGGATTTATGCATCAAAGGTGCGGGGTTGGGGGGAATCAAAAGTACTAATAGAATCCTTATTAGAAAAAAGGGAAGAAAGTTCCAGTGCTAGGAATGGAAAATTAAAAATCCATTTTATTGTGCCTATGCATATTAAAATTCCAGCAGGTACAGCATATCAGTCGGATGACTGCAGAACAACGCGTTTCGTCGAAACGCGTTGTTCTGCAGTCATCCGACTGATATGCTGTACCTGCTGGAATTTTAATATGCATAGGCACAATAAAATGGATTTTTAATTTTCCATTCCTAGCGCTGGAACTTTCTTCCCTTTTTTCTATTATTGATTGACTGCCTAGTCAAATCCGTGCGCAGGATTTGGATCCTACCAGCAAGGCAGTGCGGTGAGCTGGATTAATCTGTTATTTTACTCCAATAGAATCCTTATGGGACGCATAATTGGGTGATATCTTTACATAATGTCACTAAAGATGGGTGACAGATTCCCTTTAAATCATGTTCTTAGATTAATTTACATTAAAGATTATTTTATTTTGATTTCTCTTCCTTTTTTTGGCCAAAATTTGTTTTGTGCCTACTATTTCAGCCACTTTCCACCCTTTGACATAAAGTAGAAAGTATATATGAATTATCTTCAGTCTCAAATGTAAAATTATTTATTTTTTTTAAAAGGCAAGCTGAAGCCTTGGCGAGATACTAAAGAAAACACAGATGCAGTCCAGAGCAAGTCGTCCATATTGAAGAATACCTATAAACAGCCTCATCTTCCAACCAGGTATTTGAGGGAACCTTTAAACCTAGAAATGAATGGTAGAAACCCTTGATGTCTTGTAGAAGTCATGCAGCAAATACTGGTTGTCAGAATTTAGTGTACCTGGTGAGGTGGGCATAAGCTCTTTTCTACAAGTGGTGGGTAGGTATTGATACTGATTTGGTTGTTAGGGATGGGCTGTCAGTGACAAGTTTGCAACTTTTGGTGTTTCTCCTTCGCCTCATTGGGGGACACAGGACCATGGGTGTTATGCTGCTGCCAGGACACTAAGCAAATACACAAAGAAAATTGGCTCCTCCTCCGCAGTATACATCCTCTGCTGGCTCTGTCATGAACCAGTTCTTGCTTAGTGTCTGTAGGAGGCACTAGGGTCTGGCTTCAGGCCCCAACGTTATTATTTTAGCTTCTCCATTTTTACCTTTTTTTTTCTTTCTACGGATTGAAGGGGCGACGGGGCCTTTCAAGGTCCCGATATCCCAAAATCATCAACAGGCGGGCACACGGAGTGTCGTCTCCCCGTATCCCCTCCTGCAACGTCAACGCCGGCCTGGGCTCTCCTTAGGGGTGACGGCTCCCTTCAATGGTTCCGCTCTCCCCACATCACCAACTGACGGGAACTTGGGGTGTCGCCCCCAAGTACCCCCTTCTGGAGCCAGGTTCTTCAGCCGGAAATTCCAGCTTGCCTCACCACTCCTGACAAGAAAAATTACATCAGGTAACATGCAGAGGCTCCATGTGGCGTCCGTGCGGCCCCACTGCACCACCACTGCCCGAAAGTGGATAGTGACTGGAGGCAAACGAGACCTCTCCACCTCCTTATCAAAGGGAAGGTGGATTGAGGAGGATCTGTGCGGCCCACAACCAGGCCCTGATGAATGCTGCCCTTGGCACCCACCCGGCTCTGCTGCATCCCCTTTCAGCAGCGCCGCACCTGAGGTTGGCAGGGGGAGATGGGGGCTCCTCCGATGGTCCTCTCACATGTCCAGGTCCCCAGGGGGGATTATGTGGACCAAACCGCCAGCTGCCGACGTCATCGCTCATTGCCACGATAGCGCTGCTGCCCCGCTACCGCCGCCGTGGCCGAAAATTTAGCCCCCGGCTTCTGACCGGGATAGGCCAAGTTCCACCTACCTTAAGCGCCTTTCGCTCTGAGCGAGCAGCGCTGCGGCCACATTCTGCTGGCGCTTCTTGTTTCTCACGAGAAGCGCCGTCTTGTTCACAGCCCCCCACTTCTGGGAGTGGCGCTGGCATAAGGGGGTTCATCCTGCAGCAGGGGAAGGGGCGCGATATGTGACCCCTTCTTGCGTCGGCCGGTGCCGAAAATTGAGCACCCCGGCTTCGGTCTACATTAGGCCGCAGCCCGAAACCCCGCACGTGCGATGTCAGCTCCTCCCACTTTCTTGGCGCATCTCGCACAGAACGAGAAGCTCCCCCGAGTCGCTCGTTGGCCATCTTGCACACCCCACGACCGCCTCACAAGCTGGCACGGAAGCGGCTGCGACATTCAGCGCTGAGGACAGCGCTAATCCAAGGCAACGTGCAACTCCCAAACATCATCCTAGCTCCTGCGCAGTGTGACTACATGATTTCACTACCTTCTCTGGTGCACGGACTCAGGACCTGGGTAAGCTGGTACACAGCTCTTAACCCATTCCCCGCAGCATCAAAAGATGTGCAATATGTCTCATTCAAGACATCTAAGAAGTCTGTTAAAACACAGTGGTATGCCTCATGTACAGCACGTAATGTAGGCAATCTGTACAGCCTGCGACCCCTTATGCGTACAGGAGCCCCCTGCTAATGCCTACCCTAGTGGGTCTAGTCCGCCCTAATAGGCCTCGTCTCTGGTACAGTACATGGCCTCTCTGGCCAAGGCGATAGATTCTTCCGCCTCACGAGAGTTATCCTCGGACAGGGACCGGACTGCGGCAGAAGATACACAATCTTCTAGAAATCGTTCCCCCTGACATTCTCATGCCTCGGTGTCCTCTGACTCTGCTTCATGCTTCCGCTCACCAGGGGCTTGCTGCTTACACTGCTCACAATACGAGTCTGATGTGGCCGTAGTCCCGGACTCGCTAGACTACCAGTAGTCTCTAGATTCTCTCATTGACGAGGTTAATAAAATCCTGATAGTAGACGCAGCAGTCTGGACCACGTTGTGTCTTTCTATAGGACCAAACATCCTCACAGGGTTTTTTGCTAACCACTCTGAGTTACGGACATTGTTCAGAGGCATAGAAGTTGCCCAGACTGGCGATTCCCAGGGCAAATGCCGCCTGAAGCCACCTACTCTAAGAAAGGAGCGGACTCAGTCCCCCGCAGTGGCTCCACATGTCACTGCTCACTTGCAAATCTCTCCTGTCTCTGACTGACGGCTCTTCCATTAAAACCCCACTGACCGACAGACAATCTTGCTCGGTCTGTCTCTGAGGCTGCCGGAGCAGCATTCTTTACTTCCTTTGCCTCCCCCTGGTGGCGAGACCTATGGTAGCCCGGGTAGAAGCTCTAGCTAAGTCTGGTCAAGACATTAACCTACCTCCCTAGGCGGTCAGTGTCTCGCTTACCAGTTTGCCCCAGCCGGAGATTATGCTGTGCATGATGCGGCTAACTGTGTCACACTTGCAGCTGCTAACGTCGTTACCATCAGGAGAGCCCCTAGGGCTCCGGGAGTGGCGAGCAGACTCCGCTTCCAGGAAATCTCTAATTTCCCCGCGCAGGGATAGGGATCCTCAAACTGGCATTCAAGCCCTCATTCCTGGAGACACAGGCCCTCTCTGTCCAGATCCAGGGGTCCCTCTTCCCGCATGTTTTCTGCGGTATGACTCCGATATCCGGAAGACACAGGCAGGGTAGGTGGCTGTCTGCGCTTCTTTTGACAGGTCCCACTGGCGGTCGTTCAAGAACAAGGGGTCAGAGATCTGGTGTCCCCCGGACACAAAAATAGAATTTGCGTCTTCCCCGCCAACACGCTTCTTCCAGTTGCGTCTTTCGAGGACAGAGGCGCGTGCAGTTCCATTTTATCAAGGACGAGGTGGCCGAGTGGTTAAGGCGATGGACTGCTAATCCGCTGTGCATGCGTGGGTTCGAATAAATCTGAACCTAGACCTAAAGCTGTTAAACAAGCTTGTCAAAGTATGTCATTTCAGAATCAAATCTCTCCATTCTGTTTATCTCCTCATTGGAAATGGGGGAATACCTCGCGTCGGTCACATCAGGGACGCGTATCCATATTCCAGTCTTCTCAGGCCAATCGGAGACTGACCTTTTCGGTTCACGGCCTTGCCCTTCGATCTCGCCACTGCCCCAGTGTTCACCCTCGGTCATGGTTGCTGTCATGTCCACTCTGCTCTCTCTCTCAAACTGGTGTCGATCGAGGCAGTACCGTTTATCCAACTTCATCTCCGTCCTCTACTGAGGCATTGCCGTCGGTGTGGGACGTTAACCCAGCCCCCCTGGACCGCCGTTTTCGACTATTCCCCTGGATTAAGCGGTGTCTCAGGCGGTGGATGTCAACATCGTCACTGGATCAAGGAACAACGTTTCTTCCGGTCCACTGGTTGGGGTGCGTGGTTTTTTTTTTTTTTTCTTTTTTTTGTCCCACTCTGCCCAGGGATGCTGGTCCATTCAGGAGTCACATCTCCCGATCAATATTTTCGAGATTCGGGCAATCAGGATGGCCCTTCATTGTTTCCATCTACTTTTGGCTGGCCCATTCGATCCAGTCGGACAACACCACGGTGGGGACGTACATTAATGGCAAGGTGGGGGCACATGGAGCAGAAAAGTGATGCTCAAAGTAGCATACATTCTGCGGTGGGTCAAGACTCACCATTCAGCCTTTTTGGCAGTTCATATCCCGGAAGTAGAGAATTGGGCAGCAGATTCTCTCAGCAGTCAAGGTCAAGCCTCGAGAGAGTGGTCCCTTCATCCGGAAGCTTTTTTTTCAACACATTTGTCAGCGCTAGGGTACTCCGGATGTGGATCTCATAGCCTTCAGGCTAAACGCCGAAGTTCCGGCATTCGTTGCTCGCTCCCGAGATTCATTAGCCATCGGATCAGAAGCGCTGGTGCTTCAGTGCCATCACCTTCGCCTCCCTTATATTTTTCGGCCGCTTCCACTTATCCCAAGCGTCATTCAAAAGATCAAGGAGGAGGGTATCCTGGTGATTATCGTGGAACCACACTGGCCACGCCGAGTGTGGTGCACGGAACTAGTGCAACTAGTTGCCGGCGTTCCCTGGACCGCCCAGGCCTCCTCTCTCAGGGGCCCATTTACCGCCAGGACTCGAGAGTGCTGAGCTTAAAGGCCTGGGCATTGAATGCTGGAACCTAGCCCAGGCCGGTTGCTCGCGACAAGTAGCATCCACGATCATCATCAACGCCCGGAAATTTACCTTCAGGCGTATTTACCATCATATTTGGGAAGACCCTTTTTCTCTTGGTGTAAAAAAAAAAAAAAAAAACCACGGATGTTCCCCACTTGTGTTTGCTATTTTGTCTATGTTGGAGTTACTCAAAGCAGGATTTGATTCAAGCCTGGCACGGTCTTCTCTCAAATGCTTTCCATCCTGTTCCAGCGAAAAATACCTTCCAAATCTCAGGTTAAGACCTTCATACAGGGAGTGCCGCACCTTGTTCTTCCCTACAAGATGCCTTCGGAGCCTTGGGATCTTAATCTGGTCTCAGATGCCTTACAAGTGGCTCCCTTCAAACTCCTGCGGGACATACCACTCACCCTTCTTTCTTGGAAAGTTGCCTTTCTCGTGGCAGTAACGTCCAGCAGGCGGGTCTCATATTTGGCGGCTTTGTCTTGCAAACCTCCATTTCTGGTCTTTCACCAGGGCAAGGTGGTGTTAAGGACGTTTCCGGCCTGCTTGTCTAAGGTCGTTTCCTCTCTTCATCTGTATGAAGACAGTCTTGCCCTCGTTCTGCTCAGCTCCGGGTCATCGTACTGAGAAGGCTCTCCGCACTTTGGATTTGGTGAAAGTACTCAGGAAATACATTTCCAGAACAGCGCCTTTCCGCAAATCGGATTCCCTCTCTTTGTTTCCAGAGCGACATATCAAAAGCCTACCTGCTTAAAAAGCTACAATAGCCAGATAGCTCCGCTCTGCACTTCACGAAGCTTACCATGTCAGAGGTCACCCTCGCTGGAGAGGCTCATGGCAAACTCCATTCGGTCAGTGGTGAGCTTCCTTGGCCTTTCGGCACCAGGCGTTAGTACAGCAAGTCTGCATGGCTGAAACTTGGTCCTGTCTTCACACGTTCGTTAAGTTCTACAACATTCATTCTCAAGCATATTCAGATGCTGCTCTTGGCAGACAAGTTCTGTAATCGACAGTAGCGCATCTGTAGACCAGATTTATCACTGGGTAGTTAAGGTTTCAGCTGTTGTGCTGTTTCCCACCCAGGGACTGCTTTAGGATGTCCCATGGTCCTGTGTTCCCCAATGAGGCGAAGGAGAAACAGGGATTTTTGTGTGTACTCGCCGTAAAATCCTTTTCTCCAAGTCAATCATTGGGGGACACAGCACCCACCCTGTTAGCTTGTTGGCTTGTGGTTGTCCTTTGTGTTTTTGACATGTTGCATTATTTGTTGGCCATCTGTGAACTCCTACTGCTTTAGCACCAAACTGGTTCAGGATAGAGCCAGCAGAGGGTGTATACTGCGGAGGAGGAGCCAATTTTCTTTGTGTATTTGCTTGGTGTCCTCCTAGTGGCAGAAGCATAACACCCATGGTCCTGTGTCCCTCAATGATTGGCTCGGAGAAAAGAATTTTACGGTGAGTACACACAAAAATCCTTGCTTTTTACACCAGGCCCAGCAAACTCCACTAACATTTTGAAATGTGACAGGGGGTTAGCAGAGTGGGGCACAAACAATGTGAAACATTTCTAATTTCTCTATCGTTTCACTGGGGGACACAGGAAATCATGGGTGTATGCTGCTGGCACTATGAACAAAAAACGTTATCTCCTCCTCGGCAGTGTACGCCTCATCAACTGGCACTAGCTTGATCAGTTTTAGGTTGGTGTCAGTAGGAAGTGGACATGGGTCTTTTACAAGACCTGTATCTGCCTCGGTTTTTGTCCTTTTCCAGTAATGTCTATTTTTCAGATGGATCTTTCTCCTTGCCTCTGGAGGGATGCAGTGTGAAAAGTCACATTGTACTTCCACGTAGAGACTGAGTACGGCTTGTACTGCCACCCCGTATCCTCATATGTCTATCCAGCAGGATCCCAACCTGTAACACATGAAGAGTGTTTAGGTGATCCGAACATCGGTTCTGGCTCCATATCCTGCCCACTCGCCCACCAGAGCCTGTTTCAGGAATCATGGACGTCCCACATCCCCAAGAGGTTTGGACGTCTGTGAAAGATTTCATGGATGGAAAGGTACATCTTTTACTTCTCTGCATCAGATTTCTCCAGAGGTGACGAGGGGAAGACTCAAGTGAAGAAGATTCAGGTAATGAAGATAACAAAGAAGAAGATTTGAAGGATAAGCTCAGAGATGGTTCAGCACATCAGGAGTCCTCTGATTCCCTCACTCTGTTATTGCTGCAGCAATCCTCAGATTCTTAACAGTGGTGCACTTTATTTCCCTCTTTTCACTTAACTCCTTGCTGATTGATGGTGCAGGCTGCCTCACCAACATGTTTTTGGGCCTCCGCACTGCCTCCCATGCGTTTTCGGCCACTGTTCTTAATCTAGGCCCCGGTTTCTCCCCGGCCTAATTCATGCATTTGGCCCTACCCCCAGTTGTTTTCAGGTGGGTTTTTCTCCTGCCCGTTGTTGACACCTCCTCTTCCTGGCTTCAGCGATTAGCTCCAAGCACTCCTCCTGTCTCCATCAAAGGAGTTTTCATCTGCCTCTTGCTCTGGCGGTTAGTTCCGCCCCTCCTTCCGGCCTCATTGAGCCGGCTTTTTCAGTCTACACCACCACCTCTCTCTGCAGCACGGAATCTTCGCATGTTTTCTTGGCACTGCCAGACCTCTTCCTCTCTGCGGTCGCCATTTTTCGGCATCTGTACCCGGAAGGTGGCTCATCTTGGCAGGACCTGCTTCTCCTGCAGTTGCCCTGCAGTCCTGCTTGTCTCCTGGACTACAGCCTAGTAGCAGTTTTTTTTTGTTTTGTTTTCAGGACCGCCATTTTGCTGTGAGTATCTCTGCTCTGCAAACTGACACTCTCTCCAGCTCATATCTTTCTGTTCACTAACCTTCTGGCATCAGTTAGTGGATCTGCTCCTTATCATGCCTAATCCTAGAGGAGAGCGCTCTTGCCTCTTCTTCCTCTGCTCTTGTCAGGCACTTTGCCTGCTCTTCATGTAATTGCAAGCTTTCTCTGTCAGGGCTGCAGCAGCCCACCTGTGCCTACTGTCCCAGGAGAGAATGGTGATCCTATCCCAGTATGGGCTACTTCTCTATCACAATCTGTGGCAGACCTCACCAAGGTTTCACAAACCTTGGTGTCCTTGACAGGTTGCCTCTTCCTGCCTCCGCCATTACTAGCGGATCACAGAACTCACTGGCTGTGCCAACCAACATCGGCCATAAGAGATCCAGTCAGGAGCGTCTTTCTAGCTCCTTCTCCCTCTGTCTTTCCCACTGGAATTTCCCAGCTGTCTTCCTCTCCTGACTCGGACCTGGATTCTGACCAGGCCTCTAATATGCGAGACATGGTCAAGAGCCTCACTGTGGCGGTCAATCAGACCTTTAACATTACGGATACCGCTACGGAACCCGTAGAACAGGCGGTTTCGTTTAGACGGTCGAGACCAGCTCCCAAGGTCTTTGGCACACACAGAGAAATTAATGAAGTACCTTCCAGAGAACTGGAATTCCCGACCAGACGCTTCCAAAGAGGGAAGAGTCTCTGCATCCTATATCCCTTCACCCCTGAGCTCACAGCAAACTGGACCGCTTCTCCAACTGTGGACCCTACAGTTTCCAGAGTATCCACCAACACAGTCTTCCCCCTTACGAATGGTGCATCTCTCAAGGACTTCAATGGACAGTATCAGAGTATTTTGCTAAGTCTGCCTTTGAAGTTGCCGCTTCTACATTGACACCCAGGTGGTAGCAAAGGCAGGGCACAAAGTCCATAGCTGCATTGGCTAAACAACTCCATCAGGGCATTCTTTCTGGAGCCCGACCGGAGGAATTGACCTACCTAGCGGACCAGATTTCTCATACAGGAAAGTACATGGTATCCGCCACCCTGGAGGCCGCTTCATGCGCAGCTCAGGTGTACAGCAATATTGTGGCCATCCGGCAGACTATTTTGCTTAAGGTGTGGCAGGTGGACTTCAAAAAAGTCCCCTTCCCAGCTTGCCTTTCCAGGGTTCCTGTCTATTTGGCTCCAAGTTGGACCAAATTATTAAGGAGGCCACCAGAGGGACGAGCTCCCTCCTTCCTCAGTCTAAACCTTGCCGACCTTCTCTGAAGCGTAGGTTTTGGTCCTTCTGTCTGCTTCTCTGCAACAGAGGATTTTTCCTGCCAAGAGAAGGCCACAGGCTTGCCAGGATGGGAAAAGGGCTTCTTTTGAACCCACACCCTCCTGGCCTTCCTGTAATGCGCAGGGTAGATCCACCAGACCTAGACCTGGCAGATCTTCCTCTGCATGACTCCTCTCACTGACAAAAAAAAAGGACTTACAAAATCCTCCAAAAATATACAAAAATGACTGAAAAAAGGCAGAGATGCTTACCTGTCTAGGCCTACCTCAAAACAAATGCACTCTGCATGACTCCTCTCCAGATTCCAGGGAATTTCTCAGGCTGTGCGGCTTGTCTCCGGTTTTTCAAAGATGTCTGGCTCACCTCGGTAGAGGACACATGGGTCAGGGAGGTTGTATCCTCAGGATAGAAAATAGATTTGGTTTTGAGGTCCAGAGATCGATTCTACGAATCTCGCCCTTCAAGAGATGCCTCTCTGGTTCTGCGGATCTTTGCGTCGATTGCCTCCCTTCTCAGTTCAGGTGTGATTGTTACTGTCCCAGACCAGGAACATTTCACAGGGTTTTATTCAAATCTATTTTTTGTGCCAAAGAAGGATGCGGTTTGACCCATCCTGGATCTGAAGTAATTGAACAAAATGGTCCGTCTGCAACATTTCAGAATTGAGTCCCTTCGATCAGTAATTGCTTCCATGGAGTCACAGGAGTTCTTCTGCTCCATAGACATCCAGGATGCCTACCTCCCTGTCCAATCTTCCCAGGGCATCAGAGATTCCTGTGTTTTCCGATGTGGCAAGACCATTTTCACTTTGTCGCCCTTCCGTTCGAGCTTGCAACTGTTCCCACGATTTTCTCAAATCACGGAAGTGTTAGTGGCCATTTTGCGGATCAGAGGTCTAGTGCTCATCCCGTACCTCGACGACCTCCTTATCAAGGCTCCGTCTTTTTATCAGGCCCAGGAAAGTCTGTCCATCGTTCTAGATGCCCTATCCCGATTTGGATGGCTAATCAACAAGGAACAGTCTTGTCACCGATTCGACACCTCATTTTTCTAGGCATGCTGTTTAACACCCGCCAGACTAGGGTTTTTCTTCCCAAAGAGAAGTGGGCAATCCTCCAGCAGGAGGTTTGCTCTCTGCAGGGTCCTCTGCTTCCTTCCACTCGACCATGGTGGTAATGGGAAGGATGGTGGCAGAGTTGGCAGCGATTCCTTTTGCGCAATTCCATTCAAGATCGCTTCAGCAAGCCATCCCATCTCAGTGGAACAAGTCTGTTCTCTCTCTTGATCGGCTCTCCTGCCGAGTCAAACGATCTCTCAAGTGGTGGCTGTCATCTCCTCTCATCTTCCTGGGTTGGTTCTTCCTTCCGGTTCACTGGCAAGGTGGTGACGATGGCCTTCTTAACTGAGGTGCGGTCTTTCACGACCAGTCTGTTCAAGGTCGCTGGTCGGCAGAGGAATCTTCTCTGCCAATCAACATCCTCGAGATGACGGCCATGCTTCTGTCCCTCCGCCACTGGGAAAGGCTTCTTACGGGGCTGCCAATCAGAGTTCAAATGGACAATGCCACAGCAGTGGCATATGTCAATCACCAGGGAAGAATCCTGAGTTCCTTGGCGATGGCCGAGGTATCCAACACTACCCTTTGGGCAGAGGCGATGGTTTCAGCAATATCTGCAGTACATATCTCCGGCATGGACAATCGGTACGCCAACTTTCGCAGCAGTGAGGGCCTTGCGGTGGGAGAGTGGTCTTTACATCAGGAAGTCTTCCATCAAATTTGCCTTCGATGGGGTACTCCGGATGTGGATCTCATGGCGTCCCGGCTGAACAGGAAGGTTCCACTGTAAGTTAACAGGTCCCACGATCATCTCGTGGTGGGTGCTGACGCTCTGGCAATACCCTGGTCACATTTTGTTTTTCCCGATCTGTTTACTCCCCTCCCCCTTCTTCCAAGGCTATTGAAGATCAAGGCGGAAGGGGTGCCAGTCATTCTGCTTGGTTCGCAGAGATAGTCATTCTATTCGTGGATGCCTCCTGGAAGACCAAGGACCAATCTGCCACCAGAATTCTTGGTCGCTTGATTTAACGGCGTAGTTGCTGAAACCGCGGTTCCGAAAGCGTCCGGTTTTCAGATCAGGTCATTCAGACCATGATCCAGGCTAAAAAACAGTCGTCGTCCCGAGTCTATTATCTGTGTACACTGCGGAGGAGCCAGCTTTTTTTGTGCATAGCATGAGCCTCCTAGTGGCAGCAGCATTCACCCATGGTTTCCTGTCCCCCAATGAAGGCTCCGAGATACAGATTTTACAGTGAGTAACCAAAAATCCTGTTATTGCCCATCTCCAATGATTCCCCCTCTGAAGACCCAAATGTACCGTATTTTTCAGATTATAAGACGCACTCTTGTTCCCCCAATGGGGGGTGCGTCTTATAATCCAAATCTGTGTGCTGCTGTGCTATAGAGTAGGGAAGGGGGCGGCTCTGGCATGGTGTCAGGGGGCTGGGGAGGGCTGGCTGCGGGCGGCAGAGACAGCGGGTGGTCACGTGCTCCTGCTCATTAGGCTCATGTAATATTCACTGCACCCGATGTCCATCACCTCGGTGCTGAAGCCACGCCGAGTTGGTAGACAGGGGAGCGGTGCATATTACATGAGCCTTCACTCCCACCCGCCCTGTCACTATATTCACCTTCCGATGATAGCTCCGTGCTTCCAGCTCCCCGTGGCTCTTCCTGTGTATGTGCCGATATCCTCCTGCGAGGGCGCGTGGCAGGAGCTGCTCATTCAGGCAGTACATTGTAGCTTCAGGACCTGCGGTCACGTGACTCCCAGTGTGCACTGAGTCACGTGACCGCAGGTCCTATTGGTCACGTGACGCAAGGTCCTGAAGCTACAATGAACTGCCTGAATGAGCAGCGTTGTGAATTCTCTTGCTCGGAGTTCTGAGCCGAAGCTCCCTCTGGTGGTTGCTGAGAGTAGTGGAGCTGGCCAGGTGGATGGAAGTTCCCCACCTGACGACGATAATTGGAAACCTGGGATTACTGGCTGGGAGCATATAATTGAGCTGGCTGCTCTTGGAGGTTGCTGGTGATTTCCCCCCCGTGTATTTGAAGTTCTTTTGTCCCTTGCCTGATCTGCATTGTTCAGCTAAGTGATTCTTTTGCAAATCCTTTGCATCTAATCTGGTTTCGCTTTTTTTTTTTTTTTTTTTTTTTTTTGGCTTTCTGCTTTGTTGCTAGGGTTCAGTGTGCTCCTTGCGGGGGGCAGCGCTGGGCCCTGCTTCATATGTTGCAGCTTGTTCAGTCCCCTGTTGTTAGTATCTTTTTGCTTTGCTTCCAGTTTATACCAGAGTGCTGATCTAGTGGGGGTGAGGTCGTGTGACCTCAGGTTTTTTGCATATCAGAAGAGTTGGACTTTTTTAGGGTTTTGTGTGTGATTGCAGACAGTATCTTTTCTGTCCTGTGTAGACAGCTTGGGCCCCACCGTTTGCTCAGTCTGTTTTCTGCCAATGTTTGTGTCTCATCTTGTCTCACCGACAATATGTTTGGGGGCTATCTATTCCTTTTGGGGATCTCCTCCGGAGCAGTTTAGATTTCACCTTTCTGTCTTTAGGCTTAGTTAGTCCTCCGGCTATGACGAAACGTCTAGGGCACCCTAGGAACGCTCCACGGCTACTGCTAGTTGTGCGGATAGGATCAGGGGTCTGCAATCCGCTTAGTTACCAACCTCTCTGGTCTTCTGGTGGCTTAGCCTGTTCCTCCCATCCTCCTCGGCGTCCTATTCATAACAGCAGCTTCTGCCGTGCACCCTTGCAGGAGGAGGAGGATGTCGGCACAGACACAGGAAGAGCCACGGGGATGCTGGAAGCAGGAGCCATCATCGGAAGGTGAGTTAAGTGTTTGTTATTTTATCATGTGCATGCCAGCAGGGGGGAATATAGGGATTGGGGGGGCCTGTATGAATGACAGCAGGGGGGAATATAGGGATGGGGGGGCCATGTGAGTGCCAGCAGGGGGTCATATAGTGACCCCCCCCCCCTCCATCCTGGATGTGCCAGTACAAGGGGGCAATGTGCCAGGATGAGGGTTATATAGATACCAGGATGACGGACATATAATGGCAGTGTCGGTCTTTCAAATCATGTAAGACACACCTCCATTTAACAAAAAAAATTTTTTATTTTTCTTCACTAAATTTGGGGGTGTATCTTATAAAGCGAAAAATACTGGTATTTCTATAGCCTACCAGCACTCTCACAGGGGCCGTTTGTTACTCTGGTGTTTAGAGACTGCCTAAAAAAGATAATGAAGGGGGCTCCTGAATGGCACTTCTTGTCCAATTGATGTGTTCAGTTGAAAAAACTCAGGTTTGACTTCACAAATTTAAAAGGCAAAAAAAGAAAAAAAACTTTTTCCCCATATAACTTTTTTTCCCCTTTTAGCAGAGATACCCGGCGTAAAGAACTGGAGAAGGACCGAAAGAGCAAGAGAGAGAAAACATTTGGATCACATAGAGGAGTTGCCATCCCATAGAAAGTTTAGTTACGGATTTTCAAAATTCTTGTTCTAAAGTGTATTTTACTAAGTTAGATATTAAAAACAAACATTTTTGCTTACTACGGTAGCGCTATAATGGATGTTAATATTCAGATGAGGCGGCTAGTTTTAGAAATGTGCTAAAGAATTATATCTTGCATTGGAGAAGGGGCTTCTATAAGAATACTGAAAGTGGCAATCTTGTTTCTGGTTACAGTAAATGTATCCCTATTTGTTACCATACAAGCCCAGGAATTAAAAGCTCAGAACATTTTTATATACTACTCTTACTAACAAAGTAATAAAAACTTTATGGGATTAAGGGAGGGGTCAGCTCTCAAAACTTTTGTTTAATACTCTCATGCATTTATTGAAGGCTAAAAATCTTTGTACTAGTGCTTCATTGAAAATTTAGCATTTACAGACTTTCCCAGCCCCTTTTGAGTTTGCTGTGATTTGTGGTCATAAATCAGCAGAAATCTCCCTGCCACCACGAGATTATTGAATTTGGTTAGCTCCTGTAGCCAACTTTAGACAGTACATCACGGAGGCCATGGAAGGCAAATGGTGCAAAATTTAGTTACCGTAAATTGTCCCCAAAAGTGGAAAGTGCTTTCTAAGGAATCTGTGTTGGGCCCATCCATAACAAGAAAATTGTATGGTCAAGCAGATATGATTTTCGTTCATCAGAGAATTGAGATGCAAAGATTAACATTTCTATGGTTGGTAATCAAAACACCACATTTTATTAATCCTTTTCAATCTAACCAGCTAGGTTTCACCACTACATTCAGCATACAGATACGTTCAAAAGATCTTTGCAACTCTTAACCCAGATCCAGCTGTAGTTCTGACACTTAGGTAAAATGTGCCAAACCCCCAAGACTGTGGTACAGTAGGGGGGCAAACATCCATATGACACTGAGCACAGAACCAGAATCTGTGTGACTAAAGCTCTAGAGGCACAAAGCCATGACACCTCCCATCCAAGAGAGCCGTCACTATTCACCTGTTTGAAGGGGGCATTTATACCACCAGGCTTCACTTTACTACGTAAATATAATGCACAATTAAAAGCTATACTAATCCCTCCTGGACTCACAGCACCACTCCAGCGTTTTGGTTTTTGATGGCTGGAGCAGTGTCCACAATGTAAGCTCCATGCCCCTGTTAGCAGCCGCCATCTTCTGCAGGTTGTGACCTGTCAGATCTCTCCAGTGATTGCAGAAGCCACAACTCCATGTAAGTGAGAGCCAAAACAAAGTTTCTGTGCGGTCCAGTCAGAAGCTGCAGCACCAGGAAGAGTAGTGGCTGGGAAATGTATGACTAGGGTCAGAGAACTTGGATTAGTAGCACCAAGCCAGTGCTGGAATTGAAGAGAGAGAAAATCTCAGCTGGAGTGGTGCTTCAACAAATATTGGTTCTTTGGCTAAAACTTTGAAAATATATACGGTATATTTTTTATTTAATGAGCATGTAGATAATTCAGTTTTTAATTTCCTGTCAGATACAAGTGATGTGTAGGATGTTGCTGTTATAGGGACATAACATACATGAATGTTATTATAATTGTAACATTCCTAATAAATGCCTTTTTTCTAAAAAAAAACAAAAAACTTTGACTTGTCCATTAAAATTGACAAAGCGTCTTTTATTGGTAAGGAGATCACAAGATGCTTAAGTGTTTTTGTTACAAAGGTTTAGTTTGATACTGTTCATAGGCAAACTCCTCCGTATGTGCTTGGTCTTTACACAACCCAATGAAGTCAATTTCAAGATGAAATGGTCCATCAGCTCTGTCTGCAAGAGTAAATCCAAGGGTGGTAATCTGAAAAAGAAAAGCTTACACTTTGAAATGTAAAAAAAACCCAGCCATTTGTGTGTTAATGTAACTCAGCCATAGGGCCAACTGTATCTGGTGCCATAATTACAGTGGGCTGCCTGATATCAGGTACCCAAATTGGTTAAGTAGCAGTGTATTAGTCTTGGTACTCGCCTTATCTGCCCACAGGGGGAACTGGCCATCCTGAATCCTTCCTCGACTTGTCAAGAAGAACTTGGATAAAGGAATCTGTGAACCGTTGGAAAAGTTAGTGAATCTCCTTCAATAACATGTACTGCCACAAAGCACTGTATCATTACAGTATTCATTAAACAAACCCTCCACAATGAAGGAAAGGCATGAGTATGATAATCAATACTCGTACAATAAACAGTAAAGCAAAATATGCTAGCCACTCTTAGTTAATGGTAAAATAGCCCAAATCTAAATGGTTCCATCACTTGCTGAGTTGTTGCAGTTAATTATATATTTACAAAACCACCTATGTATATCTTTTATCAGTACTTGGATATATAAATAATACAAATAAAGTGCACTAGTACAATGAACAGATCTACATAAAATGGATATTGCAATGGATGTAAACAATAACTACTGTTAAATAATCCTATAAAAAGCCTCAGTGCATGTAAACTAAATTCTACGGCTACACTATCAGTATTTCACATCAGTATTTGTAAGCCAAAACCCGGAGTGGGTCAGACATGCACAATTAGTGCGCTTGTTTCTATTATACCTTGTCCTCTGACTGCTCCTCTCCTGATTTTGGCTTAGAAATACTGATAGTGAGGCTGTAGCATGAGAAAACCAGATGAAAGAAAAGTGCATAAAAGTTTTTTCACCTTGATGGAAAGCCAAAATTGCCCTGTCTCCCACCCCAACGCGCGTTTCGACATTTCTTCTTCCAGGGGCGTACGAATGTGTATACATTACAGTAATCAGTCTGAAGGGAATGTAACAGTGTCGTGTGTGAATGGGGTTTACCAGAATGGCATGCAAATGGATGTATATTACCAAGTGGCTTTTTACCTTATTTAATTTATAGGATTGAATCTGCTCTTAAGGCTTGGGGGCTCATGGTGATGTTGTGCAGTTGAAAAATAAAAATGCCGTATGCCAGCGTTGTGACCCCCTAGAGTACCAAGTTGTACACAAACACCCAACTGGTTAAATTTTTGGGACTTCTGTGGTGCGGCTGTGGTAAACTGGGGATCAGAATGTGACCGTTAATTGCAACTGTTTTTAGAAGCATAATTTGTAGAATAATAAAATCACCCCCTGTAGTGTTTTGCTGTGATGTAACCACTGCACAGTGATTTTTGGCAGTGTGACATGTCCGTGCCGCAAAATTCTTCAGCTATGGGTAACGCAGAACACGAAGAAAGCTTATAAACCTGTTGTATTCACAAGGAGATCTCGCCCCAGCTGTCTGTCAACAGTAACGGAGAAGTGGATGCCCTCATGAATACACGGGATAGTTTTCCTGCATTAATTAGCAGTCCATGGAGAAAATATTGAGGTATAGTTGTGTTCAAAAGTTTACATACCCCGGCAGAAACTCACTCAGCTTTTATGCATATGCACTGATTACAAGCAAACAGGTGAGGATGTTACCTTTATTACCCATTCAAATTCATTTGTGTCAACTTCTGTGCTCAGGCCAAAATCACCTGGGTATGTGAACTTTTGATCAGAGTCACTTCGAAGTTTTGGGTTGTCATTATGATTTCAAAAAAAGAGAATCCAGTAGTTTAACAATAAAAGGCTTCACCCATCCACTAACCATGAGGGGAGAAAAGGTTTTGGTGTTATTTAGATTATCTGAAAAAAGGCCAAGAAAGCAAAAATTCTGCCGGGGTATGTAAACTTTTGAGCACAATTGTATTTGAATAACAAAGTGTGAACAAAGGCTAAGATGGACCTTTCCCAAATTTAACTGGTATTGCAGATGAGAAATGAAAGTTAGGATAAGGGACAACTTACTGATCGCTGATATCCCAAGACCTGACAGCCCCTATTTTGAGGAGGAGTGACAACTTGTCAAAAAAAGAAAATACTAAACTGTTTATTGTACTAATTCATTGAAATGCTTCTTCCAATACAGTGACGTACTACATCATTACCTTAACGTCCTGCCAGTACGGCCCACCGCGAGTGTAGAGGAAATAATTGTATAAGTCGTCCCATTGAGCACTAAAATACGTCTCAGACTGGATGTTAACCATCCAGGGCCGGCCGTCTCCCCGAATCCTCAGATGCAAAATGTTAAAGTTGGACCAATCATAAGACAATTTACGATTGAATGAGCCCTGTAATTTAAAAAAAATAATCTGTGAAAGAAAGGAACACATTACTCATACCCATTGGGAGATTTGTAAATACCACAATACCTTTCCAACATTTATTTCTTGCATGTCAGTAAAGGGTGAAACAAACACCAAAGCTTCACTACAACATGCACAAATTAAATTGGTCCCAGCCAGATGCTGGTGTTAGTGAATCGGCACCGTTAAGACTCATTTCACATGAGCGGTTTTTAGCGCAGCGCATCGTGCGTAATAGAAACGCATGCAAAAAAAAACCACATCATGCTTTTTTTTTTTGCATGCGTTTTTTATGCGCATTCATTCTCTAGGGGTTAAAACCAGTGTCTACACATATTTACGCCAAAAACGCATGCAGACGAACGCATGTCCATGCGCACGCCTGCGTTCCCATAGACTAATGCGTTATCTTGTAGCATTCTGTGCGCAAGCGGGTTTTTTTTACGCCTTTCAGCGGACCCAAAAATGCAACAGGTTGCGTCTGGTGCACCTAGGCGCACACCTTAAAAAACCGCGTGCAAACGCAAGACCATGCGCACGCCATGTTAAACATAGGTACGCATGCACATGGACGCACACGGTGCACTGCACAAATAATTGCTAATGTGAAACCAGCCTAACACCTACCCAGACTTGTACATCAGGTGTCGAGAGCAGAGCTTGTCCGATACAGGGCAAGTGCCTGTTCTACAGAAGCAACCACCGCTAGCTCTGATTGCTGCTGGTTTTTTTTAATTAGTTTATTATTAACCATAAAACAATGTATATAGCCAAGTAGTATACATTCATATGTCCACACATCACAAAAGAACATGCACATTCAATTCTTAACACAACTTTTGTTTTCCTGAGTCCATGCATTGCTGTAGGGATAATAAACCAAGTTAACAGATGAGCATAACATCTTGCCTCTATAACCACTTGGTGACATATATCTCAATATAATTCTACACCAATTAACCCCTTCATGACCCAGCCTATTTTGACCTTTATGACCAGGCCATGTTTAGCAATTCTGACCAGTGTCCCTTTATGAGGTAATAACTCAGGAACGCTTCAATGGATCCTAGCGATTCTGAGACTGTTTTTTTTGTGACATCTTGGGCTTCATTTTAGTGGTAAATTAAGGTAATTTTTGCATTTATTTGTAAAAAAAAAAAACGGAGATTAGGCGAAAATTTTGCAATTTTCAAATTGAGTTTTTATTCTGTTAAACCAGAGAGTTATGTGACACAATAGTTAATAAATAACATTTCCCACATGTCTACTTTTAATCAGCACAATTTTGGAAACACATTTTTTGTTAGGTTGTTATAAGGGTTAAAAGTTGACCAGCGATTTCTCATATTTACAAAACCATTTTTTTTAGGGACCACCTCACATTTGAAGTCACTTTGAGGGGTCTATTTGGCAGAAAATACCCAAAAGTGACACCATTCTAAAAACTGCACCCCTCATGCTACTCAAAACTACATTTAGGCTGTGTGCCCACGATGCGATTTTTAAGCGTTTTTGCCGCGATTTTCGGTGCGAAAACGTTTAAAAATCGTGTACATGACGCCCCCCATGCATTCCTATGGCATTCCGCACATGCTGTGCTAATGCTGCGCTTTTTTCCGCGGCGGTATCGCATCGCGGAAAAATATTGCAGCATGATCATTCTTTTGTGCGGAACCGCAAAGAATTGCCGAGATTCCGCACCCATAGGAATGCATGAGAATCGCTTACTTCCCGCATGTGGCTATGCCCACCATGCGGGAAGTTAAGCGTCTCATGTGCGGTTGGTACCCACGGTGCGGAGGAGAGGAGACTGTCCTCCAGGCCCTGGATACCATACCCCTGTAAAAAAAAGAATAAAAAAATCGGGGTATATTTACCTTCCGACGTCCCGCGCTGCAATCCCGGGCTTCAGCGTTCCCAGTAATGCCTTGCGGCAAGGTCCTGTGATGACGTAGTATCACGTGACTCTAGCGGTCTCGCGAGATCGCTATAGTAACGCAAGACCAACGTCATCACAGGTCTCGCAAGGCATCGCTGGGAACGCTGAGGCCCGGAAATGCAGCGTGGGACGTCTGAAGGTAAATATACCCCGATTTTTTATTTTTTTTTATCATTTTTAACATTTTATCTTTTTACTATTGATGCCGCATAGGCGGCCTCAATAGTAAAAAGCTGGTCACACTTGTCAACCTGTCAATCACTTTCCAGACGATGCTTCAAATCGCTTGGAAAGTGCTTGAGAAAATTGCGGCAAAATCGCGAACAGAATCGCGGTGAAATTGCGCGGAAAAAACGCGCAATTTCTGGGAAGGAGTCTGGTTTTCATTGTGTGTTTTAAAACGCTACGTGGGCCCATAGCCTTAAAGATTATTAACCCTTCAGGTGCTTCACAGGAACTAAAGCAACAATGTAAAGAAAAAAAATGGACATTTTAATTTTTCCCAACAAAAATGTACTTTTAGCATCATTTTTTTTCATTTTCACATGGGCAACAGGATAAAATGGATCCTGAAATTTCTTGGGCAATTTCTCCTGAGCACACCGATGCCTCATATGTGGTCATAAACCACTGTTTGGGCGCACGGCAGGGCTCAGAAGGGAAGGAGCACCATTTGACGTGTTGAATAGAAAATTAGCTCCAATCGTTAGCGGACACCATGTCGCGTTTGGAGATCCCCTGTGTGCCTAAACTGTGAAAAAAAAAAAACACAAAGGACACCATTTTGGAAACTAGACCCCTTCACTCCTGGAGCTTTTTTTCGATTTTTTGTTTTGTTTTTCGTTCACCTTCTTTCCAGAGCCATAACTTTTTTATTTTTTGTGGGACGAGTTGTACTTTTAAACGACACAATTGGTTTTACCATGTCGTGTACTCGAAAACGTGAAAAAAATTCCAAGTGCGGTGAAATTACAAAAAAAAGTGCAATCCCACACTTGTTTTTTGCTAGGTTCATTAGATGCTAAATCTAACCTGCTATTATGATTCTCCAGGTCATTACGAGTTCATAGACATCAAACATGTCTATGTTCTCTTATATCTAAGTGGTGAAAAAAAAATCCAAAGTTTGCTTAAAAAAAAAAAAAAATTGCGCAATTTTCTGAGACTCGTAGCGTCTCCATTTTTCATGATCTGGGGTCGGGTGAGGGCTTATTTTATACGTGCCGGGCTGACGTTTGTAACACACTTTTGTGCAGATGCGTTCTTTTGATCGCCCGTTATTGCATTTTAATGCAATGTCGCGGTGACCAAAAAAAAAATGTAATTCTGGCGTTTTGAATTTTTTTTCGCTACGCCATTTAGCGATTGGGTTAATGCTTTTTTTTTTTTTTTAATAGACCGGCGATTGTGAACGCGGCGATACCTAATATGTGTATGTGTTTTTTTTTTTATTGTTTTATTTTGATTGGGGGGAAAGAGGGGGTGATTTGAAGTTTTGGGTTTGTTTTTTTTTTTACTTTTGACATGCTTAAATAGCCTCGGAATGAGCAGATCGCCCATATGTAGCAGATTTACTGCTGTGCTTTGAGCGTCGACCACTGGGCGGCGCTCAAAGCTATCTGCCTGGAACAACCATAGACGTCTGAGAGCTCTCGTTGTCCAGGCAATGCGTCGCCGACCCCAGATCACGTGACGGGGGGGGGGGGGGGGGGAGTCGGCGATGAGCTCATTTCCGGCCCGGTGGCCGGAGGTGCTATTTTAATGCCCGCTATTTTAATGCTCGCACCTATTGCGGGCACATGTCAGCTGTTCATAACAGCTGACATGTCGCGGCTTTGAGGTGGGCTCACCGCCGGAGCCCACCTCAAAGCAGGGGATCCTTACCGATGACGCACTATTCCGTCATCGGTAAGGAAGGGGTTAAGGAACTTATCTAGATGTGTGGTGAGCACTTTGAACCCCCAAGTGCTTCACAGAAGTTTATAACGCAGAGCAGTGAAAATAAAAAATCCTTTTTTTTTTTTCCTTCAAAAATGATTTTTTTAGCCCACTATGTTTTATTTTCACAATGCTAACAGGAGAAATTGGACCGCAAAACTTGTGCAATTTGTCCTGAGTACACTGATACCCCATATGTGGGGGAAACCACTGTTTGGGTGCATGGGAGAGCTTGGAAGGGAAGGAGCGCGATTTTGGAATGCAGACTTTGATGGAATGGTCTGCGGGCGTCATGTTGCGTTTGCAGAGCCCCTGATGTGCCTAAACAGGAGAAACCCCCCCACAAGTGACACCATTTTGGGAACTAGACCCCCCCCAAGGAGCTTATCTAGATGTGGAGTGAGCACTTTGAAGCCCCAAGTGCTTCACAGAAGTTTATAAACGCCGAGCCGTGAAAATAAAAAATCATTTTTTTTTTCCTTCAAAAATGATTTTTTTAGCCCGCTATTTTTTATTTTCCCAAGGGTAACAGGAGAAATTGTACCCCAAAAGTTGTTGTCCAGTTTGTCCTGAGTACACTTGGACCCCATATGTGGGGAGGGGAAACCACTGTTTGGGCACACAGCAGGGCTCAGAAGGGAAGGAGCGCCATTTCACTTTTTGAATGGAAAATTAGCGCCAATCGTTAGCGGACACCATGTCGTATTTGTAGAGCGAGCCCCTGTGTGCCTAAACTTTGGAGCTCCCCCACAAATGACCCTATTTTTGAAACTAGACCTCCTAAGGAACTTATCTAGATGCATAGTGAGCACTTTGAACCCCCAGGTTCTCAGAGAAGTTTATAACACATAGCTGTGAAAATAAAAATCATTTTGCACTGGCTAAGTACTTTGCCACCACCCAAATCTCTCATACACTCCAAAATAATGTATATTTTTCGAATTGACTGGTTAGATACCCTGACACAAAGAAAAATTGACTGGGAGGTTTTTGAGTACATGGTCATTGTTCATCCCATCACTGTCTCAAGGCACCAGAGACAAACTAAGGACACATTTTGAAAACACTCAGTGGTACCTTCTTCAGAAAATTAGACATAATCCTAGTCCTTGATTTTGTTGTTCGTTAACCAAATGCAGAGCCGTTTAAGGGGTTTGTATGTTGGGGGGAGGGTTATTTTATGAGTTATGCCTGTCGAATAAGCACTAAATATGCTGACTTCTTCAAACCTGTGTGACTTACTTTCTGGTAATGATACTTACACCAATATTGTGAGTTTTACACCTGTCAAATAGCTTGTTACGTCAAAACTTGTATGATTAGTTTTTATTGTAATGTTCTTTAAATCACTTTTTTTCTTTTTTCCCCTCAAAAAATTAATTTTTAGCCTGCAATTTTTTATTTTCACAAGGGTAACAGGAGGAATTGGACCCCAAAAGTTGTTAAACCCATGTGGGGGGGGGGGGGACCACTGTTTGGGCACATGTCGGGGCTCGGAAGGGAAGTAGTGACGTTTTGAAATGCCGACTTGATGTAATGGTCTGCGGGCGTCATGTTACGTTTGCAGAGCCCCTAATGCGCCTAAACAGTAGACACTCCCCACAAGTGTCCCTATTTTGGAAACTAGACCCCCCCCCCCAAGGAACTTATCTAGGTGTGGTGAGCACTTTGAACCCCCAAGTGCTTCACAAAAGTTTAGAACGCAGACCCATGAAAATAAAATTTTCACTAAAAAATTTTTAGCCCCCAATTTTTTATTTTCCCAAGGGTAACAGGAGAAATTAGACCCCAAAAGTTGTTGTGCAAATTTTCCTGAGTACGCCGATACACCATATGTGGGGATAAACCACTGTTTGGGCACGTCGGGGCTTGGGAGGGAGCATGTCGCGTTTAATGACCCCGTGATGTGCCTAAATAGTGGAAACCCCTCAATCCTAACCCCAACACAACCATAACCCTAACCAACACATCCCTAATTCTAACCCTAATATAAAAATATTTTATTATTTGCCCCTACTTATGGGGGTAATCTACTTTTTTTTTTATTTTGATCACTGTGATAGGATCTATCACAGTGATCAAAATGAATGAATGGAATCTGCCGATTGGCAGATTCGACGGGGCACTGCGCATGCGCCCGCCATTTTGGAAGATGGCGGCGCCTATGATTCGGGACGGCAGGGCACCTGGAGCGACTCGGCACTCGGAAGGTACCGGGGGGTGATCGGGAGCAGATGATGGCAGCGGCAGATCGCCCCCGTCAGCCGGCGTGGGGGGCTGTCTGATCTGGGTCTCCAGCCATGTCCGATGCTACTGCAGCATCACCCATTTCTGGATTGTAATATTTCATCAAATTTCATTGATGAAATATTACTATCGCTCTGATTGGCTGTTTCATTTTCAACAGCTAATCAAAGTGATCGTAGCCACGGGGGGGGCGAAGCACAAAGGGTCCTGTGCTTGTGGATCGGGTGACCTTTCAGTGACCCTGGTCACCTGACCCGCAGGAGGGTGATTTATACCATGCTGCGTATGTAGGCGTCACTGGTCGTATTGGCACAGGTTTTCATGACGTCTACGTAGGGGTCATTGGTCGGGAAGGGGTTAAACTACAACTACTACTAACACTGCCAAGCGCCATTATGTATTATTATAAACAGCCATTCATTCAATGCCATAGGATAGTCCAAAGAATTTTAAGTATAATATCTATGGCGGTACCGAATCTCCACATACTAGAACGGTAAGATGAGAGGAGTTTCATCTGTCCCAATTTTCCCAAGACCACCCTGGTTCTGATACAGAGTTAGCTCATACGGTATATCCGAATTTACCAATTCAATCCATGCTCTGAGAGAGGGATGTACACCACCCATCCATCACAGTGCCAACATTTTCCTAGCCAGAATGAGTGTCTCCTGCAGGAAGATTCGAACATAATGTCCCCACACCTCCCCAACCAATACACAGACAGACCATTAGGTTAAGGGGAAGCGGGATTTGTACTAATGAAGTCAGCAGCGATGTTACCTCATTCCAGTAGGAAAGGATAACTGGGCAACGCCACACCATATGAATAAAGTCTGCCTCCATCAAGTGACATCTCAAACACTCCGAAGACTAGAGTCGACCCATTTTGAAAAGTCGTGACGGAGTTAAATATGACTGGTGTATCATGTAATTGAATCATTCTATTATTAATTGACGGAGACACCCCAATCGAAGACTCAAGAACCTCTTCCCAATCCTCATCCTAAGCATCAGAAAGAAGACCCTCCCAACTTCTCCTAATCGCCACCACAGCAGAGCCAGCTCCCACAGATAGCATATAAGAGTATAGAGCGGAAATGAGACCCGGGCCCCTGTGACTTAAGGATTCCTATTATAGTAAGAGATTAAATAGTTTGGACCTCACTCGTGGAGCGTAGGTGTGACTGAAAAGCTGAAGGTAGCGAAAATATTGAGACCTCGAGATATTGTTTTTGGAATGAATTTGTTAGAAGGACACTAGGACACCGTGTACATATAAGTCCTTGACCGAGGAGACACCGTGTGAAATCCAAAACTCAGCAGATGGGTGGTTCAACAGCACGGGGAAATGAGCATTGTTCCACAGTGGCATCTCAGCTACAATATCCCCAAAATGGACCACCTTTTTAATTTGTTTCCAGACTGACCTCGCCAATCGGAGTAAAAGGTAATAATCAGGGAGTGCCGGGTTTATTCGTTTCTAGAAAACCCAGCGGGCAGTCAGTTCCTGCAGCATGGACCAGATGACTTTCAGAGTTAGGTGATTGCTGCCGTTTAACCATTCAAAAATAGAGAAATTTAAAAACTAAACATTTAGTATTTAGTATCACTACGTCAGTAAAAATCCAGTTTATCAAAATATGGTGTTAGCAACACTGTGGCACTACGTTGATTGTACTTGTGACATCCCCAACCACACAGTGCTATATGTTTGGAGCTGAGGTCATTTTTTTTTAGTTTACTCAAAGCAAGTCTAAGACTATAGAGTCTCAACCCTAAGGTGCGTTCACACCACCGTGGAGTCTCACATCCAAGTGAATGAGATTGATTATGCAAATGACACTCTGATTTGAATGACGGCATAGTGTGATCTGATACTGTCAAATTAGAGAATTGGAACTCACTGTGAGGAGAAGATGGAGAGCAAAATTTCTCCTTTTTTTATGTGAGAGCACAGAAATCGAACTACACTCAGATGTCATCCAAGTGCAGTCCGGTTATTTCCACACACCATAAATAATATAAGACTTCGAAGAAAGGAAGGAAAAAGGAAGATTTGGGGTACTCACTGTAAAATCTTTTTCTCAGAGTTTTCATTGAGGTACACAGGAAACCATGGGTGTATGCTGCTGCCACTAGGAGGTTGACATGATGCAAAAAAAGGGTTAGCTCCTCCCCAGCAGTATATACCCACCAACTGGCAGAAAGCTAATCCGTTAGTGAGAAAGCAGTAGGAGAAGCAAAGAACATAACACGAATGTAACAGAAAAAAAACAATAGAACCTGATACAAAAGTAAGCAAGGGCAGGTGCTGTGTCCCCCCAATGAAGACTCTCAGAAAAAATTTTTGCGGTGAGCACCCAAAATCTTCCTCTCACTTCATTGGGGGGACACAGGAAACAATGGGACGTCCCAAGGGTGGGCAATGGTATAATAACCTCAAGTCAGCTCAGACCACTGCAGCTTGCAGAACCTTTCTACCAAGGCTCGCATCCGATGAAGCGTGAGTGTGAACCCTGTAGAACTTGGTAAATGTATGAATGGAAGCAGCTTTGCAGAGCCGCGAGGCTAATGCCTGGTGATGCACTGCCCAGGAAGCCCCCACCAACGAAGTGGAGTGTGCCGTGATCCTTAGTGGGTGCGCCCTACCCTTTGCAACGGTGGACCTGGACGCAGAGAGACCTTGTGGACCTTCTGGGATGACGAACAGAGAACCCGAGTGCCTGAAGGGCACATTCCTGGACAGGTAAACCCGGAGTGCTCTTATCAGGTCCAGTTTATTTAGTGACCACTCTTGGGGGTGAGAGGGAGACGGACAAAAGGAGAGAAGTACGAAGTCTTCGTTGAGATGAAAAGCGGAAACCACCTTGGGAAGGATGGAACCGGACGTAAGACCACCTTGCCTTGATGAAAATCGAGTTAAGGAGAGCGACAAGAGCACTGCCAGCTCTGAAACTCATCTAATTGAAGTAATTGCAACTAGGAAAGCGACCTTCGAAGAAAGAAAGGTGGAAGAGATCTCACACAGTGGTTCAAACAGTCTCCTGTAGAACGTCGAGACCTAAATTAAGATCCCAGGGGTCCACTGGAGGCCGGTAGGGGGGAATGGAGTGAGCAACTCCGTGAATGAATGTTTTGAGCTGTCGACTAACGGTCAGATTTCTTTGGAAAAGGATGGAAAGGGCAGAAACTTGTCCCTTAATGGAACTAAGGGACAGTCCGAACTCAAAGGCTTTCCAGATCCGGTGGTAGATGCGAGATGATGAAGACTTCCTTGCTTTAGTCATGGTTTGGACGACTCGATCATAGAAACCGGCCAACTTCAGAACTGCGGCTTCAACAACCATGCCGTTAAATTGAGTGACTGAGAACTCTGGTGGAAGAGGGGCCCCTGCAACAAAAGACACGGGAGCTTCCACGGCGTGTCCGCGAAAAGGTTGACTAGCTCCGTGTACCAGGGTCTTCGGGGTCAATCTGGAGCGATGAGTATGTCTGGTACTCCCATAGCTTTCAGCTTTATGATTGCCCTAGGAATCAGCGGTAGAGAAGGGAGAACTGTGTCCAGGGTATTGCTAGTGCATCGGATCCGATTGCTGGTGGGTTTGCGGGATCTGGACACAAACTGAGGTACCTTGTGGTTGAGTCTGGATGCCATAAGGTCGAGATCCAGAGTCCCCCACCTGTGGCAGACCATTCGCCTGCAGCGAGACCCTCAGCTGAGAAAGCCTGCCACCCAGTTGTCCACTCCCGGGATTTGCACTGCGGATATTGCTGGGACATTCTGCTCGGCCCAAGACAGGATCTGAGCGACCTCTGACATCACTGCCTTACTTCGGTTTCCCCCTTGATGATTGACATACGTCACTGCCGTGGCATTGTCGGACTGGACTCGAATCAGACATTCGTAAGGAAGCTGTTGCCAATGAAGCAGAGCGAGGAATAGTGCTCTGAGTTCCAGAATGTTGATCGGAAGGGACGATTCCTGAGTGGATTATCGACCCTGTACTGTCAAATCTTGGAATACTGATCCGAGGAGACTGGCATCCGTTGTTACCATCTTCCAATGAACGGGTGGGAAAGACCTCCTGAGATGGACAGACGGGGAGCATTCCCACCATTCCAGGGACTTCTTTATCCATGAGAGAAGTGAGACAAGCCGATCCAGGGAACGGATCGACTTGTCCCATCTCGCCAGAAGGAAGAGTTGGAGAGGACGTATGTGGAACTGAGTAAACGGGTCTGCTTCCATTGAGGCAACCATCTTGCCTAGTACGCTCATGCAGAAGCAGAGGGAACAGGGAGAGCGACCGGAGAGACCGAACCCCGCACATGAGTGCTAGAGACTTTTCCTTGGTAGGAAAATCTTTGCTTGGACGGCGTCGAAAAGCATTCCTAGAACAACAAGATGTTGGACCGGGATCAGAGATGACTTTGCGGTGTTGACAATCCAGCACAGAATGTCCAAGGTGATCTGCAGGATCTCTTGGCATGTCGAGGGGGTTGCGGCCTTCATGAGAATGTCGTCTAGATAGGAAATGACGATGATGCCCCTGCTACGTAGAATGGCCCATAGCTGTTGCCATTATTTTCATAAAAACTCTAGGGGTGGTGGCTAGGCCCAACGGCAGCGCTGTAAATTGGAAGTGAAGCCCCTGAATAGCAAATTGAAGGAATCTCTGGTGTGGGGGGAAAAATGGGAATGTGCAGGTAGGCATCTTGAATGTCCAACAAGCAGAGAAATTCCTCTGGCTCCATGGAGGTTATTACAGATCGAAAGGACTCCATCTTGAAATGATGCAGTCGCACATATTTGTTTAGTAATTTGAGGTCCAAGATGGGACTCGCTGTATCATCCTTCTTTGGGACCACAAACAGGTTTGAATAAAAACCTGAAGTGCTCTCGTGTGAGAACGGAGACAATGACGCCGGCCTTGAGGAGGGAATTGACAGCCTCAAAAAAACCCGGAATAAGCTAAGCATTCTTCGGTGGGCAGGACTCGGAAAAAAAAAAACGAAATACAGGGAAAGTAGAAAATTCTATCTTGTCTCGGACCCAGGCGTTGTCGATAACAGCCATTCGTCCTGGAATTGAAGGAGACTACCGCCCACCCTGAGAAACTTCCCAGGTGGGGTGACCCATCATGCCGAGGAGAATCTTTTGGAACCTGACCTGGGTGGTCGGCATTGGGCAAGTCTTGAACGCCAGGTTGGGGTTGCTTTAAATGAGGGCCTTTTCCTTTGTTGACGCACTTGTGACTTGTCCTGCTGGGGGTTACTCTGAGATGGGAACCTCAGAAAGGAACAAAATGGAACTGTGCGACGGGGCAGACGATTGGCTCTCTGTTGGAGTAGAGAAGTACTCTTTCCCCCCATGGCATTGGAGATTATCTTGCCCAGCTCCTCTCCGAAGAGACGAGAACCTGAGAGGGACTTCTTTGAAGCGGAGTCCGCATTTCAAGCTTTCAGCCATAGAACCTTGTGGATGGTGATGATGTTGCCAGCTGCATCGAGGGACGCGGGCAAGAGGTATTTTCTCACGTGGCCGATTTGGTCTGCAAGATCTGCCAGCTCGTCTGTAGGAGCACCTGTGACAATACCCTGGCGGAGATGTCTTGCCCAGGTGGAAACAGCCTTGGCTACCCAGGTAGCTGCGAAGGACGGGTAGAGGGATGAACCCGCGGCCTCAAAGGCAGACTTGGCAAAAGATTCAATGTGTCTGTCAGAAGGTTCCTTTAAGGAGAATGGAGAGGGAGAATGGTATTAGTGACCAACTGGGAGACTGGAGGATCCGCCGAGGGAGACACTGCCCACTTGTTAAGCAGGTCAGTTTCAAAAGGATACAGGACGCTCACGCGTTTTCTTCTCTGGAAACGCTTGTTGGGTGCTGCCATTCCACCACGAAGATCCGGTTGAACTCGTCGTGGTTGGCAAAGGCACGGAGAGGGCGCTTTGTTTTCCTGAAAGACACAGTTTGCTCAGAGGGAGAGATCCGAGTCCTTTATGTTAACAGTGTCATTAACGGCGACAATTAGACTATCCACCGTGCCATGCAGTTTGGAGATCTGTGCAGAGTCCAGATTGGAATCTGACTCAGAATGTGGGTCTGACTCTAGCGCCTCTGGAGCGTCGGGAGGACGGTGACAGAGATGATGAGCTAGACGGTGAAAAAATACGGGCATGCTTTTTGGAACTTCTTGCGAGGGGAATCCCTTTGCGTATGCGAGGGGGATAATTGTGACCCACTGGCAGGGGCAGGATTAGGAAGCCGTTCCAAAACCGAGACCAAAGTGTGAGATACTTTGGTTAGGTCAGCTATGGACTGAGATAGAGATGTCACCCACTCAGGAGGGGGCACACTCTCGTTGAGAGCAGTGGGGGCTCCTGGGAAAACATATTAGATGGTTTGCAATTATGGCAGAGGGATGAGGTCTGATCATAGGGTAACTTCTTGTTACAGGAGGAACATGCAAAGTATACAATGATGGGAGGAGGATGGGAGTGAGACTCCCTAAAGTTAGACATAGATGGGATAAAAGGGAGAGAGAATATGTGCCAGGGACAAGAGCTGACCCCCCAGTGACTGAGCTTACAGATCTAAATCATGACTGATAAAACGGCAGGCAGCGCTACCAAGGGTAATGGGCTGGAGTCTGAGAGATGCGAGGATGAGGCCACAGACAGCGTGAAGATGGCACCGGGCCATGGGTGGAGCCTGAGAGTGCGTGCAGATTTGCCACTTGGTGAGGCATGGAGGGAGGAGGGCCAGGGGAAAAGGCGTGCAGTGTTGCCAGGTCTCGGGAGGAGAGACAGCCATTCTGATAGGCGGTCAGGAGTGGGCGGGGCTTAGTGGAGAGCCAGAGAAAGCAATTGGGTGGCCGGCTGGGGGTGTGGCCTAGCCCTGTGGTATGCCCAAGTCGGAGCCGGTGACTAAATTTGACCCGGGGAGCCGCAGTGGAGAGAGGGATGGCACAGTAGGCATCACAGGCAGTCGGGGATAAGACCAGAACACAACTAGTACCTGGCCTAAACCTATCTTTTAAAGCTATACTGTATGTATAAACAGTATGTGGCTTTTTTTTTTTTTTTTTTTAAAAGGAGCCCCCTGCACTGCCGCATGGAAAATCTGTCCTGAAGATGATCCCGCATCCCTCTTCACAAACTGGTGATGGAAGAAGGACTTGAATGTAGACCTTTGGACCACTGACATCTTCGGTGGCTGTCAGGCAAAGTTTCCGTCTTCCTACCCTGCACAACTGGCTCTCGAGGGCAGGCGGTGCAGGGGGTAGTGGCAAGGACCAGTAAGCATCTTCTCTTGCGGCTGCCCCAAACACTCTTGATGTGTTAGGAGGCATGGGGTCCTGCCAGGTAGACACGAGAGGGTACAGTAGTGACGCAATCCCATACTGTGCTGCCGGTTTCTGACAGCACCATGGGGGTGACCTTTCATCCTTGCAGGGACAGGAAATACACGAGAGGTTAAAAGGTCCCCTCCCACACCACACTCCAGTGATTTTCCAAGTACCACACCAGTATGGATGCAATTAAAATTTATTGAGATTTAGTACAAGCATATTGACACCAGTACAAATCCTAGGGAGGGAACTACCAGTGCTGTCAGGATGGACTCCTGGAAATAACATTACCGGTAGTTCTAATCTCCGTTTTCCAGGACGTCCTATCCTGACAGCACCATGGGGAATACCAAAGTAGGAATTCGCTTAGGGTGGGACTACTGTTTGTAGCACTCTACGACCGAAGGTCGACTGGCTAGCTGTCAAAGTGTCCAACTTATAGTGTCTACAGAAAGTGTTCGGTGTAGACCAGGTGGCGGCCCTGCATATTTGATCTACTGAGGCCCCCGCCCTCTCTGCCCATGATGTCGCTATTGCCCTAGTGGAATGGGCCCTAAGTCCTACCGGTACAGGAAACCCTTCGGCCTCGTACGCCGAGGTGATAATTGTCTTAATCCACCTTGCCAGGGTCTGTGTAGCTGCGCTTTTACCCTTATTTTTACCGTCGTACTGGATAAATAGTTGTGTGTCCTGTCACCAATCCCGGGTGACCTCTAGGTAGCGGATGACTGCACGTCTAACATCCAGGGAATGGATCAGTTTTTCTTTATCATTCTTTGGGTCTGGACAAAATGAGGGTAGGATTATCTCCTGGTTTAGATTTTGCGGAGATGCTACTTTCAGGAGGAACCTCGGGTCTAGCTTGAGCACTATGTGATCCTCAAAGATCTGAATGTAGGGGTTCTGGACTGAGAGGGCCTGGATCTCCCCTAAGCGCTTGGCTGAGGTGATCGCTACCAGAAATACGTTTTTTTGTGTGAGCTTTGCAATGTCTACCTCTGATATTGGCTCATAAGGGGGTCTACACAGAGAGTTGAGGACTAGATTTAGGTCCCACGGGGGGACCGTCCTTCTTAATGTGGGTCTTAACCTCTGGGTGGCTTTGGTAAATCGCGCTATCCATGGATGGGAGGATAGGGAGAAATTGAAGAAAGTACTTAAGGCCGCTATCTGGACCTTGAGTGTGCTCGGGGTTAGGCCCTTATCAAATCCTGCCTGTAGGAAATCTAGGATTTGAGGGATATTGGGCCGAGACAGGTCTAAAGGGGCACTACCACTTTCTGAGCAGAACCTCTTCCAGATCTTACGATATATTGCCCGCGTGGCAGGTTTACGGCTGGCCTGTAATGTAGAGATCACTTGGTCCGAGAGGCCACTGGACTTCAGAATGTCCCTCTCAGGATCCATGCTGCTAGTTGCAAACTTCCTGGGTTTGGGTGTTGAACTGGGCCCTGGGCGAGTAGGTCCGACGACGTTGGTAGATGGAGTGGTCCCTTCTGAGCCATTTTCTTGAGGAGGGGAAACCAACTCCGCCGGGGCCAAAAGGGTACGATTAGCATCACCCGAGCTCCCTCCTCCTGAATCTTTCTGAGAACCCTTGGTATTATAGCGATAGGGTGGAACCCGTATAGTAGTCCCCCTCTCCAGCTCTGGTTCAGGGCGTCGATATCTTCCGGATGGTCCGCCGGATTGAGGGAGTAGAACCTCTCCAGCTTGGCGTTTCTTCTTGTCTCAAAGAGGTCCAGTTGGGGTGTCCCCCAGCGATGGCACAAGTCCATGAAGATCTCTTCTTTTAGCTCCCACTCGGTGGCCCGGACTTCTTGCCTGCTTAAGTAGTCGGCTATATTGTTTTGGGAGCCTTCCAGGTGTATTGCTGACAAGGAGCGGGTGTTGTTTTCTGCCCAGGTGAGAATGCGAGCCGCTAGGTCCTGAAGCTTCCCGTGCCTTGGACCCCCTTGGTGGCGTAGGAAGGCCACTGTGGTCACGTTGTCCGACATGATCTTTATATGCTGGTTCTGTAGGCATGACTTGTTTCTCTTCAGCGTTTCCCAAACTGCTCGTAGTTCTCGGTAGTTTGAGGACTGTAAGCTGATGTTCTTGGGCCATGTTCCTTGCAGGTATCTTCCCTCTAGGTGAGCTCCCCATCCTTCTCTGCTGGCATCCGTGGTGATGGTCACACAAGGAGACAGGATCCAAGGAACCCCCTGGCTGATATTTCTGTGGTTGGTCCACCACTTCAGGGATGATCTTAAAGCTGGAGACGGCCGGAACTTCTTGTCCAGTGAGGACTGTCGTCTGTCCCATCTTGACAGGATCTCCCTCTGCAGGATTCTTGTGTGGGCCTGGCTCCACATAACGCAGGGTATGCATGCGGTTAGAGTGCCCAGAATCTTCATCGCGGTCCTTATCGAAACCTGGTGCTGACCGAGCTGACGAACCTTGTCCATGATGGGCCTTTTCTTCTCTTCGGGTAAGAGTGAGATTCTTCTTCTGGAGTCCAACATGACCCCCAGGAATTTTTTCTGAGAACTGGGCCGAAGATCTGATTTTTCTCTGTTCAGGATCCAACCTAGGCTCTCGAGCCTGGAAATTACTGAAATGAGTTGTTCCTTCAACTCCTCCACTGTACGGGATACCACTAAAAAGTCGTCTAAGTAAGGCACGATGATTATGCCCTCCTGTCTTAAATTTGCCACGACTTCGGCGACCAGTTTCGTAAAAATTCGAGGTGCTGACGCCAAGCCGAACGGAAGGGCCTGGAACTGAAAGTGGTAGTATCTGCCGCCTTTCTTTAGGGCGAAACGTAGGAACCTCTGAGATTGAGGATGGATGGGCACGTGATAATACGCACTTTTTAAGTCTATAGTGCACATGGAAGCGTTCTGGTCTATCAGCGGGATGGCGGTTTTCAGTGATTCCATTCGGAATCTCTTGTACCGAATCCATTGATTTAATGGTTTTAAATTTATGATGGTTCGGCTTTCTCCCGACGGTTTTTTTATCGTGAAGAGAGTTGAATAGTGCCCCTGACATCTCTCCGTTTCTGGGACGGGAACCACTACCTCGGTCTTTAATAGATCTTCTATGTCGGCCTATATAGGATCTATCAGGGCTCTGGAACGGGGTTCTGTGACCACGAATCGTGCAGGGGGGGTTTTTTTGTAAATTCGAGGGAATAACCCTGGGAAATTGTATTGAGGACCCATGGGTTTTGGGAGATGAGTCGCCAAGCCCCCGCAAAGTGTGTGAGACGCCCCCCTACCGGTATGGCGTCATTGTCTTCTGCTTCTGGAACTTTGCCCGGAACGAGACGGGGGAGCCCTACTTTTCCCCCCCTTCGAATATTCCCAGCGAGGAGATTTCCCCTTCCCTCTATATTCCTGCCTTTGGTAAGGACGGAATCTCTGAAAGGAAGACTGCTTTCTAGATTTCTCCTCTGGAAACCCTTTTTTGTCATCAGAGGCACTCTCTAGAATCTTATCTAAAGCCGGCCCAAATACTTTCCCCCCCGAGAAGGGTATGGAACATAATTTATTTTTAGACTGGTAGTCCCCCGACCAGGTTTTCATCCATATGGCTCGACGGGCCGCGTTGGATAAAGAGTTATTCCTGGCCGCAAATCTTACAGATTCCGCCGAAGCATCCGCCAGAAAACCAGTTGCGATCTTTAACAGGGGAATGCTCTCAAGGATATCGCCCCTAGGGGCTTTTTCCTTTTAATTGTTGTTCCATCTGGTCGATCCATAAATGCATGGACCTAGCGACTGAAGTGGCGGCTATGTTTGCTTTCATCACCTCCGCTGAGGCCTTCCAAGCCCTCTTCAAGAGCACGTCGGCCTTTTTGTCCATGGGTTTTTCTGAGACTGGAAGAGTCCTCAAAGGGAATTGAGGTCTTCCTCGACACCTTAGCCACCTGGGAATCGATTTTAGGCACCTCATCCCAAGTGTTGATGTCTTCCGGGTTAAATGGAAGTCGCAGTTTAAAGTCTCGCGGCACAATCAGTCTTTTCTCGGCATCCTCCCATTCCTCCAGGATCATCGCCCGGATATGGTCATTGACTGGGAAGACCTGATGGACCTTGGCTCTTAGCCCCCCGAACATCGCGTCCTGGATGGATTGCTCCTTCGGGGCTTCCTCGATCTGCATCGTACTCCTCACTGCCCTGAGGAGCTCGTCCGTATTCTCTGATGTGAAGAGGTACTTTTTCCCTGTCTCCAGGGGTTCAGAGGTGATCTCGCCTTCTTCCTCCGAGTCCGTACCCCGTATCTCCTCCTCTGAAGACTGGTCGGACTCCCATCTTGGTCTTTTGGATAGGGACCGGTCGGCCGACTGCGTGGGCAGCCATGCAGAGACGGAAGTCTGGACCTCCTCTCTGACCACTGTGCGCATCTCCGTGAGGAACGTGGCCTGGTCTCCTCTGATGATCCGCAGGGTACAGTCCTCACATAAGGGTTTCTTCCATGTGGTCGGCAGCTTGCTGGCACAGATGGGGCATTTGGGCTTGCTTGATCCCCTAGATGCTGCTGCTGCTGCCGCCGCGGTCGGCGCCGACTTGTCCTAACAAAGAACAGGAGACCGTTTTACTCACAGCTCCTGTCTTTGAACTCACAGCCCCCCTGCCTCCTACTCACGGACGCTGGGTCTGGCTCGCTCCTGCGTCCGTGTTCTCCGTCCATGATGCCGCGCTGAAGGTGACCGGTCTGTACCGCTACCCCCGCTTTCCCCCCCGCTCTTATCCTACCTTATCTTGCGCTGGAAACGCTTCTCCCGTCCATGACGCTTCCTTCTGACGACGCAGGCCCAAACCGGAAGTCGTCATACCCGGCGACCGGAAGTGACGCGGCCGCCGGCTCTCGCGGGAGTCGCGCCGGGGGGAGCGCTACATCGTCCCGGAGCGACGCTCCACGGGACCACAGGCGGGAAACCCCCCTTAGGGGGGTGCCACGCGCACCATCCGACCGGAGGAGTTGGCGGTTGGGACCCCGAACCTCCTGGCCCCGGTAAGTTCTGCTGCTCTTCTGCCGCCGCGGCGCTCTCGTGCCTGTCCTTACAGGGACAGGAAAAACACTGGAGTGTGGTGTGGGAGGGGACCTTGTAACCTCTCGTGTATTTCCTGTCCCTGCAAGGATGAAAGGTCACCCCCATGGTGCTGTCAGGATAGGACGTCCTGGAAAAAGAGAGATCATTAATAAAAAAACAACAAAACCTAAAGGTAGAAACGGGGTTGAGTGCAGAACTGTGTCCACCTCCCACTGACACTAAGCTATAACTGATTAGCTTTCTGCCAGTTGGTGGGTATATACTGCTGGGGAGGAGCTAACCCTTTTTTTTTTTTTTTTGCATAGTGTCAACTTCCTAGTGGCAGCAGCATACACCCATGGTTTCCTGTCTCCCCCAATGAAGCCAGAGAGAAAAACTGAAAACTCTAATCAGGTTCTGCAATAAACCTTCATATGCCAATGACCTGTTCTACAAACCTTTGGAGCCTTTGTTCTCAAGGTACAATATCCACTATATCTGGTTTCTCCGTCACGGGGAACGTCATTATTAAGGACTCCATAAAAGAGGGCTGTCTTGCTGTTGTTGCCAGTTTTCAGAAAAGCCTGGCTTTTACCACCTATCTCCACATCAGAGGACACCAACCATTTGTCCAGATCTTCTGGCTCTCTGAACTCCCACACCACGCTCGTCTGCTCCAAGATGTCCTGACGTAAGGTTTTACCATTTGGCCCTCTAAGATGATCGGCTGCTTCTTTCATCATTAGACCAAAATGTTTCTTCACGCTGTTGACTCCCTTTTTTATACTGAAATCTGTCTTCTTCCAAAAAGGTGTTTTATCTGGAGGGAGGCCGGGTCTCCTGTAACTACTGATGTATACCACAGAATGTGAAACAGCGGGACAGAAGGCTAGCCAATGTCTACTCCACGGATGGTTCTTACATAGGCGGAGTCCACTGTTCATCCAAAGCATTAACGCCATAGTATCACAATGAGCTGCTGGGTATCACAGTCACATCGCTCCTATATGTCCATTGGATCCAGACGCAATTTCCTATTCTAAAAGAAAGGAAAAAGGTCAATCAGTTACAGGATACTCCACATGTAACAATATGGAAAAGGTATATTATCAAATAGGTAACAGGTGATCATGGCAGCTCTCATTATGAGTTTGTCTCTTAGGGAAAGAGTGTTAACCATAATGAGTTCATACTTAAAGGGGTTTTCCAAGAATGCAATTAATTGCCACCATCACATTTCAAGCAACAACCTGTCCAAGCCATGTATCACGATGGGTTGCAGCCTAAAGAATCACAGCTTAAGGCCTGTTTCACACTCAGTTTTCCTGTCAGTTGCAATCCGTGAAAAAGGCGGAGAACGGATCCGTGTCTGTTGAGAAATTAACGGGTGCCACCGGACCGTTGTTTTGACGGATCCGCCGAAGTCTGCATTTTTAAGGAACCGCAGCCTGGGGAAAAAGGAGGAAGAGAGAGAGAGAGATTTTTTTCCCCTGGAACGGCATTTCAGGGTTAAAAGTGTTCCTGGAGTAAAGCTTCCGCGCAGGCGCAGTTAAAAATAACAGACCGTCAAGACAAAAAAACGTTGCAGAGTCAGTCTCATCCGCCCGGGAGACCGTAAAATTTTGGCGGATCAGTCAAAAAACCGGTGTGACGGACGACCGTCAATCAAGATCTGCCACTAATGTAAATCTATGGGGGGAAAAAACGGATCCGCCCCTTTTTGGCGGATCCGTTTTTTTTCGGAAATTGGCGGATTTTGACTGACGCCAAAAAACGGAAGTGTGAAACAGGCTTAAGACGTGTCCCGTCCGTCAGGATGAGGATAGGCATGTTAAACAAACAACTGATCAGCTCACTTAGCCAAGAAGCAGCAAGAAGAAAATAAATTTTCAGCTGACTGAAAAACTCATTGTGCTCATTCTCCAACCTCAGTCCTGCTCCGTGCTATTCTGTAAAGCGCTACGACTGACTAAGCAGAACAGGTTTACAAATGAGCACAAAGGGGACGGAAGCTAGAGAAAAAAAACTTTGTGCTCTGGGGTTTTTTCCCCTGCTCCTAGGCTGAGCGACCAGATCAGATATATTTGTTAAGAATGCTGCTTCTCAGCCTGACAAACAAGACACATGTTGAGCAGTTTTCTTCAAACTGCATCCTATCCTGAAACATGGCTAAGACGGGTTGCAGCTTGAAATATATGATGGCAGCCATTAAAATCACATTCCTAGAGAACCCTTATAAAGAACTTTATACCCTACTTAGTAAGGCACCTTAACAAGAGAACTTGAGTGAATTGGTGGAACCCGCCTGCACATGTTCAGTTTCCCTGCTGCCCCACTACAGGGGAAATGAAAGGGGTTGTCTCATCTTCATTATTGGATACAATTGCAAAGTGCTTGTAATCACGGCGTGGCAGCTGATCTAGCAGTGTCAGATGCTAACAAATTGTGATTGGAAGTGTCTGGGTGGGAGGGTGAAAACACACGACCCCAGAGAAGACACTGAAGAAATACTCAGTTGGGCTACAAACAAGAGATTTCACATACTGCACTGCAGAAGAAACAAGAATGAATATTTCTGTAATGGAGCGACACAGCACAAAATTAAAAATAGCGTCAGAATCAAAGGAGGTCAGAGATTCTGACAAGGTAATAAACTCCATTTTTTTAGCAAGCGACAGATCCCTCTCAACCATTTTAGTCTATATGTATTTTGCCATATACATTTTAATACAGTATTTTGCTGTCCAGGCAAGTGAAATTCATAATGTAAACCTAGCCTTAACATGGGGGATCACTCTAAACCTGCGGGAAGTGTAACAATAGCAATATAGCAGTGTGTAATATCCACTGTCAGGATTCCTCCTATTTCTCGGTACACGTGGTTGTCACCTGACGCTTCTCTCAGCGGAATCCTCAGTGCACTGTAATGATCAGATGGGTGACAGCCGTCGTTGTGACAGATCGCACTCATCCTCATGTTATTCTATGGGGCCGTGCACTTCTGAGGTTTTTTTTTCCTTGAACCTACCTGGTGCGAGGAAATAACACGCAGCACGCACAAGTTCCACCTGATTATGGGATGACACTCGGCCATTCATGTCTATGGGTCTGGGGAAAGCATCAGGTTGCACTCGGTCAGTCATGGCTATGGGTCCGGGGAAAGCATCAGGCTGCACTCGGCCAGTCATGTCTGGGGGAAGCATGAGGCTGCACTCGGCAAGTCATATCTATGGGTCCGGGAAAAGCATCGGGCTGCACTCGGCCAGTCATGTCTATGGGTCCGGGGGAAGCATCAGGCTGCACTCGGCAAGTCATGTGTATGGGTCCGGGGAAAGCATCAGGCTGCACTAAGCCAGTCATGTCTATGAGTCTGGGGGAAGCATGAGGCTGCACTCGGCCAGTCATGGCTATGGGTCCGGGGAAAGCATCAGGCTGCGCTCGGCCAGTCATGGCTATGGGTCCGGGGAAAGCATCAGGCTGCGCTCGGCCAGTCATGGCTATGGGTCCGGGGAAAGCATCAGGTTGCGCTCGGCCAGTCATGTGTATGGGTCCGGGGAAAGCATCAGGCTGCGCTCGGCCAGTCATAGCTATGGGTCCGGGGAAAGCATCAGGCTGCGCTCGGCCAGTCATGGCTATGGGTCCGGGGAAAGCATCAGGCTGCGCTCGGCCAGTCATGGCTATGGGTCCGGGGAAAGCATCAGGCTGCGCTCGGCCAGTCATGGCTATGGGTCCGGGGAAAGCATCAGGCTGCGCTCGGCCAGTCATGGCTATGGGTCCGGGGAAAGCATCAGGCTGCGCTCGGCCAGTCATGGCTATGGGTCCGGGGAAAGCATCAGGCTGCGCTCGGCCAGTCATGGCTATGGGTCCGGGGAAAGCATCAGGTTGCACTCGGCCAGTCATGTGTATGGGTCCGGGGAAAGCATCAGGCTGCACTCGGCCAGTCATGGCTATGGGTCCGGGGAAAGCATCAAGCTGCACTCGGCCAGTCATGTGTATGGGTCCGGGGAAAGCATCAGGTTGCACTCGGCCAGTCATGGCTATGGGTTCGGGGAAAGCATCAGGTTGCACTCGGCCAGTCATGGCTATGGGTCCGGGGAAAGCTCAGGCTGCACTCGGCCAGTCATGGCTATGGGTCCGGGGAAAGCATGAGGCTGCACTTGGATTGTCATGTCTATGGGTCCGGGGAAAGCATCAGGCTGCACTCGGCCAGTCATGGCTATGGGTCTGGGGAAAGCATCAGGCTGCACTCGGCCAGTCATGGCTATGGGTCCGGGGAAAGCATCAGGCTGCACTCGGCCAGTCATGGCTATGGGTCCGGGGAAAGCATCAGGCTGCACTCGGCCAGTCATGGCTATGGGTCCGGGGAAAGCATCCGGCTGCACTCGGCCAGTCATGTCTATGGGTCCGGGGAAAGCATCCGGCTGCACTCGGCCAGTCATGGCTATGGGTCCGGGGAAAGCATCCGGCTGCACTCGGCCAGTCATGGCTATGGGTCCGGGGAAAGCATCCGGCTGCACTCGGCCAGTCATGGCTATGGGTCCGGGGAAAGCATCCGGCTGCACTCGGCCAGTCATGGCTATGGGTCCGGGGAAAGCATCCGGCTGCACTCGGCCAGTCATGGCTATGGGTCCGGGGAAAGCAGCAGGCTGCACTCGGCCAGTCATGGCTATGGGTCCGGGGAAAGCAGCAGGCTGCACTCGGCCAGTCATGGCTATGGGTTCGGGGAAAGCATCAGGTTGCACTCGGCCAGTCATGGCTATGGGTCCGGGGAAAGCTCAGGCTGCACTCGGCCAGTCATGTCTATGGGTCCGGGGAAAGCATGAGGCTGCACTCGGCCAGTCATGGCTATGGGTCCGGGGAAAGCAGCAGGCTGCACTCGGCCAGTCATGGCTATGGGTTCGGGGAAAGCATCAGGTTGCACTCGGCCAGTCATGGCTATGGGTCCGGGGAAAGCTCAGGCTGCACTCGGCCAGTCATGTCTATGGGTCCGGGGAAAGCATCAGGCTGCACTCGGCCAGTCATGGCTATGGGTCCGGGGAAAGCATCAGGCTGCGCTCGGCCAGTCATGGCTATGGGTCCAGGGAAAGCATCAGGCTGCGCTCGGCCAGTCATGGCTATGGATCCGGGGAAAGCATCAGGCTGCGCTCGGCCAGTCATGGCTATGGGTCCAGGGAAAGCATCAGGCTGCGCTCGGCCAGTCATGGCTATGGGTCCGGGGAAAGCATCAGGCTGCGCTCGGCCAGTCATGGCTATGGGTCCGGGGAAAGCATCAGGCTGCGCTCGGCCAGTCATGGCTATGGGTCCGGGGAAAGCATCAGGCTGCGCTCGGCCAGTCATGTGTATGGGTCCGGGGAAAGCATCAGGCTGCGCTCGGCCAGTCATGGCTATGGGTCCGGGGAAAGCATCAGGCTGCGCTCGGCCAGTCATGATTATGGGTCCGGGGAAAGCATCAGGCTGCGCTCGGCCAGTCATGGTTATGGGTCCGGGGAAAGCATCAGGCTGCGCTCGGCCAGTCATGGCTATGGGTCCGGGGAAAGCATCAGGCTGCGCTCGGCCAGTCATGGCTATGGGTCCAGGGAAAGCATCAGGTTGCACTCGGCCAGTCATGTGTATGGGTCCGGGGAAAGCATCAGGCTGCACTCGGCCAGTCATGGCTATGGGTCCGGGGAAAGCATCAGGCTGCACTCGGCCAGTCATGTGTATGGGTCCGGGGAAAGCATCAGGTTGCACTCGGCCAGTCATGGCTATGGGTTCGGGGAAAGCATCAGGTTGCACTCGGCCAGTCATGGCTATGGGTCCGGGGAAAGCTCAGGCTGCACTCGGCCAGTCATGTCTATGGGTCCGGGGAAAGCATCAGGCTGCACTTGGATTGTCATGTCTATGGGTCCGGGGAAAGCATCAGGCTGCACTCGGCCAGTCATGGCTATGGGTCCGGGGAAAGCATCAGGCTGCGCTCGGCCAGTCATGGCTATGGGTCCAGGGAAAGCATCAGGCTGCGCTCGGCCAGTCATGGCTATGGATCCGGGGAAAGCATCAGGCTGCGCTCGGCCAGTCATGGCTATGGGTCCAGGGAAAGCATCAGGCTGCGCTCGGCCAGTCATGGCTATGGGTCCGGGGAAAGCATCAGGCTGCACTCGGCCAGTCATGGCTATGGGTCCGGGGAAAGCATCAGGCTGCACTCGGCCAGTCATGGCTATGGGTCCGGGGAAAGCATCAGGCTGCGCTCGGCCAGTCATGTGTATGGGTCCGGGGAAAGCATCAGGCTGCACTCGGCCAGTCATGGCTATGGGTCCGGGGAAAGCATCAGGCTGCGCTCGGCCAGTCATGTGTATGGGTCCGGGGAAAGCATCAGGCTGCACTCGGCCAGTCATGGCTATGGGTCCGGGGAAAGCATCAGGCTGCACTCGGCCAGTCATGTGTATGGGTCCGGGGAAAGCATCAGGTTGCACTCGGCCAGTCATGGCTATGGGTTCGGGGAAAGCATCAGGTTGCACTCGGCCAGTCATGGCTATGGGTCCGGGGAAAGCTCAGGCTGCACTCGGCCAGTCATGTCTATGGGTCCGGGGAAAGCATCAGGCTGCACTTGGATTGTCATGTCTATGGGTCCGGGGAAAGCATCAGGCTGCACTCGGCCAGTCATGGCTATGGGTCCGGGGAAAGCATCAGGCTGCGCTCGGCCAGTCATGGCTATGGGTCCAGGGAAAGCATCAGGCTGCGCTCGGCCAGTCATGGCTATGGATCCGGGGAAAGCATCAGGCTGCGCTCGGCCAGTCATGGCTATGGGTCCAGGGAAAGCATCAGGCTGCGCTCGGCCAGTCATGGCTATGGGTCCGGGGAAAGCATCAGGCTGCACTCGGCCAGTCATGGCTATGGGTCCGGGGAAAGCATCAGGCTGCACTCGGCCAGTCATGGCTATGGGTCCGGGGAAAGCATCAGGCTGCGCTCGGCCAGTCATGTGTATGGGTCCGGGGAAAGCATCAGGCTGCACTCGGCCAGTCATGGCTATGGGTCCGGGGAAAGCATCAGGCTGCGCTCGGCCAGTCATGTGTATGGGTCCGGGGAAAGCATCAGGCTGCACTCGGCCAGTCATGGCTATGGGTCCGGGGAAAGCATCCGGCTGCGCTCGGCCAGTCATGGCTATGGGTCCGGGGAAAGCATCAGGCTGCACTCGGCCAGTCATGGCTATGGGTCCTGGGAAAGCATCAGGCTGCGCTCGGCCAGTCATGTGTATGGGTCCGGGGAAAGCATCAGGCTGCGCTCGGCCAGTCATGGCTATGGGTCCGGGGAAAGCATCAGGCTGCGCTCGGCCAGTCATGGCTATGGGTCCGGGGAAAGCATCAGGCTGCGCTCGGCCAGTCATGGCTATGGGTCCGGGGAAAGCATCAGGCTGCGCTCGGCCAGTCATGGCTATGGGTCCGGGGAAAGCATCAGGCTGCACTCGGCCAGTCATGGCTATGGGTCCGGGGAAAGCATCAGGCTGCACTCGGCCAGTCATGGCTATGGGTCCGGGGAAAGCATCAGGCTGCACTCGGCCAGTCATGGCTATGGGTCCGGGGAAAGCATCAGGCTGCGCTCGGCCAGTCATGTGTATGGGTCCAGGGAAAGCATCAGGTTGCACTCGGCCAGTCATGTGTATGGGTCCGGGGAAAGCATCAGGCTGCACTCGGCCAGTCATGGCTATGGGTCCGGGGAAAGCATCAGGCTGCACTCGGCCAGTCATGTGTATGGGTCCGGGGAAAGCATCAGGTTGCACTCGGCCAGTCATGGCTATGGGTTCGGGGAAAGCATCAGGTTGCACTCGGCCAGTCATGGCTATGGGTCCGGGGAAAGCTCAGGCTGCACTCGGCCAGTCATGTCTATGGGTCCGGGGAAAGCATCAGGCTGCACTTGGATTGTCATGTCTATGGGTCCGGGGAAAGCATCAGGCTGCACTCGGCCAGTCATGGCTATGGGTCCGGGGAAAGCATCAGGCTGCGCTCGGCCAGTCATGGCTATGGGTCCAGGGAAAGCATCAGGCTGCGCTCGGCCAGTCATGGCTATGGATCCGGGGAAAGCATCAGGCTGCGCTCGGCCAGTCATGGCTATGGGTCCAGGGAAAGCATCAGGCTGCACTCGGCCAGTCATGGCTATGGGTCCGGGGAAAGCATCAGGCTGCGCTCGGCCAGTCATGTGTATGGGTCCGGGGAAAGCATCAGGCTGCGCTCGGCCAGTCATGTGTATGGGTCCGGGGAAAGCATCAGGCTGCACTCGGCCAGTCATGGCTATGGGTCCGGGGAAAGCATCAGGCTGCGCTCGGCCAGTCATGTGTATGGGTCCGGGGAAAGCATCCGGCTGCGCTCGGCCAGTCATGGCTTTGGGTCCGGTGAAAGCATCCGGCTGCGCTCGGCCAGTCATGGCTATGGGTCCGGGGAAAGCATCAGGCTGCACTCGGCCAGTCATGGCTATGGGTCCTGGGAAAGCATCAGGCTGCGCTCGGCCAGTCATGTGTATGGGTCCGGGGAAAGCATCAGGCTGCGCTCGGCCAGTCATGGCTATGGGTCCGGGGAAAGCATCAGGCTGCAATCGGCCAGTCATGGCTATGGGTCCGGGGAAAGCATCAGGCTGCGCTCGGCCAGTCATGTGTATGGGTCCGGGGAAAGCATCAGGCTGCGCTCGGCCAGTCATGGCTATGGGTCCGGGGAAAGCATCAGGCTGCGCTCGGCCAGTCATGGCTATGGGTCCGGGGAAAGCATCAGGCTGCGCTCGGCCAGTCATGTGTATGGGTCCGGGGAAAGCATCAGGCTGCGCTCGGCCAGTCATGGCTATGGGTCCGGGGAAAGCATCAGGCTGCACTCGGCCAGTCATGGCTATGGGTCTGGGGAAAGCATCAGGCTGCACTCGGCCAGTCATGGCTATGGGTCCGGGGAAAGCATCAGGCTGCACTCGGCCAGTCATGGCTATGGGTCCGGGGAAAGCATCAGGCTGCACTCGGCCAGTCATGGCTATGGGTCCGGGGAAAGCATCAGGCTGCGCTCGGCCAGTCATGTGTATGGGTCCGGGGAAAGCATCAGGCTGCGCTCGGCCAGTCATGTGTATGGGTCCGGGGAAAGCATCAGGCTGCGCTCGGCCAGTCATGGCTATGGGTCCGGGGAAAGCATCAGGCTGCGCTCGGCCAGTCATGGCTATGGGTCCGGGGAAAGCATCAGGCTGCGCTCGGCCAGTCATGTGTATGGGTCCGGGGAAAGCATCAGGCTGCACTCGGCCAGTCATGGCTATGGGTCCGGGGAAAGCATCAGGCTGCACTCGGCCAGTCATGGCTATGGGTCCGGGGAAAGCATCAGGCTGCACTCGGCCAGTCATGTGTATGGGTCCGGGGAAAGCATCAGGCTGCACTCGGCCAGTCATGGCTATGGGTCCGGGGAAAGCATCAGGCTGCACTCGGCCAGTCATGGCTATGGGTCCGGGGAAAGCATCAGGCTGCACTCGGTGACATGGTGCGGTCTGCTATCCACAGACTGACAGAATGGAGGGTTTGAGTCTCCACATTCCGGAACATCGTGCTCAGCACCATCCACCCGAGTCTCTCGGTTTAGAGAGTATCGCCGGTGTGCCCCCGCCTGACCGCGTATTACCGGCCCCCAAGGCCTCAGTGACTGAGCACCTAACGCCACATCTCAGCACACGGTGACCCCGACTGTCTTCCTGACCTTTCCAGACACTATAAGGTGTGAACAGGGCTGTATTCTGCCCTCACGCCCAACACAATGGCTCCCTACCAACCACAGCCGGCCACTAAGGAGAGCTCTGGCATGCCCTTACCGTGCAAGGAAGAAAGATGATAAATCCTACTGGCCGAAAGGACCTTTGGTGATGTCACTACCATGTGATCAGTCACGTGGGAGGGCGGGGTCAGCCTTAAAGCTGTACTGCTGAGGGAAGGTCTCTGCGCGAGCGCTGTGTGATGTATCAGTGCATAAGGCTGAGTTCACACCAGAGTCTAAAAACAGCACGGTTCTGTTCAGTATGTGACTAATCAGATGTAATCGGGCGCCCGGTTATATTCATGTAAAGACTGCGCCTTACTTTATGAGTGTGAGTCATAACGCAGCGCCACCTGCAGGGTGCAGACTAGAGCGCAGAGATTAGGAGGCGGGGCTACTGTAGTTGAGTTTATTAAATTAAAGGGACCTGGCATGGGAAAATGCTCTCTGGTCTGCAGGCGGCAGGTTATAGAGCCGAAGCAGCTGATCACGTTGATAAACACAGTTGTGGGAAAGTTTCAGTATGACTTGTATTTTATCTATTGGAATTCCTGGTGTCTGCCTACGTGAGTCCAGTGGGCGGTCCTATCAGTGATTGACAGTCCAGTAGTACCGCCCACTGCACTCAGCCGCAGTCCAGGTCTACAACGGAGTAGGGGAGAGGACGCGCGGGTTTTCCGGTGATATCATATGGCTGAGTTCACACGTGGCTTTTTTTCGCGTTTCAGCGGCGGTTTTAGCAGTGCGATTTTGACGCGAAAAATAAGCATTCCTATGGGATTCCGCAATGCTGTGCTAATGCTGCGGTTTTTAGCGCGGCGGAATTGCTTCACGGTAAAAAGCGCAGCATGCTCATTATTTTGCGGAATCGCGGCGATCCCGCACCCATAGGAATGCATTGTTCTGCTTACTTCCCGCATGTGGCTGTGCACACCATGCGAAAAGTAAGCAGAACATTTGCGGATGGTACCCACGGTCCGGAGGAGAGGAGACTGTCCCGCGCAGCATTCCCGCCTCTCTCCACGCTCCGGTCCCAGTAATCCTTTGCGAGCAATGACGCCCGTTCTCGCGGGATCGCGAAATCTCGCGGTTATTCGCACGACGTCATCGCGAATGACCGCGATCCCGCGAGTACGGACGTCATCATGGTAATTGTCGCAAAGGATTACTGGGATCGGGGAGCGTGGAGAGAGGCGGGAAGACTGCGCGGGACATCGGAAGGTGAGAATAACAATATTATTTTTTTTTATTATTAGTATTTACATCCTATCTTTTACTATTGATGCCACATAGGCGGCCTCAATAGTAAAAAGTTGGTCAAACACTATGTTTGACGAGTGTGACCAACCTGTCAATCAGTTCTCCAAGCGATGCTACAGATCGCTTGGAAAACGCTAGCAATTCTGCAAGCTAATTACGCTTGCAAAATGCCAGTTTTTCCGCGGGAAAATCGCTGGAATTTAAAATGCGATTTTCCCGCGGAATGGAATTCCGGAATTCTCGCGGTAATTTCCGCGAGTGTTCCGCTACGTGTGAACCCGGCCTTAGGGAAAACCTTATACCGGGATTTGTATCATCATTTTAAACAAAAATGAAGTATTAAAAGTGTTTCCAATGTCAGAATCCCCTGTCCCCCTGCTCCAGCTGCTACAGCGTAATAAAAACGAACCCCTGCGGTTTACTCATTCTCGCCAGCGCTGACACAGTCTCCACTGCAGAGCCGAGGGTCTTTACTGGCTGCAGCGCTGCAGCCAATCAGTGATTTCAGCAGCTCTGCCAGAGGAGACGGCACAAGCTGTTCGGAGTCGCTGATCTCACTAGTATGACAGTGGGGGGAACTGCATAAAACTCTGGAGAAATTGCAGTTGTTCTTTTTGCTTCTGCAGGAACAGTCAGTAATCAGTAAGGTACATGTACCCAGATCTGGCCCCATAACAAATGCAGCATACGGACGTTTTACCCCCAAAAACACTGATGGAATTGGGTTCGGTTTTTCTCCGCTGTTCAATATATTATATGGTAAAACAACTTATGGTGTCCTTCAAAACTACAACTCATTGCAAAGAAAGTCACGTCTCTCATGCGGCTAAGAACAGTAGAGGAAAAAATGGAAGCCAAAAATGACCGTTTTCGGTGGCTGGAAGGAGTAAGCCCAGAGCTGTCTCCTTTCTGGTATTATAGAGGCGTCACACTTAGGGGCAGGACTGTGGGATGTCAGCAGTGCACCATGCTGTACTGTAGGAGCTGACTGCCTCCCTGCTTCCAGCCATACAAACAAGACATGAAGGCCGTGGGGATTCTCGTGCTTGCTGCATTGCTGCTGCTGCCTGTCCTTGGTAAGTGCTGCCTGTGTAGCCGGCAATGTGAGCTGCACCTCCGTAATCGTCACCCTACTTGTGCACCAGTTACGGCTCGTTTTTCCCCCAACTCTCTTTCCTATAACTGGTCTGCGCTCCCTCCCCCACCGCTCCGGCTCTAAGCCTCTCCTGCAGAGTACATGTTCACGAACATGCAGGGCTGCCACTGGGAATTTCATATCCCCACACTGACAACATTTTTGGGGTCCTCTTGAGACTCTACCCAGGCTCCCCCCCAGCCCCACCTCCACCGCCCTCTCTTGGAAAAACTCCACTTCTGCACCACATCCTCACTACTCACACATTTACAGCTCCCATCACCACATACATAGCCAGCAGCTTTTCTTTTGGCCAAAACATTTTTAATACACCACCATGACAAGGTAGACTCCTTTGGCCGGGCCCTACTCTACTGTAACTTACTAAACTTTTGTTAAAATATCCAATACAATTTAGGTATATTTTTCTTTAATTTTCAATTTTTAAAATGACCAATAATATCAAAAAGAAGGAACAAATACCGCCACACCATGCCTAGGACCACATATTACCACCACATAGTGACAGAATACTACAATACTGACCATTAATTAAAAAAAACAATACTAATATCACCATAAGTGCCATTATACATAGTAGATCTGTACTTGGTATGCAGTGTCCGTGTACAGATAATACAGTGATCACCGGTGACATTATACACAGGAGCTCTGTATATAGTGTATAGTGTACAGATAATACAATGATCACCAGTGACATTATACACAGGAGCTCTGTATATCGTGTCAGTGTACAGGTAATACAGTGATCACCAGTGACATTATACACAGGAGCTCTGTATATAGTGTCAGTGTACAGGTAATACAGTGATCACCAGTGACATTATACACAAGGCTCTGTATATCGTGTCAGTGTACAGGTAATACAGTGATCACCAGTGACATTATACACAGGAGCTCTGTATATCGTGTCAGTGTACAGGTAATACAGTGATCACCAGTGACATTATACACAAGGCTCTGTATATCGTGTCAGTGTACAGGTAATACAGTGATCACCAGTGACATTATACACAGGATCTCTGTATATAGTGTCAGTGTACAGGTAATACAGTGATCACCAGTGACATTATACACAGGAGCTCTGTATATCGTGTCAGTGTACAGGTAATACAGTGATCACCAGTGACATTATACACAAGGCTCTGTATATCGTGTCAGTGTACAGGTAATACAGTGATCACCAGTGACATTATACAAAGGAGCTCTGTATATAATGTCAGAGTACAGGTAACACAGTGATCACCAGTGACACTATACACAGGAGCTCTGTATATAGTGTCAGTGTACAAGTAATATAGTGATCACCAGTGACATTACACACAGGAGCTCTGTATACAGTTTCAGTGCACAGGTAATACAGTGATCACCAGTGGCATTATACATAGGAGCTCTGCATATAGTGTCCATGTACAGGTAATACAGGGATCACCAGTGATATGCATAGAAGCTCTGTATTTAGTGTCAGTGTACAAGTAATATAGTGATCACCAGTGACATTACACACAGGAGCTCTGTTTATAGTGTCAGTGTACAGGTAATGTATTATTGTTATTGGGCGGCACGGTGGCTCAGTGGTTAGCACTACAGCCTTGCAGCGCTGGGGTCCTGGGTTCGAATCCCACCAAGGACAACATCTACAAGGAGTTTGTATGTTGTGCGTGGGTTTCCTCCGGGTACTCCGGTTTCCTCCCACATTCTAAAAGACATACTGATAGGGAATTTAGATTGTGAGCCCCATCGGGAACAGTGATGATAATGTGTGCAAACTGTTAAAGCGCTGCGGAATATGTTAGCACTATATAAAAATAAAAGATTATTATTATTATGCATTTATATAGCGCCAGTGTACAGGTAATACAGCGATCGCCATTGATATTTTCCACAGGACTAATGTATATAGTATAAAGTGTATATAGTGTCAGTGTACAGGTAATACAGGGATCACCAGTGACATTATACACAGGAGCTCTGTATATAGTGTCTGTGATGTCTCGGGTGACTGGATACTCTGCCTCCAGCAGGGCGAATTTCTATGCCTCCCGTGACCCTGGATACACCGCCTCCAGCAGGGTGAATTTAAACAATGAAACGTGCAGCCAGATACACCGCCTCCAGCAGGCGAATTTCAATAGTTACACGTGTATCTGGATACACCGCCTCCAGCAGGGCGAATTTACATAGATAAGGGAAACACCAGGGAAACCGATACAATGAAGGGCCCTGCAATAGGGAACGGGGACATGGAGACCTCCTGCACTCCCCTGAGTCAGTGTCTCTACACGCCTGATGGTCCCTAGGCAGGTTCCGCACCTGGCGACGAGCAGGATACCTAAAAACCCTAGCTGCCCTGCACCTATCCCTTTCTAATGAATTGGACGGTGCAGAAACTAATCCCACCACTGCACTAAAACACACATAAGGAAAGTTACAAACAGGGAAAAACCACTTAGCTTAGCTCTATTACTATTGCTTCCAGCAACAGAGTCCAACACCTGAGTGCAGCTTTTCCTCCTGAACAGCTGCTACTTCACCAAAGCTTTGTCAGAGCTGCAACTCCTCACTGTTGCTCCTTCCACACCAGGACTCTGACTGAGCTGCAAGGAACTCTTCCCCAGCTCCTTCCTCCACCAAGGATGGTTGCAAATGACCAATATCACCAATAGTGAGTGAGACCACCTGACTCTCCTCTATAGGCAAGAGCCAGAGCAATCACACCTGCTAGTGATTCCCGTGTAATAATACTAGCTACCACCGGGGGCAAAACTAGAACTAAAGACACCACTGTGTAATGACCCTACTGGCCACTGGGGGCAAACCTAACTTTAAGCAAACAGCTTAAAGGAAAAAAAAAGTTACATGTGCTTTTATCTGTCACAATCCATCATGGATCGTGACAGTGTCAGTGTACAGGTAATACAGGGATCACCAGTGATATACATAGAAGCTCTGTATATAGTGTCAGTGTACAAGTAATATAGTGATCACCAGTGACATTACACACAGGAGCTCTGTTTATAGTGTCAGTGTACAGGTAATACAGCGATCACCATTGACATTATGCACAGGACTACTGTATATAGTGTACAGTGTATAGTGTCAGTGTACAGGTAATACAGCGATCACCGGTGACATTATACACAGGAGCTTTGTATATAGTGTCAGTGTACAGGTAATACAGGGATCACCACTGCCAGTGACATGATACACAGGAGCTCTGTATATAGTGTCAGTGTACAGATAATATAGTGATCACTGGTGACATTATACACAGGAGCGCTGTACATAGTATACAGTGTATAGTGTCAGTGTACAGGTAACACACTGACTCACCAGTGATGTCTCTAGTTGAAGTCCTTCATCTTCACTTTTCTTCATCCAGTTCAGACCGCCATCACTTCTTCCTGCCAGGAATTGTCTCTGCAGAAAATAACACAGTAATCTAGAGCACATTCCCCAATTTTTCCCTAACTTATATACTATGCCAAATGAAGAAAAAAGCAACCGTGTCGCCCTGCGCAGTAACAGGACCTCTGCTCCCCCACACTGAAAACAATATCCTCAAAAATAATATCCTTTAGTTAGCCCCTACAGTAATAATATCCCACATTCTGGACCCCACGTGTCCTCCCATTCTGGCTTATGTCTCTCCATACTTCCCCCATGTTTCTCCATATTGCCCCCATAGTCATCAATAATAGTATAATGTACCCCATGGTCATATATAGAAGTAAAATGCAACCCCATAGTAGTATAATGTACCCCTTAGTCATACATAGTATAATGCACCCCCATAGTGGTATAATGCAGCCCCATAGTGGTATAATGCACCCAGTAGTGCAGCAGTGTTGGTGCAGTGCGACAGATAAGCAGGGACCACAGGAAACTTCAAAGCAAAGTGTCTTTAATGTCCAAAATAAACTTCTTTTTTTTTTTCCAAATTCGTTTATTTAACCTCAAAACAAAATGTACAACATACGTATTTGCATATGGTAGTAAGCATTATGCAAAACATACACACTTCCATATATTGTTGAATACAAAACAAAATGTGCACTCTTATTTATATGCAAGGTGATACATAGCCTACTAAATATATGCAATGGACAATAGGCTGTATACTATGAAATATTTATGTCAGGTAAATCATACAAGCCCTTATATTGTTACACAGATAATAAAACCTATTTTAAGTTCCTAAACTACAACTCCAGGTACAGCAACTACTATTTCACAGCCGAATACCTCACATTATATTATCTCCTATGCGATGCCCCCACTTTGTAGAGTAAAGGGCATGTCACACTAAGCGATATCGCTAGCAATATCGCTATAACTTGTGACGTTACAGTGATATTGCTAGCAACATCGCTGTGTCTGATACTTACCTACAACCCGCTCCCCCGCTGGTTATCGCTGATCGCGCGAGAACGTTCAGGACTGTTTCTCGTCGTCAGCTTCCTGCTGGGCTTCCTGTGGAGAGACGAGCGACGTGTGGAGCCGGGCGGGAGGACGCAGGATCGCCTAGTGTGACAGGTAAGTAGCGACCCCCGTCCCCAACGATGTCGCTGGTGAGATCTACCTGTGTGGCAGCTCACTAGTGACCACCCAGCGATCCTGACCGCGTCATATCGCTGGTCGGGATCGCTGGTACATCGCTAAGTGTGACAGTACCTTAAGATGAGAGGAGTTCTACCTCTCCCAAATCTTTTCAAATTTACCCGGGCATCCCCTATTCTGATACAATGTGCGTCCATATGGGATAACCGAGTTCACCAGGTCAATCCAGGTTCTGAGAGATATGAGCCTCCCATCCACCGCAGCGCCAGTACCTTCCGTGCCATAAATGGCGTCTCTCGCAGAAAGATCCCAACATAGTGACCCCAAGTCTCCTCATCCCATACCCCAAACAGACCAGTGGTTCAAGGGGAGCAGGAGCTTGTACCAGAGATGTCAATAATGACATCACCTCTTTCCAGTATTGTAGGATAATAGGACACTGCCATATCATGTGGATAAAATCTGCATCTAATGAGTGGCATCGCAAACATTCTGATGATTGAAATCGACTCATCCTAAAGAGTCGTGTCAGAGTCAAATACGATTGGTTTATTATATATACAGTGGGGCAAAAAAGTATTTAGTCAGTCAGCAATAGTGCAAGTTCCACCACTTAAAAAGATGAGAGGCGTCTGTAATTTACATCATAGGTAGACCTCAACTATGGGAGACAAACTGAGAAAAAAAAATCCAGAAAATCACATTGTCTGTTTTTGTTTCATTTTATTTGCATATTATGGTGGAAAATAAGTATTTGGTCAGAAACAAAATTTCATCTCAATACTTTGTGATATATCCTTTGTTGGCAATGACAGAGGTCAAACGTTTTCTGTAAGTCTTCACAAGGTTGCCACACACTGTTGTTGGTATGTTGGCCCATTCCTCCATGCAGATCTCCTCTAGAGCAGTGATGTTTTTGGCTTTTCACTTGGCAACACGGACTTTCAACTCCCTCCAAAGGTTTTTTATAGGGTTGAGATCTGGAGACTGGCTAGGCCACTCCAGGACCTTGAAATGCTTCTTACGAAGCCACTCCTTCGTTGCCCTGGCGGTGTGCTTTGGATCATTGTCATGTTGAAAGACCCAGCCACGTTTCATCATCAATGACCTTGCTGATGGAAGGAGGGTTGCACTCAAAATCTCACGATACATGGCCCCATTCATTCTTTCATGTACCCGGATCAGTCGTCCTGGCCCCTTTGCAGAGAAACAGCCCCAATGCATGATGTTTCCACCAGCATGCTTTACAGTAGGTATGGTGTTTGATGGATGCAACTCAGTATTTTTTTTCCTCCAAACACGACAAGTTGTGTTTCTACCAAACAGTTCCAGTTTGGTTTCATCAGACCATAGGACATTCTCCCAAAACTCCTCTGGATCATCCAAATGCTCTCTAGCAAACTTCAGACGGGCCCAGACATGTACAGGCTTAAGCAGTGGGACACGTCTGGCACTGCAGGATCTGAGTCCATGGTGGCGTAGTGTGTTACTTATGGTAGGCCTTGTTACATTGGTCCCAGCTCTCTGCAGTTCATTCACTAGGTCCCCCCGTGTGGTTCAGGGATTTTTGCTCACCGTTCTTGTGATCATTATGACCCCACGGGGTGGGATTTTGCGTGGAGCACCAGATCGAGGGAGATTATCAGTGGTCTTGTATGTCTTCCATTTTCTAATTATTGCTCCCACAGTTGATTTCTTCACTCCAAGCTGGTTGGCTATTGCAGATTCAGTCTTCCCAGCCTGGTGCAGGGCTACAATTTTGTTTCTGGTGTCCTTTGACAGCTCTTTGGTCTTCACCATAGTGGAGTTTGGAGTCAGACTGTTTGAGGGTGTGCACAGGTGTCTTTTTATACTGATAACAAGTTTAAACAGATGCCATTACTACAGGTAATGAGTGGAGGAAAGAGGAGACTCTTAAAGAAGAAGTTACAGGTCTGTGAGAGCCAGAAATCTTGATTGCTTGTTTCTGACCAAATACTTATTTTCCACCATAATATGCAAATAAAATGAAACAAAAACAGACAATGTGATTTTCTGGATTTTTTTTTCTCAGTTTGTCTCCCATAGTTGAGGTCTACCTATGATGTAAATTACAGACGCCTCTCATCTTTTTAAGTGGTGGAACTTGCACTATTGCTGACTGACTAAATACTTTTTTGCCCCACTGTAACTGTATCATTCTATTATTAATAGACTGAGACACCCCGATTGGAGACTCCAGAATCTCTTCCCACTCCTCTCCCTGCAAATTGGGGATGAGCCTTTCCCACTGCCCTTAACCCCTTCACTACCAAGGGTGGTTTGCACGTTAACTCCCGGGCCAATTTTTACAATTCTGACCACTGTACCTTTATGAGGTCATAACTCTGGAACTCTTTCATGGATCCTGGTGATTCTGACGTTTTCTCGTGACATATTGTACTTCATGGTAGTGGTAAAATTGCATTCAAATAACTTGCGTTTATTTGTGAAAAAAACGGAAATTTGTCGAAAATTTTGAAAATTTCGCAATTTTCCAACTTTGAATTTTTATGCCCTTAAATCACAGCGATACGGCACACAAAAAACTTAATACATAACATTTCCCACATGTTTACTTTACATCAGCACAATTTTGGAACCAAAATTTTTTTTTGTTAGGAAGTTATAAGGGTTAAGAATTGACCAGCGATTTCTCATTTTTGCAACACCATTTTATTTTTAGGGACCACTTCACATTTGAAGCCACTTTGAGGGGTCTATATGATAGAAAATACCCAAAAGTGACACCATTCTAAAAACTGCACCCCTTAAGGTGCTTAAAACCACATTCAAGAAGTTTATTAACCCTTTAGGTGCGTCACAGGAATTTTTTGAATATTAAAAAAAAAATGAAAATTTAACTTTTTTTCACAAAAAAATACTTCAGGTTCAATTTTCTTTATTTTACCAAGGGTAACAGGAGAAATTGGACAGCAAAAGTTATTGTGCAATTTGTCCTGAGTACGCTGATACCTGATATGTGGGGGGGAACCACTGTTTCGGCGCATGGCAGACCTCAGTAGGGAAGGAGCGCTGTTTGACTTTTTCAATGCAAAATTGGCTGGAATTCAGATCGGACGCCATGTCGCGTTTGGAGAGCCCCTGATGTACCTAAACAGTGGAAACCCCCCAAGTGACCCCATTTTGGAAACTAGACCCCCCAAGGAACTTATCTAGATATGTGGTGAGAACTTTGAACCCACAAGGGCTTCACAGAAGTGTATAACGTACAGCGGTACAATTAAAAAATCATATTTTTTCCACAAAAATGATCTTTTCACCCCCAATTTTTATTTTTCAAAGGGTAACAGGACCCTAAAAGTTATTGTGCAATTTGTCCTGAGTACGCTGATACCCCATATGTGGGTGTAAATGACTATTTGGGCACATAGCAGAGCTCGGAAGGGAAGCAGCGCCATTTGACGTTTTTGGCTAGAATTGAGATCGGACACCATGTCGCGATTGGAAAACCCCTGATGTACCAAAACAGTGGAAACCCCCCACAAATGACACCATTTTGGAATCTAGACCCCCCAAGGAACTTATCTAGATGTGTGGTGAGAACTTTGAACCCCGAAGGGCTTCACAGAAGTTTATAACGTACAGCAGTACAATTAAAAAATCATATTTTTTCCACAAAAATGATCTTTTCACCCTCAATTCTTATTTTTCCAAAAGTAACAGGACCCTAAAAGATATTGTGCAATTTATCCGGAGTACGCTGATACCCCACATGTGGGTGTAAACCACTATTTGGGCGCATGGCAGAGCTCGGAAGGGAAGCAGCGCTATTTGACGTTTTTGGCTGGAATTGAGATCGGACACCATGTCGCGTTAGGAAAGCCCCTGATGTACCAAAACAGTAGAAACCCCCCACAAATGACACCATTTTGGAAACTAGACCCCCCCAAGGAACTTATCTAGATGTGTGGTGAGCACTTTGAACCCCCCAGTGCTTCACTGAAGTTTATAACGTCCGGGCGTGAAAATAAAAAAATCGTATTTTTTCCACAAACATGATCTTTTAGTCCCCATTTTTTTATTTTCCCAAGGGTAACAGGAGAAATTGGACCACAAAAGTTGTTGTCCAATTTGTCCTGAGTACGCTGATACCTCATATGTGGGAGAAAACTACTGTATGGGCACACGTCGGGGCTCGGAAGGGAAGTAGTGACGTTTTGGAATGCAGACTTTGATGGATTGGTCTGCGGGTGTCATGTGCGTTTGGAGAGCCCCTGATGTACCTAAACAGTGGAAACCCCCCACAAGTGACCCCATTTTGGAAACTAGACCCCCCACGGAGCTTATCTAGATGTGTGGAGAGCACTTTGAACCCCCAAGTGCTTCACAGAAGTTTATAACGCCTGGGCGTGAAAATAAAAAAAACATTTTTTTCCGCAAAATTATATTTTTGCCCCCAATTTTTTATTTTCCTAAGGGTAACAGGAGAAATTGGACCCCAAAAGTTGTTTTGTAATTTGTCCTGAGTAGGCTGATACCCTACATGTGGGGGTAAAACACTCTTTGGGCACATGGCAGAGCTTGGAAGGGAAGGAGCACCATTTGACTTTTTCAACGCAGAATTGGCTGGAATTGAGATCAGACGCCATGTTGCCTTTGGAGAGCACCTGATGTGCCCAAACAGTGGAAACCCCCAATTATAACTCCAACGCTAACCTCAACACACCCCTAACCCTAATCTGAGCCCTAGCCCTAACCCTAGCCCTAACCCTAGCACTAACCCTAGCCCTAACCCTAGCCCTAACCCTAGCCCTAACCCTAACTCTAGCCCTAACCCTAACCCTACCCTGAAAATGGAAATAAATACATTTTCTTTTAGTTTTATTATTTTTCCCTTACTAAGGGGGTGATAACGGGGGGTTTGATTTACGATTTATGGCGGTTTTTATGTTTGGCGGCTGTCGCACGCTAAAAGACGCTTTTTATTGTAAAAATAGTTTTTGCATCACCACATATTGTGAGCTATAATTTTTCCGTATTTTGACCTACCGAGTCATGTGAGGTCTTATTTTTTGCGGGATGAGTTGACGTTTTTATTGGTACCATTTTCGGGCACGTGACATTTTTTGATCCCTTTTTATTCCGATTTTTGGGGCGCAGAATGAACAAAAACCAGCGTTTCATGAATTTCTTTTGGGGGGGTGCGTTTACACCGTTCCGCGTGTGGTAAAATTGATAACGCGTTTTTATTCTTCGGGTCAGTACGGTTACAGCGATACCTCATTTAGGTCGTTTTTTTATGTTTTGTCGGTTTTTTGCAATGAAAACAATTTTATATAAAAAATAATTATTTTTGTATCGCTTTATTCTGCGAGCTATAACTTTTTTACTTTTTTGCGGATGATGCTGTATGGTGGCTCGTTTTTTGCGGGACAAGATGGCGTTTTCAGCAGTACCATGGATATTTATATGCGTCTTTTTGATCGCGCGTTATTGCACTTTTTGTTCGGTGGTATGATAATAAATCATTATTTTTTGCTTCGTTTTTTATTTTTATTTTTTAAGGGGTTCGCTAAAGGGGTTAACTAATGGGACAGTTTTATAGGGCAGGTCATTACGGACGCGGCGATACCAAATATGTGTACTTTTATTGTTTTTGTTTTTTTTTATTTTGAAAAAATGGATTTATTGGGGAATATTTTTTTTTTTTTTTTACTAATTTATTTAGCGATTTTTTTAAAATTATTTTTAACACTTTTTTTTTTTCTTTTTTTACTTTATTACCTTGTCCCAGGTGGGACATCACTGTCCTGTGACAGATCGCTGATCTGTCACATCACAGATCACTGTGACAGATCAGCGATCTGACACAGGCACTGCTGAAGGCTTCCTCATGCCTGCGCTTTGCAGGCACTGAGGAAGCCAGCTTCCTCAGGCCCCAGAAGGCCCCCGTCGCCATCTTGGATTCGGGGGCCTGGAGGAAAGGAGCCCCCCGCAGCAGCGCTGCACATTGCGCTGCCGTGGGGGGCTCAGGGTAGCACGGAGGGAGCCCCCTCCCTGCCGATGCTTCCCTTTAACCCCCGGTACACCGCGATCGCGTTTGATCGCGGTGTGCAAGGGGTTAACGTGTCGGGGGCGGTCCGTGACCGCCCCTGACACATTGTGCCGGGTGTCAGCTATGATAATTAGCTGACACTCGGCCGCGATCAGCGGCGCTCACCACGTGGGCGCCGCTGATCGCGATGACGTAATATTCCGTCCATGGTAATTAGGTCCATGGTCACATGGACGGAATATTACGTCAATTGTAGGTAAGGGGTTAATAGAGCTTATGGCAGATTCCACTTCCCTCCCACTGTCAGCATGTATGTATACAAAGAGGAGATAAGGCCCTGGGGACCCTGCGGTTTAAGGATTCCTATCAGAGGTAGAGAGGAGAGAGCACGGCCCACATCCATACACCTCATGTGTGACTGAAAGGCGGACCTCAACTACAAGTAGCAGAAAAATTGGGATCTCGAGACACCATGCTTAACCTGTAATTGTTCAAAAGACATTAACCCCTTAACACCGAAAGGGTGGTTTGCACGTTCATGACCGGGCCAATTTTTACAATTTTGACCACTCTCCCTTTATGGGGTAATATCTCTGGAATGCTTCCACGGATCCCGGTGATTCTGACATTGTTTTCTCGTAACATATTGTACTTCATATCAGTTGTAAAATTTCAATGATATAACTTGCGTTTATTTGTGAAAAAAATTGAAATTTTCAAAAATTTTGAAAATTTCGCAATCTTCCAACTTTGAATTTTTATGCCCTTAAATCACAGAGATACAGCACACAAAAAAACTTAATAAGTAACATTTCCTACATGTTTACTTTACATCAGCACAATTTTGGAACCAAAATTTTTTTTTGTTAGGAAGTTATAAGGGTTAAAAGTTGACCAGCGATTTCTCATTTTTACAACACCATTTTATTTTTAGGGACCACATCACATTTGAAGCCACTTTGAGGGGTCTATACGATAGAAAATACCCAAAATTGACACCATTCTAAAAACTGTACCCCTTAAGGTGCTCAAAACCACATTCAAGAAGTTTACTAACCCTTCAGGTGCTTCACAGGAATTTTTTGAATGTGTAAAAAAAAAAATGAACATTTAACTTTTTTTCACAAAAAAAATTACTTCAGGTCCAATTTTTTTTTACTTTACCAATGGTAACAGGAGAAATTGGACTGCAAAAGTTATTGTGCAATTTGTCCTGAGTACGCTGATACCTGATATGTGGGGGGGAACCACTGTTTCGGCGCATGGCAGAGCTCAGAAGGGAAGGAGCGCCGTTTGACTTTTTCACTGCAAAATTGGCTAGAATTTAGATCGGACGCCATGTCACGTTTGGAGAGCCCGATGTGCCAAAACAGTGGAAATCCCCACAAATGACACCATTTTGGAAACTAGACCCCCCCAAGGAACTTATCTAGATGTGTGGTGAGAACTTTGAACCCCCAAGGGCTTCACAGAAGTTTGTAACGTACAGCCGTAAAATTAAAAAATCATATTTTTTTCCACAAAAATGATCTTTTCACCCCCAGTTTTTATTTTCTCAAGGGTAACAGGACACTAAAAGTTATTGTGCAATTTGTCCTGAGTACGTTGATAACCCACATGTGAGGGTAAGCCACTATTTGGGCGCATGGCAGAGCTCGTAAGGGAAGCAGCGCCATTTGACTTTTTTGGCTGGAATTGAGATCGGATACCATGTCGCGTTTGGAAAGACCCTGATGTGCCAAAACACTGGAAACCCCCCACAAATGACACCATTTTGGAAACTAGACCTCCAAGGAACTTATCTAGATGTGTGGTGAGAACTTTGAACCCCCAAGGGCTTTACAGAAGTTTATAACGTACAGCCGTAAAATTAAAAAATCATATTTTTTTCCACAAAAATGATCTTTTCACCCCCAATTTTTATTTTCCCAAGGGTAGCAGGAGCCCAAAAGTTATTGTGCAATTTGTCCTGAGTACGCTGATACCACACATGTGGGGTAAAACCACTATTTGGGCACATGGCAGAGCTCGGAAGGGAAGCAGCGCCATTTGACTTTTTTGGCTGGAATTGAGATCGGACGCCATGCCACGTTTGGAAAGCCCCTGATGTGCCTAAACAGTGGAAACCCCCCAAAAATGACCCCATTTTGGAAACTAGACCCCCCCAAGGAACTTATCTAGATGTGTGATGAGCACTTTGAACCCCCAAGTGCTTCACAGAAGTTTATAACGCCCGGGCGTGAAAATAAAAAAATCATAGTTTTTCCACAAACATGATCTTTTAGTCCACAATTTTTTTATTTTCTCCAGGGGAAAAAGGAGAAATTTGACCGCAAAAGTTGTTGTCCAATTTGTCCTGAGTACGCTGATAGGGAAGGAGCACCGTTTGACTTTTTCAATGCAGAATTGACTTGGAATTGAGATCAGACCCCATGTTGCGTTTGGAGAGCCCCTGATGTGCCCAAACAGTGGAAACCTCCCAATTCTAACTTCCGCCCTAACCCCAACAGACCCCTAATCCTAATCTCAGTCGTAACCCTAACCCTAATGGGAAAATGGAAATAAATACTTTTTTTTATTTTATTATTTCATAACTAAGGGGTTGATAAAGGGGGGTTTGATTTATTATTTATGGTGGGTTTTTATATTTGGCAGCTGTCATACACTAAAAGATGCTTTTTATTGTAAAAATAGTTTTTGCACCACCACATTTTGAGAGCTATAATTTTTTCATATTTTGACCCACCGAGTCATGTGAGGTCTTATTTTGTGCGGGATGAGTTGATGTTTTTATTGGTACCATTTTCGGGCACGTGACATTTTTTGATCGCTTTTTATTCCAATTTTTGGGATGAAGAATGAACAAAAACCAGCGTTTCAAGAATTTCTTTTGGGAGGTGCATTTACACCGTTCCGCGTGTGGTAAAATTGATAAAGCTGTTTTATTGATTGGGTCAGTACGATTACAGTGATACCTCATTTATGTCTTTTTTTTATGTTTTGGCGCTTTTATTCATTAAAACCAGTTTTATATAAAAAATAATTATTTTTGCATCGCTTTATCTGCGAGCTATAACTTTTTTATTTTTTCGCTGATGACGCTGTTTGGCAGTTCGTTTTTTGCGGGACAAGATGGCATTTTCGACGGTATCATGATTATTTATATACGTCTTTTTGATCGCGCGTTATTGCACTTTTTGTTCGGTGGTATGATGATAAAGCATTGTTTTTTGCTTTGTTCTTTTATTTTGTAAGGGGTTCACTAAAGGGGTTAACTAGTGGGACAGTGTTATAGGTCGGGTTGTTATGGTCGTGGCCATACTAAATATGTGTACTTTTATTGGGGGGTTTTTATGTCCAAAAAATGTATTTATTAGGGATTTTTATTTTTTAAATTTACTTTTTTTTATAAATTATTTTTACACCTTTTTTTTTTCTTTATTACTTTGTCCCGGGGGGGACATTACTGTGAAGTTTCAGATCGCTGATCTGACACTTAACACAGCGCTGTGTCAGATCAGCATTCTGACAGGCGCTGCACAGGCTTCCTCACTGCCTGCAGGGAAGGAGACCCTCCGAGCAGCACAGCACACCGCGCTGCTCGGGGGGGCTCGGGAAGCACGGAGGGAGCCCCTTCCCTGCCGATGCCTCCCTAATCCCCCGATACACTGCGATCTTGTTTGATTGCAGTGTGCCAGGGGTTAATGTGCCGTGGGAGGTCCGTGACCGCCCCGACACATAGTGCCGGGTGTCAGCTGTGATGACGTACTATCCCATCCCCGGCCATATGGGCCCGGGTACCGTGGACGTGATAGTACGTCAGATGTCAGAAAGTGGTTAAGGTCCCATGAAATGTCCAAAATAAACTTACAAAGGGAATACAACTATATCCTGCGGATCACAGCTGGGGCGTCAAAACAGTCCGTATCCGAGACCGGTTGCCTTGGGCGACGACACCACCATGTCACGCTGAGGGGCACCAGACGGTCGCTTCCCTTGGCTCTGTGTTACTGCACACCTAAGCGCCACCTGCTCTGCAGTTTGCAAACAAACTCTGACATACCCAAACCCTTTGCTGCAGGGTTTCTAATGTGGTACTTGCAGGATGCAGTGGCGAGTTGTGAGACAATTTGGTGCTTTCTAGAATAACGTTTATAAGACTAGAGGGAACTTTCCTCAGTCACGGCCTGATCAACAAAAGGGGGTAACACTGGTTGCCCTCGCAGGGGCTCTATAAAGTACAAGCAAACACAAACGGGTAGAACACGACTACTTCCGGCAATAGCCGGTCACTATAGGGCTGCGGTATGGCAGACTACGGGTCCTTAATTATATAGTCACCTTAGCCGTCCAGACGTCCCTTGCCGTTTGGGTTGGTGGTCTTTCGGAGTAGTAGTCGCTGGGCCCAGTTGCTGAGGCGTTGGCAAAGTCTTCGCGCGATCCGGCGCGCCGATGACACTGGAGCCCCACAGGCCCCGGCGGAGTCCTTGGACGGATGGTGTTGTGAGTTAATTCTCTGGTTCCCCTTCTGGACTCCCTCTGGTGGTGTTGGGAGGTGGTCCGGCTGGTTTGATCGGTGGAGATCTGCCACCTGAGAATGAGGATGACGATTGGTTCTCAGGATTCTCAGATTGGATTTAAGACAGCCGACGCCCTATTCAGTTGCTGGTGATTCCTTCTGGCTTGTCAGCTCTTGGTTTTCAGCTCTGTTCCAGTCATCTAAAGCTGTTTTTCTGCTAATGTTCACACATTTTGTTGGTCTGTTCAGTTTTTTGTGTGGTCTGCCAGCCCCGGCTGGGGGCTGAGCTGAATTTCCACTCTTTTTTATCAGTGTTTTGCCAATTGGCTTTTTGTCCTTTACTAGTTTGATCTCTTTTTGCTCTGTCTCAGAATATTTCAGAGTGCTGATATAGTGGGAGAAGTCTAGTGACTTCACGGTTAATTTTGCTATCAGAAGTGTTGGACATTATTTTTGTAGGGTTTTTTTGCAGGTTGCAGACAGTGTCTTCCCTTTCCTTTCCTGTCTAGTTAGTTTGGGCCCCATCATTTGCTCAGCCTATTTTCCTGCTTGTGTTTGTGCCTTCATCTTGTTTCACCGTCAATACATGTGTGGGAGCTATCTATTCCTTTGGGGTCTGCTCTGAGGCAGTTAGTTTTCCCTTTTCTTGCTTTAGGCTTATGTAGTCCTCCGGCCGTGACGAGGCGTCTAGGTTCATCGTAGGCACGCTCCAAGGCTACTGCTAGTTGTGTGGTAAGATCAGGGATCTGCAATCTGCAGAGTTACCAACCACTCTGGTTTTCTGTGGCTTAGCTTGTTTTGCCTTTTTCTCCTCGGTGACCCATTCATAACAGGATGGGCTGCAACCCCCGGACTGGGGCAAGTGGCAGCGATGTGGGGTGGCGGATGACAGGCCACCTGCGCAGCCAACGGCTGCGACGGGGAGTCTGCGGTCAGCAGAGGCTTGGCCCCTGCTGCGGACCGGAGCGGGACAGTGGTGGCTGCCAACGGCACTGTACTTGCCGCGGCCACTGGTGAGAGCTGGGCGGCTGCGGGTGGCGGGCTGCAGCCGCGAGCTAGAACGAGGCGGGTAGGCCGCAGCTGCGGGCTGAGGTGAGGCGGCAGCGGCCGCGGGTCGAACTGGGGCCGCAGAGGCCGTGGTCAGGAGCGGGGCAGCAAGTTTCAGAGGATCTCAGTGGCGCCGTCCCTCTGGAGTCCTCAGTGAGCGTCTTCCCTGGCACCGGTAAGTCGCTCTAGCTTCTAGTCACTCCCGCAGTCTCCTGCTGCCTCTGTCCCGGTCTGCTGACTCATTGTCCCGGGAATTCCCCGCCTCCTTTATACTGGTCCCTCCCCCAGCCCATCTGTCTGTCACAACGGTCCGTCCCCGAACTCTGTCCCCTGGGGACAGCTTCCCCCGGAACCCAAATGACGGTCCCCTTGGTTCCGACCCGGACACTCGATGGAGACCCTCTCTCCCACACCAAGACCCGGCTTGGAGACAGTGAACTGCTCTGCTATCATCCTATAGTTCGCTCCAAAAATAAAAGCCCATGCCGGGTTTTCTAAATCTGCCTTGGGCAAATAGCTTGTCCAAGATCACACTTACTTTTATTTTGTATTGCAACCACAGCTATATCTGTGGCTGCAATGCACTCCAGCAGCCTTAATACACTTCTGTGAGCATCCTGGGGGACACATAGCGACCCTCGCATATAACACCGGTCACTGTCTCACATACCCCCCTCTGTTCAAACTTGTGGGGTTGAACATTTGTCACCATACAGGAGGCCCGGGACAAGGCTTCAGCATTTCCCTGCGACTTCCCGCCCGATGTTCCACAATGAAATTAAAATTCTGCAGAGAGAGAATGCTGGTGACCCGAGCATTCCTCTCCTAGGCATTTCTCATCCATACCAAGGGTGAATAATCTGTCACCAAGCAAAATGGTCGACCGAGTATACATTATAATAGTGTATGGACTCCAAGGCCCACTTAATGGTGAGGCACTCATTCTCCACTCTGCTATAATTTTCTCAGCCGGGGTGAGTTTCCTACTTAGGTAGGTGACCGAGTGCTCCTCTCCGTTCACATCCTTTGACAGGACTGTTCCTTGGCCCACGTTAGAGGCATCCGTCTACACAATGAAGCGTTTCTGGGGCTAATGAGGACGGGCTGTTTGCGCAGCGCCACCGTCATTCTGTAATGCTGTAGATAAGCCCCCGATGTAACCTGAAAGAGAAGAAAAATGAGTTATACTCAACCAGGGGCGGTCCGGGTCTGGTTTTGGTCCGATGGGTGTCGCGGTCCGGTCCGGCGCCTCCCATCTTCTAGTGGTGACGTTCTCTTCTATGCTTCCTGTCGCGGCTCCTGTGCAGGCGCACTGCTCTGCATGGAGGGCATGGAGGGCAGTGCCCAGGCACAAGACAAGCAGCATGATTGATGGATGGTAGGCGGTGCCCAGGCACAAGACACAGGCATGATGGACGGATGGGAGGCGGCTGATACAGGGGGCCACACCATACCTATGGGACGCATTACAGGTATGAGGACCTATTTATAAAAGTCGATATTTCAGCGTTATTAGGGGTCAGAAACGGAAGAGCCACCTTCACAGAATGCAGCCTTGGTGCTGCTGAAGGTGACTCTTTTACTTAAAAACACCCTGGGGGGGTGACAGGTTCCCTTTAATTATTTTTTAATGCTGTTCACTGAAGGGGTTAACTAGTGGTACAGTTTTATAGCTTGGGTTCTTCCAGCTGCGGTGATACCAAATGTTGTTGTTTTTTTTTCATAATATTTAATTATGGATACAATGTGTGTGTGTGTGTGTGTGTGTGTGTGTGTGTGTGTGTGTGTGTGTGTGTGTGTGTGTGTGTGTGTATGTATATACTGTCAAGCTCGCGCCTTGGCTGAATGGCGCGAGCCGGGGGTTATGGCCCCACTGTGCCACAGACCAGACTACCCTGGAAGGGGCGTGACTGCGACAGCTACCTTGGTCTTCAATGGAGCCTCTGATGGTGAGGTCAGGCTTGTGCTGCAGATAGCTGTCGGGTGCCACTCCAGGGTGGTGTCTGGCTGTGGCTGCTGATCCCATTTGGAGACAAGTCACTTGGACAGATGTGACTGACTGGCAGACAGACACAGGGCAAGCAGGCACGGCTTGGAGACACTGGGCAAACGGGCACGGCTTGAGACACAGGACAGGCGGGCACGGCTTGAGACACAGGACAGGCGGGCACGGCTTGAGACACAGGACAGGCGGGCACGGCTTGAGACACAGGACAGGTAGGGACCTGTTCACACAGCAGGTATGGATGCAGGCAGGCAGGCGTGGAATATGAAGGAACAGGTTTGGACCTGTTCACACAGGAGGTGCAGGTATGGATGCAGGCAGGCAGGAGTGGAATATGAAGGAATGGGTTTGGACCTGTTCACACAGCAGGTGCAGGTATGGATGCAGGCAGGCAAGAGTGGAATATGAAGGAACAGGTTTGGACCTATTCACACAGGAGGTGCAGGTGAAGGCAGGAGTGGAGAGAGAAGCTGCAGAAAGAGGTTCTGCAGCGGCAGCAGGAGTGGAGCAAAGCTGAACCACAAGGTCTGTGGAGAGAAGCTGCATCAAGAGGTTCCGCAGCGGCAGCAGGAATGGAGCAAAGCAGAACCACAAGGTCTGTGGAGAGAAGCTGCAGCAAGAGGTTCTGCAGCAGCAGCAAGAATGGAGTAAAGCTGAACCACAAGGTCTGTGGAGAGAAGCTGCAGCAAGAGGTTCTGCAGCAGCAGCAAGAATGGAGCAAAGCTGAACCACAAGGTCTGTGGAGAGAAGCTGCAGCAAGAGGTTCTGCAGCGGCAGCAGGAGCCGTGCAGACAGAGTGGCTAGAGTGCAGATGCACAGATAAAGCTGTGAGAGTGCAGATGCACAGACAGGGAGGACACAAGGAAAAACACAGCAAGGAAGGGGGCCACGGACAAGGAGAAAGGGAGAATGATAGAGAAAGGTAAGACTGAGTTCAGACAGAGAGACAGGGATAAAGACACAAGGACCAGGATATTCTGCCTCCTGGCAGGTGGACAAGGTACAAGGCAAGATAAGAAGTATTCCTCCAGAGAAGGAGATACACAGAACAGGGCCTGGCTGGCTCAGCAGCAAGGAGCTAACTGAGTTTAGACATTGCACAGGCAATGTTTCAGTGGGAGTGGCGAAGCTAAATAGTCAAGGGCTCCAGGTGATTGGTCAGGGACAGATTACCCAGGTGCACCCTGACTGCATAAGAACCAGAGAGTTCAGGCGCCGCCCCCCTATACACACAGTCTGGAAACATGGAGAGCAGAGGCACAGAGCTGGCAACAGACAGAATTCACAGCATGGCTTGAAGCAGAAAGTAAGTTGGTGTGCGGGGGATGGGTGGCCATGCAGTGATGCCAGCAGGGTTATTACATATATATATATATATATATATATATATATATATATAAATATATATATTTAGGTATATACAGTATAGCAAAATATTGAATTAAAGGGTACCATCATTTCATGAGTTTTATTTGTTTTTTTAAATCTGTGGAAGCATGGTTGAAAATCAATGTCTGACTTTAATTTGTTCATTTTCAGAGATTTTTTATTTATTACTTTTGTCAGATTCAAATTATTTCTGTCACTATTGTGGGTTTTTCTGTCATTAAACAAGGGGCACCAACGATTTTGACCACGTGAGTATACAGGTACATCTCACAAAATTAGAATACAATTCAATACAAAAAGTGAAACTCCTATTACAGTATATAGTCATTACACACATAGTGATCTATTTCAAGTGTTTATTTTTGTTAATGTTGATGATTATGGCTTACAGCCAATGAAAACCCAAAAGTCATTATCTCAGTAAATTAGATTACTTTATAACACCAGCTGGAAAAATGATTTTAAAATCCGAAATGTATGTCTACTGAAGTGTATGTTCAGTAAATGCACTCAATACTTGGTCAGGGCTCCTTTTGCATCAATTACTGCATCAATGCAGCATGGCATGGAGGCGATCAGCCGGTGACACTGCTGAGGCGTTATGGAAACCCAGGTTGCTTTGATAGCAGCCATCAGCTCATCTGCATTGTGGGGTCTGGTGTCTCTCATCATCCTCTTGACAATACTCCATAGATTCTCTGTGGGGTTAAGGTCAGGCGAGTTTGCAGGCCAATCAAACACAGTGATGCTGTTGTTTTTAAAGCAGATACTGAGGGAGGGGGGTACAGTAGGGTCATCATACTATGCGTGTGGAGGAGTTCACTGTGAAGGTATCATACTGTGTTTGTTTGCATCAACTTTATTATCTGTTTTAATCAAGGTTTTTATTCTTTGTTATTACATATGTAAATTAGGCCATTAGGCCATACGCTTTTTACTGCTGTTATATTATATTATTCCAGTATAATTCCAATAGTTTATCATTTTATTTCATAAGGAAAAACTTCCTCAATTGTAGAAAATTTTTTAACAAATATCAAGGTTGCCCTGCAACTTTCTGCAAGCTTTTAACTTTGGCCCTTTAGCTGGAGTCACACATAGCGACTTACCAGCGATACCGACACTGATATCAAGGTGTCAGGATCGCTGGTAAGTCGCTATGTGATCGCTGGTGAGCTGTCACACAGACAGCTTCACCAGCGATCAGCACAGCGATGCCGAGCGCCCGGCATCGCTGTGTTCGTTAGCGCTGATGCCATGGATTCATGTCAAAAATAGAATCAAAATAAAAAATATTGTTATTCTCACCTTCCGACGTCCCGCGCAGCCATACCGCCTCTCTCCACGCTCCGGTCCCAGTAATCCTTTGCGAGAATTACCTTGATGACGTCCGTTCTCGCGGGTTCGCGAAATCTCGCGGTAATTCTTGCAAAGGATCACTGGGACCGGAGCGTGGAGAGAGCGGGAAGGCTGCGCGGGACGCCGGAAGGTGAGAATAACAATATTTTTTATTTTAATTTTATTTTTTACAGCTGATCGCTGGTCTCCCACCTGTCACACGCAGCGACCAAAAAAATGTCCAGAGGTTTCTTCCAGCGATACCGGCAGGGGGGCCGCTCGCTGATCGCTGTCACACACAGCGATATCGCTGGTGAGATCACTGTTACGTCACAAAAGTGTGACTCAGCAGCGATATCGCTAGCGAGATTGCCATGTGTGACTCCCGCTTTTGTGTATTTGAGTTTGATATCCCTGCCTTAAAGGGATTGTTCTCATCATGATAAAGGGTTACAATTGTAAAGATGTTGTAAAAACAAAACAACTTTGCAATTTTATATTTAATTAAAAATCCTCTCCATTCTCAAGAACAAACCCTCACTATAATTGGTGGTTGGTATCTTGGAGGCTTGGAGTGCAGCGCTTACAAGCTCTTTGATATTGACTCTATAGCGTGCTAATGTATGAGTTGTCTTTCTAATCTAAAACCTCAGTATTAAGGGCACTTTGCGAAAAATAAGTGGGTTTTGGATTGCAGTTTGGGCACTCTGTCTCTAAAAGGTTCACCATCACTGTTATAGGCTGTCAGTCCTGCAGACACAAATGAGTTAGATCATGCACTGTGCATGATTTAACTGACTTGCTAGTGCCTGATGACTCGGATGTTGTCATTTAATGATCGGGACAGATCCAAGGGCAGAGGGGTTTTCTTCCCTCTGCCTGCTTGCTAAATGCTGCGATCTCACCAATTGAAGCATTTAGGGAGTTAAAGTGCCTCCTGGCACCGAGAGCTGGGTGTCATTTGTCAGAATTAGCTGACACCCAGCGTCAATCGCCATGACATACATGTACTGCATTGGTCTGGAAGTCCTTCCCTATCATGATGTATATTTACTGCAAATGCCTGGAAGGGGTTAAGAGAGGGAAAGCGTGCTCGCGCCCTAAGCACAGTGCCCTGGGACCTGCGCGCACCCTGGGCAGCCGCCAAGCTGGAAGAAGGATACAGAGTGGAACGGGGGCCATTTTTTCAATTGACCAAAAATACAACATGCATGGGACAAATATGCAACACGTACGAGGCAAATACCGTCACTCCATGGCCAGACCACATATCGCCACCACAAAGTGACCGAATAATACCACATACAAGGGAGAAATACCACCACACCATGACCAGACCATATATTACCACTGCATAGAGACTGAATAATACTACATACAAAGAACAACTGCTGCCACACCATGACCAGATCACATATTACCATCACATAGTGACTGAATGCTAGAATACTGACACTGGTAATAAAAAAATACCCACAATATTAATATTACCATAAGTGCTATTATACTATATATGTGTAGGGTCAGTGTACAGGTAATAGTGACTCACCAGTGACATTATACCTAGCAGCTCTGTATATAGTGTATAGAGTACAGGAAATACAGTGATCACTAGTGACATTATACACAGGAGCTCTGTATAGAGTGTCAGTGTGCAGGTAATACAGTGATCACCAGTAACATTATACTCAGGAGCTCTGTATATAGTGTATAGTATACAGGTAATACATTAATTACCAGTAACATTATACACAGGAACTCTGTATATAGTGTATAGTGTACAGGTAATACAGTGATCCCCAGTGACATTATACCCAGGAGCTCTGTATATAGTGTCGGTGTACAGGTAATACAGGGATCACTGGTGACATTATACAAATGAGCTCTGTTATAGTGTCAGTATACAGGCAATATACAGTGATCACCAGTGACATTATACCCAGGAGCTCTGTGTATAGTGTCTATGTACATTTAATACAGGGATCACCAATGCCATTATACACATGAACTTTGTACATAGTGTATAGTGTACAGGTAATACAGTGATCCCCAGTGACATTATACCCAGGAGCTCTGTATATAGTGTTGGTGTACAGGTAATACAGGGATTACCGGTGACATTATACAAATGAGCGCTGTTATAGTGTCAGTATACAGGCAATATACAGTGATCACCAGTGACATTATACCCAGGAGCTCTGTATATAGTGTCGGTGTACAGGTAATACATGGATTACTGGTGACATTATACAAATGAGTTCTGTTATAGTGTCAGTATACAGGCAATATACAGTGATCACCAGTGACATTATACCCAGGAGCTCTGTATATAGTGTCTATGTACATTTAATACAGGGATCACCAATGCCATTATACACATGAACTTTGTTCATAGTGTATAGTGTACAGGTAATCCAGTGATCCCCAGTGACATTATACCCAGGAGCTCTGTATATAGTGTCGGTGTACAGGTAATACAGGGATTACCGGTGACATTATACAAATGAGCTCTGTATGGAGTATACAGTGTATAGTGTCAGTGTACAAGTAATACAGTGATAACCAGTGAGGTCTTTAGTTGAAGATATTCATCTTTGCTTTTCTTCTTCATCCAGCACAGACCACCATCAATTCTTCCAGCCAGGACACGTCTCTGCAGAAAATAACAGTTATCTAAAACACAGTCCCCAATTTTTCCCCAAGTTCTACACTACACCAAATGAAGAAAAAAAGCACTCCCACTGAAAACAATATCCTCAAAAATAAAATACATCACAGCAGTAATAATATACCTTAATTAGCCCTTATAGTAGTAATGTCTTACATTCTGGCAGTGACGTCATACTCCAGCGATATACGCATTCATGTCAGCTGCCGGCCTCTGATTGGCTGGCGGCTCCTTTTGCAGTGCAGGAGGCGATCCTGCATGGTAAGAGATTGCAAATGAACGTGCGTCTGAGGGCGCACATTCAGTTATTAGTAAATGGCCAAATCCTGCCCCTGGGGCCCGGCGAAAAGGGAGGCCCAGAGCAAGCCCCTCTCCTCACCGGGCCCCATAGTCCATACTAGGCCGTGTCCCTAGATGAATTCTTTCAGTGGAGTAGGTTGTAAAATGGAGTTGTCACGGGGCAGTAAGGGGAAAACAGGGGATGTGGAACAAGGGCCTCTGAACTGCCCCTAAGACTAAGGGGTACCCTGACTTTCCTTAACTTGGGGGTACACTTAAAGGTAAGTCTCCAACCTGTCCCTATATCCTGTTCAGCCCTGAGCTAAACAGCCAACCCCCTCCCCAGGAGGTGAGAGAGGGGATAAAGTAAACTGCACCAAAAACCAGGGAAAGGGTAATACAAACACCTTGGGGTTAAATAAACTGAAAGACAAGACTTAGCTTGCTCTGCTGCAATACTAATGGACAGCAGAGATAGCCACATGAAAGCAGCATGCAACTGAAGCACCATAGGATGCTGTCAGCTCCTGAACTTCAGTTTGGTTGGTCTCCAAAGAGGAACAATATCACCAACAGTTAGTTGGTGCACCTGGTGAGCTTATATAGGAAGGTGGGAGTGGTTTCCATCTGCATAGATAATTAATCACAATGCAGTAATACCAGCGGCCACCGGGGGGAAAAACCAGAAGACCAACTAACGATGCAGTAAAACCAGTGGCAAAAGCAAATCGTATGTAGCCTTTTCTCTTGTTACCCTTGTGAAAATGAAAATTTCGGGGGCTAAAGTAACATTTTTTTGGGAAAAAGTAAAATTTTATTTTTTTCCTTCCACATTGCTTTAATCCCTGTGGAGCACCTGAAGGGTTAATAAACTTACTGAATGTGGTTTTGAGCGTTTTGATGGGTGCAGCTTTTAACATTTCAGTTTTGGGTATTTTCTGTCATATAGGCCCCCCAAAGTCACTTCAAATGTGATGTGGTCCCTAAAAGATGGTTTTGAAAAATTTTTTGGAAAAATGGGAACTTGCTGATCAATTTTTAACCCTTATATCTTCCTAACAACAACAAAAAATGTTTCAAAAGTGATGCTGATGTAAAGTAGGCGTGTGGGAAATGTTATCTATATCACACAAAATAATTAATAAATATCTGGTTTAAAATGACATGTCGCCAGAAAAAACACTATTAACCTACAGATATGGGTTAATCTGAAGGTGAATAGCGTTACTATCCAAACACTGATGGGAGAAAGTCACCTTTATTTATTCCCCTCAGACCTCACATAGCCCTCCTATATACAATATGAGCCCTCATATAGCCCCCAATATGCAGTGTGATCTATTTAAAGTGTTTATTTCTGTTTATGTTGATGATTATGGCTTACAGCCAATGAAGACCCAAAAGTCATTATCTCAGTAAATTAGAATAACTAACAAAAAACACCTGAAAAGGTTTCCTAAGAGCTTAAAAAGGTCCCTTAGTCTGTTTTAATAGGCTCCACAATCATGGAAAAGACTGCAGACTTGACAGATGTCCAGAACGCAGTCTGTTGTGAACATTTTTGACCTGGCTTCTGAGTTTGGGCTCCCTCTGCTGGTTGCTGCTGGTAATGGAGCTGGTCTGGCTGACAGAAGTCAATCACCTGAGGAGGATGATTGGAGGTCAGGTGTTACAGACTGGAGAGATTTAAGTGAGCAACCTTCCCTCAGTTGTTGCCGGTGATTTGGTTTTCTTCCTGAGCATTTTGGAAGTCTGCTTGGCTCCTGCTTTGTCTTGCATCTTTCAGATAAGTTATTTGTCTGCTTGAATCTTTTTGCATTTGATCCATTTTTTGCCTTTCTCCGATTTCTGCTTTGCTGCTGTGAGTTCAGCCTTGTTCCCAGCTGGGACCTGTGCTGGACTCTGTTCCATATGCCACAGCTCATGTCAGTCTTTTCAGTGTTTCTAGTCCCCTGTTATATCAGTATCTTTTTTTTCTTTTTGCGTCCAGTTCACACCAGAGTTCTGATTGATTTAGTGGGGGAGAGGTCGTGTGGCCTCAGTATTTTTGCATATCAGACCTGTTGGATTTTTTCTTAGGGTTTTTTGCGTGATTGCAGACAGTATCGTTTCCTGTCCTGTTCTATCTAGACAGTTTGGGCCCCATCATGTGCTTACTCTATTTTCTGCCTGTGTTTTTTGCCTCATCTTGTCTCGCCGGCAATATATGTTCGGGGGCTATCTATTCCTTTGGGGTTCTACTCCGGGGCAGTTTAGCTTTTCCCTCTCTCTCTTTAGGCTTAGTTATTTCTTTGGCTGTGCCGAGGCGTCTAGGGCATCGTAGGTACGTCCCACGGCTAATTCTAGTTGTGTTGTCAGTTTAGGGGTCTGCAATCCGCTAAGTTACCAACCTCTCTGGTTATCTGGCTGCCTAGCCTATTCCCCTGTTATCCTCCTCGGTTACCTATTCATAACAGAATCACCGGCCCAACTGTAGATTCTAGGGTACTCTAATGAAGGAAAAAATAGTAAGATAAAAAAAAAAAAGGTGTCAGAATTTTTTATATATTTTTTCCTCTTTTTCTCTGGGGTCCATAGGAGGATTTTTTTCTTTAATGGAAACTAAGCAATTGTGTGATTGTGTTGATAAGTTATTTGTCTGCTTGAATCTTTTTGCATTTGATCCATTTTTTGCTTTTCTCTGATTTCTGCTTTGCTGGTGTGAGTTCAGCCTTGTTCCCTGCTGGGACCTGTGCTGGACTCTGTTCCTTATGCCACAGCTCATGTCAGTCTTTTCAGTGTTTCTAATCCCCTGTTATATCAGTATCTTTTGTTTTGCGTCCAGTTCACACCAGAGTTCTGATTTAGTGGGGGAGAGGTTGTGTGGCCTACTCTTTGCATATCAGACGTGTTGGATTTTTTCTTAGGGTTTTTTGCATGATTGCAGACAGTATCATTTCCTGTCCTGTTCTATCTAGACAGTTTGGGCCCCATCATGTGCTTACTCTATTTTCTGCCTGTGTTTTGTGCCTCATCTTTTCTCGCCGGCAATATATGTTTGGGGGTTATCTATTCCTTTGGGGTTCTACTCCAGGGCAGTTTGGCTTTCCCCTTTCTCTCTTTAGGCTTAGTTAATTCTTTGGCTGTGCCGAGGCTTCTAGGTACGTCCCATGGCTAATTCTAGCTGTGTTGTCAGTTTAGGGGTCTGCAATCCGCTAAGTTACCAACCTCTCTGGTTATCTGGTTGCCTAGTCTATTCCCCTGCTATCCTCCTCGGTTACCTATTCATAACAGAATCTATGGCCAAACTGTAGATTCTAGGGTACTCTAATGAAGGAAAGAATAGTAAAAAAAAAAAAAAGGTGTCAGAATTTTTTATATATTTTTTCCTTTTTTTCTCTGGAGGCCGTAGGAGGATTTTTTCTTTTATGGATACTAAGCAATTGTGTGATCGTGTTGAGCAGCTCGCTGCTGAAGTTCGAAGAATTTCTGCCTATTTCGCTCAGTTGTCTGCTGTAGAACCTAAAATCCCTATTCCTGATTTATTTTCTGGGGATCTGTCTAAATTTTTGAACTTTAAGAATAATTGTAAACTGTCTTTTGCCTTGAAACCTAATTCCTTGGGGAACTCGGTGCAGCAGGTTAAAACTGTCATCTCCCCAGGGGCGGGCTGGGCCGGGTGGCAGGAGGGCATATGCCTCCCGGGCTGGTGCCTAAGCAGTTGCACAGGGCCGCTGGAGGACCGGCAATGATTTTAATACATAGCGCAACTGTAGTGCGTGGTTACGTCATCCCCCCAGCCGCCCCGACATGCAGGCTGCAGCAGTATGTCATGAGCAGGTCTAGACAGGCAGTGGCAATAGGCTGAAGGTAAATTGGGCCCCGCGGCCCCTTTAAATCTTTCTGCGGCCGGGCACAGCCAGGGAGCCGCAGAGTAGTTGCAGGGAAGCTTCCGGCTCTGTTCCTGCAGCTGCTTCTTGGAGGAGGAGTATGACAGCTCCTCCACTCCTCAGCAGCTCAAGCTGCTGGATGGCTTCTGCTGTATATTCTGCTGCCTGGGGCCATGGAGTTCCTGCACTGCTTGCAGGTGAGCACCTTCCCATGATTCATGTCCTTCCTGTCTGCTTCACCTCCTGTGTGGGCTCCTTCATCCTCGGTGGTAAGAGGATGTATTATGGAAGATTGTCAGCTATCATAGCCATTACTGCAGCTCACCCCATTACAGGTGCAGTAATGCTGCCACTCAGGCTGTAGGGAAAGGCTTCCTCACACTGGAGTCCTCATATTCCACTGGGGCCGGAGGTTTGTGCATAGACTAGTGAGGAGAAGAAGTCTGGATTCTGTCTTGTGGCTGCGGTTGATTTATGGCAGCTGCTTGAACTTTCTCTGAGACCCCGATCTGTGACATTTGAAACAGCTGCCATAAATCCCATCATACCACAGACAGAGCGACCAACTGACCCCCGCAGAGCAGAATCCTGCACTGGACTGAGAACTGTAACCCGGGCAGCAGAACACCAATGATAAAACCATCTGTATCCCTACCTCTCCATATATGTGTGTGTGTGTATATTGTGGTGTAGTGACCACTGTGTCCACTAGGGGGCGCTGTATGAATGTCCCAAAAGAGGGGATGAATGGCGAAATACGGAATGACTGTTATGTATCTCAAGGTGGGTGACCTTGAGATGGAGATTTATGTGTGTGTTAATCAGCAGTGATACTGCTGAGGTGCTGGTTCTGTGTCAGGGACTAGTTACCTACAATCCCACCCAGGGGGTGTGTTTAATAACGCTATTGCAAAGTGTATATGTGTGGTTGAAGGACCTATGATGAGGTCATAGTCATGTGACCCGGTGGGCATGGCTATGGACCATGTAATGTGGCCAGGGTAGGTCACATGGGGTGAATGCAGGGACCCGATTGGTCCGTTTGGAAGGTCTTGTGTGGCTACCTTCCTGACAGCATGTGGACGCTGTGTTTTAATGGCTGCAAGTGCCTGAGAGTTCCCTGGAGGGAATGAATGTCTGCAGTATGGAGAAGCAGCCATGAGAGAACCCTTATGGGGTGAGATATAACTGTGAGGCTGAAAAGCCTGCGTATTGGACATTGCTAACAGAGTGAAGCTCTGTCATGGACGCTATGCCGTTTATATGATCTTTATGTTGCTGGTCATGGTTTATGATGCCTAATAAACCGCATGGACTGTTATGAGTTTATGGAAAATTTGTGCCGGATCTGATTTTGTGGCTGCTGAGCGAGTATCCCCTACTTGAATGACAGTGCTACCTCACAATATATATATATATATATATATATATATATACACACACGTAGCTATGAACCCGTTCTACGCCCGGGTGGCGAGCATTTTTATTGGTATATGGTCTCCCATCCTGGTATGTGCTGCCCCCTCCTAACCTGATATGCATGGCCCCCTCACCCCCCAATCCTGGAATGCATGGTCCCCTCACCCCCTAATCCTGGCATGCATTGCCCCCTCACCCCTATTAAACTGCACCGGTGCCGAGTGCGGTGCCGGAGTACGCGCATGCCCATACCGCGCTGTCCAGCGCCATATTGCTGAAGACACTGCAAATGTGTCTTCAGTAAAATGGTGCCGGACAGCGCTATGCGCGATTCCGACGCCTCGGTCTCCAGCGAGAAGAGAAGCGCCGCGGCAACGCTCCTCCTGGTCAGGTAAGTATGTAAGTATGGCGCCGGAGATCACAGTATGCATTCAGTGTCTATGCGTACCGCCATCTGTGGCGCCATACACACTCCTCTTACCTGTAACCGCTGGATGCCTTCTTCTGTCTGGAGCCAGACTGCGCAGGCAGGTTGCGCTTGTGCAGTCTATAAAGGCTTCAGACAGAGTGACGCTCCCAGCGTTATATTACAGATATAATATACTGTATGATTCTGCGTGTACATATGGATATGTGTGTGGTACTGTTCAGACACTCTATTGGTTTTGCTGAGGCACGTTATGGTGGTATTAGTAAAGCATTGTTCATTGTTCTAAGGCTGGTTTCAGACTAGCGCATTTTACATGCAGCGCACGGCGCCGCTAAGCCCCGCCCCCTGCCCGCCCCGTCCAGTCATTTCCTCCTACTATCGCACATGGCTGCATGCGATCTGCGCACCCTATCTTTAGCACTTTTGAAGGTGCGCCGAGCACAACAAAATGCAACATGGTGCGTTCGGCGCACACCGGCACACCTTCAAAAGTGCGCAGCGCACGCAAAAATCCTACTAGCGCACGGTCTGCCGGTCTGCGCACCCTATGCTAAAGATAGGGTGCGCAGATAACATGCAGTCGTGTGCGATAGTAGGAGGAAATGACTGGATGGGACGGGCAGGGGGCGGGGCTTAGTGGTGCCGTGCGCTGCATGTAAAATGCGCTAGTCTGAAACCAGCCTTAGTGAGGCAGTGTATTGTTCTGTTGCGAAACTATATGGTGGACAAGGTGTTATTGAGGAACTGTATGGTGCTGGTATGGAGGGACCGTACGGTTGAGGAATGAAGGAACCGTATGGTGGTGTTATGGAGGGACCATATGGTGGAGTAATGAAGGGACCATATGGTGGTGTTATGGAGGGACCGTATGGTGGAGTAATGGAGGGACCGTATGGTGGAGTAATGGAGGGACCGTATGGTGGAGTAATGAAGGGACAGTATGGTAGAGTAATGAAGGGACCGTATGGTGGTGTTATGAAGGGACCGTATGGTGATGTAATGGAGGGACCGTATGATGGAGTAATGAAGGGATCGTATGGTGGTGTTATGGAGGGATCGTATGGTGGAGTAATGGAGGGACCGTATGGTGGAGTAATGGAGGGACTGTATGGTGGAGTAATGGAGGGACCGTATGGTGGAGTAATGAAGGGACCGTATGGTGGTGTTATGAAGGGACCGTATGGTGATGTAATGGAGGGACCGTATGATGGAGTAATGGAGGGATCGTATGGTGGTGGTATGGAGGGATCGTATGGTGGTGGTATGGAGGGATCGTATGGTGGTGTTATGGAGGGACCATATGGTGCTAGTATGGAGGGACCGTATGGTGCTGGTATGGAGGGATCGTATGGTGCTGGTATAGAGGGACCATATGGTGGTGTTATGGAGGGACTGTATGGTGGTGTTATGGAGGGACTGCATGGTGGTGTTATGGAGGGACTGTATGGTGGTGTTATGGAGGGACCGTATGGGTTGCGGACGGCGGGCATGATAAGCAGTGATTCACATAGGAAATGAAGATTATATGGCCTGACAAGAGGAGAGGAGGAAAGGGAGTTTTGGGCCAAGAGTTTTACTGCTAGAGTAGATTCAAGGACTGTGGTGTGTGTGTGTATCATTATACAATGGGGCTGTGTTTGTATTATTCGGCGGGTGTGTGACTGCAAGTTTGAGATTTGCATACATGCGGTCACATGCCGACTAGACTTGCACGACCTAATGCAACTGTATTGACAGTCTGGTCGGAATGTGGCTGGGAATATACAGTGGGTATGGAAGTATTCAGACCCCTTTAAATTTTTCACATTGTTTCATTGCAGCAATTTGGTAAATACAAAAAAAGTTCTTTTTTTCTCACTAATGTACACTCTGCACCCCAACTTGACTGAAAAAAACAGAAATGTAGAAATTTTTGCAAATTTATTAAAAAAGAAAAACTGAAATATCACCTGGTCATAAGTATTCAGACCCTTTGCTCAGTATTGAGTAGAAGCACCTTTTGAGCTAGTACAGCCATGAGTCTTCTTGGGAATGATGCAACAAGTTTTTCACCCCTGGATTTGGGTATCCTCTGCCATTCTTCCTTGCAGATCCTCTCCAGTTCCGTCAGGTTGGATGGTGAACGTTGGTGGACAGCCATTTTCAGGTCTCTCCAGAAATGCTCAATTTGGTTTAGGTCAGGGCTCTGGACCAGTCAAGAATGGTCACAGAGTTGTTCCAAAGCCACTCCTTTGTTATTTTAGCTGTGTGCTTAGGGTCAATGTCTTGTTGGAAGGTGAACCTTTTGACTAAGGTCGGAGTCACACTTGCAACTGCAATGTGAGAAACTCGCGTGAGTCTCTCGCCTCAATACCCGGCACTTCTGCTGGCATTTGGGACCGGAGCATTCAAGCTGCATAGGAATACTTGCAGCCGCACACACCGGTCCGGAGTGCCGGCGGCAGTGCCAGGTATTGAGTTGAGAGACTCGCACAAGTTTCTGGCATTCCGTTTGCAAGTGTGACCCCGGTCTAAGTCTGAGGGCCAGAGCACTCTGGAAGAGGTTTTCATCTAGGATATCTGTACTTAGCCACATTCATGTTTCCTTCAATTGCAACCAGTCGTCCTGCCCCTGCAGCTGAAAAACACCCCATAGCATGATGATGCCACCACCATGTTTCACTGTTGGGATTGTATTGGGCAGGTGATGAGCAGTGCCTGGTTTTCTCCACACATACCGCTTAGAATTATCACCAAAAAGTTCTATCTTTGTCTCATCAGACCAGAGAATCTTATTTCTCATAGTCTGGGAGTCCTTCATGTGTTTCTTAGCAAACTCTATGCGGGTATTCATATGTCTGGCACTGAGGAGAGGCTTCCATCGGGCCACTCTGCCATAAAGGTCCGACTGGTGGAGGGCTGCAGTGATATTTGACTTTGTAGAACTTTCTCCCATCTCCCTACTGCATCTGTGGAGCTCAGCCACAGTGATCTTGGGGTTCTTCTGTACCTCTCTCACCAAGGCTCTCCCACGATTGCTCAGTTTGGTTGGATGGCCAGGTCTAGGAAGACTTCTGGTGGTCCCAAACTTCTTCCATTTAAGGATTATGGAGGCCACTGTGCTCTTAGAAACCTTGAGAACAGCAGAAATTCTTTTGTAACCTTGGCCAGATCTGTACCTTGCCACAATTCTATCTCTGAGCTCCTTGGCCAGTTCCTTTGACCTCATGATTCTCATTTGGTCTGACATGCACTGTGAGCTGTGAGCTCTTATATAGACAGGTGTGTGCCTTTACAAATCAAGTCCTATCAGTTTAATTACACACAGCTGAACTCCAATGAAGGAGTAGAACCATCTCAAGGAGGATCACAAGGAAATGCACAGCATGAGACTTACATATGAGTGTCTGAGCAAAGGGTCTGAATACTTATGACCATGTGATATTTCATTTTTTCTTTTTGAATAAATTTGCAAAAATTTCTACATTTCTGTTTTTTTTTTCAATGAAGATGGGGTGCAGAGTGTACATTAGTGAGAAAAAAAATGAACTTTTTTGAATTTGCCAAATGGCTGCAATGAAATAAAGAGTCAAAAATGTAAAGGGGTCTGAATACTTTCTGTACCCATTGTATGTATCACATGCTTGTGGTCACAAGACCACCTGTTCCCGGCGCCGGCACCGGACCATCATCACAACACATGGTGCGCATGATGTGAGGATTCACACATAATGAATGTAGACATGTAGCTTAAGATCCGACAACCCCTTTAAGGATGGGCAACTACTCGTGGGCCACTGCTGTGTGCTTGCCCTCCATGCTAAAATTTGCCAGCCAGCCCCTGGGAATCTGTCACCCTATTTTTCGCCTATCAGCTGCGGCCACCGCCATCAGGGGCTTATCTACAGCATTCTGTAATGCTGTGAAAAAGCCCCCGATGTACCCTGAAAGAGATGAAAAATGAGTTAGATTATACTCACCCAGGGGCGGTCTAGTTCAGGTCTGGAGGGAGTCGCGGTCCGGTCCAGCACCTCCCATCTTGCAGCGATGACGTCCTCTTCATTCCTGCCCGTCGCGGCTCTAGCTCCAGCACCTGCGCACTGCAGTACCCTGCTCTTCCCTCAACAGGGCAGAGCAGTGCTCCTGCGCCAGAGCCGTGATGGGCAGGAATGAAGAGGACGTCATCGCTGCAAGATTGGAGGCACCGGACCGCGACTCCCTCCGGACCCGAATCGGACCCGGACCGCCCCTGGGTGAGTATAATCGAACCCCTTTTTCTTCTCTTTCAGAGTACATCGGGGGGGCTTATCTACAGCATTACAGAATGCTGTAGCTAAGCCCCTGATGTTGGTGCCGCCATCTCATAGTCGAAAAATGGGGTGACAGATTCCCTTTAAACCCCCCCACGATGAGAAAAAATTAAAATACTTGATACAATGGGAGGAAGAAATGAGATTCGATTTGTCGATAGCGGAATGGAGACATTGCTGTGATATATTATCAAAAGGCAGCCACCAATCATCCCTCGTGGAGACCTCATTGAAGGTTCCTCATAGAACATATCCTGTTCCAGTTAAACTCCATAGCATTTTCCCAAATACAGTGGGGAAAAAAAGTATTTAGTCAGTCAGCAATAGTGCAAGTTCCACCACTTAAAAAGATGAGAGGCGTCTGTAATTTACATCATAGGTAGACCTCAACTATGGGAGACAAACTGAGAAAAAAAAATCCAGAAAATCACATTGTCTGTTTTTTTTTTCATTTTATTTGCATATTATGGTGGAAAATAAGTATTTGGTCAGAAACAAAATTTCATCTCAATACTTTGTGATATATCCTTTGTTGGCAATGACAGAGGTCATACGTTTTCTGTAAGTCTTCACAAGGTTGCCACACACTGTTGTTGGTATGTTGGCCCATTCCTCCATGCAGATCTCCTCTAGAGCAGTGATGTTTTTGGCTTTTCGCTTGGCAACACGGACTTTCAACTCCCTCCAAAGGTTTTCTATAGGGTTGAGATCTGGAGACTGGCTAGGCCACTCCAGGACCTTGAAATGCTTCTTACGAAGCCACTCCTTCGTTGCCCTGGCGGTGTGCTTTGGATCATTGTCATGTTGAAAGACCCAGCCACGTTTCATCATCAATGCCCTTGCTGATGGAAGGAGGTTTGCACTCAAAATCTCACGATACATGGCCCCATTCATTCTTTCATGTACCCGGATCAGTCGTCCTGGCCCCTTTGCAGAGAAACAGCCCCAAAGCATGATGTTTCCACCACCATGCTTTACAGTAGGTATGGTGTTTGATGGATGCAACTCAGTATTCTTTTTCCTCCAAACACGACAAGTTGTGTTTCTACCAAACAGTTCCAGTTTGGTTTCATCAGACCATAGGACATTCTCCCAAAACTCCTCTGGATCATCCAAATGCTCTCTAGCAAACTTCAGACGGGCCCGGACATGTACAGGCTTAAGCAGTGGGACACGTCTGGCACTGCAGGATCTGAGTCCATGGTGGCGTAGTGTGTTACTTATGGTAGGCCTTGTTACATTGGTCCCAGCTCTCTGCAGTTCATTCACTAGGTCCCCCCGCGTGGTTCTGGGATTTTTGCTCACCGTTCTTGTGATCATTCTGACCCCACGGGGTGGGATTTTGCGTGGAGCACCAGATCGAGGGAGATTATCAGTGGTCTTGTATGTCTTCCATTTTCTAATTATTGCTCCCACAGTTGATTTCTTCACTCCAAGCTGGTTGGCTATTGCAGATTCAGTCTTCCCAGCCTGGTGCAGGGCTACAATTTTGTTTCTGGTGTCCTTTGACAGCTCTTTGGTCTTCACCATAGTGGAGTTTGGAGTCAGACTGTTTGAGGGTGTGCACAGGTGTCTTTTTATACTGATAACAAGTTTAAACAGGTGCCATTACTACAGGTAATGAGTGGAGGAAAGAGGAGACTCTTAAAGAAGAAGTTACAGGTCTGTGAGAGCCAGAAATCTTGATTGCTTGTTTCTGACCAAATACTTATTTTCCACCATAATATGCAAATAAAATGAAAAAAAAACAGACAATGTGATTTTCTGGGTTTTTTTTTCTCAGTTTGTCTCCCATAGTTGAGGTCTACCTATGATGTAAATTACAGACGCCTCTCATCTTTTTAAGTGGTGGAACTTGCACTATTGCTGACTGACTAAATACTTTTTTTCCCCACTGTATCTCTGCTGAGTGCTTTCGAGGATGTAATCCACAAGGAGACGGCGAGGCCTGTGTGAAGCGGCTGCCATTTTCTTAGGCACGCTCCAACAGGAGGAGAGACGACTTTGGATCTCATCCTTGGAGGGCCGTTTGATACCTAAGGGGGACGTGCGGTGTGTGCCCTAAGAGACGGGCCCCACACTCTCTCATTAATAAAATGCCAGACACGTCGGTGCCGCCATTTTAAGGGTCCCTAGACCCTTGCTGCTGTCTCTGCAGGCACTGTGGATCTCCTTTGCTGCACAGGATCCCGGTAACAACCCGGATCCTGTCACAATACTTAAAACTTTATACACTCCGTCTGCCCAGAGTTGCTTCAAGACATATATACCTTGCAATAGCTCTGCTGTGTTCGTAACTGGGAGTGAGGAATCCCCCATAAATACAAGCTCAGTCATCCTGCTGTACCACATTGCTGTAAACCATGAATCGTTCAAGGGGATCAGGAGTGGCTGACAAATTAAAGGAGTTTGCCAGAACTGTCCCTCAGAAATAATTCCTCACAGGTCAAGATTGCAGAACAGCGCAAAAACCGTGCCTCTGATAGTGAGGAGGCGAATGAACAGGAAGAATTGACTCTTCGACAGGTTGTGGCAGTGGATGGTTGGATTTGTGGCGGGTGCGTCACCCTGAGGTGAAGGAATATTCTTGTCACTCATCTACCAGGTGCTCTCTGTCGCGCATAGATTACATATTCGGATCCAGTGGTCTAGCGATATGGGTGGATAATATAGCACTTGGTAGTAGAGGGGTTTCGGATCATAGCCCGGTTGTACTTAAACTTAAATGTCATGTTCCATGCTGGATCATGACAGATAAAAGCACTAGTAACCTTTTTTTTTTCCTCACTGTGTGGTTTCAGTTCTAGTTTTGCCCCCGGAGGCCGTTAGGGTCATTGCACTTGATGTTTTCTTTGCTTTGCCTTTTGCCCCTGGTGGTCACTGGGATTATAGCAGCCTTTAGCCCCTGATCAATTGACCATTCCCTTTTCCTATACAGGATCACATGGTCTATGAGCAGGTGTTGGTGATAGCGTCTTTTTGGGATTCCAACCACGGTGAAGGGAGCAGTTGGCTGAGGTGGAAGGCACTGCAGAAACCTGGTGAAATTAGCAGCTGGCTTGAAGGTTGGAGCCACTGCTGAAACTGGTGTTGAACTCTGGCTGCCCGGTGTCCGCAGCAGAGTGAGATGGTGAAGGTGGCAGCTGGCTCTGAGGTGTCGAGCCACTGCGAAAAGTTAATCCGGTGATGCACTCTGCTGCCTGGTGCTGCAGCAGAGCAAGATAAGTCTTTTTGTGTTTCCCCTGTTTGTATTTTTCCCTGGTGTGTATTAGTACAGCGGTGGGGTCAGTGCCTGCACCACCCACCTCCCTAGCAAGGGATAGGTGTAGGGTGTGCTAGGGTGACAGGTATCCTGATCGGCGCCCAGTGCGGAACCGGCCTAAGGATCGTTAGGAGTGGAGGGACACTGACTCAGGGGAGTGCAGGAGGTCTCCACGTCCCCGTTCCCTATCGCAGGGCCCACCGTTGTAACTGTTGCCCCTTTCCCCCGTGTCTTGTTTTAGTACCGGCCTGCGGGCCATGTCACACAGGACAGTTACACGTGCCGTGTCTTGTTGTCTGAGTTACCGGCCTACAGGTCGTGTCTCACAGGACGGGTCCACGTGACATTATCACCAACCATACATTTTTCTCTGGTGAGCCATGGGCCAAGTTCCGACCAGTGAGCAGTTGCTGCTGGCCCTCACTGAGGTTGGAATGGAGACACTGAGGTTAGTGAGGAGCTGAATGATGTGTTTCAGCAGCACCTGTAGCAGAATTATGGGTCTGAGGCTTATCCTCTGCCTCAACTAGAGGGGCCAGATACAGCTTTGGCGAGGATGTGCCGTGGAGTCCCTGCTGGGGAGCAGGACTTGCTTATACAGGCGGACGTACCCAGGCAGGTGGGTGGAGTCGGTGTCCCCATGGTGCTGCCTGGTGTTCCCCAAGGTGAAGGGGTACGTCCCTGTAGTGAGCAGACTAATGATTTAGTCCTTGGCACTGACGCCGAAACTTCTGTACTGTCAGAGAAGCCGTGTTCCCCTGGTCGTGTGGAGGAAGACGACCTGGGAATGTATATTTCCTCCTCGCCCACAGAAGGTACTATGACAACAGAGGTGATGGTTGACGAGGTACCTGAGGGCATACCAGTGCTTGTGAACAGTGGAGCAGAAGTCAGTCTGGTGGATGCTCAGGTTGTCCAGACTCATAGTCTGAGGTGTAAGACGCTGGACAAACCCATAAGCGTCCAAGCTATTAACTCTCTCCCGCTGAGGCAGGGGGGCTTGAACCAAGTCGTAGAAGACATTGAGCTGTATGGCGGACATCAGGATGTGTCCCAGCCATACTACATCATGGGGGGAGGTCCAGCGCCTGTCGTTGTGGGCCCCCTTGGTCTAAAAAACACAACCCGGTTTTAGATTGGCGGACTAGGGAAGTAGTCAGCTGGGAGCAGTCGTGTGAGGGCTGCTGCCTAGGGGCTACTGTCTCTGCCGTCTCTCTACAAACGTCCCCTTCCTCTCCAGTGGTAGCAGCTGAGGTGCGGCAGTAGAGTAGGGGCAAGGCTCAACCCTCGCCATTAGCCAACCCTGAGAGGCACGGGCCTCATAGTGGGAGGGGTTGGAGGGTGGTGTTTCCCTTGGTGAATTGTGGGGGTGTGAGTGTGGGTTGCCCTCCCAGGGCCGTGGGGTACTCGGTACCGGGCCGGTATCAGTGGGATGTGTCACAGCAGCGGTGACCCCGACCATGGCCCTGGGCGCCCAAGTAATAGAAAGATGTGAATGGTGGAATGTAGTTAAATGAATAGTTCGTGACGCCACCTGTGGTGTTCGACAAGAGAGGTGTTAAGCCGACGCTGCAGACAGATCCTCCGGGACAGATGGTGTGGTGCAGCAATGATGTTATAGCTGTCACGCGGCGGCTGCCGCGCACTCCTCCCATTGCTTCTCCCCGACCGCAGCTTACCCGCTCGCCGGTGGCCTCCTCGCCGCGGCGTCGGCTGCCTTGGGCTTCTTCGCGGTCCCTCCCGGCTCCTCTCCTCCGCCCGGCGATCACGTCCGTCCGGTCTTCTAGTCCGCGCCGGGTGCGCGCTCCCGCCCCTCCTTCTCGGCGGGCACGCGCACACACTATGCCCGGGCGCACGCGCGCCTCCTGTTCCTCCTGAGGACGCGCGCCTTCCTCTCCTGCACTGAGAGGTCACGACCCAGAAGGTCTCTGCTACTTCTCCTATATCAGGCCGCCTCTTCCTGCTGGCGGTGCCTGATTATCACTTCGCTTCGTTAGTGATTCTGGCCCGTTCTCCTATGTACGCCCCTGCGTCCTGTTTGCCTGTAGCTCACCTGCCTTTTCCACTATCCTCTCTCCTAGGATCGGGAGGTCCGTGGTCGTGTCCCGTCCAGTTCTGTTCCCGCACCAGTGTCCTTCTGATCCTGCATACTGTCCCCGTCTCGCCTGTATCCCTGACCTGACCGCCATCCGTCTTCAGGATCCAGAGGAGGTTCCCGCCAGCATCCCAGGCCTGTGGCCGGCCTCTCTATACATTCCCTGGGTACCAGCTGCCGTGGTAATAGTTACCCGCGGGCTTGCCCCAAACACTCCCTGTATAGGGGGTGGTCCACCTGGTCAGCTCGCCCCCGGGAGGTTCGTTGCCACGGTCTAGCGGGTCCACCCCAGGAGTACCTTACAGAATAATCAGGCCATGGATCCTGCTGGTACCCCGACCCCGACCCAAAAGGAACTTTTGTTCCTTTGGAGAATCAGGCGAGGATCATGTCGTTCCTCAAATCAATGGAGTCCCGTCTTTCTTCTTTGCAAACCTCCGATCCTGGGATTGCCTCCCAGATTTCCGTCTTGCAGCAGGAACTTGCCCAGCAGCGCGACACCCAGGCCCACATTTTGAACTATACAGCCTCAGTAGATAACCGCTTACTAGCTCCTCAGACTGCGGCCGCTGCCCCTGTACCGGTGGCAGCTCCTCATCCTTCCCCCCGGTTGGCTAAACCCCCACGCTATAGCGGTGATCCCAAACTCTGTCGGGAGTTCATTAACCAGTGCCAGTTGCATTTCGAGTTGGCGCCCCTGCAGTATCCTACCGACCGGGCCAAGGTGGCCTTTATGGTATCCCATTTAGAGGGTGAGGCACTGGCTTGGGTAAATCCCTTGTGGGAGCGTGATGACCCGATAGTCTCCCAGCTTGCGACCTTCTTGGAGACCTTTCGTAAGGTCTTTGATGAGCCCGGCCGTCTGGTCTCCGCCACCGAGTCCTTATTTTGCCTTCGCCAGGGTACCCTCTCTGTGGGACAGTACGCCATCCATTTCCGTACGTTGTCCTCTGAGCTTGGATGGAACAACGAGGCCCTAGTGGGGGCTTTTTGGCGCGGCTTGTCGGCTCGAATTAAAGACGAGTTGGCAGGCAGGGATACACCTACGTCTTTGGAGGATCTCATCTCGCTGGCAACGCGAATTGATCTGCGTTTCCGGGAGCGCTCCCGCGAGGCCGCCATGGAGAGAAGGCCCACTCGTTTTTCTCCTCCGACACGCAGTCCTCCCCGCTCGCGACCCTCCACCTCGGCGTCAGCCCCTGAGCCCATGCAAGTGGACCGACTCAGACCCGTGGAGCTACGCCGCCAGGAGAGATTCACTCATGGTCTCTGTCTCTATTGTGGCAGCGCCTCCCATCTTCTACGTTCCTGCCCTGTGAGGCCGGGAAACGCCTCCGCCTAGGACAGGTAAGAGAGGCCTCCCTAGGTGTCATTGATACCTCTCTACCCTTGACCCTTCCTGTTTTGTTTATCCAGGGTTCCAAACATCTTTCTGAGGTAGCCTATATTGACTCTGGGGCTGCTGGGAATTTTATCCAACTCGAGGCGGTGAAGAGATTGCGGATACTTGTCAGGTCCTTGGAGGTTCCCCGGCAGTTAGCCTCAGTCAACGGCGTTCCCTTGCGCGAGACCGTTACACTGGTCACTGAAGAGCTGGAGTTACAGATCGGGGTCCTGCACCGTGAGAGAATAGCCTTCTTCGTGCTGCCGTCTCTGTCCCACACCTTGCTCCTGGGACTTCCGTGGTTGAGGATGCACGAACCTGTCCTGGATTGGCGGTCCAGAGATATTCTTCGCTGGGGCCGCTTCTGCCAGACTAGATGTCTCCGTCCAGTACAACCCCTCAAGAGCTCGTCTCCTGTCTCGGGCCCTGTGGATCTGCCCTCGGCCTACTGGGCCTTTGCGGACGTCTTTGATAAGAAGGAGGCAGAGATTCTTCCACCGCACCGGCAATATGATTGCCCGATCGAGCTTGTTCCCCGGTCGACCCCGCCCCGGGGGCGAATCTATCCGTTGAGTCCACTCGAGTCCCAGGCCATGACTGAGTACGTACAGGAGAATTTGGCCAGAGGCTTCATCCGGAAGTCATCTTCTCCCGCCGGAGCTGGTTTCTTTTTTTGTCAAGAAGAAGGACGGGTCTCTCCGCCCCTGTATTGACTATCGGGGCCTTAACGAGATTACTATCAAGAACAGATATCCTCTACCTCTCATCCCCGAGTTGTTCGACCGGCTACGAGGGGCGCAAATCTTTTCTAAATTGGATCTCCGTGGAGCCTACAATCTCATCCGTATTCGCTCCGGAGATGAATGGAAGACCGCCTTCAACACCAGGGATGGACACTACGAGTATCTTGTCATGCCCTTCGGTTTGTGCAATGCTCCCGCAGTCTTTCAGGAATTTGTAAATGACATTTTCCGAGACCTTCTGTACTCCTGTGTGGTCGTATATCTTGACGATATCCTCGTCTTCTCTCCCGATCTGTCCACCCACAGAAGAGATGTCCGCCGAGTTCTGTTACGATTGAGGGAGAATCGCCTGTATGCCAAATTGGAGAAATGCGCCTTTGAACTGTCTTCCCTTCCATTTCTAGGCTATATCATCTCCGACTCTGGCTTGCGTATGGAACCGGAGAAGGTGTCTGCCGTGCTTAACTGGCCACGTCCCCATGGGGTGAAAGCCATTCAGCGATTTCTCGGCTTCGCAAATTACTACCGGCAGTTCATCCCTCATTTTTCCTCGTTGGCTGGCTCTATCTCCTCTTTGATCCGTAAAGGAGCCAACCCGCACGTCTGGACCCCTGAAGCAGAGGACGCCTTCCTGTCTCTGAAACAAGCATTTGCCATGGCACCCGTACTCCATCGTCCTGAGGTCAACAAGCCTTTCGTCCTCGAAGTGGATGCGTCTGCAACTGGAGCTGGAGCGGTTTTATCTCAAAAGTCTCCCTCTGGTAGGCTTGTTACGTGCGGTTTCTTTTCCAAGTCCTTCTCCACTCCAGAGCGGAATTATTCCATCGGAGACCGAGAACTGCTTGCCACATCAAGTTAGCTCTGGAGGAGTGGAGGTACTTATTGGAGGGCGCCGTACATCCCTTCACAATCTTCACAGACCATAAAAATCTGGCTTACATTCGGTCTGCACAGAGACTCAACCCACGACAGGCCAGGTGGTCTCTGTTCTTCGGTCGATTCGATTTTGCTCTGCATTTTCGTCCAGGCAATAAAAACCTCAAAGCTGACGCTTTGTCCAGGTCCTCTCTTTCCGCAGATGTCGAAGAGGAACCCACGCATATCTTGGATCCATCCAGGCTCATCACGGTGGCACCGCTTTCTCTCCTTTCACCTCCACCTGGCAAGACTTTTGTGCCGGAAAAGGACCGAAGACGAATCCTACACTGGGGACATGCTTCCAAGCTGGCTGGTCATGTCGGGCTTAAAAAGACACTTGTCCTGGTGTCCCGCTATTACTGGTGGCCGACTCTTCCCCGGGATGTCCGGGATTTCGTCGCTTCCTGCCTCTCCTGTGCCAAGATCAAGGTGCCTAGGCAGCTGCCTTCTGGCCTTCTACACCCGCTTCCAGTACCCTCGTCCCCTTGGCAACACATTGCCATGGACTTTATTACTGATCTACCCCAGTCTGCCAACTGTACTTTTGTCCTAGTGGTGGTAGATAGGTTCTCTAAGATGGCACATTTCATCTCTCTTCCCGGATTGCCATCGGCACCAGCCTTGGCGAAGATTTTCGTTCAGCATGTCTTCCGCCTTCATGGACTTCCCCAACATATTGTTTGTGACAGGAGTCCAATTCACCTCTCGTTTCTGGAGAGCCCTATGCAGATCGATGGATGTCACTCTTGACTTCTCCTCATCTTACCATCTACAGTCCATCGGTCAGGCGGAACGGACGAATCAGAATTTGGTGAACTAACTCCGGCACTTTTCTAATGTCCACCAGGACGACTGGTCTGAATTACTCCCGTGGGCTGAGTTTGCCTATAACAACCACGTCAGTGAGTCTTCTGGCAAGTCCCCTTTCTTTGTCATCTACGGGCAACATCCAGGTGTACCTCTACCGGTTCCTCCTGCCTCGGGTGTACCGGCGGCTGATATTCTGACCGGTGAATTCTCCAGGATCTGGCAGGAGACCAAGACCGCTCTCGAGTTGATTCGTGACAAGGTAAAGAGACACGCAGACAAGAGGCGCCTGGATGTCCCGCCATATCACCCAGGTGATAAAGTTTGGCTGGCCTCCAAGTTTATTCGCCTCAATATCCCTTCCCATAAACTGGGCCCCCCGCTATATTGGACCTTTTGAGGTCTTGTCCCGCATTAACGACGTCTCCTACAAACTACGGCTTCCCGCCTCTCTCCGCATCCCTAATGCTTTTCATGTGTCTCTTCTAAAACCAGTTATCCTCAATTGTTTCCGTTCCACGGCTCCTCACTCGCCTCCGCCTGTCTCCGCAGACGATGAGTTTGAGGTTAAAGATATTTTGGCCATGAGGAGGCAAAAGGGAAGAACCTTTTTTTTGGTTGATTGGAAGGGCTTTGGCCCCGAGGAGAGGTCCTGGGAGCCCCAGGAGAACATCCAGGCTCCTCGAATCTTGGCTAAATTTTTTTCCGGTCTGCGGAGGGGGGCGCGTAAGGGGGGGGGTACTGTCACGCGGCGGCAGCCGCGCACTCCTCCCATTGCTTCTCCCCGACCGCAGCTTACCCGCTCGCCGGTGGCCTCCTCGCCGCGGCGTCGGCTGCCTCGGGCTTCTCCGCGGTCCCTCCCGGCTCCTCTCCTCCGCCCGGCGATCACGTCCGTCCGGTCTTCTGGACCGCACCGGGTGCGCGCTCCCGCCCCTCCTCCTCGGCGGGCGCCCGCACACACTATGCCCGGGCGCACGCGCGCCTCCTGTTCCTCCTGAGGATGCGCGCCTTCCTCTCCTGCACTGAGAGGTCACGACCCGGAAGATCTCTGCTACTTCTCCTATATCAGGCCGCCTCTTCCTGCTGGCGGTGCCTGATTATCACTTCGCTTCGTTAGTGATTCTGGCCCGTTCTCCTATGTACGCCCCTGCGTCCTGTTTGTCTGTAGCTCACCTGCCTTTTCCACTGTCCTCTCTCCTAGGATCGGGAGGTCCGTGGTCGTGTCCCGTCCAGTTCTGTTCCCGCACCAGTGTCCTTCTGTTCGTGCTTGCTGTCCCCGTCTCGCCTGTGTCCCTGACCTGACCGCCATCCGTCTTCCGGATCCAGAGGAGGTTCCCGCCAGCATCCCAAGCCTGTGGCCGGCCTCTCTATACATTCCCTGGGTACCAGCTGCCGTGGTAATAGTTACCCGCGGGCTTGCCCCAAACACTCCCTGTATAGGGGGTGGTCCACCTGGTCAGCTCGCCCCCGGGAGGTTCGGTGCCACGGTCTAGCGGGTCCACCCCAGGAGTACCTTACAATAGCCCTCCACAGGCAGGGCTGTTGTCCCAGGGCAGTGTAGATGTGGAGACACTTAGATGGTGTAGTATTTGGCGCAGGGGATGTAGCAGTGCCAGGCGGACGGACGCAGGAAGGAATGGAGGACACCAGGGCATGTAGTTCCAAAGCTTTACTCACAGTCTGTAGTGCCCGCTTCTGTGCCGTGTCCTCCGGGTCAGGGTCTCAGTGAGCCTCCAGGCAAGATGGAATGCTCCTGTCATGGTCACATGTGTCTGGACACAGCGAGTACCGCAAGGCGAACCCATATGACACACCTGACCCTGGATACACCGCCTCCAGTGGGGCGAATTTAAATAATAACACGTGCAGCTGGATACGCCACCTCCAACAGGCAAATTTAGGTATTACACGTAAATCTGGAAACCCCGCCTCCAGTAAGGCGAATCTAAATAATAAAGGGGAACCTGGGTAACATTAACCCCTTTCTGACATTAGACGTACTATCCCGTCCATGTGCCCTGGGACTTAACTCCCAAGGACGGGATAGTACGTCTAATGCGATCAGCGGCGCCCCCGTGGTGAGCGCCGCTGATCGCGGCCGGGTGTCTGCTGATTATCACAGCTGACCCCCGGCACAATGTGTCAGGGGCAGTCACAGACCGCCCCGACAAGTTAACCCCTTGTACACCGCGATCAAACACGATCGCGGTGAACCGGGGGTTAAAGGGAAGCATCGGCAGGGAGGGGGCTCCCTCCGTGCTTCCCTGAGCCCCCCACGGCAGCGCAATGTGCAGCGCTGCTGCGGGGGACTCCTTCCCTACAGGCCCCCGGATCCAAGATGGCGACGGGGGCCTTCGGGGGCCTGTAGGGAGCTGACTTCCTCACTGCCTGCAAAGCGCAGGCATGAGGAAGTCTGCAGAACTGCCTGTGACAGATTGCTGATCTGTCACAGTGATCTGTGATGTTACAGATCAGCGATCTGTCACAGGACAGTGATGTCCCACCTGGGACTATGTAATAAAGTAAAAAAAAAAAGAAGTGTAAAAATAATTTTAAAAAAAATCGCTAAATAAATTAGTAAAAAAAAAAAAAATATTCCCCAATAAATTCATTTTTTGAAAATAAAAACAAAACAATAAAAGTACACTGATTTGGTATCGCCGCGTCCGTAACGACCCGCCCTATAAAACTGTCCCATTAGTTAACCCCTTTAGCGAACCCCTTGAAAAACAAAAATAAAAAACGAAGCAAAAAATAATGATTTATTATCATACAACCAAACAAAAAGTGCAATAACGCGCGATCAAAAAGACGCATACAAATATCCATGGTACCGCTGAAAACATCATCTTGTCCTGCAAAAAACGAGCCACCATACAGCGTCATCCGCAAAAAAATAAAAAAGTTATAGCTCACAGAATAAAGCAATGCAAAAATAATTATTTTTTATATAAAATTGTTTTCATTGCAAAAAACCGACAAAACATAAAAAAACAACCTAAATGAGGTATCGCTGTAACCATACCGACCCGAGGAATAAAACCGCTTTATCAATTTTACTGCACAGGGAACGGTGTAAACGCACCCCCCCAAAAGAAATTCATGAAACGCTGATTTTTGTTCATTCTGCGTCCCAAAAATCGGAATAAAAAGCGATCAAAAAATGTCACGTGCCCGAAAATGGTATCAATAAAAACTTCAACTCGTCCCGCAAAGAATAAGACCTCACATGACTCGGTGGGTCAAAACACGGAAAAATTATAGCTCTCAATATGTGGTGATGCAAAAACTAGTTTTACAATAAAAAGCGTCTTTTAGCGTGCAACAGACGCAAAACATAAAAACCGCCATAAATAGCAAATCAAACCCCCCGTTATCACCCCCTTAGCTAGGGAAAAATAATAAAATAAAAAAAATGTATTTATTTCCATTTTCCCATTAGGGTAAGGGCTAGGGTTAGGGCTCAGATTAGGGTTAGGGGTGTGTTGGGGTTAGGGTTGGAATTATAATTGGGGGGTTTCCACTGTTTGGGCACATCAGGTGCTCTCCAAATGCAACATGGCGTCTGATCTCAATTACAGCCAATTCTGCGTTGAAAAAGTCAAATGGTGCTCCTTCCCTTCCAAGCTCTGCCATGCGCCCAAACAGTGTTTTACCCCCACATATAGGGTATCAGCATACTCAGGACAAATTGCAAAACAACTTTTGGGGTCCAATTTCTCCTGTTACCCTTAGGAAAATAAAAAATTGGGGGCAAAAATATCATTTTTGTGGAAAAAAATTATTTTCTTATTTTCACGCCCAGGCGTTATAAACTTCTGTGAAGCACTTGGGGGTTCAAAGTGCTCACCACATGTCTAGATAAGTTCCGTGGGGGGTCTAGTTTCCAAAATGGGGTCACTTGTGGGGAGTTTCAATAGTTTAGGTACATCAGGGGCTCTCCAAACGCACATGACACCCGCAGACCAATCCATCAAAGTCTGCATTCCAAAACGTCACTACTTCCCTTCCGAGCCCCGACTTGTGCCCATACAGTAGTTTTCTCCCACATATCAGGTATCAACGTACTCAGGACAAATTGGACAACAACTTTTGGGGTCCTATTTCTCCTGTTACCCTTGGGAAAATAAAAAAATTGGAGACTAATTGATCATGTTTGTGGTAAAAATACGATTTTTTTATTTTCATGCCTGGGCATTATAAACTTCTGTGAAGCCCTTGGGGGTTCAAAGTGCTCATCACACATCTAAATAAGTTCCTTAGGGGTCTAAGTTTCCAAAATGGGGTCATTTGTGGGGGGTTTCCATTGTTTAGGTACATTAGTGGCTCTCCAAAGGCAACATGACACCCGCAGACCATTCCATCAAAGTCTGCATTCCAAAACGTCACTACTTCCCTTCCGAGCCCCGACGTGTGCCCATACAGTAGTTTTCTCCCACATATGAGGTATCAGCGTACTCAGGACAAATTGGACAACAACTTTTGGGGTCCTATTTCTCCTGTTACCCTTGGTAAAATAAAAAAATTGGAGACTAATTGATCATGTTTGTGGAAAAAATACGATTTTTTTATTTTCATGCCTGGGCATTATAAACTTCTGTGAAGCCTTTGGGGGTTCAAAGTGCTCACCACACATCTAGATAAGTTCCTTGGGGGGTCTAGTTTCCAAAATGGTGTCATTTGTGGGGGGTTTCTACTGTTTTGGTACATCAAGGGCTTTCCAATCGCGACATGGTGTCCGATCTCAATTCCAGCCAAAAACGTCAAATGGCGCTGCTTTCCTTCCGAGCTCTGCCATGCACCCAAATAGTTATTTACACCCACATATGGGGTATCAGCGTACTCAGGACAAATTGTTCAATAACTTTTAGGGTCCTGTTACCCTTGGAAAAATAAAAATTGGGGGTGAAAAGATCATTTTTGTGGAAAAAATATGATTTTTTTTTAATTGTACCGCTGTACGTTATAAACTTCTGTGAAGCCCTTGTGGGTTCAAAGTTCTCACCACATATCTAGATAAGTTCCTTGGGGGGTCTAGTTTCCAAAATGGGGTCACTTGGGGGGGTTTCCACTGTTTAGGTACATCAGGGGCTCTCCAAACACGACATGACGTCCGATCTGAATTCCAGCCAATTTTGCATTGAAAAAGTCAAACGGCGCTCCTTCCCTGCATGTGGGTTCCCCCCCACATGTCAGGTATCAACATACTCAGGACAAATTGCAGAATAACTTTTGCAGTCCAATTTCTCCTGTTACCCTTGGTAAAATAAAAAAATTGAACCTGAAGTATTTTTTTAGTGAAAAAAAGTTAAATGTTCATTTTTTTTAAATATTCAAAAAATTCCTGTGACGCACCTAAATGGTTAATAACCTTCTTGAATGTGGTTTTGAGCACCTTAAGGAGTGCAGTTTTTAGAATGGTGTCACTTTTGGGTATTTTCTATCATATAGACCCCTCAAAGTGGCTTCAAATGTGATGTGGTCCGTAAAAATAAAATGGTGTTGCAAAAATGAGTCAATTTTTAACCCTTATAACTTCCTAACAAAAAAAATGTTGGTTCCAAAATTGTGCTGATGTAAAGTAAACATGTGGGAAATGTTACTTATCAAGTTTTTTCTGTGCTGTATCTCTGTGATTTAAGGGCATAAAAATTCAAAGTTGGAAAATTGCAAAATTTTCGCCAAATTTCCATTTTTTTCACAAATAAACGCAAGTTATTTGAATGAAATTTTACCACTAACATGAAGTACAATATGTCACGAGAAAACAATGTGAGAATCACCGGGATCCATGGAAGCGTTTGAGAGTTATTACCTCATAAAGGGACAGTGGTCAGAATTGTAAAAATTGGCTTGGTCATTAACGTGCAAACCACCCTTGGGGATTAAGGGGTTAACAGTGGTCGGCCCTGCGATAGGGAATAGGGAAGTGGAGACCTTCTGAGCTCCCCTGAGCCAGTGTCCCTGCACTCCTAACGTTCCCTATGCCGCTTCCGCACTGGGCGCGCAACAGGAACCTAAAAACCCTAGCTCGTCCTGACCTAAACCCTCACTAGGGAATTGGTCGGTGCGGAAACTAATCCCACCACTGCACTATAACACACATGAGGAAAGATGACAAAACAGGGGAAACACCACTTAGCTTTGCTCTGTTGTGTACGCTCCTAGCAACAGAGCCCACCACCTGCGTGCATCTTCTCCTCCACCCGGATCCAACACCATAACTGGATCCTTCACCATAGTGCAGCCTTGGAGCAGAGTCCACCAACAGTTGCAGAAGTCCAGTAACAGAGTCCCAAAGATGAGTCCAACTCCTGCCCAAAAAGTCAAGCAAGCTTGAGTCCAGCTCTCAGCAACCAAGTCCCGCATGCTGAGTGCAATTCTCTCCATAGTCGTCACTTCTCCAAGCCATGCAAGCACTTCCTGCCGACACCATAAACTGTGACTCCACCACGTCATGCCAGCCCTTCTTGCAGACCACCTAGCTGCCACTCATCCCCTCTGGCTGGGCTGCGCAGGACTCATGTTCAGCTCCTTCCTCACCTAGGCTTGCTTCCCAAATGACAAGCACACAATCAATATCACCAACAGTGATTGAACCTAGCTGGCTCCCTTTTATAGAGGCTAACACCTGATTTGTAATTAAGTGAACATTAAACCTAAAACTAAGGTGCGATACCACTCACCACCACTGGGGCAACTTAGAATAAACGACACCACGTGTAATAATTCTAATGGCCACCAGAGGCAATCACAACACACTTTGGCACCAAGTCAAAGGAAAAAAAGTTCACTTTTCCATTTAATCTGTCAGATCCACGCTGGATCATGATAGCTCCCTTCCACACTCCGCCAACTTATGTGCCTTTTCTGAACATCTCCTCTATAGCGCCTTTAAGTGTGAAGATCTCCTAGTACTGAGTTACACTGGAGTTCCTCCTGACAGATGTTCCCAAGAACTCTACTTGTATGGCAGACAGCTGTAGCCTGCTTCGGTGACTCTCTACTCCTGAGTCCCGGCTCTCTATCCGTGTTGCTGTTGTGCCCACAAGTCTTAGATATATAAGAGACTGAGGAAATAAAAAAGCGCAATAGGGTCTTATCCGGGTGGTGTTTAGGAATAAATGATAAGAAATGTACTCACCTATTCCAGGAGAGATAAAAGCACATAAGTCGACTGTCAGCTGCTGCACGCCCGAAGGTCCACTCTCGGGGACCGTCCCCGGCCTTGCGCTTAGAACTTCTAGGCAGGGTTCTTCCTCTAACCGACGTCCTCTGTGTTCCCTTTCACTCCTACGTTCCGTACTTGTCTTTCTGTCTTATGGAAGCTCAGGCTTCGGTTCAATGTCTTTCTCCTTCTTTCCTTTCCCGTGCCAGCTGGCTCAGATCACATGACACAGGGGGACACCTCTGTTGTCAGTTCCAGAGAGAGTTCACCGTGTTGTGACAAATGAATGTGTGGCAATAAATGTTCTGGTCCGGACCTGTGTGTGAACAAGCATGTATGGGTGGCCACCAAAAACATCCAGTGGAAGTGTGTTGCAGGGGTCTGGAATTATCAGGTGATCGGGCCGTATCTGGTGTCGGCTGTCCAGGGCCCGAAGACTTACCAGCTGGAGTTACCCACATACTTGCCCAAACACCTCTCGTTCCCCAGATCGGCGCTTTGGAGATGGGTGGTGCCTCCGGAACATACATTGCCAATACCAGCGGTGCTCGTTTGTCATAAACCTGAAGTGCAGGTAGTTGCTGGAGTGAACTCTGGACCTGGGCGTCCCCGCTATAGATGGTTCCCTGATGAAGAGCGGTCTTGAGGGTCTGGAGGCCCCTCATTAAGGGGAAGGTACTGTCATGATCCATGCTGGATCATGACAGATGAAAGCACTAGTAACCTTTTTTTTTTCCTCACTGTGTGGTTTCAGTTCTAGTTTTGCCCCCGGTGGCCGTTAGGGTCATTGCACTTGATGTTTTCTTTGCTTTGCCTTTTGCCCCCGGTGGTCACTAGGATTATAGCAGCCTTTAGCCCCTGATCATTTGACCATTCCCTTTTCCTATATAGGGTCACATGGTCTACGAGCATGTGTTGGTGATAGCGTCTTTTTGGGATTACAACCACGGTGAAGGGAGCAGTTGGCTGAGGTGGAAGCCACTGCAGAAACCTGGTGAAGTTAGCAGCTGGCTTGAAGGTTGGAGCCACTGCTGAAACTGGTGTTGAACTCTAGCTGCCCGGTGTCCGCAGCAGAAGTGAGATGGTGAAGGTGGCAGCTGGCTCTGAGGTGTCGAGCCACTGCGAAAAGTTAATCCGGTGATGCACTCTGCTGCCTGGTGCTGCAGCAGAGCAAGATAAGTCTTTTTGTGTTTCCCCTGTTTGTATTTTTCCCTGGTGTGTATTAGTACAGCGGTGGGGTCAGTGCCTGCACCACCCACCTCCCTAGCAAGGGATAGGTGTAGGGTGTGCTAGGGTGACAGATATCCTGATCGGCGCCCGGTGCGGAACCGGCCTAGGGATCATTAGGAGTGGAGGGACACTGACTCAGGGGAGTGCAGGAGGTCTCCACGTGCCCGTTCCCTATCGCAGGGCCCACCGTTGTAACTGTTGCCCCTTTCCCCGTGTCTTGTTGTTTTAGTACCGGCCTGCGGGCCATGTCACACAGGACAGTTACACCTGCCGTGTCTTGTTGTCTGAGTTACCGGCCTACAGGTCGTGTCTCACAGGACCGGTCCACATGACATTATCACCAACTATACATTTTTCTCTGGTGAGCCATGGGCCAAGTTCTGACCAGTGAGCAGTTGCTGCTGGCCCTCACTGAGGTTGGAATGGAGACACTGAGGTTAGTGAGGAGCTGAATGATGTGTTTCAGCAGCACCTGTAGCGGATTTATGGGTCTGAGGCTTATCCTCTGCCTCAACTAGAGGGGCCATATACAGCTTTGGCGAGGATGTGCCGTGGAGTCCCTGCTGGGGAGCAGGACTTGCTTATACAGGCGGACGTACCCAGGCAGGTGGGTGGAGTCGGTGTCCCCATGGTGCTGCCTGGTGTTCCCCAAGGTGAAGGGGCACGTCCCTGTAGTGAGCAGACTAATGATTTAGTCCTTGGCACTGACGCCGAAACTTCTGTACTGTCAGAGAAGCCGTGTTCCCCTGGTCGTGTGGAGGAAGACGACCTGGGAGTGTATATTTCCTCCTCGCCCTCAGAAGGTACTATGACAACAGAGGTGATGGTTGACGAGGTACCTGAGGGCATACCAGTGCTTGTGAACAGTGGAGCAGAAGTCAGTCTGGTGGATGCTCAGGTTGTCCAGACTCATAGTCTGAGGTGTAAGACGCTGGACAAACCCATAAGCGTCCAAGCCATTAACTCTCTCCCGCTGAGCCAGGGGGGCTTGAACCAAGTCGTAGAAGACATTGAGCTGTATGCCAACCCTGAGAGGCACGGGCCTCATAGTGGGAGGGGTTGGAGGGTGGTGTTTCCCTTGGTGAATTGCGGGGGTGTGAGTGTGGGTCGCCCTTCCAGGGCCGTAGGGTACTCGGTACCGGGCCGGTATCAGTGGGATGTGTCACAGCATCGGTGACCCGGACCGTGGCCCTGGGCGCCCAAGTAATAGAAAGATGTGAATGGTGGAATGTAGTTAGATGAATAGTTCGTGACGCCACCTGTGGTGTTCGGAAAGAGAGGTGTTAAGCCGACGCTGCAGACAGATCCTCTGGGACAGATGGTGTGGTGCAGCAGTGATGTTATAGCCCTCCACAGGCAGGGCTGTTGTCCCAGGGTAGTGTAAATGTGGAGACACTTAGATGGTGTAGTGTTTGGCGCAGGGGATGTAGCAGTGCCAGGCGGACGGACACAGGAAGGAATGGAGGACACCAGGGAATGTAGTTCCAAAGCTTTACTCACAGTCTGTAGTGCCCGCTTCTGTGCCATGTCCTCCGGGTCAGGGACTCAGTGAACCTCCAGGCAAGATGGAATGCTCCTGTCACGGTCATGTGTGTCTGGACGCAGCGAGTACCGCAAGGCGAACCCATATGACACACATGACCATGGATACACCGCCTCCAGTGGGGCGAATTTAAGTAATAACACGTGCAGCTGGATACGCCGCCTCCGACAGGCGAATTTAGGTATTACACGTAAATCTGGAAACCCCGCCTCCAGTAAGGCGAATTTAAATAATAAAGGGGGAACCTGGGTAACATTAACAATGGTGGGCCCTGCGATAGGTAGGTGGACACCTCCTGAGCTCCCCTGAGCCAGTGTCCCTGCACTCCTAACGTTCCCTATGCCGGTTCCGCCCCGGGCGCGCAACAGGAACCTAAAAACCCTAGCTCGTCCTGACCTAAACCCTCACTAGGGAATTGGTCGGTGCGGAAACTAATCCCACCACTGCACTATAACACACGAGGAAAGATGACAAAACAGGGGAAACACCACTTAGCTTTGCTCTGTTGCGTACGCTCCTAGCAACAGAGCCCACCACCTGCGTGCATCTTCTCCACCCGGATCCATCACCATAACTGGATCCTTCACCATAGTGCAGCCTTGGAGCAGAGTCCACCACCAGTTGCAGAAGTCCAGTAACAGAGTCCCAAAGATGAGTTCAGCTCCTGCCCAAAAAGTCAAGCATGCTTGAGTCCAGCTCTCAGCAACCAAGTCCTGCATGCTGAGTGCAACTCTCTCCATAGTCGTCACTCCACCAAGCCATGCAAGCACTTCCTGCCGACACCATAAACTGTGACTCCACCACATCATGCCAGCCCTTCTTGCAGACCACCTAGCTGCCACTCGTCCCCTCTGGCTGGGCTGCGTCATGTTCAGCTCCTTCCTCACCCAGGCTTTCTTCCCAAATGACAAACACACAATCAATATCACCAACAGTGATTGAACCCAGCTGGCTCCCTTTTATAGAGCCTAACACCTGATTTGTAATTAAGTGCACATTAAACCTAAAACTAAGGTGCGATAACACTCACCACCACCTGGGCAACTTAGAATGAACGACACCACGTGTAATAATTCTAATGGCCACCGGGGGCAATCACAACACACTTTGGCACCAAGCCAAAGGAAAAAAAAAATTCACTTTTCCATTTAATCTGTCAGATCCACGCTGGATCATGACAGTACCCCCTCCTTAATGAGCGGCCTCTGGACCCTCAAGACCACTCCTCATTAGGGAAACACCTACAGCGGGGACGCCCAGATCCTGAGTTCACCCCACCACTACCTGACACTTCAGGTTAATGACAAACGCACCGCTGGTATTGGCAATAATGTTCGTTTTGGAGGCACCACTCATCTCCACAGCGCCGACCTGGGGAACGAGTTTATGTATGTGTATGTTTGCTATGAGCTGATCAGACTCCACAACACACTTCCACAAGATGTTTTTTGGTGGCCACCCATACACGCTCGTTCACACACAGGTCCGGACCTGAACGTTTATTGCACACATTCGTTAGTCATATATTTGGTGAACTCCTTCTGGACACAACAACAGAGGCGTCCCCCTGCTGTCACCACACTCAAACCCCTGCTATTCACCAAGGGACACCACCCTCCAACCCTTTCACCATGAGGTCTACCCTCCCAGGGTTGGTTAATGGGGAGGGTTGAGATTTGTCCCTACTCCCCCGCAGCGCACCTGCTGCACACACCTGGAGGAGAAGGGGACAGGAATATGGAGGATATATACACTCACTGGTTGCCTTCCTCCAAACGACCAGGAGGGGGCGGCTTCTTCAATGGTATGGAAGATTTGGCGTGAGCCCCGCGGACTATACACCAGTCTGCCCACTACAGGGACGTACCCCTTCACCTCGGAGAACCCCAGACAGCACCATGGGGATCACCAACTCCACCCACCTGTCTGGATACGTCCACCTGTATGAACAAGTCCCGCTCCCCAGCAGCGACTCAAGGGGGCTTTTGCCAGACCCGCAATTTGCCAAAGCCGCCATTTTGATTTCCTAGTTACCTGAGCAGAGTCCCCAGACCCTGATAACTGCTGCTGCAGCGGCTCTAAACACCTTGGTGCTCCCCACTCACCTCAGTGAGGCCCGGCAGCAATTACTCAGCGGTCTCCACATGTCCAAAGCTCACCAGAAAAAAAAAATGTAGGGTTGGTGATAATGTCACGGTCACGTGTGTCTGGACGCAGCGAGAACCGCAAGGCGAACCCATATGACACACGTGACCCTGGATACACCGCCTCCAGTGGGGCGAATTTAAATAATAAACACGTATATACAAGTCTGGAAACCCCGCCTCCAGTAAGGTGAATTTAAATAATAAAGGGGGAACCTGGGTAACATTAACAATGGTGGGCCCTGCGATAGGGAATAGGGAAGTGGAGACCTCCTGAGCTCCCCTGAGCCAGGGTCTCTGCACTCCTAACGTTCCCTATGCCGGTTCCACACCAGGCGCGCAACAGGAACCTAAAAACCCTAGCTCGTCCTGACCTAAACCCTCACTAGGGAATTGGTCGGTGCGGAAACTAATCCCACCACTGCACTAAAACACACATGAGGAAAGATGACAAAACAGGGGAAACACCACTTAGCTTTGCTCTGTTGCGTACGCTCCTAGCAACAGAGCCCACCACCTGCGTGCATCTTCTCCACCCGGATCCATCACCATAACTGGATCCTTCACCATAGTGCAGCCTTGGAGCAGAGTCCACCACCAGTTGCAGAAGTCCAGTAACAGAGTCCCAAAGATGAGTTCAGCTCCTGCCCAAAAAGTCAAGCATGCTTGAGTCCAGCTCTCAGCAACCAAGTCCCGCATGCTGAGTGCAACTCTCTCCATAGTCGTCACTCCACCAAGCCATGCAAGCCCTTCTTGCAGACCACCTAGCTGCCACTCGCCCCTCTGGCTGGGCTGTGCAGGACTCATGTTCAGCTCCTTCCTCACCCAGGCTTGCTTCCCAAATGACACACACAATCAATATCACCAACAGTGATTGAACCCAGCTGGCTCCCTTTTATAGAGCCTAACACCTGATTTGTAATTAAGTGCACATTAAACCTAAAACTAAGGTGCGATACCACTCACCACCACCTGGGCAACTTAGAATGAATGACACCACGTGTAATAATTCTAATGGCCACCGGGGGCAATCACAACACACTTTGGCACCAAGCCAAAGGAAAAAAAGGTCACTTTTCCATTTAATCTGTCAGATCCACGCTGGATCATGATAGCTCCCTTCCACAGTTCGCCAACTTATGTGCCTTTTCTGAACGTCTCCTCTATAGCGCCTTTAAGTGTGAAGATCTCCTAGTACTGAGTTACACTGGAGTTCCTCCTGACAGATGTTCCCAAGAACTCTACTTGTACGGCAGACAGCTGTAGCCTGCTTTGGGGACTCTCTACTCCTGAGTCCCGGCTCTCTATCCGTGTTGCTGTTGTGCCCTCAAGTCTTAGATGGGAGTAGTGCATTTACAGCTCACTACTCCACCTGTGTCTGCTGCAGAACCATTAGTGTCCATACAACCTCGGGGACCGGGCCCCGGCCTTGCGCTTAGAACTTCTAGGCAGGGTTCTTCCTCTAACTCATGTCCTCTGTGTTCCCTTTCACTCCTATGTTCCGTACTTGTCTTTCTCTCCTATGGAAGCTCAGGCTTCGGTTCAATGTCTTTCTCCTTCTTTCCTTTCCCGTGCCAGCTGGCTCAGATCACTGAGGCAGCTGCAGCACTCCTTCCTCCATCCCTCTTCCAGGGATCCCCACTCCTCTCCGAGTGGCTTCCTCTCTCAGACTCTCCTTCTGACTGACTGACCACAATCCTAAAACCTTCCCGCTCTTTTATGTGTATTCTCAACTCCACCCACCTCCCAGCACGTTTAGTGTTCCAAGCAGGGAACCACCAAAGGCGCTCTGCTTCTCTCTAAGCAAAGAGCCGCAATGTGGTTTTGCTGAACTACTCTATTGTGTGGGGTGCGAGTGTTGGAGCATGGTCAGGAGCTTCCAACTTACCTGGATGGTGGGGCACCACACCTTAGGAGAAGGTGCAGTACCTCTGTGGCGACTGAGCCTCAGGGGCGCCACATATGTGGCGACACAGGAGGACGCCTCTGTTGTCAGTTCCAGAGAGTTCACCTGTGTGTGAACGAGCATGTATGGGTGGCCACCAAAAACATCCAGTGGAAGTGTGTTGCGGGGCTCTGGAATTCTCAGGTGATCGGGCCGTATCTGGTTTCGGCTGTCCAGGGCCCAGAGACTTACCAGCTGGAGTTAACCACATACTTGCCCAAACACCTCTCGTTCCCCAGATCGGCGCTTTGGAGATGGGTGGTGCCTCCGGAACATACATTGCCAATACCAGTGGTGCTCGTTTGTCATAAACCTGAAGTGCAGGTAGTTGCTGGAGTGAACTCTGGACCTGGGCGTCCCCGCTGTAGGTGGTTCCCTGATGAAGAGCGGTCTTGAGGGTCCGGAGGCCCCTCATTAAGGGGAGGGTACTGTCATGATCCATGCTGGATCATGACAGATGAAAGCACTAGTAACCTTTTTTTTTCCTCACTGTGTGGTTTCAGTTCTAGTTTTGCCCCCGGTGGCCGTTAGGGTCATTGCACTTGATGTTTTCTTTGCTTTGCCTTTTGCCCCCGGTGGTCACTGGGATTATAGCAGCCTTTAGTCCCTGATCATTTGACCATTCCCTTTTCCTATGTAGGGTCACATGGTCTACGAGCAGGTGTTGGTGATAGCGTCTTTTTGGGATTCCAACCACGGTGAAGGGAGCAGTTGGCTGAGGTGGAAGCCACTGCAGAAACCTGGTGAAGTTAGCAGCTGGCTTGAAGGTTGGAGCCACTGCTGAAACTGGTGTTGAACCCTGGCTGCCCAGAGCGAGATGGTGAAGGTGGCAGCTGGCTCTGAGGTGTCGAGCCACTGCGAAAAGTTAATCCGGTGATGCACTCTGCTGCCTGGTGCTGCAGCAGAGCAAGATAAGTCTTTTTGTGTTTCCCCTGTTTGTATTTTTCCCTGGTGTGTATTAGTACAGCGGTGGGGTCAGTGCCTGCACCACCCAGCTCCCTAGCAAGGGATAGGTGTAGGGTGTGCTAGGGTGACAAGTATCCTGATCGGCGCCCGGTGCGGAACCGGCCTAGGGATCATTAGGAGTGGAGGGACACCGACTCAGGGGAGTGCAGGAGGTCTCCACGTCCCCGTTCCCTATCACAGGGCCCACCGTTGTAACTGTTGCCCCTTTCCCCGTGTCTTGTTGTTTTAGTACCGGCCTGCGGGCTCTGTCACACAGGACAGTTACACGTGCCGTGTCTTGTTGTCTGAGTTACCGGCCTACAGGTCGTGTCTCACAGGACCGGTCCACATGACATTATCACCAACCATACATTTTTCTCTGGTGAGCCATGGGCCAAGTTCCGACCAGTGAGCAGTTGCTGCTGGCCCTCACTGAGGTTGGAATGGAGACACTGAGGTTAGTGAGGAGCTGAATGATGTGTTTCAGCAGCACCTGTAGTGGATTTATGGGTCTGAGGCTTATCCTCTACCTCAACTAGAGGGGCCATATACAGCTTTGTACAGTCTTGTTGTTTTAGTTACCGGCCTACGGGTCGAGTCACACAGGACGGGTCCACGTGGCATTAAATATGGGCAACTGAATAATAATATAGTCTGGAAGTTGAATTCTTTTTGGTTGAAATTGATAGGATCTAATGATAGAGCTATCGATCAGTTAAACTGCTTCATTTGATTCCACCCAGAACCCCAGAATGTTAATTTTTTTTGGGATGCCCTTAAGGCATATTTAAGAGGATGCAAGGACCTTAGTAAAGATTTCATAGTCTACATTTACTAGCGATATTGGGCGGTAAGATCCCCATTCCAGAGGGTCCTTCCCCTCCTTCTTAAGTACGATAATATTTGCCTTGTAAAAGGATTCAAGCAGAGACCCTTCCTCCCAAATCCCCCGAAACACCCTTAAAAGGAGAGGTGCCAATATGTTCCGATATTTCCTGTATAGTTCAATGGGGAACTCATCCGGCCCAGGAGCCTTCCCGGAAGCAATGTCCGCCATGGCATCCTCTATCTCTTCTACAGTAAACTAGGCATCCATAAAGGCCCGCTGGGCAGGACTCAATGTAGGGAATGTTATATCTGACAAGTGATCTAGACATTCCAAAATATCAGAATCACTCTTAGATTCATATAACAGTTTATAATAATCGTAAAAGCAATGAAGTATATCTTCAGTCGAGGTTACTATTGAATTATCCGGTTTACGAATTTGAAGTATAGTATTAGATGTGTTGTGTTGGTGCACCAGGAAGGCCAAAAATTTACTTGCCTGGTTCCCCAGCTCAAAATAGGACTGACAGGTAAAGAATAGTTTACGTTTAGACTTAGTGTCTGTGTATTGGGTATATAACCTTTGAGAGGCTAGCCACTCAATTCTATTTCCATTGGTCTGGTTAGATATGTATTAATACCACAAAGAACAACCAAGTATAATCCAAAAAATATATAAATGTTTATTCAAAATATTTTTTTTTTCCTTTAAAAATGTTTTTTAATACATCACATCAAATAACAGAGGCCACTGAACCACATATAATATGACATAACCACTGGTATATAAAATAAACCATGTATAAAATAATTGCACAATTCCCTTATTAGTCCATGTGTGCAAAATCCGCAATAAAATAAGGTATATGTGCAAGAAAAAAAGTCTACAAAATACCATGGCTAATGGTGCAAATGCCTGAGCCTCCAACCTTTCCTTATCTCCTGCTCAGCCCTAAGCTGAACCCTCCACCCTCCACCCAGTGAGTCGTCAAACCACCAAAGCCCACACAGTAATGACAGACAGGGAGAACTTAAACTGCACCGCGGCGCATACACACAGGACAATACCGTAATGTGAACAGGGCAAAACAAAACACAAATATAGGAAGGCGAAAAGGTAGCAACGGATCATACGCCACCAGCTACAAATTTCTCTCTCCAACACCTCCTCTCCAGACCGGAACCACTTGGCATAAAACACAAGCTATAATCGGCGACGCCCATAGGCCAGCACAACTATTTAAAGACCGTGGGTGTGACCAAACATCCCACCTGATTTCCAGCTAGATTAACCCCCGATAACCTGAGTAAAATCAAGCCGGCGCCACTGAGGCTATAGTGGACGGAGATGGAACTACCGCTGCCTACCGGACGCTGTGGTGTGAATAGCGTCCGACATGACAGTACCCCGTCTTCTACGAGGGACCCCAGGGCCCTCAAGACTCATAGGACCCGGCTTGTCCCGATGACGGCGGTGAAACGAACTGACCAGCCGATCCGCATGTATGTCCGTGGCTGGTACCCAAGACCTCTCCTCCGGACCATACCCCCACCAGTGTACCAAATACTGAAGAGTACGGCGCAGTACTCGAGAGTCTACCACCTTGGAGACTTCAAACTCTAAATCGCCATCCACCATGACTGGAGGTGGCATCGGCGTCGTGTCCTCAGAGCCTACCACCTTTTTCAATAAAGCCCTGTGAAACACGTTGTGTATCTTGTATACCACAGGAAGTTCCAACCGATAAGCAACCGGGTTAATGATGGCAGCAATCTTAAAAGGGCCAATAAACCTTGGACCCAATTTCAATGATAGAATTTTGAGTTTTATGTTTTTAGTAGCTAACCACACCCAATCACCCACACACAGGTCCGGACCTGGCACGCGTCTAGCGTCAGCCACTCGTTTGTACCTTGCACTCATGCTCAGCAATCGCTGTTTCACACTCCTCCAAACCGATGATAATTGAACTCCTAGCTGGTCCTCCTCCGGGACGCCCCCAGAGCCACCCTGACGCAAGGTACAAAATTGAGGATGGTGACCGTAAACACAAAAGAACGGAGACTCTCCCGATGATTCTTGGCGGTGAATATTTAACGCATACTCAGCCAAGGGAAGGAATGTCGACCACTCCTCTTGGTTGTCAGGCACAAAACATCGCAAATACTGCTCCCGATTTTGGTTCATGCGCTCAGTTTGACCATTTGACTGCGGATGAAACGCCCACGAATGAGACAACTTGATCCCCAATCGTGAGCAAAAAGCTTTCCAAAACTTCGCCACAAACTGGGTACCCCTATCAGACAATATCTCCGACGGAACTCCGTGTAGTCTAACCACCTCCTGCACAAAAACCTGAGAAAACGTCTTCGCGTTGGGCAAAGAAGGCAACGACACAAAATGCGCCATCTTCGAAAATCGATCAACCACCACCAGGATGACCGTGTTCCCCGCCGAGGCACGCAAGTCCGTGATAAAGTCCATGGAGATTTCTGTCCATGGCCTACTAGGTACCCCCAGAGGTTGTAGAGTGCCAGCAGGGCGGGATCTGGGCGACTTGGCCCTGGCGCACGTGATGCAAGCTGCCACGTACGAGACCACGTCCTGCCGGATCTTTGGCCACCAGAAGCGGCGCGATACCAGCTCCAAGGTGCCCCTAACACCTGGATGACCAGCCAGGACAGAGTCGTGGTGTTCCCCCAACACCTTAAGGCGAAGATGAAGGGGTACGAATGACTTGTTAGCGGGAAGTCCTGGCGGTACCTCCTCCTGGGCCTCAGCAATCTCCACCTCTACCTCAGTCGTGAGAGCTAAAACCACTACACCTTCCTGGAGGATGGGTACCGGATCTTCCCGCAGTTCTGCCCCCGGAAAACACCTGGACAAGGCATCCGCCTTGGTGTTTTTAGCCCCAGGACGGTAAGTCACCAGAAAGTTAAATCGTGTAAAAAACAATGCCCAGCGAGCCTGCATGGGAGACAGACGCTTGGCCGACTCCAGATAGAGCAGGTTTTTATGGTCGGTGATGACTGTGACCTAGTGGACCGCCCCCTCCAAGAAGTGTCGCCATTCCTCAAAAGCCAATTTGATGGCCAACAACTCCCTGTTGCCGATATCGTAATTCCGTTCGGCAGGCGACAGCTTCTTGGAGAAGTAGGCGCATGGACGCATATTGCTCAAGGACGAGCCCTGTGACAGTACTGCCCCCACTCCCACCTCAGACGCATCGACCTCCACAGTAAAAAGTTTAGATACGTCCGGTTGCACCAGAATGGGGGCTGAAGCAAAACGGTTTTTCAAAAGCTCAAATGCACGCACCGCAACCTCAGACCAGATAGCGAGATTGGTACCTTTTCTCGTCATGTCCGTGAGCGGTTTGGCTAGAGTAGAAAAATTCTTAATAAACTTCCTATAATAGTTGGCAAACCCAAGGAACCGCTGGAGCGCTTTTAGATTATCAGGCCGTTCCCATCGCAGCACCGCTTGCACCTTCGCGGCGTCCATTTTAAACCCTGCGGCAGACACACTATATCCCAAAAAAGGCAACTCCTGAACAAAAAATACGCATTTTTCAAGTTTAGCATAGAGCTTATTCTCACGGAGCAACTGTAACACCTGCCTAACATGCTCTAAATGAGTGTCCCGGTCGCTCGAATAAATGAGGATATCATCCAGGTACACAATCACAAATTTCTCCATCACATGAGCGAATACATCATTTATGAAATGTTGGAAAACAGCAGGCGCGGTTGTCAACCCAAATGGCACAACTAGGCTTTCAAAATGACCCTCAGGGGTATTAAACGCCGTCTTCCACTCATCCCCCTGACGGACCCTTATGAGGTTGTACGCCCCCCTGAGGTCAAGTTTGGAAAACCACTTCGCACCCGCCACCTGGTTGAACAAATCAGGGATCAGAAGCATCGGGTAGGGATCATGGACCGTAATCTGGTTTAACTCCCGGAAATCCAGACACGGGCGTAACCCCCCATCTTTCTTCTTAATGAAGAAAAACCCCGCTGCTACAGGCGAGGATGAAGGCCGGATGTGCCCTTTACTTAGACTCCGCGATATAGTCTTTAAGAGCTTGTCTCTCCGGACCAGAAATACTAAACATCCTAGCCTTTGGCAATTTGGCCCCGGGTTTTAACCTAATCACACAGTCATAGGTTCGATGTGGAGGTAGTTCTGAGCAACCCCTCTCAGAGAATACGTCCGCAAAATCCAGCAATGCCTCTGGAAGGCTGGACTTCACGGCGGACACACATGTGGCCAAGCAATTTTCCTGGCAGAAACCACTCCACTGGACGATGTCCTGGGTTCTCCAGGCAATCACCGGGTTGTGCTTGGACAACCATGGGAAACCCAGGACCATTTGTGCTGGGAGATTATTGAGTACCCTACATGTAACCCACTCAGAATGTAGGACCCCAATGTGGAGTTTAACCTCAGCTACAAACTCAGTAATCTCCACCTGTGGGAGGGGAGCGGCATTAATGGTAACCACGCGAATAGGATGAGGGAGTTTTTCGATCTTAAAACCGGCCGTGCGTGCAAACTCCTCATCCATGAGATTAGTGGTGGAACCGCTATCCACAAACACAGATATTGGTAGCTCTCTGCCCGCAATAATAACCCTGGCAGGGAGCATACATTGATATACCATCATGGAGGATATGCATATGCTCAGTTGGGCCTCCTCCATACCCTCTGAGCTTACCAGTTTTCCGCCGGCGCGACTTTCTTAGGTAGCACAGGACAAGCATTTACATAATGATCTCTTTTACCACAGTAAAAACATGCTCCTTACTTCCTGAACCCAGGAACGCGACGCTTAACAAGTGATACCCCAGCGATTTGCATAGGTTCCGTGGGCTCACCTGCAGCAACCACACTTGCACCCCTGCATTCCCCCAGGGGCAACGTCTCCTGCGCCCCCTGACGCAGACGGCGATCAATACGAATAACCAAACTCATGGCAGGCTCTAACGATGCAGGAGTCTCATACATCAGGAGGGCCTGTTTAACTCTTCCTGAAACCCCATGAATAAACTGACTCCGCAGCGCTGGGTCGTTCTACTGTGTGTCTACTGCCCAACGGCGAAATTCTGAACAATAATCTTCCGCCATACGTTCCCCCTGACGGAGGGCGCGGATTTTAGATTCCGCTAGAGCCAATCTGTCGGGATCATCATAAATGGGCCCGAGTGCTGAAAAAACACTCTCAACCGAATGAAACGTAGCAGAGTCAGCTGGTAAGGAAAACGTCCATGCTTGGGGGTCCCCACTCAGTAAGGATAACACCAGACCCACCCGCTGAACGTCATTACCTGAGGAGACAGGGCGCATGCGAAAGTATAACTTACAGGCCTCCCGAAAGATGACAAATTTGCTGCGTTCCCCAGCAAATCGTTCAGGCAGCGGAATCTTCGGCTCTGCACCTGCACCTGCAGAAGCCACTTGCACATTAGCTACAACCAGTCCCTGCTGCTGAACTGCCCCCTTCAACTCGGTGACCTGTAAGGACAGCGCCGCCAACTGGCGGTTTATGGAAGTCATGGAATCCATGGACTACCCAAATATTGTGGGCTGATTATAATTAGGTCAAAGAAGGCTGAAATACCCGGGGCCCCTGCGGAGTCCCTCCAACTAGGGAAAACCCTGTCTGACCCTCAACCCAGGGTTTTTGCTAATGGTGCAAATGCCTGAGCCTCCAACCTTTCCTTATCTCCTGCTCAGCCCTAAGCTAAACCCTCCACCCTCCACCCAGTGAGTCGTCAAACCACCAAAGCCCACACAGTAATGACAGACAGGGAGAACATAAACCGCACCGCGCCGCATACACACAGGACAATACCGTAATGTTAACAGGGCAAAACAAAACACAAATATAGGAAGGCGAAAAGGTAGCAATGGATCATACGCCACCAGCAACAAATTTTTCTCTCCAACACCTCCTCTCCAGACCGGAACCACTTGGCATAAAACACAAGCTATAATTGGCGACGCCCATAGGCCAGCACGACTATTTAAAGACCGTGGGCGTGACCAAACATCCTACCTGATTTCCAGCTAGATTAACCCCCGATAACCTGAGTAAAATCAAGCCGGCGCCACTGAGGCTATAGTGAACGGAGATGGAACTACCGCTGCCTTCCGGACGCTGTGGTGTGAATAGCGTCCGACATGACACTGGAATTCAGATCGGACGCCATGTCACGTTTGGAGAGCCCCTGATGTACCTAAACAGTGGAAACCCCCACAAGTGACCCGATTTTGGAAACTAGACCCCCCCAAGGAACTTATCTAGATATGTGCTGAGAACTTTGAACCCACAAGGGCTTCACAGAAGTTTATAACGTACAGTGGTACAATTAAAAAATCATATTTTTTCCACAAAAATGATCTCTTCACCCTCAATTTTTATTTTCCCAGGGGTAACAGGACCCTAAAAGTTATTGTGCAATTTGTCCTGAGTACGCTGATACCCCACATGTGGGGGTAAACCACTATTTGGGCGCATGGCAGAGCTCGGAAGGGAAGCAGCACCATTTGACGTTTTTGGCTGGAATTGAGATCGGACACCATGTCGTGTTTGGAAAGCCCCTGATGTACCAAAACAGTGAAACCCCCCACAAATGACACCATTTTGGAAACTAGACCCCCCAAGGAACTTATCTAGATGTGTGGTGAGCACTTTGAACCCCCCAGTGCTTCACAGAAGTTTATAACGCCCGGGCGTGAAAATAAAAAAATTGTATTTTTTCCACAAACATGATCTTTTAGTCACCAATTTTTTTATTTTCCCAAGGGTACCAGGAGAAATTGGACCCCAAAAGTTGTTGTCCAATTCGTCCTGAGTACGCTGATAGCCCATATGTGGGAGAAAACTACTGTATGGGCACACGTCGGGGCTAGGAAGGGAAGTAGTGATGTTTTGGAATGCAGACTTTGATGGATTGGTCTGCGGGTGTCATGTGCGTTTGGAGAGCCCCTGATGTGCCTAAACTATTGAAACTCCCCACAAGTGAACCCATTTTGGAAACTAGACCCCCCACGGAACTTATCTAGATGTGTGGTGAGCACTTTGAACCCCCAAGTGCTTCACAGAAGTTTATAACGCCCGAGCGTGAAAATAAAAAAATCATTTTTTTCCACAAAAATGATATTTTTGCCCCCAATTTTTTATTTTCCTAAGGGTAACAGGAGAAATTGGACCCCAAAAGTTGTTTTGCAATTTGTCCAGAGTAGGCTGATACCCTATATGTGGGAGTAAAACACTGTTTGGGCGCATGGCAGAGCTTGGAAGGGAAGGAGCACCATTTGACTTTTTCAACGCAGAATTGGCTGGAATTGAGATCAGACGCCATGTTGCATTTGGAGAGCACCTGATGTGCCCAAACAGTGGAAACCCCCCAATTATAACTCCAACCCTAACCCCAAGACACCCCTAACCCTAATCTCAGCCCTAACCCTAGCCCTAAGCCTAGCCCTAACCCTAACCCTAATAGGAAAATGGAAATAAATACATTTTCTTTTAATTTTATTATTTTTCCCTAACTAAGGGGGTGATAACGGGGGGTTTGATTTACTGTTTATAGCGGGGTTTTATATATGGCAGCTGTCGCACGCTAAAAGACGCTTTTTATTGTAAAAATAGTTTTTACATCACCACATATTGAGAGCTATAATTTTTCCATATTTTGACCCACCGAGTCATGTGAGGTCTTATTTTTTGTGGGACGAGTTGACGTTTTTATTGGTATCATTTTCGGGCACGTGACATCTTTTGATCGCTTTTTATTCCAATTTTTGGGACACAGAATGAACAGAAACCAGCGTTTCATGAATTTCTTTTGGGGGGTGCGATTACACCGTTCCGCGTGCGGTAAAATTGATAAAGCGGTTTTATTCTTCGGGTCAGTACGGTTACAGCGATACCTCATTTAGGTCTTTTTTTTATGTTTTGGCGGTTTTATGCAATGAAAACAATTTTATATAATTATTTTTGCATCGCTTTATTCTGCGAGCTATAACTTTTTTATTTTTTTGCTGATGATGCTGTGTCGTGGCTCGTTTTTTGCGGGACAAGATGACGTTTTCAGCGGTACCATGGATATTTATATGTGTCTTTTTGATCGCGCGTTATTTCACTTTTTGTTCGGCAGTATGATAATAAATCATTATTTTTTGCTTCGTTTTTTATTTTTATTTTTTAAGGCGTTCGCTAAAGGGGTTAACTAATGGGACAGTTTTATAGGGCAGGTCATTACGGATGCGGCGATACCAAATATGTGTACTTTTATTGTTTTTTTGTTTATTTCCAAAAAATGAATTTATTAGGGAATATTTTTTTTTTTATTTAGCGATTTTTAAAAAATTATTTTTACACTTTTTTTTTTTTTTAACTTTATTACATTGTCGCTGATCTGTCACATCACAGATCACTGTGACAGATCAGCGATCTGTCACAGGCATAGACGCAGACTTCCTCATGCCTGCGCTTTGCAGACAGTGAGGAAGTCAGCTCCCTACAGGCCCCCGAAGGCCCCCGTCGACATCTTGGATCCGGGGATCTTCAGGGAAAGAGCCCCCCCGCAGCAGCGCTGCACATTGCGCTGCTGTCGGAGGCTCAGGGAAGCAAGGAGGGAGCCCCCTCCCTGCCGATACTTCCCTTTAACCCCCGGTACACCGCGATCGTGTTTGATCGCGGTGTGCAAGGGGTTAACGTGTCGGGGGCGATCCGTGACCGCCCCTGACACATTGTGCCGGGTGTCAGCTGTGATAATCAGCTGACACCCGGCTGCGATCAGCGGCGCTCACCTCGTGGGTGCTGTTGATCGCTATGACGTAATATTCTGTCCATGGGAATTAGGGCCCAGGTCACATGGACGGAATATTACTTCCAATGTAGGAAAAGGGTTAAATCATTAAGTATATGGATGCCTGATAACTACTTACCTAATTCTGAAAGTCGTTTGATTCATGCTGCACGGACTGACTGCCCACTGGGTTTCCTGGAATCAGATAAAACTAGTGTCCCTCATTTATTACCCCTCTACTTCGATTAGCACGATCAGTTTGGAGACAAATTAAAAAAGTTATCAGATTTGAGGACATCTAGCTGAATTGCCCTTGTGGAACAATATTTATTTTTCGGTGTTGTTAAACCACCTGTCTACTGACTTCTGGATTCTATATGATGTCTCCTCAGTAGGAGATTTGTATAATCATGGTACCCTAATGTCCTTTGAGCAAATACAGGCTAAACATAGTATTCCGAAATCCCAATTTTTTTGTTACCTCCAGCTAAGATCAGCCTTTCAGTCACATAGCATGGCCCACACCACGTGCATCTCCTCGTCTCTACCTTTGATAGGAATCCTTAACTCACTAGGTCCTCAGGGCCTTATCTCCTCTTTATGTACATACATGCTATCAGTAGGAACTGACTCTGCTATGAGATCAATTAAGGGGAAGTGGGTGAGACTCTTCCCTGATGTGCAGGAAGAGGAATGGGAAGAGATTCTGGAGTCTCCAATCAAGGTATCCCCATCTATTAATAATAGAATGACCCAGTTATACTGTATATAATATACCAATCATACTTAACTCCGTTATGACTCTTTAAGATGGGTCGGTTCCAAACATCAGAATGTTTACGATGCCACTCATCAAATGAAGTTTTTATACTTGTTCAAATGCAAATTAGATTGCCGCGCACAATAGCAAGTTCCAAAGGTGCTGCTGAAATGAAACTGACCTGTCTTTGTCATTCACAAGCTGTGGGAGGTATGACAGGGTCCTGCGTGTGATGATCAGACGTCGGGGGAGTTTTCTGTACAATGTCCAGTAATGTCTAATGTTGGGAGCGTCCTCCCGTTGAAAAGAAACCCCGGTGGAGACACTGAAAGGCACAGTGGGTAGCCTCGGCCGACGGCGCTGCTGTGAGGTAGCGTGGTGAGCGGGGGGCGTGGCTAAGCGTTCACGTCACCTGTCCGTGAATGACGGATGTGTGCAAGGGCCAATCCCGACGCGTTTCGAGGGAAATGTCCCTCTTTCTCAAGGTATGGCTCCTGCACTACCACTGTCTGTTTATATCTATGCACGCCTCACTGTCCGCTCAATATGAATACCGTTCAGTCCTCCATTAAAAAGTGTATGAACCTAATATATCAATGAAAAACTTTTTTCTCCCTACACATACTGTATATTGTACCCGATAAAATCATAGTGTGCTGACAATTTTATTAAAAATATTCTTTATTGAAAAATATATAAAAAAATTTTATATAAAAAACCTCTTATTAAAAAAGTTTTTATACATATGTGTGCTGTTCCGTCTAAGTTATGATTATATGGTTTAACCCCTTCACCCCCAAGGGTGGTTTGCACATTCATGACCGGGCCAATTTTTACAATTCTGACCACTGTACCTTTATGAGGTCATAACTCTGGAACGCTTCCATGGATCCCGGTGATTCTGACATTGTTTTCTCGTGACATATTGTACTTCATGTTAGTGGTAAAATTTCATTCAAATAACTTGCGTTTATTTGTGAGAAAAATGGAAATTTGGCGAAAATTTTGAAAATTTTGCAATTTTCCAACTTTGAATTTTTATGCCCTTAAATCACAGAGATACTGCACACAAAAAACTTGATAACTAACATTTCCCACATGTTTACTTTACATCAGCACAATTTTGGAAGCAAAATTTTTTTTTGTTAGGAAGTTATAAGGGTTAAAAGTTGACCAGCGATTTCTCATTTTTACAACACCATTTTATTTTTAGGACCACATCACATTTGAAGCCACTTTGAGGGGTCTATATGATAGAAAATACCCAAAAGTGACACCATTCTAAAAACTGCACCCCTTAAGGTGCTCAAAACCACATTCAAGAAGTTTATTAACCCTTTAGGTGCGTCACAGGAATTTTTTTGAATATTTAAAAAAAAATGAGCATCTAACTTTTTTTCACAAAAAAAATACTTCAGGTTCAATTTTTTTATTTTACCAAGGGTAACAGGAGAAATTGGACTGCAAAAGTTATTGTGCAATTTGTCCTGAGTACGCTGATACCTGATATGTGGGGGGGAACGACTGTTTCGGCGCATGGCAGAGCTCAGAATGGAAGGAGCGCCGTTTGACTTTTTCAATGCAAAATTGGCTGGAATTCAGATCGGACGCCATGTCACGTTTGGAGAGTCCCTGATGTACCTAAACAGTTGAAACCCCCTACAAGTGACCCCATTTTGGAAACTAGACCCCCCAAGGAACTTGTGTAGATGTGTGGTGAGAACTTTGAACCCCCAAGGGCTTTACAGAAGTTTATAACGTACAGCGGTGCAATTAAAAAATCATATTTTTTCCACAAAAATGATCTTTTCACCCCAATTTTTATTTTCCCAAGGGTAACAGGACCCTAAAAGGTATTGTGCAATTTGTCCTGAGTACGCTGATACCCCACATGTGGGGGTAAACCACTATTTGGGCGCATCGCAGAGCTCGGAAAGGAAGCAGCGCCATTTGACGTTTTTGGCTGGAATTGAGATCGGACATCATGTCGCGATTGGAAAACCCCTGATGTACCAAAACAGTGGAAACCCCCCACAAATGACACCATTTTGGAAACTAGACCCCCTAAGGAACTTATGTAGATGTGTGGTGAGAACTTTGAACCCCGAAGGGCTTCACAGAAGTTTATAACACAGCCATACAATTAAAAAATCATATTTTTTCCACAAAAATTATCTTTTCACCCTCAATTCTTATTTTTCCAAGGGTAACAGGACCCTAAAAGTTATTGTGCAATTTGTCCTGAGTACGCTGATACCCCACATGTGGGGGTAAACCACTATTTGGGCGCATGGCAGAGCTCGGAAGGGAAGCAGCGCCATTTGACGTTTTTGGCTGGAATTGAGATCGGACACCATGTCGCGATTGTAAAACCCCTGATGTACCAAAACAGTGGAAACTCCCCACAAATGACACCATTTTGTAAACTAGACCCCCCCAAGGAACTTATCTAGATCTGTGGTGAGCACTTTGAACCCCCCAGTGCTTCACAGAAGTTTATAATGCCCGGGCGTGAAAATAAAAAATTCATATTTTTTCCACAAACATGATCTTTTAGTCACCATTTTTTTATTTTCCCAAGGGTACCAGGAGAAATTGGACCCCAAAAGTTGTTGTCCAATTTGTCCTGAGTACACTGACACCCCATATGTGGGAGAAAACTACTGTATGGACACACGTCAGGGCTCAGAAGGGAAGTAGTGACGTTTTGGAATGCAGACTTTGATGGAATGGTCTGCGGGTGTCATGTTGCCTTTGGAGAGCCCCTAATGTACCTAAACAGTGGAAACCCCCACAAATGACCCCATTTTGGAAACGAGACCCCCCACAGAACTTATCTAGATGTGTGGTGAGCACATTGAACCCCCAAGTGCTTCACAGAAGTTTATAACGCTCGGATGTGAAAATAAAAAAATCATTTTTTTCCACAAAAATGATATTTTTGCCCCCAATTTTTTATTTTCCTAAGGGTAACAGGAGAAATTGGACCCCAAAAATTGTTTTGCAATTTGACCTGAGTAGGCTGATACCCTACATGTGGGGGTAAAACACTGTTTGGGCGCATGGCAGAGCTTGGAAGGGAAGGAGCACCATTTGACTTTTTCAACTCAGAATTGGCTGGAATTGAGATCAGACGCCATGTTGCATTTGGAGAGCACCTGATGTGCCCAAACAGTGGAAACCCCCAATTCTAACTCCAACCCGAACCCCAACACACCCCTAACCCTAATCTCAGCCCTAACCCTAGCCCTAACCCTAGCCCTAACCCTACCCTAACCCTAGCCCTAACCCTAAATAAATACATTAAATACATTTTTTTTATTTTATTATTTTTCCCTAACTAAGGGGGTGATAACGGGGGGTTCGATTTACTATTTATGGCGGTTTTTATATTTGGCAGCTGTCGCACACTAAAAGACGCTTTTTATTGTAAAAATAGTTCTTGCATCACCACATATTGAGAGCTATAATTTTTCCGTAGTTTGACCCACTGAGTCATGTGAGGTCTTATTTTTTGCGGGACGAGTTGACGTTTTTATTGGTACCATTTTCGGGCACATGACATTTTTTGATCGCTTTTTATTCCGATTTTTGGGACGCAGAATGAACAAAAACCAGCGTTTCATGAATTTCTTTTGGGGGGGTGCTTTTACACCGTTCCGCGTGCGATAAAATTGATAAAGCAGTTTTATTCTTTGGGTCAGTACGGTTACAGCGATACCTCATTTAGGCCTTTTTTTATGTTTTGTCGGTTTTATGCAATGAAAACTATTTTATATAAAAAAATAATTATTTTTGCATCGCTTTATTCTGCAAGCTATAACTTTTTTATTTTTTCGCTGATGATGCAGTGTGGTGGCTCGTTTTTTGCGGGACAAGATGATGTTTTCAACAGTACCATGGATATTTATATGCGTCTTTTTGATCGCGCGTTATTACACTTTTTGTTTGGCAGTATGATAATAAATCATTATTTTTTGCTTTGTTTTTTATTTTTTAAGGGGTTTGCTAAAGGGGTTAACTAATGGGACAGTTTTATAGGGCGGGTTGTTACGGACGCGGCGATACCTAATATGTGTACTTTTATTGTTTTGGTTTTTTTTCATTTCCAAAAAATGGATTTATTTGGGGGAATATTTTTTTTTTTTTTTCTAATTTATTTGGCGATTTTTTTAAATTTATTTTAACACTTTTTTTTTATTTTTTTTTAACTTTATTAAATAGTCCCAGGTGGGACATCACTGTCCTGTGACAGAACGCTGATCTGTCACATCACAGATCACTGTGACAGATCAGCGATCTGTCACAGGCAGTGCAGAAGGCTTCCTCATGCCTGCGCTTTGCAGGCACTGAGGAAGCCAGCTTCCTGCAGGCCCCCGAAGGCCCCCGTCGCCATCTTGGATTCGGGGGCCTGCAGGAAAGGAGCCCCCCGCAGCAGCGCTGCACATTGCGCTGCCGTGGGGGGGCTCAGGGAAGCACGGAGGGAGCCCCCTCCCTGCCGATGCTTCCCTTTAACCCCCGGTACACCGCGATCATGTTTGATCGCGGTGTGCAAGGGGTTATCGTGTCGGGGGCCCGGGTCCCATGGACGGGATAGTACGTCTGATGTCAGGAAGGGGTTAATAGATCGAATTATATTACCATTCTTTGTATAAGTCTTGCATTTGGTCTGCTGCCACCTGCTGTCCTTTTTCTGTATGGCAGCCTGCAGCTAATTAATTCTAGCACATGCCTTCCGCTTCCGGGTTAAGTCACTCCTTCTCTTCCTGCTGGCTGCCATTCTTAGTTTCACTTCACCCGGGAGAGACGCGCCTGTACCTAGCTGTGAAAGGCATCAGTTTTTTTGCCACATTTGTTGCACCTTGCTGCACACACATTGCTGTACCACCTTGGTGTTACACCTGCATTTCTGGAGAAGTACTTCATTACCAATCTTACGTTGCATGACCAGATTTCCAATAAACAAGTCTGGACTATCCTTGGTGTTTATCAACTCTCCGGACGCATGAATAGCAAAACAGCAACAATAGTCCTGTCTGCTCTGCATCGAGGAAACAGAAGGTAGGAATCTCTCCCAGCCCAAATCAACTACACCTCCATTCACCTCATGTGGGGACAGAACAGTCAAAAAACTGCCTTGAAGCCTGGCAAAAAATCACCCTTATATCCTAACCTGTCTGCCCACTCACATACTGCAGCCCTGCTCTGCTAAGAAACTCTGCAGCGTCACCCCAGACCGCATTGTGCATAGAGACTCTCTGTATATTATACAACATCACTGCAGATTATCGGACTGCAAACCCCACAATTCTCTAATAACACATTGGGAATCTTGTCAGGACATCTTAACTAAGCTGCACTGCGATTTCCAGCCCCCAATTCAAAAGTTCAGTTTCTTAAAGAGACAGTGCACCTTAAATCAAAATGGCCGAAAAAGACCCTGCACAGTCTCCCACTGCTGAAACAGAGCAAATACTACCCGATACTGTCCATTATGAAGAGGGGGAAACAGAGCCAGCTTCAGAAACAGGCCAAGACTCACGACCAAGACACTCTGTCAAACCAACCATAAAGGCTGTCGAAAACTATCACAGTACAAAGGATGAGTTCAATGACAACCTGGACGACCTATGGGAACGAGTCACCTCCCTCATGTCAAGCATGTCACCACAAAAATGATGCAGCAAATCTACAGGACACTATAAAACGGCTAGACACGGCCCACGGAAGATACAAGAGACTATCCGCAAGGTACGTTGCCTTCCTAAAAGACTCTAATATTGATGAAGCCTCATCAGAATTGAGCAAAGTAGATTCCACAGAAAGAGAAAGGGATGCCGCCGTGCAAGACGCCAAAGGTAAAGCGGAGGTCCATATTGCTCATCTGCAAGAATCAAGATCCCACACGTCAGGCTCATGCAGACACTCTGCTCGGTCATACAAATCATCCTGCTCAAGAACTTCAGCCCTCAGCGACAGAATCCTAGAGGCCCGTTTAAATGCAGAGCGATCCAAACTAAGACGTTCCTTTACAGAAAAGAAAGCAGAAGCAGAGGCTCGAGCAAAGATTCTTCAAACACAAATGGAGGAAGAAATCGCGCTAGCTGAAGTAAAAATACTCGAGCAAGCATTTAATCAAAACCTCGACCCGATTTGCCTACCACCACTGGAAGAAGAGGACCCAGCTGTCCGTACCAGTGATTACGTGCAGAAACAGATATCTGCAGCACACACCTTCTCCAGAGATGTTCAACCCAACAATGTGGAAATGTCCAAGTCAGCCCAACTTACGGTGCCAGTGTTACCCACAGCATTTGCAGAGACCCAAGACCAACGTCATAATGTGTCCCCTCAGGAGCAGCAATCATCACAAGATGATCACAAGACGCATTCCAATCCATCTCCACAGTTCAAGCCGCAGTCATCAAAACCTCCAGAGGTTAAACCACAGCTCAACCCTGCAGCAACATCATTCTACCCGGGAACAATTCACCCTTCCACGCCACACAACTTATACTCCCGAGAGGCAACACAAGCTAGCATGGTAACAAGGAGTGAAGGATTGGATATGCCTGAGTTAGCCAGGTTTATGGTGAGCAAAGATCTAATCAGCACCAGCCTCTCAAAGTTTGACGACTGTGCAGAGAACTGCAGAGCCTGGAAAGCAACCTTCAAGGCCACCATTGCTAACCTAAACCTATCGGCAGAACGGGAGCTCGACCTCATGGTAAAATGGTTGGGTCCTGACTCCACAAACCGTATCAAGAGTCTTCGGACCGTCAGCGTGGGGCAAGCTGAAGCACGTCTCGCTGCTGCTGACTGTCTGAGACTCGAATGAACCTATGGCAGCGCTGAAGAAATAGAAAAGCCCCTATTCAAGAGACTGCAGAACGTTCCAAGGATCAACCTTAAGGAAGCCCACAAGCTTCTGGACTTAAGCGATCTGCTTATGGAGCTGGAACTTGCAAAAAGAGACCCGCGTCTGGATTGTGCTACCTGGACACCGCCCATGGGGTGAACCCAATCATCTCAAAGCTTCCACATAGTCTGCAAGAGAAGTGGGCAGTGTGCGTTTCGAGGTACAAAAGGTCACATGATGTCACCTTTCCTCCATTTAATCAGTTCTGCAAGTTTGTCGATGAACATGCCCAAATGAGGAACGACCCTAGCCTAGATTTCCTGGAGTCTAATACTACAGCTCCAGCAACACCGTCATCAAGGTATGAAAGCGCCTCACATAGACGCAAGGACTTGAGGAGCAGTATAAGTGTCAGAAAGACTAACCTGCCACCATCTGCAGTAACTGCCGATAAACAGTACACTATTCCATCGAGAGATAAGTCTTTCAATTGTGAGTGTCCCATTCACAAAAAAACACACTTACTGAACAAATGTAGAGGCTTCAGGTCCAAAACCATGCAGGAGCGCAAGAAAATCCTCAGCGAACTTGGGGTATGCTTCAAGTGCTGCGCCTCATTAGGACACATGGCCAAGGACTGCAATTCCGCCATTAAGTGTGAAGAGTGCCATAGTGACAAACGCCTATCAGCTTTGCATCCAACCTCAGCCACCAGCGATCCAGCAGTCGCAGTTACCTCTAGTCCGGCTACAAGCCATGGCGGGGAGCTACAGAATAACGCCAAGTCTACCACGGCTGTCTCCTGCTCATGCTCAGAGGTATGTGGGGAGAGCCAAAGTGATAAATGCTGTGCCAGGATATGCCTAATCAGAGTTTATCTAGAAGAGCAACCAGAGAAGGCAGTAAAAATGTATGCCATCATTGACATTCAGAGCAATCGATCCCTAGCTGGACCTAAGTTCTTTGAAACCTTTGTAATCAAGGGACCAGCAACGCCATATACTCTGAACACTTGCTCAGGCCGCATAGAGACTAGCGGCAGAAGGGCACAAGGTTTCATTGCTTCTCCTGTCAACGGAGGCGTAGAAATACCCTTACCTACGCTAATCGAATGCGATCAAATACCCGACCAAAGGGATGAGATCCCTACCCTGGAAGCTGCGTTCCACCAACCACACCTAAGGCACCTAGTCAGTGTTATCCCACCTATGGACTCAGATGCTGAAATCCTACTTCTGCTCAGGAGAGACAATTTAAGGATACATAAGGTCCGCCAACAGTGTAATGGTCCTGACTATGCCCCCTACGCACAGAGACTCGACTTGGGGTGAGTAATCATAGGAAATGTGTGCTTGGACCGAACAAGAGTCGATTCCTTTAAGACCTATGTACACAGAGACAGGCGAGCTACTTTCTGCAAACCATGCCCTCATCACTATGAGGTGAAAGAGAAGCCTCCAGATCCTGTACAGCTGCCTGATGTCATTCCTTCTCCCTATGCAGACGACTTGGGAAGATCGGTGTTTCATACAACTAAGAATGCAACAATGTAGCCCCGTTAATGGAAGACAAGGAATTTGTCAGGATAATGGACAATGAGTTCCTTAAGGATGAGACTAATCACTGGGTTTTTCCCCTACCCTTCTGAGCTACCAGTGTAAGACTCCCGAACAATCGTGAACAAGCCTTGTCCAGATTCAACTCTCTCCAGCGCACACTTAGCAACAAACCGGAGATGAAAGAACACATTGTCACCTTTATGAGCAAGATATTCCGGAACAACCATGCGGAGCCAGCGCCTCCCTTAAAGGAAAACGAGGAGTGTTGGTACCTACCCTCATTCGGAGTATATCACCCACAGAAACCTAAGCAAATTAGAGTTGTCTTTGATTCAAGCGCCAAACATCAAGGTGTATCTCTCAACGATGTCCTCCTCACGGGTCCTAATCTTACAAACAACCTAGTAGGAGTGTTGATGAGGTTCCGGAAAGAGCCCATTGCCATCACCGCTGACATTGAACAGATGTTCCACTGTTTCATAGTCAGAGAGGACCACAGGAATTTCCTCAGGTTCCTGTGGTACAAGGACAATGACCTCAGCAAAGAGATCGTGGAGTATCGCTTGAGGGTGCACATATTCGGGAAGAGCCCTTCCCCCGCAGTGGCAACCTTTGGCCTGCGGAGAACCGCTCAAGAAGGAGAGACCGAATATGGAACAAATGCCAGAGACTTTGTAGAGAAAGACTTCTAGGTAGAAGATGGACTAAAATCTCTACCCACAGAAGAAGCGGCTATCGATCTACTCAAGAGGACCCAAGGTATGCTGTACCAAGCTAAGCTTAGATTGCACAAAATTGCTTCAAACAGCCAGGCTGTCATGAGAGCCTTTGATTCAAGTGACCACGCACAAGGATTCAAGGACATAGACCTGGGACCAGCCTGTCCGCCTGTGCAGAGAAGCTTAGGCTTGAGGTGCAACCTGTCTGTCGACACCTTCAGTTTCCAAATCAACTGTGCAGACAAACCATTCACTAAACGTGGTGTCCTGTCAGTGGTGAATAGCTTGTACGACCCACTGGGGTTCGTAGCACCAATTACTATACAAGGTAAATCCTTTCTGAGATAGCTTTCCGAGACCGTCAAGGACTGGGATGCCCCACTCCCGCCTGATAAGGAACCAAAATGGGAAACCTGGAAGCAGTCTTTGCGTGCCTTGGATGAAATCCATATACCAAGATGCTACGCCAGAACCTCACTTGCTGCTAGCACTAGGAAGGAACTCCATGTGTTCTCAGACGCATCCACAGAAGCCATTGCAGCTGTCGCCTACTTGAGGGTGACAGGACCCGACAATCAAAATCAAGTTGGGTTCGTTTTCGGCAAGGCTAAGTTGGCTCCCAAGCCTGATCACACTATTCCCAGGCTTGAACTCTGTGCAACCGTGCTTGCAGTAGAACTCGCAGACTTTATACAGAACGAGCTGGACACCAACAGAGACGACGTACAATACTACAGTGACAGTAAGGTTGTCGTAGGTTGCATCTACAACCAAACATGGCGCTTCTACGTGTATGTCAGTAACCGCATCGAGAGAATAAGGAGGTCTTGCAAGCCTGAACAATGGCACTATATCCCATCTGAACTTAATCCAGCTGACCATGCCACGAGACCTATGTCTATAAGGTCCTTTGCTAACTCTTCTTGGCTTTCAGGTCCTAAGTTTCTGTTGGAACAGACGGGAAGTGGATGTGTCCAGGAAGTCTTCAGCATCCAGGATCCGGATGGCGATCCAGAAGACCGCTCTGAGGTCAGTGCTCTGGCGACGAACACTAAACCAACCTCCAGTCTCGGTTGCCAACGCTTCTCCAATTGAATGAAACGCGTCAGGACTATAGCAAGGTTAGTCCACATTGCGAGATCTTATCTCAGCTCACTTGGAGACAAAGACTGTCACGGTTGGCACGTCTGCCTTAAACCACCCTCTGTTGAGGACATTCTGGTAGGATAAACCATGAACAGAACACTGTCCTAGTACTTCATCCATTGGTTTACCTGTTGTGAGTTCATTTTCCCCTTCACCATTGAGGTCTGATGAACTCCCTCTTCTGGTGAAGGAAGGTAGTGAGGCTGATTACAAAGCACCTGAGCAGAATGATGATGACTGGGTGACTGGGATTGCTGACTGGATATAAGGCAGCCGACGCCCTTCTGCCTTGCGGGTGATTACTCTGAGGGATTCTTGGAGACCAGTCTGATTCCTGCTCCTCAAAAGCTAAGTTTTCTGCTCTACTTTTTGCATTTGTGTTTTGGTTTTGTTTGGCCTTGTTTTTCTGAATTTCTGCCTTTCCGTCTGGGTGAGCTGAATTCCTTTTTGCTCCGTCTTCAGATAATACCAGAGTACTGATATAGTCTTTTTGAAGCCTAGCGTCTTCAGGGCTTTCTTCCCTATCAGTCTGTTGGCTCTTGTTTTTGAGAGGGTTTTGGCGGATTGCAGACAGCAGCTTTTCTATTCTGTCCTATTTAGTTAGTTTGGGCCCCATCATTTGCTCAATCTATCTTTCTATCTGTGTGAGTGTTTTTTCATCTTGCTTCACCGTCATTATATGTTGGGGGCTGCCTATTGCTTTGGGGTCTGCTCTGGGGCAGTTTAGATTTCCCTTTCTGTCTTTAGGCTATGTAGTTCTCCGGCTGTGATCGAGGGGTCTAGGGCACCGTAGGAACCCCCCACGGCTACTGCTAGTTGTTGTTGTTGTTAGGTTCAGGGGTCTGCAATCCGATAGCTGCCAACTTCTCTGGTTTTCTGGACTTAGCTAGTATTTCTGTTTTTGCCTCCTATGGTGACTCATTCATAGCAGAATCACCCGCCATACCGCAGATCCTAGGGTACTCAATAGCAGTAAAGAATTGTAAAAAAAAAAAAGAGTGTGTATATTTTTTCCTCTATATCTCTGAGGCCATAGGGGGAATTTTTTTTCTCTCAATGGAGATAAAGCAATTGTCTGATCGTGTGGAGCAGCTCGCTGCGGAAGTGCGGGGAATTTCCGCCTACCTTGCTCATTCACATGTTGCTGAACCAAAGATCCCTACTCCTGATGTGTTTTTTGGGGATCGGTCTAAATTTTTGAATTTCAAAAATAATTGTAAATTATTTTTTGCCTTGAAGCCTAACTCGTCAGGGAGCTCCACGCAGCAGGTTAAAATTGTCATCTCTTTGCTGCGTGGCGATCCCCAGGATTGGGCGTTTTCTTTTAAACCAGATGATCCTATTCTGACTAATGTGAATGCATTTTTTCAAGCCTTGGGGTTGTTGTATGACGAACCTAATGCTATTGATCAGGCTGAAAAGACCCTGTTGGCATTGAGCCAGGGTCGAGATTCTGCAGAATTGTACTGTCAAGAATTCCGAAAGTGGGCAGTCCTTACTACCTGGAATGATAATGCCTTGGCAGCTCTCTTTCGGAAGGGTTTGTCAGAAGCCGTAAAAGATACTATGGTGGGATTTCCTGTTCACTCTGGTCTTGACAATTCTATGTCATTAGCCATTCAGGTTGATCGGCGTTTACGTGAACGCAGGACTGCACGAGAGGTGTTGCCACCTGTTGAACAAGTGTCTGAACCTATGCAATGTGATAGAGTTTTGTCCAGGGAGCAACGTCAGGAGTTCAGAAGGCGTAATAAGCTGTGTTTTTTTGTGGAGATGCCTCCCATATTATTTCTGTCTGTCCTAAACGAGAGAAACGTTTTGCACACACGTTTTCTGTGGGTGGTATTCAACCTAAGTTTCTTCTGGCAATTACTCTGATCTGCTCCCTGTCCACATTTTCCTCCAAGGCTTTTGTGGATTCGGGAGCAGCCCTGAATCTAATGGACTTGGATTTTGCTAAACATTGTGGATTTCCGATGACACCTCTGCGGACGCCTATCCCTTTGAGGGGGATTGATGCTACTCCTTTGGCGAAAAATAAACCTCAGTTTTGGACCCAGGTGGTAATTCGGGTCGCCCCAGACCATCAAGAAAATTGCAGATTTTTGGTGTTGCATAATTTACATGATACAATTGTTCTGGGGTTTCCCTGGTTGCAAATTCATAATCCAGTTTTGGATTGGAAATATGTGTCTGTGGTGAGTTGGGGTTGTCGGTGTGCCCTTAGTGAGGCTCCGTTTTTTTCCACCTCTCCTCAGTCGCATGATGTTCCTGACTATTTGGCGGACTTTTATGATGTATTTAGTGAGAACGAGTCTGCGTCTTTGCCTCCTCATAGGAGTTATGACTGTGCAATTGAACTGAGCCCGGGGTGTAAATTTCCTAAGGGTCGGCTCTTCAATTTATCTGTACCCGAGCACGAGGCTATGCGATCCTATATTAAGGAGGCGTTGGAGAAGGGTCATATTAGACCATCCTCTTCACCCTTAGGTGCCGGGTTTTTTTTCGTGGCCAAAAAGGATGGTTCATTAAGGCCTTGTATTGATTATCGTGCTGTGATAAAACACTCCGGGATCGCCTTTGCTGGGGTCAAAGGTCACGTGCATTCAGCATGAAACTCAGGCGCAGAGCTGGGATTCGGGTGTAACTGACCCTGGGTCAGGTTTATTAACGGTGAAAGCAATGCAAAAGGAAATAAAGCATAAAACAAATCCTTGCCTGTCCGGCACTAACTAAACAATGGACAACCTAACTACCAACTGGCGGGCTTCTCCCGTCCAGCCAAACCACAGTTGCAGTGGGCACTGCTTCCACTCACGTGTGTCTCTCACACAGACAGGCTCTCTGTGTTCCCAGGCTGAGACACTCACACAACCACCTGGCATCCTTTTATATCCACCTCCCATTATTCATTAGCAAGCAGGTGCGATTCTGACCAGACTAGGCCACATAGGAAAGGAATCTGGGCGAGATATACCTGCCCTCATCCACTATTCCCACATGATTCTCACATATCCCCCCCCTTCTGCTCAGACCACTCCGGTCGAGCAATGACACCCGTCAAACAGTGCACTCGGGACAGGGCATCTGCATTTCCCATCTGTACCCCTGGGCGGTGCTCCACCGTAAAAGTGTAGGCCTGCAGGGCAAGGAAGCACCGGGTCACCTGGCTATTCCGTTCCTTGTTCAAGTGCATCCACTTGAGAGGGGCATGGTCAGTGATCAGCCTGAACTTTCGGCCCACCAGGTAATATTTGAGGGCCTCTAGAGTTCACTTAATGGCGAGGCACTCTTTTTCTACGACTGCATACCTTTGCTCATGTTTATTCAGCTTCCTGCTGAGATAGAGGACTGGGTGTTCCACTCCGTCCCTCACTTGTGAGAGTACGGCCCCGATACCGGTATCAGAGGCATCCGTTTGTACCACAAACTCACTGCGGAAGTCCGGAGTCACCAGTACGGGCTGAGAGCAAAGTGCCCGTTTTAGGCTATGGAAGGCTTCAGCCGCTAAACTCCATTCAATCATGACAGAGTCTTTCCCTTTTGTAAGATCCGTCAGGGGGGTAGCGATGGCTGCAAAATTGGGTATGAACCGGCGATAATAACCGGCGATCCCCAGGAAGGCTTGCACCTGCTTCTTGTTGACAGGTTGTGGCCAGTCCTGAACCGCCTGAATCTTATCAACCTGGGGTTTAACAACACCCCTCCCAATTACATACCCCAAATACCGGGCTTCTTCTAGCCCGATGTGACATTTCTTGGGGTTCGCGGTTAAACCTGCCTCCCACAGGTCGTCAATCACAGCTTGTACTTTCTGGAGATGAGTCTCCCAGTCCAAGCTGTAAATGACAATGTCGTCCAAATAGGCCGAAGCGTACTGCCTATGTGGCCTCAGGACTCGATCCATCAGTCTCTGGAAGGTCGCCGGTGCTCCGTGCAGTCCAAACGGCATATACACATGCTGAAATAGACCTTCTGGGGTAGCAAATGCTGTCTTTTCTCTGGCAGCCTCCATCAGAGGGATCTGCCAATACCCCTTTGTTAGGTCTAGGGTCGTAATATACCGGGCTTTTCCTAACCGATCTATTAACTCGTCGACCCGGGGCATGGGGTAGGCATCAAATTTTGAGACCGCATTCAGTTTCCTGAAGTCATTGCAGAACCGGATGGTGCCGTCCGGTTTAGGAATTAGCACAATCGGGCTGGACCAAGCACTGTGCGATTCCTCAATGACACCTAACTCTAACATTGCCTTCACTTCTCGGGAAACGGCTTCACTGCGCGCTTCCGGGATTCGGTAGGACTTTACGTGAACTGTGACACCAGGTTCCGTTACGATGTCATGTTTTATTAGTGTAGTCTGCCCGGGTTTTTCTGAGAAAAACTTTTGGTTGTGAAGTAGAAACTGCCTGACCTCAGTCTTTTGCTGCTCCGAGAGAGTCTCTGCAACCCGTACCTCCGGTACGGTATGAGAGCAGACAGGACGGGCCAGCTCCGCTGACAAGGCAGACCGATCCTTCCAGGGCTTTATCAGATTTACATGATAAATCTGTTCAGGTTTCCGTTTACCTGCCTGGTATACTTTGTAGTTTACTTCACCAACTCTTTCCTTGATCTCAAAGGGGCCCTGCCACTTTGCCAGGAACTTACTGTCCACCGTGGGGTCCAGGATCAGCACCCTATCTCCGGGTGCAAACGTACGGATCTTGGCGCCCCTATCATAGATTCTTTTTTGGGCTCCTTGAGCCTGTATCATGTGTTCTTTGACGATAGGCATAACAGCCGCAAGACGGTCCTGCATTTGTGTGACGTGATCTATCACTGTTTTAAACGGAGTGACCTGACCCTCCCAGGTTTCTTTTGCAACGTCTAACAGTCCGCGAGGACGTCGGGCGTACAATAACTCGAAAGGCGAGAATCCCGTGGAAGACTGGGGTACTTCCCTGATGGCAAAAAGCAAATATGGAAGTAAATAGTCCCAGTTCTTCCCATCCTTGTCTATCACCTTTCTCAGCATCTGCTTCAGAGTTTTATTGAACCGTTCGACCAACCCGTCTGTTTGAGGGTGATACACGGATGTGCGTAACGGTTCGATTTGTAACAATCGGCAGAGCTCCTTCATTACCCTGGACATAAAGGGGGTCCCCTAGTCGGTGAGTATCTGTTTTGGTATACCGACCCGACTAAACACATGCACCAGTTCCTTGGCAATCGTCTTGGTGGCCGTGTTACGCAAAGGGATGGCCTCCGGGTAACGAGTGGCATAATCCAAGATGACCAGGATATGTTGGTGTCCTCGTGCAGACCGTGGAAGGGGCCCAACTAAATCCATCCCGATCCTCTCAAACGGGACTTCAATAATAGGTAGGGGTACCAAAGGGCTACAGAACCGGGGCTTAGGTGCAGAGGCTTGGCAGTCAGGACAAGACTCACAATATACACGGATATCGTGATGCATGCCTGGCCAAACAAAACAGTGTAATATCCTTTCGGTGGTTTTCTGGATACCCAGGTGACCTCCCATCACATGTCCGTGGGCCAGGTCCAGCACCTGCCGCCGGTAGGGTTTTGGCACGACTAATAGTTGCACCGTATCTTCCCCCTTTTTCTCTATCTGATAGAGTAAATCATTCTCCAGAACCATGTAAGGATATGCCAGCCTAGAGCCAGGTTCTACGGGTACCCCATTTATCACTTTTACATTTGTCCTAGCCTGAGAAAGGGTAGGATCCTTTATTTGCTCGCTTTGGAAGTCATCTTTCTGACCTTCTAAATCCGGCAAACGGGGAGGTGGATGGCTGTCAGCGTCCTCCTCTTCCCCGGTCTCCTCCGTATCACCCGCCATGACTGAAAACGGGAACTGCAGGTCATTTCCCGCAGACTCTTCCCCCGAGTCTTCCGGGGAGACCTCTTCCCGGGTTTCGGGACCCACACGCGCCCTGGGAGAAGAATCATGTACACTATTACCCAAAGGCATCAACTGATTCTCCCACAATTGCCAGAAGTGGGGAAAATCCCGGCCCAGGATAACATCATGCAATAACGCCGGGACGAGTCCCACTTTATGTTGCATAGGAAGTTGTAATGCATATGACCGTGGTGAGGTACGAACAGGTGTCTCCATGCACACACGTTACAGAAAATTTGTCTGATGGTCCAGTCGGGCCTGACACCAGACTGGCCTTCACCAGAGTCACCACACTTCCCGAGTCTAACAATGCCACCACATTTTTGCCATCAACAGTTAAATCACACAAGTGTTTTTCCACATCCTTTTGACCGGCATTCACACTCACTACCCGTGCAACCATAGACATGCGGTTTTTAGAGTCTGTGACGTCGCACTGCATGGGTTCAGTAGTGACCGGACAGTTCGCAGCAATATTTCCCATCTCTTGGCAGCGGAAACACCTAACGGGCCCCTTGCTTAGACCATAGTTCGTTACTCTCGGCCTCGCAGTGCGGGCAGTCCCGTTTTCCTCCCCCACTGTCTTAGGGATTTTTCCATCTCCCCTACTCCCTGGAACAGTCTTACCGGTTCCACGTGGAGATGATGAAGAACGAGGTGGGGTAGCGTCGTCTCGGAGTCCTTCCGCCACGGAGTAACGTTCAACCAGATCCACCAGTTGATCTGCCGTCGTAGGATTTCCATGGCTTACCCACTTCCTCAGGGCTGGCGGTAGAGCTCTCAGGTACTTGTCCATGACGACTCTCTGGATTATCTCTGGCGCTGTCAGCACCTCGGGTTGTAGCCACTTCTTCGTCACGTGGATCAGGTCGAACATCTGTGACCGCGGTGGTTTATCCGGCTGATAAGTCCATTGATGCACTCTCTGTGCACGGACAGCGGTCGTCACTCCCAGCCGGGCCAAGATCTCGGCTTTCAGTTTGTCAAAGTCCTGCGCAGCTTCAGGCTCTAAGTCATAATAAGCCTTTTGGGCCTCACCGGAAAGAAACGGGGCAATCAGGCCGGCCCATCTTGCCTTCGGTCATTTTTCTCGCAACGCCGTCCGTTCAAACGTAGTCAGGTATGCCTCGACATCATCTTCTGTCGTCATCTTCTGCCAGTACCGACTCACGTGAATCACTCTCGACTCGGCTTCCAGGTTAACCTCAGGTAAGCTTGCCAAGCGCTGCGCCACCTGCTGGAGAAGCGAACGATCGGTAACTGTCATGTCCACCAACTCCTTCAGCTGGGCCATCATCACCCGATTAGCTTCTTGCTGGACGGCGGTGGACTGTACCAGCGCTTTCACCACGTCCTCCATGCTCATGCTTGCAACGTGATGCCCGCGTTCTCCACCACAATGTGATAAAACACTCCGGGATCGCCTTTGCTGGGGTCAAAGGTCACGTGCATTCAGCATGAAACTCAGGCGCAGAGCTGGGATTCGGGTGTAACTGACCCTGGGTCAGGTTTATTAACGGTGAAAGCAATGCAAAAGGAAATAAAACATAAAACAAATCCTTGCCTGTCCGGCACTAACTAAACAATGGACAACCTAACTACCAACTGGCGGGCTTCTCCCGTCCAGCCAAACCACAGTTGCAGTGGGCACTGCTTCCACTCACGTGTGTCTCTCACACAGACAGGCTCTCTGTGTTCCCAGGCTGAGACACTCACACAACCACCTGGCATCCTTTTATATCCACCTCCCATTATTCATTAGCAAGCAGGTGCGATACTGACCAGACTAGGCCACATAGGAAAGGAATCTGGGCGAGATATACCTGCCCTCATCCACTATTCCCACATGATTCTCACAGTGCCCTCAACAAAATTACTATTAAATATCAGAATCCGTTACCCCTGATTTCGGATCTATTCTCCATAGTTAAAGGTGCTTGCTGGTTTACCAAGCTTGACCTCAGGGGGGCGTATAATCTTATCCACATTAAGCATGGGGATGAATGGAAGACGGCGTTTAATACTCCGGAGGGACATTTTGAGTACCTGGTGATGCCTTTTGGGCTCACTAATGCCCCTTCTGTCTTCCAGTGCTTCATGAACGACATTTTCCGAGACTTTGTGGATAAATTTTTGATTATCTATTTGGATGATATTTTGATCTTCTCCAAGGATTGGGATTCTCATGTGGAACATGTTCGGACTGTGTTCCGGATCTTGAGGGAGAATTCCCTGTATGTCAAAGGATCGAAATGCCTTTTTGGGGTACAGAGGATTTCATTTTTGGGATTTATTTTGTCTCCGTCAACTATTGAAATGGACCTGACCAAGGTACAGGCCATTTATGATTGGGTTCAGCCCACTTCTTTGAAGGCCCTCCAGAAGTTTTTGGGTTTTGCTAATTTTTATCGGAAATTTATAGCAAAATTTTCAAGGATTGCCAAGCCATTGACTGATCTGACTAAAAAGGGTGCTGATGTGTTGAATTGGTCTCCGGAGGCTGTTTCTTCCTTTCAGGAGCTGAAGCGAAGATTCACTTCTGCCCCGGTTTTGCGGCAACCTGATGTCTCACTCCCGTTCCAGGTAGAGGTGGATGCTTCTGAAATTGGTGCATGAGCTGTTTTGTCCCAAAAGGATCCTGTAACATCTAAAATGAATCCCTGTGCTTTCTTTTCCCGAAAGTTCTCTCCATCTGAACGTAACTATGATGTGGGGAATCGGGAACTGTTAGCCATGTTGTGCCATGTTCTTCGATTTCTCCAGTGCATTCAACACCTTACAGCCACTATTATTACGTAAAAAGCTGGTTGAAATGGCGGTTGATGAGGGACTAGTGAATTGGATCATTGATTATCTGTCGGACAGGCCACAGTTTGTGAGGTTGGGGGCGGCCGTATCGGATAGTGTGCGGAGTAGTGTTGGAGCCCCTCAGGGAACGGTGCTGTCGCCATTCCTTTTTACGTTATACACAGCTGATTTTCAGTATAAATCAGACCTTTGTCACCTTCAGAAGTACTCTGATGACTCAGTGATAGTCGGAGGTATTGAGAGAGACCGGGGGGAGGAGGAATACAGAAGGGTGGTTTTGGACTTTGTTGACTGGTGCCAGGCTAACCATTTAGAACTCAACGTAAAGAAAACCAGGGAGCTGGTGTTGAGTTATGGAAGGTGCATGAAGGATTGCTTACCTATCACTATTGATGGTCAGGATGTGGAGATGGTGGAGAATTTCAAATATTTGGGGGTTCACCTGGACAGCAAGCTTGATTGGAGGTGCCATATGGAGAAGGTTTGCAAGAAAGGGATGAGTAGACTTTACTTCCTAAGGAAGTTAAGGTCGTTTAATGTGTGTAGCAAAATGCTTGAAATGTTCTACCAATCCATTGTGGCGAGTGCAATCTTTGATGCAATTATATGCTGGGGTAGTAGTGTGCGCACAGCTGACGCGAATAAGCTGAATAAACTTATCAAGAAGGCTAGTGCGGCGGTGGGTCTCCAACTCAGGACTTTCGAGGAGGTATTAGAGGATAGAATTACTAAGAAATGCAAGGCTATAATGAGCAACAATACACACCCGCTCTATGAACTGTTTGCGAAGCAAAAGAGCACATTCAGCAAGCGTCTACTCCAACTAATGTGTAAAAAGGAAAGATATAGAAAATCGTTTGTTCCGACAGCTGTGGGGATGTTTAACAAATGTATAAGTGTAAAGCATCCCAAGACTAAATGAAGTTCAAAGTGTATGGGGGGGAATTGGTGAGTTACAAGTACCAGTCTATCCGCATCTGCTGTCCATATAGACTTATTTTGTAAAGTGTGTATTGTTCTTGTAATGTTCTTGATCTTTGTTCTGCTGCTGTAATACTGTAATTTCCTCCGGGATCAATAAAGTTTATCTAATCTAATCTAATCTAATCTAATCTAATGAAATGGGCATTTGAGGAGTGGAGACATTGGTTGGAGGGAGCTAAACACCAAGTCTTGGTCCTCCCTGACCACAAGAATTTGATTTACCTGGAGTCGGCCAAACGCTTGAACCCTAGACAGGCTAGGTGGGCCTTGTTTTTTACACGTTTTGATTTTGTGGTCTCTTTTCTTCCTGGCACTAAGAATGTCAAGGCAGACGCCCTCTCTAGGAGCTTCTTTGCTGATTCTCCTGTGGTGACCAAGCCTGCTACCATCTTAGGCGAAGGGGTAGTTCTTTCTGCCATCTCGCCCGATTTGAGACGTGCTCTGGAAGAGTTCCAGGAGGACAAACCTGAGCGTTGTCCCTGTGGAAAGTTGTATGTTCATGACCAGTGGAAGAAGAGAGTGATGTCTGAAGTTCATTGCTCTGCATTGGCTGGTCATCCAGGTATTTTTGGTACTAGATATCTGGTGAGTCAGTCTTTTTGGTGGCCCGCCTTGTCTCGTGATGTCAGGAATTTTCTGCAGTCCTGTGGGACTTGCTCCCGGTCTAAACCTTATTCTCGCTCTAGTGGGTTGTTGATGCCTTTGCCGGTCCCCAGGAGGCCATGGACCCATATTTCAATTTATTTCATCTCTGATATTCCTGTCTCTCAGAGAATTACTGTTATTTGGGTGATTTGTGATAGGTTCTCTAAGATGGTTCATCTTGTACCACTCCCTAAGTTGCCATCTTCCTCTGAGTTGGTGCCCCTGTTTTTGCAACAGGTGGTTCGCTTGCATGGGATTCCTGAGAACATTGTATCTGACAGAGGAGTTCAATTTGTGTCTAGATTTTGGAGGACTTTCTGTTCCAAGCTGGGAATTCAGTTGTCCTTCTCCTCTGCTTTTCACCCTCAGACCAATGGGCAGACGGAGAGAACAAACCAGACCTTGGAGTCGTATTTGAGATGTTTTATTTCCGCTGATCAGGATGATTGGGTTTCATTTTTGCCCTTGGCCGAATTTGCTTTAAATAATAGAGCTAGTTCTGACACTTTGATGTCACCTTTTTTTTTGTAACTTTGGGTTTCATCCTTGATTTTCTTCAGGGCAGGTGGAGCCTTCTGCCTGCCCAGGTGTTGACACTGTGGTGGATAGAATGCACCTGATCTGGGACCAAGTGGTGGATAAGTTATCTCTCTCCCAGGAAAAGGCCCAGCGGTTTTCCAACCGACATAGGACCATTGGTCCCCAGTTTAAGGTTGGTGATATGGTTTGGTTATCAAAAAATATCGCTACGAAGGTGGCTTCTCCTAAGTTTAAGCCTAGGTTTATTGGACCTTACAAGATTTTGGAGATTATTAATCCGTTCTCTTTTCGTTTGGCTCTTCCTGTCACATTTAAAATTCATAATGTGTTTCATAAGCCCTTGTTGAAGAGGTTTGTTGAACCAGTTGTTCCTGGGGTGGCACCTCCGGACCCTGTATTAGTTGAAGGTAACATGGAATATGAGGTAGAGAAGATACTGGATTCCCGTCTGGCTAGACGGAGACTCCAGTATTTGGTTAAGTGGAAGGGTTATGGTCAGGAGGATAACTCCTGGGTCTCTGCCTCTGATATTCATGCCAAAAGATTGGTGCGTGCCTTTCATCGGGCTCACCCTGATCGCCCTGGTGGTGTGGATGAGGGTTCGGTGACCCCTCCTCAAGGGGGAGGTACTGTTGTGAGTTAATTTTCCCCTTCACCATTGAGGTCTGATGAACTCCCTCTTCTGGTGAAGGAAGGTAGTGAGGCTGATTACAAAGCACCTGAGCAGAATGATGATGACTGGGTGACTGGGATTGCTGACTGGATATAAGGCAGCCGACGCCCTTCTGCCTTGCGGGTGATTACTCTGAGGGATTCTTGGAGACCAGTCTGATTCCTGCTCCTCAAAAGCTAAGTTTTCTGCTCTACTTTTTGCATTTGTGTTTTGGTTTTGTTTGGCCTTGTTTTTCTGGATTTCTGCCTTTCCGTCTGGGTGAGCTGAATTCCTTTTTGCTCTGTCTTCAGATAATACCGGAGTACTGATATAGTCTTTTTGAAGCCTAGCGTCTTCAGGGCTTTTTTCCCTATCAGTCTGTTGGCTCTTGTTTTTGAGAGGGTTTTGGCGGATTGCAGACAGCAGCTTTTCTGTTCTGTCCAATTTAGTTAGTTTGGGCCCCATCATTTGCTCAATCTATCTTTCTATCTGTGTGAGTGTTTTTTCATCTTGCTTCACCGTCATTATATTTTGGGGGCTGCCTATGGCTTTGGGGTCTGCTCTGGGGCAGTTTAGATTTCCCTTTCTGTCTTTAGGCTATGTAGTTCTCCGGCTGTGATCGAGGGGTCTAGGGCACCGTAGGAACCCCCCACGGCTACTGCTAGTTGTTGTTAGGTTCAGGGGTCTGCAATCCGATAGCTGCCAACTTCTCTGGTTTTCGGGACTTAGCTAGTATTTCTGTTTTTGCCTCCTATGGTGACTCATTCATAACATTTACCGTTGGGTCGGAGATAGTTTGGCCTAGTGCGGCTTCTCCGATCCGAAGATGGGTTTCTTTGGATTGTCTCAGGAACTGTCTGTTAGCTACCTCGTTTTGAAGTTATTATTGCATGCATGCATATTTCTGTTTATTTTCTAGGTTATTGAACTTTACTTAAAAACAAAAAAAATCATTAATATAGTGAAATCCCTTACAGAATTTCAGACGGGGAGTGTGCTGTTCCGTCTAAGTTATGATTATATGGTTTAATAGATTGAATTATATTACCATTCTTTGTATAAATCTTACATTTGGTCTGCTGCCACCTGATGTCCTTTTGCTGTTTGGCAGCCTGCAGCTAATTAATTCTAGCACATGTCTTCCACTTCTAGGTCAGGTCACTCCTTCTCTTCCTGCTGGCTGCCACTCTTATTTTCACTTCACCCGGGAGAGACGCGCCTGTACCTAGCTGTGAAAGGCATCAGTTTTTTTACCACATTTGTTGCACCTTGTTGCACACACTTTGCTGTACCAGCTTGGTTGTTACACCTGCATTTCTGGAGAAGTACTGCATTACCAATCTTATGCTGCATGTCCAGATTTCCAATAAACAAGTCTGGACTTCACAATCCTTGGTGTGTATCATCTCTCCAGCTGCATGAACAGAAAAACAGCAACAATGGTCCTGTCTGCTCTGCATCGAGGAAACGGAAGGTAGGAATCTCTCCCAGCCCCAATCAACTACACCTCCATTCACCTCATGTGGTGACAGAACAATATGATATGGGCATGCCCTATTATCCTCCTTTATTGGAAAGAGGTGACATCATTGTTGACATCCCTGGTACAAACTCCGGTTCCTCTTCATCCACTAGTCTGTTTGGGGTGTTGGATGAGGAAACTTGGGGACATTATGTTAGGATCTTCCTACAGGAGACTCTTTTCATGGCCAGGAAGGTATCGGCACTGCGCTGGATGGGGGACTCACGCCCCTCACTTAGAGCCTGGATTGAATTGGTGAACTCGGTTACTCCGTAAAATTTGGGATAGGTGGAACTCTTCTCATCTTACTCTACTAAGGCGTAATGATGTGACACCACTGTGAAATGTTAAGATTTACATTTTAACCCCTTTCTGCCATGAGACGTACTATCCCGTCCATGTGCCCTGGGACTTCATTCCCAGGGACGGAATAGTACGTCATAGCGATCAGCGGCGCCCGCGTGGTGAGTGCCGCTGATCGCGGCCGGGTGTCAACTGATTATCACAGCTGACACCCGGCACAATGTGTCAGGGGCAGTCACGGACCGCCCCTGACATGTTAACCCCTTGTACACCGCGATCAAACACGATTGCGGTGTATCGGGGGTTAAAGGGATGCATCGGCAGGGAGGGGGCTCCCTCCGTGCTTCCCTGAGCCCCCCACGGCAGCGCAATGTGTAGCGCTGCTGCGGGGGGCTCTTTCCCTACAGACCCCCAGATCCAAGATGGTGACGGGGGCCTTCGGGGGCCTGCAGGGAGCTGACTTCCTCAGTGCCTGCAAAGCTCAGGCATGAGGAAGTCTGCAGCAGTGCCTGTGACAGATTGCTGATCTGTCACAGTGATCTGTGATATGACAGATCAGCGATCTGTCACAGGACAGTGATGTCCCACCTGGGACAATGTAATAAAGTTAAAAAAAAGTGTAAAAATAATTTTAAAAAAATCGCTAAATAAATTAGTAAAAAAAAAAATATCCCCCAATAAATTCATTAAAAAAAAAAATAAATAAAAGTACACATATTTGGTATCGCCGCGTCCGTAACGACCCGTCCTGTAAAACTGTCCCATTAGTTAACCCCTTTAGCGAACCCCTTAAAAAATAAAAATAAAAAACGAAGCAAAAAATAATGATTTATTATCATAAAACTGAACAAAAAGTGCAATAACGCGCGATCAAAAAGATGCATATAAATATCCATGGTACCGCTGAAAACATCAGCTTGTCCCGCAAACGAGCCACCATACAGCATCATCTGCAAAAAAATTAAAAAGTTATAGCTCGCAGAATAAAGCGATGCAAAAATAATTATTTTTTATATAAAATAGTTTTCATTGCATAAAATCACCAAAACATAAAAAAACCTAAATGAGGTATCGCTGTAACCGTACTGACCCGAGGAATAAAAGCGCTTTATCAATTTTACCGCACGCGGAATGGTGTAAACGCACCCCCCAAAAGAAATTCATGAAACGCTGGTTTTTGTTCATTCTGCATCCCAAAAATCGGAATAAAAAACGATCAAAAAATGTCACATGCCCGAAAATGGTACTAATAAAAACGTCAACTCGTCCCTCAAAGAATAAGACCTCACATGACTCGGTGGCTCAAACTACGGAAAAATTATAGCTCTCAATATGTGGTGATGCAAAAACTATTTTTACAATAAAAAGCGTCTTTTAGCGTGTGACAGCTGCCAAACATAAAAACCGCCATAAATAGTAAATCAAACCCCCCGTTAGCACCCCCTTAGTTAGGGAAAAATAATAAAATAAAAAAAATATATTTACTTCCATTTTCCCATTAGGGCTAGGGTTAGGGCTAGGGTTAGGGCTGAGATTAGGGTTAGGGGTGTGTTGGGGTTAGGGTTGGAGTTATAATTGGGGGGTTTCCACTGTTTGGGCACATCAGGTGCTCTCCAAAATGCTACATGGCGTCTGATCTCAATTACAGCCAATTCTGCGTTGAAAAAGTCAAATGGTGCTCCTTCCCTTCCAAGCTCTGCCATGCGCCCAGTGTTTTACCCCCACATATAGGGTATCAGCATACTCAGGACAAATTGCAAAACAACTTTTGGGGTCCAATTTCTCCTGTTACCCTTAGGAAAATAAAAAATTGGTGACTAAAAGATCATGTTTGTGGAAAAAATACGATTTTTTTATTTTCACGCCCAGGCGTTATAAACTTCTGTGAAGCACTTGGGGGTTCAAAGTGCTCACCACACATCTAGGTAAGTTCCATGGGGGGTCTAGTTTCCAAAATGATGTAATTTGTGGGGGGTTTCCACTGTTTTGGTACATCAGGGGTTTTCCAATCGCGACATGGTGTCCGATCAATTCCAGCCAAAAACGTCAAATGGCGCTGCTTCCCTTCCGAGCTCTGCCATGCGCCCAAATAGTCATTTAAGGCCCAGTCTCACTAAGCAATCTCGGTAGCGAGATTGCTGCTGAGTCACAACTTTTGTGACGTAACAGCGATCTCACCAGCGAGATCGCTGTGTGTGACAGCGATCAGCGAGCGGCCCCCCTGCCGGTATCGCTGATCACTGGAAGAAATCTCTGGACATTTCTTTGGTCGCTGGTCTCCCGCTGGCCAGCACGCATCTCTGTGTGTGACAGGCGGGAGACCAGCGATCAGGTGTAAAAAATAATTGAAAAAATTAAAAAATATAGTTATTCTCACCTTCCGACGTCGCGTTCAGCCATCCCGCCTCTCTCCACGCTCCGGTCCCAGTGATCCTTTGCACGAATGACCGCGAGACTTTGTTATCCCTCGAGACCGTGACATCTCGCGGTCATTCGTGCATAGGATCACTGGGACCGGAGCGTGGAGAGAGGCGGGATGGCTGAATGGGACGTCGGAAGGTGAGAATAACTATATTTTTTATTTTGATTCTATTTTTTACAGGATGGCAAGCGATGCCGGGCGCTCGGCATCGCTGTGCTGATCGCTGGTGAAGCTGTCTGTGTGACAGCTCACCAGCGATCACATAGCGATTTACCAGCGATCCTGACACCTTGATATCGGTGTCGGGATCGCTGGTAAGTCGCTTAGTGTGACGGGGCCTTTACACCCACATATGGGGTATCAGCGTACTCAGGACAAATTGCACAATAACTTTTAGGGTCCTGTTACCCTTTGAAAAATAAAAATTGGGGGTGAAAAGATCATTTTTGTGGAAAAAATATGATTTTTTAATTGTACCGCTGTACGTTATAAACTTCTGTGAAGCCCTTGTGGGTTCAAAGTTCTCACCACATATCTAGATAAGTTCCTTGGGGGGTCTAGTTTCCAAAATGGGGTCACTTGTGGAGGGTTTCCACTGTCTAGGTACATCAGGGGCTCTCCAAACGCGACATGGCGTCCGATCTGAATTCCAGCCAATTTTGCATTGAAAAAGTCAAACGGCGCTCCTTCCCTTCTGAGGTCTGCCATGCGCCGAAACAGTGGTTCCCCCCCACATATCAGGTATCAGTGTACTCAGGACAAATTGCACAATAAGTCCAATTTCTCCTGTTACCCTTGGTAAAATAAAAAAAAAATGAACCTGAAGTATTTTTTTTGTGAAAAAAAGTTAAATGTTCATTTTTTTTTAAATATTAAAAAAATTCCTGTGACGCACGTAAAGGGTTAATAAACTTCTTGAATGTGGTTTTGAGCACCTTAAGGGGTGCAGTTTTTAGAATGGTGTCACTTTTGGGTATTTTCTATCATATAGACCCCTCAAAGTGGCTTCAAATGTGATGTGGTCCGTAAAAATAAAATGGTGTTGCAAAAATGAGAAATCGCTTGTCAACTTTTAACCCTTATAACTTCCTAACAAAAAAAAAATTTGGTTCCAAAATTGTGCTGATGTAAAGTAAACATGTGGGAAATGTTATTTATTAAGTTTTTTGTGTGCCATCTGTGATTTAAGGGCATAAAAATTCAAATTTGGAAAATTGCGAAATTTTCAAACTTTTCGCCAAATTTCCGTTTTTTGCACAAATAAACGCAAGTTATATGAATGAAATTTTACCACTAACATGAAGTACAATATGTCACGAGAAAACAATGTCAGAATCACCGGGATCCATGGAAGCGTTTCAGAGTTATAACCTCATAAAGGGACAGTGGTCAGAATTGTAAAAATTGGCCCGGTCATGAACGTGCAAACCACCCTTGGGGCTTAAGGGGTTAAGGCATTACATAGAGGATAATACAGTACAAAGTGTTAGGCAGCGAGATAGTAGTTGTTGTAGTTGTAGTTTAGAGAATTCTTATGAGTCATGTATTACCGAATATGTACAAGATTGAATAATAATAATAATAATAATAAATTTTATTTTTATAGCGCCGACATATTCCGCAGCACTTTACATTTCAGAGGGGATTTGTACAGACAATAGACATTACAGCATAACAATAATCACATACAGTAGATTATAACAAGTACCAAGAGGAAAGAGGGCCCTGCTCGCAAGCTTACAGTCTATGAGGAAAGAGGTAGACACGAAAGGTGGGAGGTAACAGTTGCCCTGATTGTATGGACCAGCCATAATGTTAAGTGTGTGACAGTACAGACACAGAGGGCTAATGGATGCATAAAGCATGTGGGAACATGATGCGGGGAACCTGGTTATGGTAAAACTTTTGGCTGTGCCACACAGGGATAGATTAGGTTAATGTGTTGAGGTGGTAGGCCAGTCTGAATAAATGTGTTTTCAGGGCACGCTTAAAATTGTGGGGATTGGGGACTAATCGTATTGACCTGGGAAGTGCATTCCAAAGAATTGGCGCGGCACGTGCAAAGTCTTGGAGACGGGAGTGGGAGGTTCTGACTATTGAGGATACTAACTAAGGTCATCAGCAGAACGGAGGGCGCGGGTAGGGTGGTATACTGAAACAAGGGAGATGTAGGGTGATGCTGAGCCATGGAGTGCTTTGTGGGTGAGGGTAATAAGTTTATACTGAATTCTGGAGTGGATGGGTAGCCAGTGTAATGCCTGGCACAAGGTAGAGGCATCGGTGTAACGATTGGTGAGGAATATGATCCTGGCTGCAGCATTCAAGACAGATTGGAGAGGGGAGAGTTTGGTAAGAGGGAGACCGATTAGAAGAGAGTTACAATAGTCGAGACGAGAATGAATAAGAGAAACTGTAAGAGTTTTTGCAGAGTCAAAAGTAAGAAAAGGTTGAATTCTAGAAATGTTTTTGAGGTGCAGATGACAAGAGCGAGCCAGTGATCGAATGTGGGGGGCAAAGGAAAGCTCGGAATCAAGTATGACCCCAAGACAGTGGGCCTGTTGCTGGGGAGTAATAGTGGAGCCACACACAGAAATAGCAATGTCGGGTATAGGTACATTAGTAGAGGGAGGAAACACAAGGAGTTCAGTTTTTGACAGGTTCAGTTTCAGATATAGTGAGGACATGATATTAGACACAGCGTTTAGACAATCGCCGGTGTTTTCTAGAAAGGCTGGCGTGATGTCAGGAGAAGAAGCGTATAATTGGGTGTCATCAGCATAGAGATGGTACTGGAACCCAAATCTACTGATTGTTTGACCAATAGGGGCAGTGTACAAGGAGAAGAGGAGGGGGCCTAGAACCGATCCTTGGGGGACCCCAACAGTAAGGGGAAGGTGAGAGGAGGAGGAACCGGCAAAAGATACAGTAAAGGAGAGATAGGAGGAGAACCAGGAGAGAACGGTATCCTTGAGGCCAATGGAACGGAGCATAGTGAGGAGGAGCTGATGATCCACAGTGTCGAATGCTGCAGAGAGATCCAAGAGAATTAGCATGGAGTAATGACCATTAGATTTAGCTGTTAGCAGATCATTAGAGACTTTAGTGAGGGCAGTTTCAGTGGAGTGTAAAGAGCGGAAACCGGATTGGAGAGGGTCGAGAACAGAGTTTTCTGAGAGATAGCGGATAAGACGGGAGTGGACCAGGCGTTCCAGGAGTTTAGAGATGAAGGGAAGATTAGAGACAGGTCTATAGTTAGCGGCACAGTTTTGGTCGAGGGATGGTTTTTTAAGTAGTGGATGTATGATGGCATGCTTAAATGAGGAGGGAAAAATACCAGAAGAGAGAGAGGTTAAATATTTTAGTTAGGTGAGGGGTGACAGCAGGGGAAAGGGACTGGAGGAGATATGACGGAAATGGGTCACTGGTGCAAGTAGTTGGGCGAGAAGATGCAAGGAGCCTGCTTACTTCTTCTTCTGTGACTGGTCCATTGAATGATACTCAATGTTCCTTGTTCACTTGTTAACTGGTTTATTACTTATGTAACCACACAAAACTTGTATAATCTACATGGTACAAATAGTTTATTGTGCAAAACTTATTATTCTTTTGCAAATGCTCTGTAAGTTACACGTGTTATTTTGGATATATACAAGTGTGTACGATCTTTTTTTGTTATAAACAAATTTAAAAAAAAAAATTCGGAGAAAGCATCTTTTATACCTAAATAAATGAATAATTCACTGCAAGTGACACGTCCCCCCTTTAAGGAACAGTTATCCTTTGACCTTTCTATCTGGACCAAAATTACACAAACGTGTGGTGGTCTTTACTCTCTTGGTACAGTGGTACATGGTTGTAGCAGCTAGGCACAGGCACTATTTTGCTGCTGAGCCTAAGTTATTGGTGCAGCTGTATGGCTGCTCTTTAATGTGATTGATCAGGAGGACTGTCCAGGTTCTGCCAGATGGGACTTGCCTGCCACAGTTTATTGGGCGCCTCTCATTAGCACTGCTGTTTGGGCACAACTGCACAGTCACTACAATAAGAAAACATTGCATGTCGATGGTTTAGGTTTATCTATGATAAATTACTAAGCTGGGGGACGTAAGACAACGGGAGGGATTGGGGGTGCATTCACTCTAATTATGTCTTTGTTTCATGTGTTCAATTGTAGCACTCCCTCCATGGCATAAGGTCATACACAGTATTTCACGTTCCTCCATTCGCCTTCCAACATCTTTTCACCAACCTACTAAAGAAGTTATCTGGACGCATAGAACCACAGAAAATTTAATGCATATTGCCAAGATTCAAGATGACTCGATGATGGACAGGCTGAACAGTAGATACACGGTGGACAATAATGGAAGGACTTTGTGTATCTGTAATGTGACCGAATATGATAATGGGGAGTACATCGCTGAAGCTACTTTGGAAAATGGTACAATAGTAATTGAGACATTTTACCTCATGGATCATGGTAGGTGTCCCTCTTAATTAAGATTATTAAGGAATACCTGTCCTTTTACATAAAACCTGTAGAGAGGCTTGGTCTCACTGCCCTCCTCCCACTACCCAGCAGGAGTGGAATAGCAGTACCTGGAGTGTGCCCCGCCAACCCCAGGTACCCAATGTATCACATGACATGTCACAATACTTCACTCCCCCCTCACGGTAGATCATGTGACAGGTCATGTGAGTTAGGCCGGCGTCACACTAAATGTATGAAGTATCGGTCCGAGTCTCCGTGCCGAGAGACGCACAAGTGTCATGCGAGTACAATCCGATTTTTCACATCTAGCATCCGATTTACATCCGAAAGCAGTGCGATTGCTATCTGACTGCAATGCGATTTTAACATGAGCTTTTACACACAGCAATTCTCTGTCATTTACACATCGTTGTCAAAGGAAATATTCTTCTAAGGACACACACACATACACACACACACACACACACACACACACACACACACACACATATATATATATACTGCTCAAAAAAATAAAGGGAACACTAAACAATACATTGTATTGTTTAGTGTTCCCTTTATTGTTTTGAGCAGATATATATATATATATATATATATATATATATATATACAGTCATATGCAAAAGTTTGGGCACCCCTATTAATGTTAACCTTTTTTCTTTCTAACAATTTTGGTTTTTGCAACAGCTATTTCAGTTTCATATATCTAATAACTGATGGACTCAGTAATATTTCTGGATTCAAATGAGCTTTATTGTAATAACAGAAAATGTGCAATCTGCATTTAATCAAAATTTGGCTGGTGCAAAAGTATGGGCACCCTTATCATTTTCTTGATTTGAACACTCCTAACTACTTTTTACTGACTTCCTGAAGCACTAAATTGGTTTTGTAACCTCATTGAGCTTTGAACGTCATAGCCAGGTGTATCCAATCATGAGAAAAGGTATTTAAGGTGGCCACTTGCAAGTAGTTCTCCTATTTGAATCTCCTATGAAGAGTGGCATCATGGGCTCCTCAAAACAACTCTCAAATCATCTGAAAACAAAGATTATTCAACATAGCTTTTCAGGGGAAGGATACAAAAAGTTGCCTCAGAGATTTAACCTGTCAGTTTCCACTGTGAGGAACATAGTAAGGAAATGGAAGAACACAGGTACAGTTCTTGTTAAGCCCAGAAGTGGCAGGCCAAGAAAAATATCAGAACAGCAGAGAAGAAGAATGGCGAGAACAGTCACGGACAATCCACAGACCACCTCCAAAGACCTGCAGCATCATCTTGCTGCAGATGGTGTCACTGTGCATCGGTCAACAATACAGCGCACTTTGCACAAGGAGAAGCTGTATGGGAGAGTGATGCGAAAGAAGCCGTTTCTGCAAGCACGCCACAAACAGAGTCGCCTGAGGTATGCAAAAGCACATTTGGACAAGCCAGTTACATTTTGGAAGAAGGTCCTGTGGACTGATGAAACAAAGATTGAGTTGTTTGGTCATACAAAAAGGCGTTATGCATGGAGGCTAAAAAACACAGCATTCCAAGAAAAACACTATTTTTATGATGCTGCAGGTCTTTGGAGGTGGTCTGTGGATTGTCCTTGACTGTTCTCACCATTCTTCTTCTCTGCCTTTCTGATATTTTTCTTGGCCTGCCACTTCTGGGCTTAACAAGAACTGTACCTGTGTTCTTCCATTTCCTTACTATGTTCCTCACAGTGGAAACTGACAGGTTAAATCTCTGAGACAACTTTTTGTATCCTTCCCCTGAACAACTATGTTGAATAATCTTTGTTTTCAGATCATTTGAGAGTTGTTTTGAGGAGCCCATGATGCCATTCTTCATAGGAGATTCAAATAGGAGAACAACTTGCAAGTGGCCACCTTAAATACCTTTTCTCATGATTTGATACACCTGGCTATGAAGTTCAAAGCTCAATGAGGTTACAAAACCAATTTAGTGCTTCAGGAAGTCAGAAAAAAGTAATTAGGAGTGTTCAAATCAAGAAAATGATAAGGGTGCCCATACTTTTGCACCAGCCAAATTTTCATTAAATGCAGATTGCCCATTTTCTGTTACTACAATAAAGCTCATTCGAATCCAGAAATATTACTGAGTCCATCAGTTATTAGATATATGAAACTGAAATAGCTGTTGCAAAAACCAAAATTGTTAGAAAGAAAAAAGGTTAACATTAATAGGGGTGCCCAAACTTTTGCATATGACTGTATATATATAATAGATAGAAAGAATAAAAGCTGGAAATTCATGTGCCGTGTGAAGTACAATCACAGCGTGACAGGTTAGGATGGAATAGATAGAATAGGTATATACACATATTTATATAGATGTCAGTGACACACACACAAAAATATATACAGCTCTGGCAAAAATTAAGAGACCACTGCAAAATTTTAATTTTGTCTGATTTTTCTCTTTATAGATACCGTATTTTTTTATCTCAAGCAAAAACCAATCATAAGTCCATAATGTTAAGAAAAATAGTTCAATATTTATTGGTATCACAGGTAATTAATAATGACAAGAGATCAATGTAAACAGTAAAATACTTGTATGTTAAAAAAGAGCGCTGATATCCAGTATATATCTAGCTAGTTGATGTGAAAACACAACACTAAAAATGTGTATAAAAATCAGAGAGTCATGAAATCCAAACAGTATGTCTCAAAAACATCTTATATAAAGTGCAGGGGGCATTTATACACACTTTATCGAAGTACAGTTTATCAAAGTACTGGCAGTTATAACATGGATGAAATGTGACACGCATCTCTATTCTCTTCATACAGGTAACCACCTCTTTCAATCTCTGCTCTGAATAAACTCCTCCATTCAATGTCAGCAAGCAGTTAATCCTGAATGCTCTATGTCTTTTCAACTCTGCAAGCTTATATCTGATAACCACCTCTTTCAATCTCTGCTCTGAATCAACTCCTCCATTCAATGTCAGCAAGCAGTTAATCCTGAATGCTCTATGTCTTTTCAACTATGCAAGCTTATATCTGATATATAGTTATTTCAACTTAGGGTACCGTTACACTTAGCGATGCACCAGCGATCCCGACAACGATATGGATCGTTAGTGCATCGCTAAGTTGTCGCTAGTGAGCTGCCACACAGGCAGATCTCACCAGCGACATAGCAGGGGTCGGGGGTTGCTACTTACCTGTCAGACGCGGCGATCCTGACGTCCTCCCGCCCGCGTCCACGCCTCGCTCGTCGGCACCACAGGAAGCGCAGCAGGAAGTGGCCGACGAGGAATGGTCCAGGGAGTTCTCGTGCGACCAACGATGAGCAGCGGGGGAGCCGGTCAGAGGTAAGTATCACATGCAGCGATATCGCTAGCAATATCGCTGCAACGTCACAAAATCGGTGACTTTACAGCGATATTGCTATCGATATCGCAGTGTGTAACGGGGGCTTTACTCTGCTTGTCCCCTTATGTTGTGAGGTCAAGAAACTTTTCAAAGTGCTTTATGATCCATGTAGTGCTGGACATCTGTTTATCTGACCCCAACATTTTATTGGGCCCTGCTGTCTCAATTTAGTTTGATTGATTAACAAGAAGAGAGAGAAAAAAACCCAATCCTTAGCCTCCTATATATTCAGACATAGTTTGGGGAACGAATTTATGCAGGGGGCATTTATGCACACTTTATCGAAGTACAGTTTATGAAAGTACTGGCAGTTATAACATGGCAGTTAGACAGGGCAGGAGACATGTAAGACATTTATATACATCTACTCCCTGTACATTTGGAGTACAACAAATATATACCATATGCATTTGTGTAATTTATATCCTGGCCGCTGCATTCACACACATCCACTGCCCTGGCATTAACTCTCTACACTCCATCCATATCAGCCCCTCGCTTCTTTTCTCTCCTATATATAGCACTCACGCTCTTTTCACATTGTTAAATTACACAGATCCAGTCAGTCCCCCCATTCAACATAAGAGACGCTCTCACAAATCACTTAACCATCTGCTCACTCTTTCTATCCTCCTTCTCCTAGTCGCAGGAGACATTGCTCCCAACCCTGGTCCCCCATGTTATAGAAAGTCAAACCCCCCAACTGCTACACTCAGAAACCCCTCTAATCTTATTAATATTCCCTGCATGCCATCTGTCCCTCTTAATTGTGCACTTTGGAATTCTTGCTCAGTGTGTAACAAACTCTCCTTCATTCATGACTTTTTCCTTTCTAATTCTCTTAACCTCCTGGCTCTTACTGAAACCTGGATCCAGCAGTCAGACACTACTGCTGCTGCTCTTTCATATGGTGGACTACACTTCTCTCATACCCCAAGATCAGACAATAGAGCAGGTGGAGGCGCTGGTCTGCTCCTATCACCAAAATGTACCTTTCAGGTTATCCCTGAACTACCCTCACTAGTCTTCCCTTCTTTTGAGGTCCATGCCGTCAGACTCTACACCCCCTTCTCCATGCGAGTGGCGGTGGTGTATCGTCCTCCCGGCCCCTCCCATCAGTTCCTGGATCATTTTGCCACTTGGCTTCCACATTTTCTCTTCTGTGACATCCCTACCCTCATCATGGGAGATTTCAACATCCCCATTGCTCTTCCCCTCTCCCCATCTGCTACTCACCTTTTATCTCTAACCTCCTCGTTTGGCCTTTTGCAACTTACTAATTCTCCAACGCATGAAGACGGAAACTCCCTCGACTTGGTCTTCTCTCGGCTTTGTGCAGTGGATGGTTTTGCAAACTCCCCTCTCCCGCTCTCTGACCACAATCTTCTTTCATTCTCTATCAAGAACTGCCAGGCTGCTCAGGTCACCCCCACTGTCCATACTTATAGAAACATACTGTACAGGCCATTAACACCCAGAAACTTACGAAGAACTTGCAGTCATCATTGGCCCCTATCTCCTCCCTCTCAAGTCCTGATTCTGCATTGGAGCATTAAAATGAAACACTTCAAAGTGCCCTGGATGAATTTGCACCCCCTATAAATAGAACACCTAGAACACCACAACACAGACGGCGACAACAGTGGCACACCCTGCAAACATGTTTCCTGCAGCGGTGCTCCAGGTGCGCCGAACGTCTGTGGAGAAAATCCAATCTACACGAAGATTTCATCCATTATAAGTTTATGCTTCGAACATACAACACTGCCCTTCACCTCTCCAAACAAACCTATTTCAACACCCTCATCACCTCACTGTCCAATAACCCGAAACGTCTCTTTGACACTTTTCATTCTCTACTCAACCCAAGAGTACAGGCCCCAACCACGGAGCTCCGAGCTGACGATCTGGCCAATTACTTCAAAGAAAAAATTGACCAGATCCGACAGGAAATTATCTCCCAATCACCTCATACCATGCACTGTCCTCCCTCCCCCACTGCATCTAGCTCACTCTCTGATTTTGAACCAGTCACAGAAGAAGACGTAAGCATCTTCTCGCCCAACCACTTGCATCAGTGATCCATTTCCGTCACATCTCCTCCAGTCCCTTTCCCCTGCTGTCACCACCCATCTAACTAAAATATTTAACCTCTCTCTCTCTTCTGGTATCTTTCCCTCCTCATTTAAGCATGCCATCATACATCCACTACTTAAACCATCCCTCGACCAAAACTGTGCCGCTAACTATAGACCTGTCTCTAATCTTCCCTTCATCTCTAAACTCCTGGAACGACTGGTCCACTCCCGTCTTATCCGCTATCTCTCTGATAACTCTCTTCTCGACCCTCTCCAATCCGGCTTCTGCTCCTTACACTCTACTGAAACTGCCCTCACTAAAGTCTCTAATGATCTACTAACAGCTAAATCAAATGGTCACTACTCCATGCTAATTCTCTTGGATCTCTCTGCAGCATTCGACACTGTGGATCATCAGCTCCTCCTCACTATGCTCCGTTCCATTGGCCTCAAGGACACCGTTCTCTCCTGGTTCTCCTATCTCTCTGACCGCTCCTTTACTGTATCTTTTGCTGGCTCCTACTCCTATCATCTTCCCCTTACTGTTGGGGTTCCTCAAGGATCAGTCCTAGGCCCCCTCCTCTTCTCCTTGTACACTGCCCCTATTGGTCAAACAATCAGTAGATTTGGTTTCCAGTACCATCTCTATGCTGATGACACCCAATTATACGCTTCTTCTCCTGACATCACGCCAGCCTTTCTAGAAAACACCGGCGATTGTCTAAACGCTGTGTCTAACATCATGTCCTCACTATATCTGAAACTGAACCTGTCAAAAACTGAACTCCTTGTGTTTCCTCCCTCTACTAATGTACCTATACCCGACATTGCCATTTCTGTGTGTGGCTCCACTATTTCTCCCCAGCAACATGCCCGCTGTCTTGGGGTCATACTTGATTCCGAGCTTTCCTTTGCCCCCCCACATTCGATCACTGGCTCTCTCTTGTCATCTGCACCTCAAAAACATTTCTAGAATTTGACCTTTTTTCTTACATTTGAGTCTGCAAAAACTCTTACTGTTTCTCTTATTCATTCTCATCTCAACTATTGTAACTCTCTTCTAATCGGTCTCCCTCTTACCAAACTCTCCCCTCTCCAATCCGTCTTGAATGCTGCAGCCAGGTTCATATTCCTCACCAATCGTTACACCGATGCCTCTACCTTGTGCCAGTCATTACACTGGCTACCCATCCACTCCAGAATTCAGTATAAATTTATTACCCTCACCCACAAAGCCCTCCATGGCTCAGCACCACCCTACATCTCCTCCCTTGTTTCAGTATACCACCCTACCCGTGCCCTCCGTTCTGCTGATGACCTGAGGTTAGCATCCTCAATAATCAGAACCTCCCACTCCCGTCTCCAAGACTTTACACGTGCTGCGCCAATTCTTTGGAATGCACTTCCCAGGTCAATACGACTAGTCCCCAATCCCCACAATTTTAAGCGTGCCCCGAAAAAGCATTTATTCAGACTGGCCTATCGCCTCAACATATTAACCTAATCTATCCCTGTGTGGCACAGCCAAAAGTTTTACCATAACCAGGCTCCCCGCATCATGTTCCCACATGCTTTATGCATCCATTAGCCCTCTGTGTCTGTACTGATACACTCTTAACATTATGGCTGGTCCATACAATCAGGGCAACTGTTACCACCCACCTTTCATGCCTCCCTTTTTTTCCTCATAGATTGTAAGCTTGCGAGCAGGGCCCTCATTCCTCTTGGTATTTGTTATAATCTATGTGATTATTGTTCAGCTGTAATGTCTATTGTCTGTACAAATCCCCTCCGAAATGTAAAGTGCTGCGGAATATGTCAGCGCTATAGAAATAAAATTTATTATTATTATTATAAGTGCACAAAAGTGTAAAAAAACAAGTGTATCAAAAGTGCCTATAAGAACAATATATAAGGAGCTATCCCAAAGTACATAGAAAAGTAAATTGCTAAGTGCAAAAGACACCACAAGGTGTCAGTGTGTCCACATCATATACTGCAGGACCACGGAGGAAACATATTTGAGAAGAATAATGGATATATATGTCACGATCCAGGTTGGATCTGACAGAGTAAATGCACAAAGTAACTTTTTTTCCCTTGGCTGTGTGCCAAAGGTGGTTTTGCCCCCGGTGGCCATTAGGGTCATTGCACTGTGGTGATTTCAGTTGTAGTTTTCCCCCGGTGGCCATTCGGGCCATTACACTCTGGTTAGCTTAGTTTGTGCACTTAATTATGTATCAGGTGTGATAGCTCTATAAGAGCTCCAAGGCTGCACTATGGTGTTGGACCCGGTTGGAGGAAAAGATGCACGCAGGTGGTGGGCTCTGTTGCTAGGAGCGTAAGCAACAGAGCAAAGATAAATGTTGTTTCCCCTGTTTTGTCACTTTTCCTTGTGTGTCTTTAGTGCAGTGGTGGGATTAGTTTCCGCACGGACCAATTCCCTAGTGAGGGTTTAGGTGCAGGGCGAGTCAGGGTTTTGAGGTTCCTGATTGGTGCCCGGTGCGGAACTGGCCTAGGGAACGTTAGGAGTGTAGAGACACTGACTCAGGGGAGTGCAGGAGGTCTCCACGTCCCTATTCCCTATCGCAGGGCCACCATTGTTATTGTTACCCATGTTTTCCCTATTCCCTTTGTCTTACTGTATTAGTTACCGGCCTGCGGGCCGCGACACATAGGATAATAACACGTGCCGCGTCCTGTTTTATCAGTTACCGGCCTGCTGGCCGTGTCACTCAGGACGGAGCACGTGACAATATATCACCAAAATCATATAGTAACTCACACAGTAATGTGCTCCTGGTCTCCTGGATGGGCGCCCTCCCCAACGCGCCCTTTCGGCACACTGCCTTCGTCAGGGGTCCAGGAGCACATTACTATACACATATATCTTGTTCTTATGTGCACTTTTGATACACTTGCTTTTTTTACACTTTTTGTGCACTTTATATAAGATGTTTTTGAGACATACTTCGTTAAATAAGATTTGGTTCAGCTGATCACCTAATCAGAAGCACATTAAGTAGAATGAAGTGTACTCTGGTTGGAATTCAACTGGCACTGGAATGGAATGGCTGTCAAACATGTAGAGAAGCTGATTTTTATAAAACTGTGCAGTGGTCTCTTAATTTTTGCCAGACCTGTATTTATGTTGTGAGGCAGTGATGGGTGTTATATGCGAAGGTCGCTATTTATCCCCTAGGATGCGCGTAGAAGCGTATTGAGGCCGCTGGACTGCATTGCAGTCACAGGCATAGCTATGGCTGCAGTGCAAATAAAGGTAAGTGTGGAACTGGTCAAGATATTTGACCAAGGCAATGTTTAGGAAAACCGGTTGAAGGCTTTTATTTTTGGAGCGAACTACAGGATGGTAGTGGGGTGGTTCACTCCCTCCAGACCGGATCTTACAAGTGGCCCATGGCCACAGATTCCATTTAAAAACCCTGCAGCAAAGGTTTGGGGGTGTCAGTCTTGGGTTGCAAACTGCAGAGCAGGTGGCTCTGCAAGGTTCTGCCTGTGTGAAGTAACACGGAGCCAAACAAAGCCAAAAGGCCTGGCACCCCTCAGAGTTACATGGTGGTACAGTCGCCCACAGCAACCGGTCTCGGATACGGACTATCTTGATTCTCTGCTGCGATCCGGAGGATACCTGTAAGGTGCTGCTATAGTGCATTACAGTGTAACCTCCACCAGGGGGTGCTGGTGAGGGAAGAGAGGTTACACACAGAGTAATAACACGGAGCAGCCGCACAGTTGCCACTGGTAAAGAAAGAGTGGTCAGACTAGCTGAAGTCAGCAACTGTCAGGAGCAGATGTACCAAGGGAGACAGCTAGTGCGTAGTCAGGGATGAGCAAGTAGTCAGGATCTGCCAGGAACGTGGTATCAGAAAAGTAAGACGTAGTCAGGGTACAAGCCAGAGAGTCAAAAAGCCAGTCGGGAAGCGTGGTATCAGAAACGGAAAAACTAGAAGCAGAGTCCAGAGATCAAGCCGAGTCATACACAAGTCCAGGTAATCAGAGGCAGAAGGAACACTAATGGAATACAGGTCAGAGGCAATAGCTTGGAAGCTTGCAGTATAGCTGACGCTGGCCCGCAGGCTGCAGAGGACTGAAATAGCCCAGACAGCTCCAGAACAAGGCAGAGGGGATTAACCCCTGCATGACCAGTCCAAATAGAAGACAGCAGAAAACAAACTCTTGACTGGTCACTGCCTGTCTGTCACACAGCACCAACCCTGCTGCACTACGATATATATTACATAGATAGATAGTTAGAAAAGCCGGCAATTCAGCAGCCACGTACTGTAAAATTACAGCAGGAGCCAACAGCATAAAAGAGATGGATTACACTCAGAATATGTAGATATAGAGATGTCTGTGACAAATACAATTAGTACAGTGTGTGTGCAGCTTACTGCACATGTATTTAATTATTAAAAGATTGCTTTTCCGAAAAAAAATGGCGTAACTGGTTCACAATTATCTCCACCCCAGGAAAACAATGAGATAAGGCATCACCTTAACATCATTATTCCCCATCCTATATGTCACAAAAAATTAACTCTAGCGAAGAACAAAGACCACCTTGCCTGTCTAAAAGTGTCCGATGCTACACTGATTCTATGATCCGTGATTACCATGACTGGATGAATTGATCCTTCCAGAAAATGATGCCACTCTTCAAAAGCCCACTTGATTGCCAAGAGTTCCCTATTACCAATGTCCTACTTTTTCTCAGCAGATGATGGTTTCTTAGAAAAATATGCACATGGACGCCATTTACTAGGAGATGCGCCCTCCTAAAATACTTCCCCCACCTCAGACGCAGCAACTTCTATAATAAATTGGCTCAGTTGTAAAACATCTTAGGTAACAAAAGCCTCCCAGGCCGGGCTGGACCATTTAGAAAATCTGTTCTTTTCCTAGTCATGTCTGTCAGGTGTTTGGCTACTACTGAAAAGTTTTTGATGAACTTTCGGTAGTAGTTGGCGAAACCTAAAAATCTTTGAAAGGCCTTTAGGTCCTCAGGATGATCCCAATTCAGTATCGCCTGGACTTTCGCTGGATCCATGCGAAAACCGGTGGATGATAAAAAATAAGCCGTAAAAGGGATCTCATGAACCAGGAACATGCATTTCTCTGGTTTGACAAAAATATGTACAGTATTGTCCTTGAGTATCTGGAGGACCTGTCTGACATGTACCTGCAATGACTCGATATTAGGTGAACCAATTAAAATGTTATCAAGGTAGATCACAATAAACCTACCTGCCAGGTGACTAAAAGTGTCATTAGCAAAGTGTTGAAAGACAGCTGGAGCATTAGTCAACCCAAATGGCATCATGAGGTTTTCATATTATCCCACAGGCGTATTGAAGGCTATCTTCAACTAATCCCCCTCCTTAATGCGAATGAGATTATACGCCCCCCCCCCCGAGATCCTGTTTAGAAAACCATTTGGCTCCCACAATCTGATTAAAGAGTTCCAGTATAAGAGGAAGAAGGTATGGATCCCGGGCTGTGATTCGATTGAGTTCGCGAAACTCTAGGCAAGGGCGTAACGCCCTCGTCTTTTTTCTTGATAAAGAAAAACCCTGCAGGAATGAGATAGGTTGTCTGATATGATTCTTTGGCAGAAGTTCAATGATATAGTCCTTCATAGCCTATCCCTATGGACCACAAATATTGTACAACCTGCTTTTTGGCAGCTTGGCCCCAGGAATCAGATTAACGGCGTAATCATAAGGACGATGTGGAGGATGTTCCAGACACCCTTGTTCCGAAAACACATACCCGAAGTCAGACAGGTATTCAGGCAAAGATTGATAACCAACCCTGGTTAGCCGGGTGCCCAACAGTGTTCTTGGCAATACTCACTCCATTTCACTGCCTCCCGAGTCTGCCAGTCTACCACAGGGTTGTGCAGCGTAGTCCAAGATAGTCCAAGAAACACAAGAGAGGACAAGCCCTCTAGCACATAACTATCTATAAATTTAGAGTACATAGCTCCTACCCGTAAATGCAACTTACGAATTACCTGAGTAAAGTACCCCTGGCTCAAGGGTGCATAGTCAATAGTGATAAAGGATATTGATCGGGACAATATTTGTGGTTTGAGGCCATAAGCCTGGAAGAACCTAGGGTTGATCAAATTGAACCCCGCCCCACTTTCCAGAAAGGAAGCAATATGTATGTATGATGTATGATGGGTATATGGGCATGGGACTATGAGATGAAGGATGTGTGATGGGTATATGGGCACTCGACTAAGGGATGGCGAATATGTATGATGGGTATATGGGCATGGGACTATGGGATGGAGAATATGTATGACGGGTATATGGGCATGGGACTATGGGATGGAGGATGTGTGATGGGTATATGGGCACTCGACTATGGGATGGAGGATATGTATGATGGGTATATGGGCACGGGCCTATGGGATCGTGGATATGTATGATGGGTATATGGGCACGGGACTATGTGATGGAGGATAATTATAATTTGCTATAACTAACCACAGTTAGTTACTATGCCCGGGCAGCGCAGGGCTCTTCAGCTAGTAAATAATAATAATAATAATCTTTATTTATATAGCGCCAACATATTCCACAGTGCTTTACAGTTTAACAGTTCCAAACACAAGTCATAAGTAACAACATAAACAATACAATAATTAAAGCAAAATAAGATGACCCTGCTCGTGAGAGCTTACAATCTACAATGATGTGGGGGAGATACAAAGTACAGGTGTGTATTTACAATTATGTATTTACAATGACGGTCTAGCCATCTTGAGGGAGTGAAGGATGGATGGAGATAGTGAATGGGCTACACATGCACACTTGCACATAGAATGATTGTGAGTAGTGAACATGATAGGCCGCTCTGAACAAATGTGTTTTGAGGGAGCGCCTGAAACTATGCAAATTGTGGATAGTCCTAATTTCTTGTGGTAGAGCATTCCAGAGGATTGGCACAGCGCTGGAGAAGTCTTGGAGTCAGGAGTGGGAGGTACGGATTAGTGCTGAGGTTAGTCGAAAGTCATTTGCAGAGCACAGCGGTCGGTTAGGCCGATAGACAGAAATGTGGAGAGCTTTGTGGGTGAGAACAAGTACTTTGAATTGGATCCTATAATGAATGGACAGCCAATGTAAGGACTGGTGAAGAGCGGACGTGTCCGAGTACTGATTAGCCAGATGGACGATCCTGCATGATGATCGATGCATTAAGTATGGACTGGAGAGATCGTCAATTAACGGGAAGGCCAATTAATAGAGCGTTGCACTAATTAAGGCAAGAGTGGATCAAAGCTACAGTGAGGGTTTTTGTTGTTTCCATGGTGAGAAACAGGCAGATTCTAGAGATGCTCTTTAGGTGTAAGCGGCAAGAGCTGGCAAGAGATTGTATATGGGATGTGAAGGAGAGATTGGTGTCAAACATAACGCCCAGACAGCGTGCCTGCTGCCAGGGTGTTATTGTGGTGCCACCAACGGAGAGGGAGATGTCAGATTTAGGGAGGTTAGTAGACGGCGGGAGCAGAAGAAGTTCAGTTTTGGAGAGGTTGAGTTTCAGATAGAGAGCGGACATGATGTTGGAGACTGCGGAAAGACAGTCACTGGCATTCTTTAGTACAGCGGGGGTAAGGTCGGGGAATGACTTATATAGTTGTATGTCATCAGCATAAAGATGGTACTGAAAGCCAAATCTGCTGTTGGTCTGTCCAATTGGGGCTGTGTAGAGAGAGAAGAGAAGGGGGCCAAGGACTGAGCCCTGAGGTACTCCAACAGTGAGAGGAAGAGGAGATGACGTGGAGCCAGAGAACAAAACACTGAAGGAGCAGTCAAAAAGATAGGAAGAGAACCAGGAGAGAGCAGAGTGCTTAATGCCTAGTGACTGGAGCCTAGAGAGTAGAAGATGGTGGTCAACAGTGTCGAAAGCTGCAGATAGGTCAAGAAGAATGAGCAGAGAGTGGTCACCGTTACGTTTTGCTGTCAGGTCATTGGTCACTTTGATGAGTGCAGTTTCAGTCGAATGTAGGGGGCGGACGCCGGACTGTGAAAGGTCTAGGAGGGAGTGAGTGGAGAGGTAATGGGTAAGGCGGGAGTAAACTAGGCGCTCCAAAAGTTTAGAGATGAAGGGGAGATTGGAGACTGGTCTGTAGTTTGTGCAGGATGGGTCGAGAGCGGGTTTCTTTAGTAATGGAGTAACGATGGCGTGTTTGAAGGAGGATGGGAAAATGCCCGAGGAGAAGGAGAAATTAAAGATTGCAGTTAGGTGAGTTGTGACGACTGGAGAGAGAGACTGGAGGAGATGTGAGGGAATGGGGTCGGTAGTGCATGTGGTCGGACAAGAGGAGTCTGGAGACTTCTTCATCTGTGATGGGATCAAATGTGGAAAGTGAGCCAGGGAAGATGCAGGAAGGGATGGGAGTCACAGCACTTGGTGGTTGGGAGCAGATTTCCTGACGGATATTATCTATTTTTTCTGTAAAGTGGGAGGCCAGGTCGTCAGGACAAATGTCTGTGATAGGGGCTTGTGCTTTTGCCCTGAGGAGGGAGTGAAAAGTGTCAAAAGGTTTCTTGGGGTTGTTGCCTAGTGAGGAGATCAGGGTGGTGAAGGTCTGTTTGGCGAGGTGAAGGGTAGCGTTATAGGTTCTTAACATAAAATTGAAGTGGATGAAGTCTTCTGGTGTGCGGGTTTTTCTCCATAGGCGTTCAGCACTCCTAGAGCATTGCTGGAGAAGTCGAGTTTGCAATGTGAGCCAGGGCTGTTTTACTCTGTGCTTGGAGGTTCTGAGGGTGAGGGGAGCTACTTGGTCAAGGAGGCCAGGGGCTCGGTAACGCTAGAGGCGCCATACAAATACGCACTCACATACAACAAAGAGGAACACCGGGGAGGTAAAAGAGGTAAACAAAATAAAGGGGATGAGGAATCGCACACAGCAGAAACACCAAGCAACAGTCGGAAGAGCAACACTTCAAACGCCTCTAGCAGCAACCGACTTTTCCATTCTACGCAAGCAGTATGGTGCATGTGAGTGTACATAGTGTTGGAATGGCACAATGTGCGGTTGGCGCATGCCGGCGAACAGAGTGTGCGGATGGCACATGCCGGCTTACAGAGTGTACGAATATCGCAGGCTGGAGTACAGAGTGTGTGGATGGTGCATGTGCACCACATCTCCGATGCTTATACCCACAGCTGGGGAAGAACGGAGCAGGCACAAGGAGAAAACCGGATAGACAATATGGGGAGGTGCTTTTACGGTCTACTCTCTCCACCTTCGCCCCATATTAATAGCCCTGGAGGGGACTTGGTGGGTGTCGTTGTGCCCACTAATACAGCACTCATATTTACTGTAAGTCAATAACCTGTGTATTCTTCCACAGATCTTACCTATATTATAAGTCTGGTTTTGCTTATTATAGAAAATGTGAAGACACGTAGCCATGTGCCTATAATAATATACATCATAATCGTGGCAGCAGCAGCAGCATTCAGCGTGATAGTTTGGATGTATTTAAGCAAAAGTGGACAAGGTAGGTCTCTCTCTAGATGTCTGGTTGAAATAATGGTGACTGTTCAAAAATGACCAGTATTTGTTGTTTTACTCCTGTTCTTCCCCTAACTATTCCATTTTTTTCAACTGTAAAATCCGCCATATGTTTCCAGAGAGATGGGCCTTTTTATTTACTGCTAATTTTGATATCCTTTCCCATAATGGGTATGTCTCACAGGGTAATAATGCATGGCAACCTAAAGGCACACCCCGGAGGATCCCCTGAGCCCTACCCCCTTGATGAAGATTATAGCAATCATATTGGACTCACTAAATAAAACAGCCCATATCTCTGATAACAAATGGTGGATTTAAAGAAAATCAAGCAAGAAAAAATAAATATTCACCGATATAGCAAGAATAAAATTAGAGCAATATTGGGTATACAGGGAGTCACGGCGCATTCCCTGATCTGGAGAAACTTGACATGTACAGAGCTAAATGAATTAGAGGGTTTTGAGCTATGGGAAAGGAGAGGGCTTAAACTAGTATCACAGCTTTATTCTGAAGGGGAGTTTCGATCTTTTGAGGATCTCAAACAGACATTTTCCATCCCTAATAAAAGATATTTTCAATATCTCCAGCTGAGACATGCTTGTGAAGCATAACAGCGACTCGCTCCACTAGGTAATCCAGCTAAAACTCCGCTGTTGGATAGAGTAGTGATGAATAAGTGGCAAGTTGATGTAGATGATTTAACAGATGATGAATGGGAGGATGCATTGCAAGAAGTCACGAAAGTCTCGGTTAGCAAGGCGCAGAGAGTGTCGGATCTTTATTTGCTTCATCGAATATATCGAACTCCTGTACGGCTGTTGAAAATGGACTATGCTAGAGAGGCAGATTGTTGGAAATGTGGAACGCCCAATGCGGATCTGATGCACGTCATGGAACTGTCCTAGGTTACGTAGGTTTTTGGGAGATGTAAATGATTTACTTAATACTGTCTATCAATGTCAAATGGTACTAGACCCCAAAATGGCTCTTCTGGGTCGGGTGGAGACTTTGCCGATATCGGAGGAGCACCAGCTGACAGTTTCACGAATATTATATCAAGCTCGTAAAAAGGTGGCGGCTCACTGGAAAGGATCTTCTGTACCCACAAAGACGGAAGTTACCGATTCAGTTAATAATAATATAGATATGGAAAAATATGTGTATCAAAAGAGAACAACTAAGAAATGGGAAGATATGTGGGCACCTTGGTTGGACACACCCGGGTTGGCGCCTCCTAGATTAACATGGATGAGAGCGTTGAGGAGGATATTACCCAAAACTTGTAGCTGTGAGAGACCAAATGCATCGGTAGAGACGAGAGGTGTTTTTTTCAGGTGAGGGTGGGGGGTGAGTTGGGAGGGATTTTAGTGGGGTTCTATTATGTTTACAGTTGTGGCCAAAAGTATTGACACCCCTGCAATTCTGTCAGATAATACTCAGTTTCTTCCTGAAAATGATTGCAAACACAAATTCTTTGGTATTATTATCTTCACTTAATTTGTCTTAAATGAAAAAACACAAAAGAGAATGAAGCAAAAAGCAAAACATTGATCATTTCACACAAAACTCCAAAAATGGGCCAGACAAAAGTATTGGCACCCTCAGCCTAATACTTGGTTGCACAACCTTTAGCCAAAATAACTGCGACCAACCGCTTCGGGTAACCATCAATGAGATTCTTACAATGCTCTGCTGGAATTTGAGACCATTCTTCTTTGGCAAACTGCTCCAGGTCCCTGATATTTGAAGGGTGCCTTCTCCAAACTGCCATTTTTAGATCTCTCCACAGGTGTTCTATGGGATTCAGGTCTGGACTCATTGCTGGCCACCTTAGAAGTCTTCAGTGCTTTCTCTCAAACCATTTTCTAGTGCTTTTTGAAGTGTGTTTTGGGTCATTGTCCTGCTGGAAGACCCATGACCTCTGAGGGAGACCCAGCTTTCTCACACTGGGCCTACATTATGCTGCATAATTTGTTGATAGTCTTCAGACTTCATAATGCCATGCACACGGTCAAGCAGTCCAGTGCCAGAGGCAGCAAAGCAACCCAAAAACATCAGGGAACCTCCGCCATGTTTGACTGTAGGGACCGTGTTCTTTTCTTTGAATGCCTTTTTTTTTCTCCTGTAAACTCTATGTTGATGCCTTTGCCCAAAAAGCTCTACTTTTGTCTCATCTGACCAGAGAACATTCTTCCAAAATGTTTTAGGCTTTTTCAGGTAAGTTTTGCAAACTCCAGCCTGGCTTTTTTATGTCTCGGGGTAAGAAGTGGGGTCTTCCTGGGTCTCCTACCATACAGTCCCTTTTCACTCAGGCGCCGACGGATCGTATGGGTTGACACTGTTGTACCCTCGGACTGCAGGGCAGCTTGAACTTGTTTGGATGTTAGTTGAGGTTCTTTATCCAACATCCGCACAATCTTGTGTTGAAATCTCTTGTCAATTTTTCTTTTCCGTCCACATCTAGGGAGGTTAGCCACAGTGCCATGGGCTTTAAACTTCTTGATGACACTGCGCACGGTAGACACAGGAACATTCAGGTCTTTGGAGATGGACTTGTAGCCTTGAGATTGCTCATGCTTCCTCACAATTTGGTTTCTCAAGTCCTCAGACAGTTCTTTGGTCTTCTTTTCTTTTCTCCATGCTCAATGTGGTACACACAAGGACACAGGACAGAGGTTGAGTCAACTTTAATCCATGTCAACTGGCTGCAAGTGTGATTTAGTTATTGCCAACACCTGTTAGGTGCCACAGGTAAGTTACAGGTGCTGTTAATTACACAAATTAGAGAAGCATCACATGATTTTTCGAACAGTGCCAATACTTTTGTCCACCTTCTTTTTATGTTTGGTGTGGAATTATATCCAATTTGGCTTTAGGACAATTCTTTTTGTGGTTTTTCATTTTAGACAAATTAAATGAAGGTAATAATACCAAAGAATTTGTGTTTGCAATCATTTTCAGGAAGAAACTGAGTATCATCTGACAGAATTGCAGGGGTGTCAATACTTTTGGCCACAACTGTATGTAATATACTATTTGGGAAATATCCTGTATATGATTACCTGTTTTTTCAATTTTTGAAAAGGTTTAATAAAAAATTACCTGATTTAAAAAATAATAAAATTAGAGCAAAAACTGGCCAGTATTGATCTAAAGACATGTCCCTTTAAGTAGTTCCATCCTACGACCCCAGAGCAGAGATATAACTGTGCTGCTCCATCTTTTCTGACCTCTTATTTTCCATCTTTTAGAATTGTGTTTCTGGAGTAAGAATATAAAAAACAAACAAACAACTATTAACAGTATTTTGTATTGATTCTAAGTTCTAGCCTGCGTAATACTCCAGAGCTGCATTCACAATTCTACCTGTTGGTATTGGAAACTGTTAGCTTTGCTGAGTATTGTTCTCTGAATTATGTGACAGTGGACCTATCTCCTTCCATATTACTATGCAATTTGTGGTGTAAAATCACCAGAGCTTACACTGTAATCCATTGTGTCACCCTTCAGTGCCTGAGGATCAATATTCAGAGCCTCTGCCATTTCCTTGAGATTTCGTTGTACCCCCTGCCTGTAGCACAGCTTTATATTGCTTGTGCTACCACTATGCCTTGGGCTCTGCTGGGGGCGCCACTTTACTTTAACATTGCATTGCTAGACAATGCAGTGCATAGATGGCATCACATAATTTGGGTTCAATATTTTTGAGCTACGACCTGTTCAGTAACCTGAAGGCTTTAAATATTGGCCTACCAGATTAGTGGATGATCCCACTTTCTTTTTAAAGGAAGGGACTTTTTGAATAAGAATTTTATATATGTATATTATGGTAATATACTTTGTTATTCACAGATATCGCTGAGAATAAAAACTTGAAATCTTCTATTCAAGATTCAGGTAAGTCAACAGTGTCAGTGAGGTGAAGGGAGTAGGGAAAATCATAAAGGCCAATAGCACTGTCTTTGGAGACCAAAACTGGAAAACCAAATGTTTGAATAACTGGATTTTGTTCTTCTGTAAAGATCAGAAAATCTAAGTCACATATTGGCTGAGTGATATAGACCATTGTTGAAGGATCCTCTATCATGAAAGGTCCCCTATTTGGTCAGTGGAAATATTGGTTGCATGTGTGGAGCACCGTTTTTTCATCATGCATGTTGAGAAGATTAGAGACGAAAGCTAAAATAACCCACAGTTTAGAGAAAGGACATCGATAGATGAAATGATAGATCAATCACGATGACCTGTAATGGAAGGGAAAGATGCTTCTGAATAAAAGAATCATCCGGTATAGGCAAAAACCTAGGGTGTGTTCACAATGTAAAAGGATTAGATGTTACAATCTTATTTTGTGGCTGTGTTGGTTGAATGACCTAGAACATTGCTGGATGCATGTTGCTAGATCAACTGTTATATCAATGATGATGACCTGTGAGGAAAGTAAAAGATGCTCCTCAATATAGGGATCAGCTGGTTTGGACGAAACTCAAGGGTATGTTCACAACATGTATGTTTCATGGCAGGAATCCAGGGCTTACTCAATGGATTTCTCTAGCGGATATGCTCCAAAATTCCAGGTTGCCCTAGCATAGATCCACAAGAGGATTGGCCTCCTTCATTGGGAATAATCAACATTAGGCAATCTGATTGTTGATCGGTTCATAAGTTGCATATTCATATAGACTTGACACAACTCAATAGGACATATTTGAAGGACAATGTGGGACAGGCTTCACTGAGACTTAGCTTACCTCATCTTTCCAGTATGGGTTCCCAAGTGGTGTTGTTCTCTTCAGTGTATATACAAGTATGTCCAGGAGTTGGATAGACTTGGAGACTCTGAACATAACAAGAGTCTCTGATCCCTGGAGATTCTTAATATCCCTCTTCATTTTTCATTGATGGTCAGGTCATTGGGTTTTGAATCAACACAAGCCCAAGAAACTCACAGTGCATGTTACTGGTTCAGTAAAACTGTTGTTCTTTTGTTCTTATTTTAGAGTCTACATTCAACAATGTCTCTCGTGGAAAAACGTAAGCTGTGTATAATTTTTCCTTTTTGTATCTATATATCTATATGTGTTCTATGCAACTGCTTGATTATTCTAAGATCTCTCTGATATTGTTTTCATGTAGTATGAAGACTAAAGAAGAGTATGAGGAGGTAAGTTGCTGAAAGCCGATATGAAAAATGTCAATTCGATTACATCTATTTTGACTTTTTTAATTTTATTTGATAGGAAGTTACAACCAAGATAGTAAGCCATTTTGAAGTTATAGTCTTCTAGTCATCACCTAACTCAAACTTTCTTAACTTTTGCTGTCAATCTTGACTATGTTGCTCCCATAGTAACGTCAAATGGTTCTCCATGAAAGACTTTTCAAACAGGCAGTCAGTACCCTCCTCTGTTGTAATGAGGGTGAGAGGTGAGGAAACTCCAAGACAGCTGTTTGTAGAATAGGTGTTTTTTGTTTTGCTTCATTCATATCCTTAGTGATGTGGCGACAGACCTGTTAAAAAGTAGGACATTAATTTATACAGTAGCTACTTCCAGGAATCTATAGAGAGCGTTTTCTTTCTTCTGAAGGAAAGCTAACTTCTGTAACAGAAGATAAAAACATTTCTTTAAGAGAAATGCAAATTACACAACGTAGGGTCCCCATTCATTAAATACAGGAAGACATGAATGAACTTGATCTTCTACCAAAGTGATCTACCGTAGTCTGTACAAATACCATTCCCCCTTAGGTAACTGTGAAGTTGATTTTTTTAGAGGCCTTAAAAATCTACAGTGGGGAAAAAAGTATTTAGTCAGCCACCAATTGTGCAAGTTCTCCCACTTAAAAAGATGAGAGTGGCCTGTAATTGACATCATAGGTAGACCTCAATTATGAGAGTCAAAATTAGAAAACATCAAGAAAATCACCTTGTCTGATTTGGCAAGATTTATTTAGCAAATTATGGTGGAAAATAAGTATTTGGTCATTAGCAAAAGTTCATCTCAATATTTTGTTATATAGCCTTTGTTGGCAATGACAGAGGTTTTCTGTAAGTCTTCACAAGGTTAGCACACACTGTTGATGGTATGTTGGCCCATTCCTCCAAGCAGATCTCCTCTAGAGCAGTGATGTTTTGGGTTTGTCGCTGAGCAACACGGACTTTCAAATCCCTCCAAAGGTTTTCTATGGGGTTGAGATCTGGAGACTGGCTAGGCCACTCCAGGACCTTCATATGCTTCTTACGAATCCATTCTTTTGTTGCCCTGGCAGTGTGCTTGGGATCATTATCATGCTGAAAGATCCATCCACGCTTCATCTTCAATGCCCTTGCTGATGGAAGGAGGCTTGCACTCAAAATCTCACAATACATGGCCCCATTCATTCTTTCATGTACACGGATCAGTCCTCCTGGTCCCTTTGCAGAGAAACAGACCCAAAGCATGATGTTGCCACCACCATGTTTAACAGTAGGCATGGTGTTCTTTGGATGCAATTCAGCATTCTGTCTCCTCCAAACACGACGAGTTTTGTTTCTACCATACAGTTCTACTTTGGTTTCATGAAACCATGTGACATTCTCCCAATACTCTTCTGGATAATCCAAATGCTTTCTAGCAAACCTCAGACGGGTCTCTGGAGAGACCTGAAAATGGCTGTCCACTAACGTTCACCATCCAACCTGACGGAACTGGAGAGGATCTGCAAGGAAGAATGGCAGGGGATCCCCAAATCCAGGTGAGGAAAACTTGTTGCATCATTCCCAAGAAGACTCATGGCTGTACTAGCTCAAAAGGGTGCCTCTACTCAATACTGAGTAAAGGGTCTGAATACTTGTGACGTCTGCCTGCGGTCTGGACTGCAGCCAGACAGCACCCCGAGAAACACTGATACCCTTTACCCCTATACAGGGATCTGGATTTATAGCAGAGCCCAGGAGGCGCTGTCTGAATAGGAGCAATGACCAGAGCAGGACGGTCGCCAGAAAGGTGTTCCAATACAGGACACAGAGGCAATGATATCCGAGACTAAACCAGTCAGGCAGCAACGGTACAAAAACAGTAGACAGTAGCAGAGTCAGATTCCAGGCCGAAGCCAGAGTCATAAACCAGGAGAGTCGCAGAGGTACAGAATCGTTAGGCAGAAGCAGAGTCAGAATCCAGGCCAAAGTCAGAGTCATAAACCAGGAGAGTCGCAGAGGTACAGAATCGTTAGGCAGAAGCAGAGTCAGAAGTCCAGGCAAAAGTCAGAGTCAGTCAACAGCAATTCACACAGTAACACGCAGGGGAACCAAGAATATATTCGGCGGCTTGCAAGCCCAGTCCAAAGGTATTTGAGGGATCAGGTCATCCCTCACAGGCTCCCGGGCTGATGATGTCATCAGGACCGCCCCCAGGACCAGACCTGATGACGATGCACCAACCCCTTCATGACTGACAGAGGAGCGGAGTCTGTGTCCACTAGACGCCTGCGCAGAAGCCCTTTCACTGTTGCCGCCATTACTCGGGCGCGAGCCACGGCGCCTCACAGTGGCTGAGGGCGGAACAGCAGGCCCTGAATTCAACGATGACATGTCAGTCCGGCGCCTCCTGGTAGCCGAGGCCTGGACAGCAGGCCCCGAGCCCGAGGGCGGCGTGACAGTCCGTCGCCTCCTAGTGGCTGAGGGCGGAACAGCAGGCCCCGAGTCTGACGGTGACGTGACAATACTTATGACCATGTGATATTTCAGTTTTTCTTTTTTAATAAATTTGCAAAAAATGTTTACATTTCTGGAGTGAAAAATTTAAAGGGGTCTGAATACTTTCCGTACCCACTGTATATAGTCCCTAGAAAGATGGAACAGATGGACTACAGCTTAGTTTTGCTTGGGTCCATAATTAATCACATTAGTGGTATGGCAGCAGAGATCAGGTGTCGAAAAAAATTGAGGCATGCATCCATGGTGAGCATGGAGCAAAAGTGGAAGTGCAAGGATGTCTCATTAACAGTCAAACAAAGACTGATGACTGGAAATGAAACATGGATGCGAGAGGTGGTCACTCATGAAAGAAGATAGAAGAATAATAGATGCCTTTGAGTTGTGGTGTTGCAGATCTCCTATAGATAGCTAGGATGGCCAACAAAGATGTTCTTGATTCGTTAAACCCAGAGATATCGTTAGAAGGCTAGATCACCAGACATACCGTACCTCTTTTGGGTGAGCGATGAGAGCAAATTCACTAGAAAGGGAAATTATACTAGGAATGGTCAGTGGTAAAAGAAAATAGGGGATATCTAAAGACCATTAGCTAAATAACATCAAGGGAATGAACCTCAACAATTGAAAGAAGCCTAGGAAAACAGTTAAGCATGGCAAGAATGGGCCTACAGAATATCGAAGGGTCAGACACGATGGAACACATAGAATCAAAATACTCATGAAACAGTGTACCATATATATATTCCTCACTCAAATTTTATTGTAACTTTCTCAGGTATCCAACCTCGAAGATGAACCGAGCTGTTGCACCAACAAATCTACAACTCCCTGACTGTATGGTAAATAACATTTCCTTTTTTTTCAGTGATGATATCTTTTGTGTTTTGTCTAGAACTTTTTTTCCCTCATTTTATTTTACAGCTTGTGCATTGAAGTAAAATCTTCTAAAGAGCTGGAACACAAGGCCATGGAGAATGTATCTTTGAACACCGAGATCTTGAAAGTACTTGGTTGGATCATAAGACCTCTGACTTTACTGGAAGTTATGGTTGAGGTCAACATTGGAAAGAATTTTTAGAAGTGCCTTAACATTTTTCTTGAAACTGGAGCTTCCAAGAACCAGCTTTGGCCATCAACCTGAGATATGGGAAAAACTAAAAGCACTTTTTAATCTCAGGGATACGTCTACATTATGTTTATGCATTTTCCTGGATATTACCACTTAGTTTAGAGGAAGCCATCTCAACAAAGTACTGTATGTTTTGTGTACAGATAGTGGCGGAAGCCTTGATGCCATTCCCCGAGCCACTGTCATCTTCTGCTTTCTTTAACTGTTAATGACCTGTCTACCCTCTTGGCATTCTTATTGTTGTCATAATTTCACAGAATTCATGTCCATTGGTGATTACAGCCAGTATTGTAGGATTTAGTGCCAAGAAAGTGACTGCTGTTAATGAGACCCAGTTGTCGTAGCCCATACGATCACAAGATGTATGCACAAACCTAGACCAGCTTCAACTCAATCTCGTACATGTCTCGGTTTCTAGACCATGTTTCTGATTGCTCTTTATTTTTCCAACATTTAAGGCCATAACATAGCCTCAGAAGTAATGACTCCCTTCTAATATCAGGTTTGGTTGTTGAACCTCATACGTGAGACCCACATTCATCCGGCGTCAAAGCTCCACTCCAGCGTTTTTTGTTTCCTTTTATTGCAGCACTGGAGTGGTGCTACCAATGTAAATTCCCTGCCCTTAGTATTATACTTACCTGCCTCTGTCATCATCAGTTATCGGCACCACTCCGGTCATCTTCTGTAGGTTGTGACCTGCCGGATTGCTCCAGTGTTTGCTGGGCAAGCCAGAGGTCACAACTCAATGTACGTCTATGAAAGCCAGAATGAGGCTCTTTAGACCTACATTAACTGGAGAGTCACACGGCTGTATTACTGAGACGAGGATCACAATGCAATGCTCGGACTGGCCGTCAGCTCTCCTAACAGCTGCATAGAGATACATGTTGTCATGCCCCTTTCGGAAGAGCCGGCGGCCAGTACGAGCATTGCTTTGCAATCCTCGTCTGACTTATAAAGCCATGTGCCTCTCCCCTTAGAGTGATGGGGACCATTACCTCTCACTTCCAGGAAGTCAGAAATTGCGATCACAAGATAGCAGATCGGTACTGGAGTGACGCTGATAATAGATAAAGACGGTGGCTCATACGTAAGTGTATTGCTAGGCGCAGAAGGCTTATACCAGTGGCACCATTTCAGTGCTGAAAAAAAAACAAAAACACTGGAGTGGTGCTTTAAAAGAGCATCCATGTGATGTGCCAAAATTGTACATAATATCACTTAAAGGGAACATGAAATATATTCACATATTTATATTAATTCCTTGAGGAATTGCCTATTTTGGGTCACGTGGACATATTACTTATTCCAGAAAGCATAGTATTTTTATTTATTTATTTTTTTGCGATTTAGTGACTTATCGGTATAGCAGTATAGTATTAATATGTTTTTTTTTTTTTGCGGGATTAGTTGTAATTGTCAGTAGCAGCATTTTGAGGTACAAATAATTTGTTACCTAATTTATTATATCTTTATGAAGGGAAATAGGTATAAAAAAACACAGCAATTTTCTTTTTCCCTCCAACTATTCATGTGATCTACAAATAATGTGTAATTTAACTGTATGGGCCAGCACAATTATTTATATTTGTGTGACATTAAATACTGTTTCTAAAAAAAAAAAGTTTTTGTGCCACCATAATTTCAGAGAAAATTCAGAATTTACTAGTTGATCGCGAGACAAGATGTAGTTTTCAGTGCTAAAATTGTTCTAATATATGCAACTTTTTTGATCACTTTTTATTACACTTTTTTATGGTGGAAAATAGAAAAGAAGCAGAAATTCTGGAATTATTTTTTGTATGCTTTATTATGCAGTTTGACATATTAACTTTATTCTGTTGGTCGATGCGATAATTACAGTAGCCGATTCATGTAGGTCTCGTTGTGTGTTTCTACTCTCACAAAAACACATAATTAAAACTTATTTTTGTTTCCTTGTTTGTTTTTTTTTGAAGGGGGAGAATGTGGTTGGCCTTATCCAGAGATCCATAATTTATTTTTTTTTCTATAGAGGGCTTATTTTTTGCCAGATGAGCTTTTAGCATTCACTGGTGCCAATTTTGGATAGAAAAATACTACTTTTTGATCACTTTTTTTGTGAGCCTATAGGAGAACAATCGAATACTGGTATTTTTTTCTTATGATGTACACCATACAGAATAACTAATAATGATACTGTTTTATGGTATGGTAAATACAATGCAATCTCATTTATAGAATTATTTTCCATTTTTCTACTTTTGCATAAGAAAATCACTTTTTTAAGATAATATATTTATTTAAGTTGCATCTTGTTCTCAGCCATAACTTTCCACTTACAGAGCTCTATAGGGTCTTGCTGTAGTATTTGTTGGCACCATTATGACATATGTTTTATTTTTTTTCTGTGTGACAGGATAAAGTAAAATGCCAATTCTGCTGCTGTGCTTGCTTCTTTTGCCGTATTCACTGTGCAGCATAAGAAAGAATATAGTGTTATAGTAGAGGTCATTATGGCTGTGGCAATACCAAAAAGGTGACAATACACTTTTATATTTAAACCATTTTTTTTCCTTTTTTAAACAGATTTATGGGATTTGTTTTTAACACTTCAAAGTTTTTTTAGTCCCCCATAGTAGTAAACAGCAATGCTTGGGGAGTGGTGTGTATTACACTCTTGTCTCAATATATCAAGCCCCAACTCCTCTGGGATTGGATTGGTTACAGTGTACAGAAAATGCCATAGCAACCCATTGACATTAGTGGATGGTAATCGGCCTAGCAACGTGTCATCTGTAGTGTATGTCAAACGCCATAGCAACTCATCGGCTTTAGTAGACGGTAACTGCCATAGCAACCCATCAGCTTTCGTGTATGGTAATCGTCATAGCAACCCGTTGACAGTAGTGTATGGCAAACACCATAGCAGCCCATCGGCTGCAGTGTAGGTAATCGCCATAGCAACACATTGGCACTAGTGTATGGCAAACACCATAGCAGCCCATTGGCTGTAGTATACGATAAACACCATAGCAGACCATCAGCTTTTGTGTACGTTAATCGCCACATCAACCCATTGGCAGTAGTTTACCGTAGATGGCATAGCAACCCATCCGCTGAGTTTTTTCCTGGGTTTTTGGAGCTGAGTTTCAGGTTTTCTTTTTTGAGCTTTTTTTTTTTTTTTAGAGAAAAATGAGCAGATCCTCCATCTTTCTAAGGAGTTTTCAGATTTGGAACTGTTCTGCTCCAAAAACTTCTCATAACAATTTTAAACAGTGAGGGTGCTGAAGGTAATAGACAAAAACTCAGTAAAAGGCTAAACTCCGGTCCAACGTGTAATACCACTACCCATCCAGAAGACGGCAGCACGTTCGCGCCCGCTGAGGGGATCCATGTAGTCGCTCGATTGCTCTCGTCTTAGTGGCTCCACTAATAGCGATGATACAGTCGCTACATTCCGACAGGTACGGAAAACTGAGGACGGGTCACGTGTTTTCTCCCCATCTTTTTCGCAGGAGAGGACACGTGAGTCTTGCGTCACGCCCACGCTTGGATGCGTTTTTTTGTACGTACTGGCGTCACAATATCCAGAGGCGTGGTTAGAACGCTGAGGAATCGTACGCGTGCGCAGACGTGTTCTGAGTGCTGGTAGAGGTTCCGGCGCCGCGGCCGTGCTGCACACAAGCTGCAGTCATGGTGAAGAAGCGGAAGAACCGGATAGTGATCGACTCTGACTCAGATGATAGCGGCAGCGACGACAACCTGGACCAGGTGGGCGGCAGATGCTTTGTTATGGCTCGGGAGTGACTTGGGCCAAGTGCCCTTCTCCCGGGCCCGGGCTGCTGGCGCTCAGGAGCCTTTATGTGGTCGCCATGGGCTCTGTGGGAGGCTGTGACTGTGGACTCTGTGCACACGCCGCTGTAATGCCGCAGGAGTAATCAGCAGGGCTCTGCTAGCTCCTCCTGGCAGCGGTGGGATCACAGAGCCCCGGTTGGACTATAGCTGGGCACCGACTATTCCTTGTGCCCAAGTGACGCCGGGGGGGCATCTGTGGTCCATCACACCCGGGGCGCTGTGTATTGTACCACGTCTATGACTGCGGCCGCCCAGCCCTCGCCAGACTGCTGGCTGTTGTAGTGCTACACATGAGAGCGGAGACTTGATCTGCCCTCACATTGTCTCCATTCATGGGGATGGGAGGCTACCTGCCAGATGGCATGGGGCTGCCTTTCCTCTGCTGGGACCCTCTGCCGTGGGGGTAGGGGCTGCCTTTCCTCTGCTGGGACCCCCATGCCGTAGGGTTAGGGGCCACCTTTCCTCTGCTGGGACCCCCATGCCGTAGGGTTAGGGGCCACCTTTCCTCTGCTGGGACCCCCCTGCCGTGGGGTTAGGGGCCGCCTTCCCTCTGCTGGGACCCCCCTGCAGTGGGGTTAGGGGCCGCCTTCCCTCTGCTGGGACCCCCATGCCGTGAGGCTAGGGGCCACCTTTCCTCTGCTGGGACCCTCTGCCGTGGGGTTAGGAGCTGCCTTTCCTCTGCTGGGACCCTCTGCCGTGGGGGTAGGGGCTGCCTTCCCTCTACTGGGACCCCCATGCCGTGGGGGTAGGGGCTGCCTTTCCTCTGCTGGGACCCCCATGCCGTGGGGGTAGGGGCTGCCTTTCCTCTGCTGGGACCCCCATGCCGTGGGGGTAGGGGCTGCCTTTCCTCTGCTGGGACCCCCATGCCGTAGGGTTAGGGGCCACCTTTCCTCTGCTGGGACCCCTCTGCCGTGACGCTAGGGGCCACATTTCCTCTGCTGGGACCCTCTGCCATGGGGTTAGGAGCTGCCTTTCCTCTGCTGGGACCCTCTGCCATGGGGTTAGGAGCCGCCTTTCCTCTGCTGGGACCCCTCTGCCATGGGGTTAGGAGCCGCCTTTCCTCTGCTGGGACCCCTCTGCCGTGGGGCTAGGGGCCACCTTTCCTCTGCTGGGACCCTCTGCCGTGGGGTTAGGAGCCGCCTTTCCCCTGCTGGGACCCTCTGGCGTGGGGCTAGGGGCTGTCTTCTCTCTGTTGTAATCCTCTGCCGGAAGGCTGAGGGCTTCCTTGCCTCGTCTGGGACCCCCACAGTCCTAAGAACGAAGGTTCATTCATTCTGTCTGAGACCACTTGTGGTTGGCTGGTGGTCAGCACTCCCATTAATGACTGGTGTGAATGTGCAACCTCTGTTCCTAAGATTGGTGGGGTCCCAGCTGTTGGAAGTTATACCCAACACCGTGGCCAAGAGATGACTTCAAATTTAGGATGGGGGCGACTTTATCCAGGATGCAGATTGCTGTATGCTGCTGCTGGAATCACTGCTGTCTCATGAAAAGTGCAATGCAAATGGGGATGGTTTTCTTGGAGAAGGCTTTGCCATCCTCTATTGATCACTGGCTCTCACTTTTTAGAGACCTGTGGTTTTGAGGATGGATGGAAGCACTTTTATAGTATTTTCCCTTCTCCCGGGTAGCCAAGTTGCCGAGAGTGACCAGAAATGCCCCTTTACTGCAGTAAATATGTGAAAGGGGTGCGCTGCTACAACAGCTCTTCTCCTTCAGTCCCTGGATTAGTAAGGGTCCCAGAGATCATCCACCCCTCCCACTATAATGTTTATCAGTTAACAGCCTTCGGCTTGGTCTCGAGCCATGGTGACTTGATGGATGAACGATTTGTAGGAAATTCGGTCTTCTCTGTTATCATGATTGTGTCAAGCCATCGGATTGCTGGTCTTCCTTCTATTCTTCAGACCCTGGTGTCCTCCTGCTATAATAAAAGTGATCGTATTATCTACTTTCTAAAGGGCTCTTCCCATCAGTGACATTTAAAGGGGTTATCCACTGCCACTCACTCCTACATCAGAACAATCATGTTACAACACCACACATCTGCTAGAACTCATGCACGAATCACTGGTGTATGGGGTCCGTAACGTTCTCTGCACCCGTCACTTCTGTTCTGAAAGTGAGTGGTATCTGATACCCGCACACGATCAGTAAATCCTGCGGGTTGGCCTCTGTGTACTTGTGCAGCGTCCAGATGTTACAGCATAGTGGATGGGATCTGAAGAAATGCCATGCCCACTATGCGTCCACAGACGCCCACGGCTCACCCGCTGGGATGGACATGCGGCGCGTCTTTCCAGACTGCAGCATGTCTATCGTGAGGAGACGTGAGCCTCCACAAGATGAATTTCACCCATGCAATGCATCGGACGCAGTGAGTCCACACTGTCCGATGAACACATGCGTTCAATAGCTGGCAGCGCCTTGAACACAGTGGACATGCGCCGTCTCCAAAGCGCTGCCAATTCCTGACCGTGTTCACTTACCCCAAAGGGGTCTAATGACTGATACCCCTAACTTCCCAATAAAGTGCTGTTTCTGAACAGAGCGGTCCTGAATATTAACATCGCCACTTTGTTCTGACAGTAAGGATGAGTTTGCAGTGGTCGGAAGGCTACCTGGCGGCAATCCTGCACTAGTAATATTGAAAGGGGTGATAATCTGCAACAGAAACTGATGTAATGTGGCATTATAAAATCCTCACCACGGTCAATTCTGATGCGGAAAAATTCTGCAGCGTGTGGATCAGATCTGATTCCTTAATGGTACTGTAATGTGCTGGCGAATTTGCTGGTACATTTTCTGCTCCTCTTTCCCATGTAGATGTACACTACAGCATTAAGTTAGGGTATCTAAAGGGGACCCCAGCGTGAGAATATACTGTCATTGCTCTTGGGTGGATGATCCCTTTTAAAGGGTTATTTTTACCTGGGACATATGTGGCACATCAATAAGATGTCCCGTAAATGGCTGATGGTGTTGTGCCCTTATCTACCTTGTGTAGAGCGCCCCTTTGCTCTCTGTTGTAGAGAGGTGGCCGTATGTGACCAGATCTCTCTCAAATTGCTGATATTAACTTGCTGAGAATTGGCAGGCAAGCACTCAAGGCGTTTTTTGTAGCTCCCCTAAAAAATAAGAATTGAAAGATCTATGCATTCATGTCCACCTCTTGTCTTTGGGGGGGGGGGGGGCCTGGCCTAGAAGTTTATGGAACAACCTTGAGGACCCCACACTGGTCATGCATTGATTGAATGGGTCTATCTGCAGTGGTCCCGGAGGTCCTATTCTCGCTGGTTAAACATTGAGGGCTTGGGACCCCTTAAAGTCATCAATCAGGAGTAGCTGCTCCCAGTTTCCTGCCTGCCGGGGCCGGTACGCTTCTGATGATTGACAGTTCAGACTAGTGTCTTCATTGTTAGGTTTGTCTGAACTGTGCCCTCTCTAATGCTGCAATCAGGGAAGCACTGAAGCTGGCCCCATCCAGAGGTGGCTAATAAGCTAGGCAATGAGGAGCAAACAATAACATTAAGTTCACACTGGACTTTTTTTGGCAGCGTTTTTTTTTTTTCCTGCAGGAATTTTGTTCAATTCAATGGGTAAAAAATGTTGAAAGTAGTGATATTCTCTGTCCAAAAAGCATGCAAAGCACCAAATCCTGATAGCAAAAAACCAATATGTGTGCATGAGATATATGAAATCTCATACATAACTTGTACTGTAAAACGCAGCTCAAAATTGGCATAAAAAAGCCGAAAAATCGCCTAGTGTTGACTTAGCCTACAAATGACTCTGTAATTGAACGAAGGGGGGGGGGGGGGGGTTTATTAAATTGCAAAGTTTGCAAAGCATTTACTTTGTAACTGTACGCCCTAATGAGGATGAAGGAACGCCTATAATGGTTATGACATCTGCATCAGATTGCTTCAAATCTGTTGCAGATTTCAGTAGTGTGAAATCTGCCGCCTCCCTGCAGCAAAATCTGCAATAAAATCACATGCCAATTTCATTACACTTTTTTGGTGCAAACTTAATCGAATATTTGATGTGTGAATGTAACCTACAGTCTAAGAGTAAGGCTGTACATGTTATAGGGGATTTTATAGTGATGGCATATTTCTAGGGGTGCTCAGACCTCTGATCTGGAAAGGGGCTGCTGTTGTAGTGTGGTGCTGCATATAGTAGGTGGCAGGGAGGTGCTGCCGTGCACATACTTTCACATTTTTCCATTTGAGATCTCAGAAATGGGCCTCTTTCCCAGCATAAAGTGATGGCGTGTCCTAGTAGTGCACCATTTTGTCCTGAAGGGCGGCAGTGTTTTCTGGATATTTCTCAAATGTGAGCCAGCCCTGCCCCATCTAATAGACGCTGCTACTCAATAGCTCATTCTTCAGAGAGTTAACTGCTGACTCCCAAAATGAAGAGGAGTGGTGTGAGATACCATAATCATCCATATGACCGTGGACAATGTCCTACTAAACCACCACAGATCCTAAGAGCCGTAGCAAAGTCCCCTCTGAATGGAGCAGAGGTCGAGCTTGACTGGGACTGCTGGAGTGAGCCGATCACTGTAACTTACCTACTTGGTACAGATCCCTTTATGCCCAATCTGTCCTTACACCACCAATGTTCACCCAAGACGATATATTTTTCATTAAAAAGTTTTGTTCGCCTAGGAAACCCTTGGCAATATGGGATATACATGGGTATCGTATATGAATTTCCTAGCCATATTATAGGTCCCGATTGCCGGCGGCAGTGCCAGGTATTGACATGCGAGGCTCGTGACATGCAGGAGGACGGACAGCACTGCTGATTTTATGTATTTCTCAAGTTTTATGTCTCTGTTTTGTCAAATATTAAAATATCTAAAAAATGAAAGTAATGGTGAAATTGCTGGGATATTGGATTTATGTAATTTCTGGCGTTATTGTTCCTTTAAATAATTCCCTCTCTCCCTCCACAAAAAACAAATTGTTATTTTTGCCTCCTAGGAGTTGTTGTCCCTCGCTAAGCGGAAGAGAAGTGACTCCGAAGAGAAGGAACAGCCAGTGAGCAAACCTGCCGCAACCTCTGACTCTGAAACCTCTGACAGTGACGATGAAGTGAGGAGCTATACCTTTTTATTCTTTATGGGGGCAGCATAACTAAAAAATCTGACTTTTCATTTCTGCTTCTTATAGTGGACTGTCGGAGGAGTGAAAAATAAGAAAAAGGGAAAACCTGGAAAAGGACTTGACAAGAAAGCGTCCATGAAAAAGACGACTAACAAAGGCGCCTCCTCAGGGAGCTCCGGAAAGGACAGCTCGGGGGAGAGCTCTGCACCTGAAGAAGGTGAGTAGTAATCTTCATAAGGGGGTATAAATCTGTGGGAATGGTTGCATTTTTAACATCATACTGATTTTTGCACTTTTAAAAAGGTTGTCCAGGACTCAACGATTGATCTTTCTGTAGAATAGATTGGTGGAGGTCAGAAACCCTCACTGACCGGCGGTATGCACAACAGGACAGGGGGCTTTCACAGCTCAATGTATTGTTCAGTGGTCACTGACAAGTAGACAGTCTATAGGTCTTTTGTCCTACACAACCCCTTTATGAAGGTTTGTAGAATCACATCGATGGCTTATCATTGGGGTATGTCAGAAGTGTATGATTGTGGTCCGACCACAATCAGGAGAGTGAAGGGGTCACTTGCGTTAGGTTGAGCCCATATCCCCAAGGACTGCACATCAGTAGAATCCCCTTTTAAGATGTCCTTTAATAAATATGACGTGTGTCTAAGGTAATTAAAGTTCTTCTATATTTTGTGAAATCCTTGTTTCCAGGTGAAGTTTCGGACTCCGATAGTAACAGTTCTTCCTCAAGCTCGGATTCAGACTCCTCTTCAGAGGAAGAGGAGTTCTGTGATGGATATGGGGATGATCTTATGGGCGATGACGAGGACAGAGCACGGCTGGAGCAGATGACAGAGAAGGAACGAGAACAAGAGTTATTTAACCGGATTGAAAAACGAGAAGTGCTTAAAAGACGGTACGCTCGCTATTATCCTTATATGTACAGGGGTGAGGAGGATGGAGCGGGGATGGGTCTACTCATGCTGCTTCATTCATTGGATGCTAAGCTGATAAAGGAAGCGGAGAACATCGCTTTACAATGTCCAATGGTGCATAGGTTGGTCCCCCTCCTAGATGTCAGTCTCCTAGCAGGGCCTATGGACGGACAAGAAGTCACTCTTGTAATTTTTCATGCTAAAAATTTTCATCTATGTTATAGGTTTGAGATTAAAAAGAAACTGAAAACTGCAAAGCGCAAGGAGAAGAAAGAGAAAAAGAAGAAGCACGATGAAGAGCAAGAAAAGAAAAAGCAAACGCAGATCTTGGAAGCTCAGGCTCAGGTACAAAGCTGATATCCACAGGACGTGAAAGTGTCGTCATCTAGTTAATTGCGGCCTGCCGAATACTAATGGTGTGTAATATGCATATTGTTAAGATTGAGATCTGCTAGCCACTGTTAGCTGTGATCACAGTTTGTACACTTGTCACTGACTGACTAGATTCTTATCCGCTTCTCTCAGTAGAGCATTGAGACGTGAAAGAGAATCTAGTCGGGAAGAGACTGAAAGTAAATACTTTTGGGACCTAATTGGCTAGGAGTGCTGAATCCTAGCAGTCTGTATATTACACACTTTTAATATTTAGCAATGCCAAACGTTTACCTTGAGATAGAAAAACTTTTTGCATTTGAAATTAAAATTCCTTCTGTAATTTTTTTTTTTAATTATAATGAAGGTTACGTCTCATAATAAGGAGAGACGCTCCAAGAGAGATGAGAAATTGGACAAGAAGTCCCAAGCTATGGAGGAACTGCGAGCAGAGAGAGAAAAGAGAAAGAACAAGACTGGTATGACGTTCCTCATATGACCACAGGGGTGTGTGTCGCACAAAAAAATTATTGGTGTCCGTTGGGAGTTGTAGTGGATGATAGGCCGTATGGTGGCTCAGTGGATAGTACAGTTACTTTGCACTCATTGGACTGAAGCGGACAAACGCCAAAATCCTCATGGAGTTTCTATGTTGTCCCAGTGTCTGCATGGGTTTTCTGTGGTGGTTTCCACCGTGCGTCCCGCCGCTCTACCAATTTATAATCCAATTTCTGTGGATAGGTGAGAACTGTTAGTTTGGAGTGAGGTCGACCACTGAGGCCCACACTGGTCAGCAGAATGGGAATCCTGATTCCACTACAAGAATAGGAGTGGTGGTCTTGAATGTGCCGTATGATGTACTTATTACAGACTACTGGACTGTGGCTTTATATGACCATCACTAGCAGTCGCATAGTGTGAATGGAGCTCATTTGCTTTACCACCGGTCCATTCATATCTGATTTTGGACTGCTAGTTTTAGCCATCGCTGAAGGTCTCAGCGGTTGCACCACCTCCAGTCAACCAACCACTGAGATGGTAGCAATATTTAGTATAATGTTTGACTAAATTCCTTTTTTTCTCTTTTCTAAAGCTGAGCTTATTGCTCGTAAGCAGCCTCTAAAGACTAGCGAAGTTTACTCCGATGATGAAGAGGAGGAGGAAGATGAGAAGTCTAGTGAGAAGAGCGACCGCTCCTCTAGATCGTCTTCCTCTTCTGAAGATGAAATGGAGTAAGTTTTCCATTGCTGCCATGAATAAATGATGATTATTACACAATCGAGCTGCGAATCAGGGAGCAATATTCTCACTCCAATAATTTGAAGGACAGGGTTCTTGGGTGGGTAATGGTGTTGTATAACTTTACCATATAGGATGCTGTACTAAGTGTAAGGACGTGGTGGTCTCCATGAGTATGGCTCTGAGTATTTTCATAGAAATAAGATCTACATGAAAATTGTATAAAATAAAATTTTATTACAGAACCGAAGAAATTCCACCAAAATCTTTGCCTGTTTCCTTACCGGAAGAACTGAATAAAGTCCGCCTGTCGCGCCATAAATTGGAACGTTGGTGCCACATGCCCTTTTTCGCCAAGACCGTGTCTGGATGCTTCGTACGGATCGGAATCGGCAACCACAACAGCAAACCTGTGTACAGGGTAAGCCGTGTGTCCAGGCACTGGAAGTCACCATGTTTAAGGCAGGGGAATAAATAAAAGTTATACATTAACCCCCTCCACCTTATCCTCCTTTGCCATGGAGCCATAAATCGATCAGGTATCGAGAGCCCAGTGAGCCAGTCCAAGCCCCTCTTATGTCATCTTTACCATGTGCTCCCTTTAGAGTATTTGTGCAGCAGTGTTAATGCCGATGACTGGTGAGAGAGCTCACACAGGGCACCTGTTCTGCACAGTTTTTATATGTGCAAGGTCTTTCTTTCACAGGTGGCCGAAATCACTGGTGTAGTGGAAACGGCAAAAGTTTACCAACTGGGCAGCACGAGGACAAACAAAGGTTTGCAGCTCAGGTAATACCCCTCTGGACATGGTGCCTGTAACAATGATTATCTCCTATCATATTTGTGACATACTTCTGCTTCCTTTTTTCTTTAAGACATGGGAATGACCAGAGAGTATTTCGCCTAGAGTTTGTGTCCAACCAGGAGTTCACAGAAAGTGAATTCATGAAATGGAAGGAAGCTGTGAGTATTGCCTTTTTCTTTACCAAATGTGTATTCTGTAATTTAAGAGGTTTATTCCATTCTGTTATTTCTGTTAACACCATAACACAGCACAGTCTGTTCCAATAAGTTGTCATTTGTTTTTTATGTTTTTAGTTTTTTTTAAAAACCCTCTTTCTGGTCTGTAGATGTTCTCAGCGAGCATGCAGCTCCCCACACTGGACGAGATTAACAAAAAAGAAGTAACTATTAAAGAGGCCATGAACTATAAGTTCAACGACCAGGACATCGAGGACGTAAGTAGTCTGTACTTGTACTACGCAGATGTCGATCCCTGATCCAGACCCTCTCTCTTTCCACCCAAAACTTTGCTAGGGAACTCCGTGACTCTGAGCATGTGCAGTGTGACTTGAATGCCCTGTTATGTAGGTAGAGGTCCACTGCGCATGGGCAAATTCACGACGTTCACTAATTAGTGTTTAGGTGTTTATCCAGCGGTCAGGTTCCCTTCATAAGAGCACTACGGTGAGCAGTGTTATGCCCCCTGTGTGTTAGATATCTTGTACGAAAGTGTAGTCGGGTATAGCCGGTCACTGTCTTCTCCCAATTTCATCCCCACACCGGTCCACTGCCTGCCGGATCACTTAGTGATTACTTTGTGGAGCGGAGGTCACGTTTTGAATATTCTCTCTGTAAGTCTATGGCTAGAAAACCTCTACAGGAATAGGAGCTATTTTAATTAATGCTAAATTTATACAAGTCTCGTGATTATATGAGGTTTAGTGTAGTCAATAATAAGAGTCAGTGCTCCCAACACTTGTGAAATGTTTGCAATGTTTTCCACCTGTCACGCAAAAAGTCTTTTACTGGATCATCTTATTTATGGCTCACCACCGCTGCTGTTCTCAAACCTGTTGCAGATTGTAAAAGAAAAGGAACGGTTTAGGAAAGCTCCCCCTAATTATGCTATGAAGAAAACCCAGCTCCTGAAAGATAAGGTATAACCATCACTTACTGATTAGACTTCCTAAAATAAAGCCACGTGTTTTTTTTGTTTTGTCTTTTTTTTCTTAAGAACAATGGGTATTTCCAGAAGTCTCTTGCATTACATGTAGCAAACAATGAAACTGCCTGGATTATTATCCTGAAGCTCTGATCTATCTTTCCCTGAAATATAGTCTATGCTGATTTACGACCACATCAAAGTTCAGCTTTGCTTCAATAGTCTGCCCTGTACTGTGATGCATAGAGGCTGCAGAAGCCAAAAGATCCAATACTTGTAATTTAATTCTTATTCCCAAAAAATACATTTAATAATATAAAAAATAACCCCAAGACCTAGCTGGCTTTACTAATTGACATTGTTTTAGGCCATGGCCGAGGAGGCAGGAGAACAGGATCGGGCTAAAAGGATCCAAGACGAGCTGAATGAATTGGAGGAAAGGGCTGAAGCTCTTGATCGTCAACGGACGAAGAATATTTCTGCCATTAGGTGAGGATGAGTAATGGTCACTTCATTGGGTTGTATTTATCAAAACTGTGTGACAGAAGATGAATGTCCCAACTAGTTATCACATTCAATCACGCGAAGAAAACGCAAATATTCTTTACAAATTGATTTTGTAGTTTTGTCACATATTTAGTATGTCTTCACTTTCCTGTCAATTGCAGCTACATTAATCAGAGGAACCGAGAGTGGAACATCGTGGAATCTGAGAAGGCCTTAGTGGTGAGTTCGCATTAGACTTGTAATTGCTAACATTATCTTGTATAACATCTGCTGCCAGTCACGGTTCTAGCTCTAAATACATATGTCTCCTATCCTCAGGGTGATTGTTGGATGTCTGACTGTTGGGATTTCCTCAGCCCTGACAATGGGAGATGACTGGTTTTGCATGTCCACTTTTCCCTGTCTGTGTATTGAGTCCTGTAGCAGCTGCGGGTCTTATGATCTGTACTGAGCAATCTAGTCATATATAAAGCTGTTGAGTTCAGATCAAAAGACCTAGTGATGGTAGAAGGCAGTGAGACTTGGAGGTGTGAATTCAGGCTTAGTGTTGTAGTTCGCTGACGGTACCTTCTTTTGTAGGCAGAGTCTCAGAGCATGAAGCAGCAGCAGATGGATCCCTTCACCAGGAGACAATGCAAACCTACGATGGTATCCAATGTAAGTGATTCTACTTATTCCCCCTCTTCAGTATCATTATAGGATACCAGTGACCTTTCAGGACATTACCCCTAGATAGTCATTGGTAATCTGATTGTTTGAAACCTGTAATGAGATTTGGGGTAAACGTCTCATTTTAGCCTTCTTGACTAGTTATATGATGGGGAATGAAAGGGCAAAGACCCAAAAAGGGGAAAAAATGATTAACCTGTCTCCTTTGAATTCCCAGTCCAGGGACCCTGCAGTACAGGCTGCTATTATTGCGCAGTTGAATGCCAAGTATGGATCAACGGGAAACCCAGAACCTGCTAAAGATAATGCAACAGTAAGAGCCCACCCCATGTCTGCTATCCAGCAGAGCTCAGGTCCACCTGGGTGAGATCTTTATTCACTGTAATCCAAATTCATCTTTATCTTCCAGAATCAAAGCAAAGATAAAGACGGCAACACAAAGTCAACCAGCGACCTGTCAGAGGACCTATTTAAAGTGCATGACTTTGATGTGAAAATTGACTTACAAGTCCCCAGTTCAGGTAAATGAAAACCATCTTCAAAGATGTTCATCCAACAAATATGAAATGTGTATATGGAGATATATATTTACTGTAAGGGATTATTCCCAGTTTAATAAATGAATATTGTTGGATAGAGCTCGTAAATGCAAGCACTTCACGAGCAGTGACACAGCGTATGCATCATGAAAGTCGGTGCCATTCCGACCAACGACGCATACCCTGTGTCATGACTTCAAAGCCCCCCTGCGGGTCACTCGACCCGCAGATACAGGGGGCTTCGCCCTCACATGGCTACGATCGCTCTGATTGGCTGTTTCACTTTCAACAGCCAATCAGAGCGATAGTAATATTTAATCAATGAAAATTGATGAAATATTACAATCCAGCCATGTCCGACGCTGCTGTAGCATCGGACATGGCTGGTGACACCGATTCGACCCCGCCTTCCCTCCGCTTCCCCCCACCTTTCACCTTCCGATCGCACCCCCCCCCCCCCCCCCCCCCCCGGTACTCATCGAGTGCAGCTATGGCTCCCGGTGTCCCGCGGTCCCGGACCATGGGCGCCGCCATATTGGAAAATGGCGGGCGCATGCACAGTGCGCCCGCCTGCTGCAATTTCCTTTCATTCATTTTGATCACTGTGGTAAACTCTCACAGTGATCAAAATAGAATGAAAGTAAATAAACCCCCTGATTTTCACCCCCATAGGCAGGAACAACTAATAAAATAAAGAAATTTGTATTATTTTTCCATTAGGGTTGGAAAGAGGGTTAGGGTTGGAAAGAGGGTTAGGGTTGGAAAGAGGGTTAGGGTTGGAATTAGAGTTAGAATTTGGGTTAGGGGTGTGTTGGGGTTAGGGCTGTGGTTAGGCATGTGTTGGGGTTAGGGTTAAAGTTAGAATTGAGGGGTTTCCACTGTTTAGGCACATCACGGGGGTCTCCAAACGCGACATGGTGCAACCATTGATTCCAGCCAATTTTGCGTTCAAAAAGTCAAACGGTGCTCCCTCCCTTCCAAGCCCCGACGTGTGCCCAAACAGTGGTTTACCCCAACATATGGGGTATCAGCGTACTCAGGAAAAATTGCACATCAACTTTGGGGGTCTAATTTCTACTGGTATCCTTGGGAAAATGCTGGCCGGTGAAAACGAAAGACTGTATCTGATTGGCTGACACACCTGGTGGCGTGGGCAGCCCGAAGGATCTGTCAGCCGGCCTGAACAGAGAGCAAATCTGATTGGAGAATCGTTGGGGGGGGCGTTTCCCGGCCGGGAGAGGGAGCTCCGATAGGCGAGAAAAAAGGAACTGAAAACACACGCGCAAAGCGGGGGACGTGGCCTGGCCAGAGCAGACACTCTCTGACCCAGTGAGGCCTCCTATTGGCCCAGAGAGAGTCTGAAATTCAAGCGCTCGGTAGAGAATGGCCAGGGAAACCAGAGAGGGGGCGCGGCCAGGGATGAAAGGGGGATGCCTGGGACCGGACTCGGGGAAATCGGCCGCGGCTGCAATAAAATAGTGCTTAAAGCCGCCCTGTCCCCTGTTAAGATTGTCTTAGAAAAATTAAACATTTGGGGCTAAAACAACATTTTAGTGGTAAAAATGTTTTAGTTTTTCCTTGCTCAATGTTAAAAAAAAATAAAATAAAAAATAAAAAAAATTCTGTAGTGTCAATATGATCACTGCACCCCTTGAGGCTATGTACCCAGGTACGCAGAAAATTCCTGACTGAAAACCGGACTCCTTCCCAGAAAATGTGCATTTTCCGTGTGGTTTTTTTATGCATTTTTCTTCCGGAGCGACCCCAGTCTCGTAGAAAATAGAAATGTGGATTTTTCCACGAAATTAATGAGCATGCTGTGTTTTTTACCGCGATGCTTTTTTTCGCGAAAAAAACATCAATATGCACAAAGTGCAGAATTCATTAAAATGAATGGGATGCTTCTTTTAAGCGTTTTTTTAAGCGATTTTGCCAGTAAAAACGCTTAAAAGCGGAAAAACGCTTACGTGTGCACACCCTGATGAATAAATTGGGCGGGGGGTTGTAGTTTGTAAAATTAGGTCATATATGGGGGTTTCTGCTGTTCTATCACCTCAGGGCCTCTGCCAATGTGACATGGCACTCTCAAACCATTCAAGCAAACTTTGAACTCCAATATGACACTTCTTCCCTTATGAGCTGAGCACTGTGCCTCAAATGAAGTTTTCGGCCACATATTGGGTATTGGCGTTCTCAGGAGAAATTGCACACAGTTATACCTTTCATTTTCTTCTATTGTCCCTTTTTGAAAATTAAAAACTTGAGACCAGAGCAACTTTTTTTTTTTTGTTTAAACAATGGTAATTTTCCATTTACTCACCCCAATGTCATACAATTCTATGAAATGACTGAGAAATAAAATTGCTCACTACATCCCTAGATGAATTCCTCAAGGTGGAGTTTCCAAAATGGTCACTTGTTGAGGTTTCCACTGTTACGGCAAATCAGGTGCTCTGCCAATGCGACATGGCATCTACTATCTATTCCAGCCAAAATTGCGCTCCAACATTCAGTTGGTGCACCTTTTGTTTCCGAGTCCTGCCGTGCACACAAACAGTAGTTTCCCCCCACCTATGTTGTATCGTTGTTTTCAGGAGAAATTGCACAGCGTATCATGTGGTCATTTTCTTTTGCTACCTTTTATGAAAATGAAAAATTTGAGGCAAAAGGTACATGGTTTGTGTGAAAAATGTATTTTTTTCTTTTTCACTGCTCTACGTTATAAAATTCTGTGATGCACTTGTGGGTTCACGGTGGGCTCACTGCACCTCTAGATACGTTGCCTGAGGGGTCTAGTGTCTAAAATGAGGTCACTTGTGGGGGTTTACAGAGGGGCTCTGCAAACGCTACATGGTGTCCACTAATTAGTCAAGCTAAGAGAGTGGTAAAGTTAATGGTGTCATTCAACAGTACAACTAAAGCCATCACATGGCTATGTAGATGGAGGGAAAAAAAAAGTTTTGGCTCTTGGAAAAAGTTGAAGGTTGAAGGTGTTAATATTACAATTTATTGAGGTTACCAATGACTTCAGCAGAGAGTGTCCGATCCACCGGTGGTGGTCTTTCCTGCTGCTGTTTACTACCCTCCCCAAAATAATAATCTGAAACTTAAAGGGGTAGTTCACCTTTTGGGGACATTTTGTTAGAAAAAAAAGTTCATTGCAAAGATCATTTTTGCAATTGGGTTTCATTAGAAAGTTTGTAATGTTTGCCTTTTTAAAGGTTTTGGCTTCGTTTCCCTGCACATTCAACATTAAGGTAATCTGTTGTCATAAATCAGTTGTAAGGAGCTCCATGCTACAAACCCAGAACCTTAGAATGAGCTCACTGATGGAGTCTTAGTTAACTCATTCTCCATCTAGCAATCACGTGCAAATGGTAGATGTTATTTTTTAATGAAACCAATTTCCGATAATGATTTAAGTAATAAGAAAACAATACTTAATCCCCAACTGTTACAAAAGTACCTGTAGTGAAATATGTACAGTATGTGTGTGTGTATGTGTGTGTGTGTATATGTGTATGTATGTGTGTATATATATATATATATATATATATATAAAATTAAAAATTAGCATCTGTCCTTAGACTTTCAGCTTTCACAAATGTGATAGCATATGTTATCCAGAGAAAGGAAGTCTCCTGTTTCCAGTCTCTCCAGGGGGCCTTGCCAAGAACACACAAAGTGTAAACATTTCACACCACCTGACTCTTCTAAGGGAGACGCCAATTGCAGCTTGACACTATCTGTCTACGAGAAAGATCACACAAATAGTGCTCAGAGGAAAATATTGTATTCATGGTTAAATAGCCATAATCTAGTCACAAATCAAGAATTAGAATATTAACATGAGAGGCTGGTCTAGAAATCCAATCTCCCAGTTAATCTATAAATTAGGCCTGTACACGTAAAAACCTGCTCAAAGTGAGGCTGGGTTCACACGTGGCGTTTTTTACCACACGATTTTGCCGCGAAAACGCAAAAAATAAGCATCCTATGCATTCCTATGGCATTCCGCAATGCTGTGCTAATGCAGCGCTTCGCGGTGAAAAACGCAGCATGCTCATTAATTTGCGGAATCGCGGCGATCCCGCACCCATAGGAATGCGTTGTTCTGCTTACTTTCCGCATGTGGCTGTGCACACCATGCGAAAAGTAAGCAGAACAATTGCGAATGGTACCCACGGTCCGGAGGAGAGGAGACTGTCCTCCGGGCTTTGGGCACCATATCCCTGTAAAAAATAGAATTTAAAATAAAAAATATTGTTATTCTCGCCTTCCGATGTCCTGCGCAGTCTTCCCGCCTCTCTCCACGCTCCCAGTAAGCCTTTGCAAGCGATGATGTCCGTTCTCGCGGGATCGCGAAGTCTCGCGGTCATTCGCACGACGTCATCGCGAATTACCGCGAGACATTGCGATCCCGCGAGGACGGACATCATCGCTTGCAAAGGCTTACTGGGAGCGTGGAGAGAGGCGGGAAGACTGCGCGGGACATCGGAAGGCGAGAATAACAATATTTTTTTAATTATTATTTACATTCTATCTTTTACTACTGATGCCGCATAGGCGGCCTCAATAGTAAAAAGTTGGTCACACTCGTCAAACACTGTTTGGCGAGTGTGACCAACCTGTTAATCAGTTCTCCAAGCGATGCTACAGATCGCTTGGAAAATGCTAGCAATTCTGCAAGCTAATTACGCTTGCAAATTGCTAGTTTTTCCACGGGAAAATCGCGGGAATTTAAAATTTGATTTTCCCGCGGAATGGAATTCCGGAATTCTCGCGGTAATTTCCGCAAGAGTTCCGCTACGTGTGAACCCAGCCTGAGGGGCAGCCTAGCTGTTTTACTCAATTTCATATTCCCCCCTCCCTTGGGGACAGAATGCCAGAATGCAAAGTTCAATATTTCTGTAAGTTTTCTCCCTTTTATGTTATCACTGTTCTTGCATATTTATCTCACTTTTTATTTTCATTTTTATATCCTTTTTATTGTAAGCACTGTACCTTTTGTATTAAAGCTTGAAACTTTAAGTCTGAACATTGTTGCTCTAGTCTAAAGAATCCATAGCCTTAGAGTGTGTGCTCCTGGTGTTTGGCACATAGTAGTAGTATTTCCGGGACTCATCACCCATGTGTTCGGTGCGTGGGGTGTGCAGTCTGTGTCAGTCTGTGTCGGGGTGTGATTTATAATCCCACTGCAGCATAGGACAGAGGTTAAATGCTGGACTGAGTGAGAGGAGACAGATTAACCCTTGCAGGCGCATCCCCATGTGTTGAGAAGCGGGTACGTGACAAAATGGTGGCAGTGGTGGGGTATATGAATATATCCCCCTTGTAATGACAAATTGGCAACGGTGGGATACAAATATGTCCCCCTTGTAATTCGTGACAATACCCTTGTTAATCCTTTTTAATATTGTATTTAAATGAGCTAGAAAATAAATTCTCTAATATCTAATCATATTACTTTTTTTTTTTTTTTTTTTGTAGAATCCAAGTCTCTCGCTATCTCTTCGAAAGCTCCCGCTGCTAAGGACGGAGCACCCCGTAGATCATTGAACTTAGAGGACTACAAGAAAAGAAGAGGACTTATCTGAGAGAATTTGGCCGCTGCTCCAGTCCTTGCATGTTGCCATCGTGTTCCATCAGGTTTTGTTTTTTTTCTTTGGGTTTTTTTCCATCTTCTATCTGTCTTCACCAGACTGGAGCAGCGGACTGAAGAGAAGACTGTACAACCCGAAAATCAAATTGTAAATAAACTGTATATATTTTACACCATGTCTTTTCTTCTTCTGCCCCTCTTTGGATTGTGGATTTGTGAGTTTTCTCCTATAATTTGTTTTTTTTCTAAAACCTGGTCTTTTTCGCTCCAGTATTACAAGGTATTTTAGCAATCCAGTGTGCAAAAAAAACCAAAAAAAACCTAAACCCCCCCCCCACACCGGACTGTGTAAGCACCCTATGGGTTTCCACACAAGATGAGCTGGTTTCATGTTTTACCAGTACCCTGCACTTTCTCATAAGGAAAGATTTCAGAAGAACATGGCACTGCATTTTTTTGTTACAAAAGGAAGTTTTGTTTTTTTCCCCCCCATCTTTATAAATATATATTTTTATTTTTTTTCAGCTGCAATCCATGATGTTTATGGCTGTTTAAACTTCTATTAGCTGTAAATACCTACAACTGAAAGGAAAATCCCATTAAATGAATGTTCTTAAGATCGTGTGTTTTTTCTCTATTTGTATATTTGGGGCAGGTGCCGGCTGCTTCAGTATACCGTATATTTGTTGTCTGTGCAGGGTTTTTCATGAGTAGCTCCTATGTGGACGATATGCAGAAGTGGCCGCAGCACTCGTCAAGCAAGCGGATTGCTGGGGCTTTGTCTCGGCATATTCTAAAGATACCCCATTCTGTTTCTGAACCTGGACCCCCATAATAACTTCCCAGCATTCCTGTTTTTTTCCATTGAAAGGTTAAAAATTAGTAAAGGCTGAATATCACACCATAAAGGACAAAAACCCTTCTGATAAATGCTTTGTAGGCTAGCTATAAGTATGAGTGGTTGGTGTATAGGGGCCTCCAAAATATCCCAAGAGCAGATAAAAGAAGGATGGGGCAGATTGATTTGGACCTGCCCGATGCCGATCACTGCGTACGCTGTGCACAAAGCACATGTGCATGGGGCAGGGAGACGCTGCTGTTCTTTACAAACATAATGGGGAATGTATTAATTTAAAGAAGCTTGTATGCAAATTTTGACATAAGCCATATTGACGAAATGGAAAAAAAAAGTCAAATATTTGTGCCACTTTCAGAAGTTGTGAATCAAGTTGTTGGAGTTCAGAAAGAGAGGCTTAAAGGGAAGAAGTAAGCAGGTTTTTGCTGTTTAATCTGAGAGCAGTTTTGTGTAGAGCAGGAGATCCTGATTCCAGTGTTGTAGTTTATCAGCAGCAGGTTAGCGCTCCAGGACTACATCACACATGCAGAGCAGTCAGGCTGATCTGTATAACCCCGCCCCCACCACTGATTAGTTGCAAGCTGACAGTGTACACAGGAGTCTGCCAATCAGGGGTGTGGGCGGGGCTTTACACATCTCAGCTTTCCCAACTCAGCTACATTTATGGTAGAGAAAACAGGGATTCTATCAAAACTGCACCAAGCAGCCTAGTAAGTGACACACTGCTGGAATCAGGTTATCTGCCCCTACATCATGCTGCTCAGGTTATATAGCAAAAACTTGGTGATGGACTCCCTTTAACCCCTTACTGCTATGTGACGTACTATCCCGTCCATGTGCCCTGGGACTCAATTCCCAGGGATGGGATAGTACGTCACAGCGATCAGCGGCGCCCATGTGTCAGCTGATTATCACGGACCGCCCCGACACGTTAACCCCTTGCACTCCACGATCACGGTGTACCGGGGGTTAAAGGGAAGCATCGGTAGGGAGGGGGCTCCCTCCGTGCTTCCCTGAGCCCCCCACAGCAGCGCAATGTGCAGCGCTGCTGCGGGGGTCTCCTTCCCTGCAGGTCCCCGAATCCAAGATGGCGACGGACCTTTGGGGTCCTGCAGGGAGCTGGCTTCCTCAGTGCCTGCAAAGCGCTGGCAAGAGGAAGTCGTCTTCCATGCCTGTGACAGATCGCTGATCTGTCACAGTGATCTGTGATGTGACAGATCAGCGATCAAATTCATGAAACGCTGGTTTTTGTTAATTCTGCGTCCCAAAAATCGGAATAAAAAGCGATTAAAAAAAAAAAAGTCCTGTGCCCGAACATGATACCAATAAAAGCGTCAACTTGTCCCGCAAAAAATAAGACCTCACATGACTCAGTGGGTGAAAATATGGAAAAATTATAGCTCTCAATATGTGGTGATGCAAAAACTATTTTTACAATAAAAAGCGTCTTTTAGCGTGTGACAGACGCCAAACATAAAAACCCACCATAAATAGTTAATCAAACCCCCTTAGTTAGGAAAAAATAATAAAATTACAAGAAAATGTATTTATTTCCATTTTCCCATTAGGGCTAGGGCTGAGATTGGGGTTAGGGTTGGAGTTAGAATTGGGGGGTTTCCACTGTTTGGGCACATCAGGTGCTCTCCAAACGCAACATGGCGTCTGATCTCAATTCCAGCCAATTCTGCGTTGAATAAGTCAAATGGTGCTCCTTCCATTCCAAGCTCTGCCATGCGCCCAAACAGTGTTTTACCCCCACATATGGGGTATCAGCCTACTCAGGACAAATTGCAAAACAACTTTTGGGGTCCAATTTCTCCTGTTACCCTTAGGAAAATATCATTTTTGTGGAAAAAAAATGATTTATTTTCACGCCTGGGCGTTATAAACTTGTGTGAAGCCCTTGGGGGTTCAAAGTGCTCACCACACATCTAGATAAGTTCCTTAGAGGGTCTAGTTTCCAAAATGGGGTCATTTGTGGGGGGTTTCCACTGTTTAGGTACATCAGGGGCTCTCCAAAGGCAACATGACACCCACAGACCATTCCATCAAAGTCTGCATTCCAAAACGTCACTACTTCCCTTCCGAGCCCCGACGTGTGCCCATACAGTAGTTTTCTCCCACATATGGGGTATCGGTGTACTCAGGACAAATTGCACAACAACTTTTGGGGTCCATTTTCTCCTGTTACCCTTGGGAAAATAAAAATATTGGGGACTAAATGATCATGTTTGTGGAAAAAATACAATTTTTTTTTTTTATTTTCACGCCCGGGCGTTATAAACTTCTGTGAAGCACTGGGGGGTTCAAAGTGCTCACCACACAACTAGATAAGTTCCTTAGGGGGTCTAGTTTCCAAAATGGTGTCATTTGTGGGGGGTTTTCACTGTTTTGGTACATCAGGGGCTTTCCAAACACGACATGGTGTCCGATCGCAATTCCAGCCAAAAACGTCAAATGGCGCTGCTTCCGTTCCGAGCTCTGCCATGCGCCCAAATAGTGGTTTACCCCCACATGTGGGGTATCAGCGTACTCGGGACAAATTGCACAATAACATTTAGGGTCCTGTTACCCTTGGAAAAGTAAGAATTGAGGGTGTAAAGATCATTTTTGTGGTAATAAGGTTTTTTATTTGTACCGCTGTACGCTATAAACTTCTGTGAAGCCCTTGGGGGTTCAAAGTTCTCACCACATATCTAGATAAGTTCCTTGGGGGGTCTAGTTTCCAAAAGCGGGGTCACTTGGGGGGGTTTCCACTGTTTAGGTATATCAGGGGCTCTCCAAACGTGACATGGCGTCTGATCTGAATTCCAGCCAATTTTGCATTGAAAAAGTCAAATGGCGCTCCTTCCCTTCCGAGCTCTGTCATGCGCCAAAACAGTGGTTCCCCCCACATATCAGGTATTGGTGTACTCAGGACAAATTGCACAATAACTTTTCCAGTCCAATTTCTCCTTTTACACTTGCTAAAATAAAAAAAAATTGAACCTGAAGTAATTTTTTTTGTGAAAAAAAGTTAAATGTTCATTTTTTTTTTTTTTTTTTTTAATATTCAAAAAATTCCTGTGAAGCACCTGAAGGGTTAGTAAACTTCTTGAATGTGGCTTTGAGCACCTTAAGGGGTGCAGTTTTTAGAATGGTGTCACTTTTGGGTATTTTCTATCATATAGAGCCCTCAAAGTGACTTCAAATGTGATGTGGTCCCTAAAAATAAAATGGTGCTGCAAAAATGAGAAATCGCTGGTCAACTTTTAACCCTTATGACTTCCTAAAAAAAAAAAAATTTGGTTCCAAAATTGTGCTGATGTAAAGTAAACATGTGGGAAATGTTACTTTATTAAGTTTTTTGTGTGCCATAGCTCTGTGATTTAAGGGCATAAAAATTCAAAGTTGGAAAATTGCGAAATTTTTGCCAAATTTCCATTTTTTTTCACAAACGCAAGTTATATGAATGAAATTTTACCACTAACATGAAGTACAATATGTCACGAGAAAACAATGTCAGAATCACCGAGATCCATGGAAGCGTTTCAGAGTTATTACCTCATAAAGGGACAGTGGTCAGAATTGTAAAAATTGGCCCGGGAGTTAACGTGCAAACCACCCTTGGGGGTAAAGGGGTTAATAGTACACAGCAAAGAATTGGTGTAAAAGAAAGCATACTTTACTCCTTTCTCTACCTAATCAAGTTGAGGTAGGGCAAGAGAAACATTAGGGGATTTTGACCAAAAGCTTTTTTGAGAGCCAATATGGACTGTGTCCATTGTTGTACCATGGAGGCCTTCTACCTGTGCCAGATTGCCCCTAGGAGAGACTATATCTGTAGTGAAGTGCCGTATACAGCCACTGTGTGGGGAGATGAGGAGTGCCTGTGTTTGCAGTAGAAGCGCTGGTCACTTTCTGCTGCCTGATGGGGACTTTGCACAAATGATGTGTAACATGTGATGCCAAGAGGTAGCGACTGGGCAGTGCGGCGCGGTATTTGAGGCTGTTCAGTCCTCGGCACACTTGTATTTCCAGGGTTATCGTCCTTCATGTGACCTTTGTTGGCATGAGTGTCTGTATTCTTGGCCGTCTTGTTCTGCTTCCGGAGAGGTTCATTGATTTGCAGGATATAGAGAGCGGAGATGGCTGCCCTCTGCTGTACTGCAGCTACTGATGACTTTTTTTTCATTGTACATTATTATTGTGCACACTAGTTTATTAAAAATGGGATCAGAAATGATCTTTCTTGTTAAAAACATTGGGGGGGACACTGGTAGCCCTGGGCCGTTCCACCAGACTGCGCACACTTTGGGGGCAGGCGGGGATGAGAGGGTCCGTCCTGTGGGTTAAACCCTCTCCTCACACTAGGCAGCTCCGTTTTAGACTAGTGTCTGGAGGAGGCAGACACTACCTTTTTAGGTCTGCTGCACTTTTCTGCTTTACGGTGCAGTGGATGTCCCCCATCTTACTTTGCTTATGCCCTGGAGGCCATATTGTGCACAGCCCCTTTTTGTATACCTCACCTGTCCTCCTTGACTTCTGGTATCCTCTGTCATTAAGGCCGCTGAAAGGGTGGCCCCGAAATCGCCAGACCCAGGCATATTCTCTCTCCCTATTTCTCTAAGGCCTCTTTCACTCATCAGTATTTTTGATCAGTATTTCCTCAGTATTTGTATGCCGAAACCAGGAATGTCTCCAAAATAAGGAACAGACATCAGTCTTTCAATTATATTTTTTTCTCGGTAAGTTCCATTCCTGGCTTTGGCATACAAACACGGATGCAAAATACTGACGTGTGAATGAGCCTTAATTCTCAGTCTGGCAGGGTTTTACCTACTCTACTTACCTATCCCTGTGTTCCCCACTGTCCTTTCACATAAGAAGCGGCCATTGTGCTTCCTGAGCGGAGAGGCTGTGAGGGAGAACTGCTGTTTTGGCCTCATGAAAGACCAGACAGAGGGTTTGATGACTCCTCTATAAGTGAATGGTGCGGGCGGAGAAGTGCCCCATAGGGGACAGGACCAGCAAATCCCTTCACTTTGGGAGTGCACAACAAGACGACCTTTTATATAGCTCAATATTAGTACAAAACCAGTAAAAAGGATTGCAAATGGTCGCGTTTCATCCACGAACATCATATCGTGCAGCACTTTACAATTTGCAAAATCTGAACAAGGACTAAATAAAAGGACTCCTGCTCCAAGAGCTTACAATATAATTGGATTTAAAAAGTTTCCAATGTACAAAGAGTTGATATTTCCCATGACTTCATCATGCACTGTCTAGCTTTCTAAAAAGGAAACGACCACTAGGGGGCGCTTTCTGCCTATTTATATACATTGGTCCAATTGACTCCAATGTAAAGGTGAGTCAATTAACCCCTTCCATGCCCACCTCCAGGTGCCGTAGACCCTGCACTTGGCTAGTTTCACCGGGTGCTGATGTCGGCTCTACAAAGCACGCTAAATTATTACACAGTTGTATTGTTTAATAGATATACCTAATTGTTTTTTCTCTTCTGAGAGTGTCCATCAGTTCATGTAAAGAACATGCCTACAACTGTGAATATTTGTTTGTTTGTTTTTTATAAGGCAAACAAAAAATAGGATGAAATAATTATATATTTCAGTGTGCATAACTATTCACCCCCTAGAGTCAGTACGTTGTAGAGCCTGCTTTTGCTGCAAGTCGCTTTGGATAAGTCTCTATGAGCTTCCACATCTTGCCACTGGGATTTTTGCCCATTCCTTAAGGCAAAACTGCTCCAGCTGCTTCAGGTTAGATGGTTTCCTCTGGTAAACAGCAATCTTCAAGTCTGATCACAGATTCTCAATTGCATTAATTTCAGGGCTTTTGACTAGGTCACTCCAAAACATTTACACGTTTCCTCTTAAACCACTCGAGTGTTGCTTTAGCAGTATGTTTTGGGTCATTGTCTTGTAGGAACCTGAACATGACCCTTTAGAACAGTAGCACCGCTCCCATGATTCTTTACAATGGCAGCAGCGCCCCCGTGACTTTTTAGAATAGAAGCACCACTCCCATGGCTCTATAGAATGGTAGCACCGCCCCATGGCTCTATAGAATGGTAGCACCGCCCCATGGCTCTATAGAATGGTAGCACCGCCCCATGGCTCTATAGAATGGTAGCACCGCCCCATGGCTCTATAGAATGGTAGCACCGCCCCATGGCTCTATAGAATGGTAGCACCGCCCCATGGCTCTATAGAATGGTAGCACCGTCCCATGGCTCTATAGAATGGTAGCACCGCCCCATGGCTCTATAGAATGGTAGCACCGCCCCATGGCTCTATAGAATGGTAGCACCGCCCCATGGCTCTATAGAATGGTAGCACCGCCCCATGGCTCTATAGAATGGTAGCACCGCCCCATGGCTCTATAGAATGGTAGCACCGCCCCATGGCTCTATAGAATGGTAGCACCGCCTCCATGGCTCTATAGAATGGTAGCACCGCCCCATGGCTCTATAGAATGGTAGCACCGCCCCCATGGCTCTAAAGCATGGTAGCACCGCCCCATGGCTCTATAGAATGGTAGCACCGCCCCATGGCTCTATAGAATGGTAGCACCGCCCCATGGCTCTATAGAATGGTAGCACCGCCTCCATGGCTCTATAGAATGGTAGCACCGCCCCATGGCTCTATAGAATGGTAGCACCGCCCCATGGCTCTATAGAATGGTAGCACCGCCCCCATGGCTCTATAGCATGGTAGCACCGCCCCCATGGTTCTATAGAATGGTAGCACCGCCCCCATGCTCTTTAGAATGGTAGCACCGCCCCATGGCTCTATAGAATGGTAGCACTGCCCCCATGGCTCTATAGCATGGTAGCACCGCCCCATGGCTCTATAGCATGGTAGCACCGCCCCCATGGCAGCACCGCCCCATGGCTCTATAGAATGGTAGCACCGCCCCATGGCTCTATGGAATGGTAGCACCGCCCCCATGGCTCTATAGAATGGTAGCACAGCCCCCATGGCTCTATAGCATGGTAGCACAGCCCCCATGGCTCTATAGAATGGTAGCACCGCCCCCATGCTCTTTAGAATGGTAGCACCGCCCCCATGCTCTTTAGAATGGTAGCACCGCCCCATGGCTCTATAGAATGGTAGCACCGCCCCCATGGCTCTATAGAATGGTAGCACCGCCCCATGGCTCTATAGAATGGTAGCACCGCCTCCATGGCTCTATAGAATGGTAGCACCGCCCCATGGCTCTATAGAATGGTAGCACCGCCCCATGGCTCTATAGAATGGTAGCACCGCCCCCATGGCTCTATAGCATGGTAGCACCGCCCCCATGGTTCTATAGAATGGTAGCACCGCCCCCATGCTCTTTAGAATGGTAGCACCGCCCCATGGCTCTATAGCATGGTAGCACCGCCCCCATGGCTCTATAGCATGGTAGCACCGCCCCATGGCTCTATAGCATGGTAGCACCGCCCCCATGGCAGCACCGCCCCATGGCTCTATAGAATGGTAGCACCGCCCCATGGCTCTATGGAATGGTAGCACCGCCCCCATGGCTCTATAGAATGGTAGCACCGCCCCATGCTCTATGGAATGGTAGCACCGCCCCATGGCTCTATAGAATGGTAGCACCGCCCCATGGCTCTATGGAATGGTTGCACCGCCCCCATGGCTCTATAGAATGGTAGCACCACCCCCATGGCTCTATAGAATGGTATCACCGCCCCCATGGCTCTATAGAATGGTAGCACCGCCCCATGGCTCTATGGAATGGTAGCACCGCCCCCATGGCTCTATAGAATGGTAGCACCGCCCCATGCTCTATGGAATGGTAGCACCGCCCCATGGCTCTATAGAATGGTAGCACCGCCCCATGGCTCTATGGAATGGTTGCACCGCCCCCATGGCTCTATAGAATGGTAGCACCACCCCCATGGCTCTATAGAATGGTATCACCGCCCCCATGGCTCTATAGCATGGTAGCACAGCCCCCATGGCTCTATAGAATGGTAGCACCGCCCCCATGCTCTTTAGAATGGTAGCACCGCCCCCATGCTCTTTAGAATGGTAGCACCGCCCCATGGCTCTATAGAATGGTAGCACCGCCCCCATGCTCTATAGAATGGTAGCACCGCCCCATGGCTCTATAGCATGGTAGCACCGCCCCCATGGCTCTATAGCATGGTAGCACCGCCCCATGGCTCTATAGCATGGTAGCATCCGCCCCCATGGCTCTATAGAATGGCAGCACCGCCCCCATGCTCTATAGAATGGTAGCACCGCCCCATGGCTCTATAGAATGGTAGCACCGCCCCTATGGCTCTATAGAATGGTAGCACCGCCCCATGGCTCTATAGCATGGTAGCACCGCCCCCATGGCTCTATAGCATGGTAGCACCGCCCCATGGCTCTATAGCATGGTAGCATCCGCCCCATGGCTCTATAGAATGGCAGCACCGCCCCCATGCTCTATAGAATGGTAGCACCGCCCCCATGGCTCTATAGAATGGTAGCACCGCCCCTATGGCTCTATAGAATGGTAGCACCGCCCCCATGGCTCTATAGCATGGTAGCACCGCCCCCATGGCTCTATAGAATGGCAGCACCACCCCCATGCTCTATAGAATGGTAGCACCGCCCCATGGCTCTATAGAATGGTAGCACCGCCCCCATGGCTCTATAGAATGGTAGCACCGCCCCATTGCTCTATAGCATGGTAGCACCGCCCCATGGCTCTATAGCATGGTAGCACCGCCCCCATGGCTCTATAGAATGGCAGCACCGCCCCCCTGCTCTATAGAATGATAGCACCGCCCCCATGTCGCTTTAGGATGGTAGCACCGCCCCCATAGCTATAGAATAGTAGCACCGCCCCATGACTCTTTAGAATGGTAGTACCATCAGGTGACCATTTAGAATAGAACTGCCCTCATGATTCTTTAGAACAGCACCGCCCCCCTGACTTTTTAGGATGGTAGCACTTCCCCCATAGCTCTATACCATAGTAGCACTGCCCCATAACTCTTTAGAATTATAGCTCCGCCCCAATGACTCTTTAGAATGGTAGTACTGCCCCCATGATATTTACAATAGTAGCACCATCAGATGACCATTTAGAATAGTAGAACTGCCCTTATGACTCTTTAGAATAATAGCACCGCCCCATGACTCTTTAGGATGGTAGCACTTCCCCCATAGCTCTATACACTAGAAGCACCGCCCCCATGACTCTTCAGAGGTAAGTAGGATACAGCTCATTTTGTTCATAATGGAGCAAAAGAGAAATCACACAGGGACATCTTTACGAACCTGTTATACCATGTAAGAGTCAATTTGATTGATAGCTCCATATACCTGCTAAATATGTTGTGGGTATGTAAATATTTAAAAAAACCTGAGTCGCTGACCATAGATAGCATGTAAAGATTATGAGCAGTTGCCCATAGCAACAAGGATATTTCAGCTTTCATAATGTCCCTGCGTGTTTTATGTAGAAGGCAATTTGATTGGTTGTTCCAACACCAGCTGACTTTGTCCACGTTATATATAGATTATGTTGTAGTAGTAGCCGTCCGTCCGTAGCAACCAATCACATACCAGCTCGTATTTTGTGTTTGCATGTTCTATCACGTAAGAAGTAATTTGATTGGTTGTTATTTAGCAGCTATGTTGTCATTATACGCATAAAGCTTTTCGTATGCAAAAAAATATAGTAGTTGTCCACAGCAACCAATCACATTGCAGCTTTTATTTTGCCAATGCTCGTTTTACCATGTAAGAGGCAATTCGATTAGTTGTTCCATGCCATACACATGGCGTTTACTGGGGCAGGTAATTGTCCGCTGCCATGAGTCCTGTATTATTCAGCGCACCGCTGGCTCCCGGCGGCGTCACTTCCGATCGGGCGGATTAGTAGCCTCGGATAATAATAGCTGTGAAACATCTGAGCTGCTGGGGCGCGCTTGGTGGGCTTTGGGACAGCGGCGGCCGCCCTTTCCTGCACTGGAGCCTTGTGTGTTGTTGTTGATAAAGCATTTAATATTCAAAAAAAAAAATTGTAGAAGCGGCGTATCGGCGTCAGCGCGCGGGCACGGAGTGTCGGGGACGCGCCTGAGGAGGGCACGGAGTGGGGAGAGATGTGACCGGAGGAGGCTGCTTGTGTCCTCCGCCCTGAGGCAGGCGACATCCCTCTGTTGGCCGGGAGCAGACATCGGTCACCATGGCGGACAAGGGGCGGCTGAGCTTCCCGGGAGCGCTGAATAGGCCGGTGCCCATGAACTTGTTTGCCACTTGGGAGATAGATGGTTCCAGCCCCAGCTGTATTCCCAGGTGAGTGCGGAGGATGGGGGTAGTAGTCATGTGCCCGTCACCCTATACAGATACTCCATGTGTAAGGGCACAGCCTGTATCGGTGGGGGAGGGTTTGTTTACATGCACAGAGGTCTATATATGGAGGGGGATGTGCACAGCCCCCAATCCTGCCCCTAATCACTGCCTGGGGGGACATTACATACGGGATATAGGTGTACACGGCCCCCAATCCTGCTACTGATCACTACGGGGGGCATTGCATTGGGGATATGGATGTACACAGCCCCCCAATCCTGCTACTGATCACTACGGGGGGGGCATTGCATTGGGGATGTGGATGTACACAGCCCCCAATCCTGCTACTGATCACTACAGGGGCATTGTATTGGGGATGTGGATGTACACAGCGCCCAATCCTGCTACTGATCACTACGGGGGCATTGTATTGGGGATGTGGATGTACACAGCCCCCCCCCCCAATCCTGCTACTGATCACTACGGGGGCATTGTATTGGGGATGTGGATGTACACAGCGCCCAATCCTGCTACTGATCACTACGGGGGGCATTGTATTGGGGATATGGATGTACACAGCCCCCAATCCTGCTACTGATCACTACGGGGGGCATTGTATTGAGGATGTGGATGTACACAGACCCCAATCCTGCTACTGATCACACCAGGGGGGCATTGAATTGGGGATGTATGTGTACACAACCCCCCAATCTTGCCCCTTATCACTGCACAGGGTGGGGGCATTATACAGTATAGAGGATGTGGATGTACACAGCCCCCAGTCCTGCCCCTGATCATTGCCAGTGGGTGGGAGCATTATATTGGGGATACAGATGTACACAGCCCTCTCCTGCCCCTGATCACTGCCTTGAGGGGATTGTATATTAAGGATATGGATATGCACAGCCCCCAATCCTGCTCCTGATAACTGCATGGGGGGGATTATATTGAGGATATGGATTTACACAGCCCCCAATCCTCCTCCTGATCACTGCATGGGGGGGACATTGTATTGGGGTTATGGATGTACACAGCCTTCAATTCTGTCCCTGATCACTTTGGGGGAGGGAGGGGAATTATATTGGTGATATGGATGTATGCAGCCCACTATCCTGCCCCTGATCACTACCAGGGGGCATTATATTGGGGATATTCTGGATATACACAGCCCCCAATTCTGCCCCTGATCACTCCAGTGTGTGTGTGTGTCGGCATTATGTTGGGCATATGGATATACGCATCCCCCAGTCCTGCCCCTGATTTCTGTCCGGTGGCGGGGAGGACATTATACTGGGGATATGGATGTACACAGCTCCAATACTGCTCTTGGTCACCATTTGTGAACGCCGCCTGGCCACCGTGTCTGATGTAGTAGTCATCGATGGCGCACTCTTCTAACTTTACCTGTAGAGGTGACATTTTGTTTCCAGTTCAAAACCATAGAAACAAAATAAATTCTTATGAAACCATCTCACATCCATACATATAGGAATGTGGCAGTAGTCCCCACATGGATCCGTCTGAGCAGGCAGACATGAGCACATGACAATGGGGTATTGTTAATAATAATACATTTTCTATAGCGCCGACATATTCCGCAGCACTTTATATTTCAGAGGGGATTTGTACAGACGATAGACATTACAGCATAACAATAATCACATAGATCATAACAGATACCAAGAGGAATGAGGGCCCTGCTCGCAAGCTTACAGTCTATGAGGAAAAAGGTAGACACGAAAGGTGGGTGGTAACAATTGCCCTGATTGTTTGGACCAGCCGTAATGTTAAGTGTGTAACAGTACAGACACAGAGGGCTAATGGATGCCTAAAGCATGTGGGGAACCTGGTTATGGTAAAACTTTTGGCTGTGCCACACAGGGATAGTTAGGTTAATGTGTTGAGGCGGTAGGCCAGTCTGAATAAATGAGTTTTCAGGGCACGCTTAAAATTGTAGGGATTGGGGACTACTCGTATTGACCTGGGAAGTGCATTCCAAAGAATTGGCGCAGCACGTGTATAGTCTTGGAGACGGGCGTGGGAGGTTCTGATTATCGGGGATGCTAACCTCAGGTCATCAGCAGAACAGAGGGCACGGGTAGGGTGGTAGACTGAAACAAGAGAGATGTAGGGTGGTGCTGAGCCATGGAGTGCTTTGTGGGTGAGGGCAATAAGTTTGTACTGGATTCTGGAGTGGATGGGTAGCCAGTGTAAGGACTGGCACAAGGTAGAGGCATCAGTGTAACGATTGGCGAGGAACATGATCCTGGCTGCAGCATTCAAGACAGATTGGAGGGGGGAGAGTTTGGTAAGAGGGAGACCGATTAGAAGAGAGTTACAGTAGTCCAGACGAGACTGAATAAGAGAAACAGTAAGAGTTTTTGCAGGATTAAAGGTAAGAAAAGGTCGAATTCTAGATGTTTTTGAGATGCAGATAACAAGAGCGAGCCAGTGATTGGATGTGGGGGGTGAATGAAATCTCGGAGTCAAGTATGACCCCAAGACAGCGGGCATGTTGCTGGGGAGTAATAGTGGAACCACACACGGAAATGGCAATATCGGGTATAGGTGCATTAGTTGAGGGAGGAAACACAAGGAGTTCAGTCTTTGACAGGTTCAGTTTCAGATATAGTGAGGACATGATGTTAGTCACAGCGTTTAGACAATCGCCGGTGTTTTCTAGAAAGGCTGGCGTGATGTCATAAATTATTCCTTTATCGGAAACAGTCACCTTCTGAACGATGTGCTATAAGGCTGTTTATCATGTCTATAAGATTAAGACTTCTGATTGATGGGAGTCTCAAAGCACGCCTTAAAAAAAAAAAAAAAATTTGCACGCGTATTTTTGATGCCATAAATGTAAGAAAAAAAAAATCATAGTAACCCAGTGTGTTCTGATTTTCCCATGGACTCCTTTGCCCAAATTTCCATCAAAGACCATGACACTATGTCAGGACAGTGGATGTGGCAGAAGACCTGCCAGTGACTGGTAAACTCTGAGGAAACTCCCAGAGACTGGTGGATGCAGCTGCACCATGATGGCTCATGTATCCGCTGTGTCATGTTACTAGTTTTACCCCTAGAGGGACTGACATTATATCTCCCGCATTCGCTCTATACTACCTGTATAAAGGGATCTGAGTGACCCAGATCTGCTGCGGGAAGAAAAGTTCTATAAAACAATGTATCTAGTATCTAAGGAGTAAAGTTTCTTGTGTAGAGTGACAAGCCGAGCCAGGCCTGGCATGTCAGAATGAGGAGACTAACACGCCATGCAAGGACTTGAATGCTAGCGCCACCTATTGGAAGTAGCGATCGCATGGTACACTGTATCTTGTGATGGAAAAAGTGGCTGACAATGAGGTTTGTCAGGAATGTAAATGAGTGAATGTGTCACTTTTTGTCCTTGAGCACCAGTTGACTTGATGTGGATGGCACTCTTCCCTCCCATGGATTGCTAGATGCAAGGGCCTTTGGTACCTGCTTCGCCCCTTTTTGCTTCTTAAAAGTATTGGACAGTAATGGAAATCAGCTTTTCTCATGTTATCCTGGCTGATATACATTAGCTGATTGTGGGGAGTCTCTGCGGAGAATATTTACTGTCTTGTTGATATGTGAGATGAACTTTAAGGGGTTCTTTCCATCGTTACAAATGGTTATCGTTGGATGGAAGCAATTGTGCAATTTGTGGCTTGCTTAAGTTTTCAGCCCTTCTTGAGAGATACACTTTTTGTTTACAGCTTGTTGCTTTGGAGACCGACCACTGCTGCAAGACAGCAAAACATGCACAGTGTTTGCAGGCTGTGTTCTGTTTTGAAGCTGTCCAGGATCCCTGGAGCACAGTGTTATCAACTAATCCCTTAAAACTTGCAGCCCTTCTTGAGATATTAACATTTCTCTTTTTCTTGTAGCTTGCTGCTTACAAGCTAGACTGCAGCCATGGTCGGTCTCCTAAGCATCAGGTTGTAAGGGAAAGAGAAACGTTTGTATCAAAAACTGCTGCAAGTTTTAATAAGCAGTAAATTGCAGATGTGCTTGTATTTCCAAGCTGTATTCATCTGTGGAGATGGGAATAACCCATTTAAGGATACACTTGCGCTTTATAAATAAACTCTTTCCTTATTATGTAAACAGAAGTATTCCTGGTATCACAATATTCATTCAAAATCCAAAATATTTTAATGTCTGTTGTAACAAGTCTGCATTGTCTTGTGGCAGTTTGAATATAATACTCTATATGTAAAAAGCATGAAAATTAGTTTTTGTTTTCAACATTATCTCACCACCTAGATGCCTACCCTTTATGTCAATGCGTCCGATGCATCCAAGCTTTCACCCCAGAATTCTTCTGTTAAAACTTTGAAAAGTCACTAAATTTAGGCACAACTCCAAGTTGCACCCAAATTTTACAGCTTTTGGCGTTTTCATAGCTCCGATAAAATGGGTGGGATGAGGGGCGTCTGTGGGTCGTCGAATGGCTGTGTTCCCCATGCCGCAAGTCTTACTCCAGAAGGGGTAGGATTTGGAGGGAGGCGTATGCCGCTCATCTTACACTCGTGAAGAGGTGCACGCCCATGGCTCCAGCACACCCTCCTCATCAAGCCCGGAGTGACGAACGCCAGTCTTGATTAATGTAGACAAATATTAAGCTAAAAACTCAACTACAGATGCCTATTTCAGGGTATTTGCCTCTCATCCATGTTGAGCAGATCCTCAAGGGTGTCACACTCAGCCAGCCCAACCAGAATCCAATCCACACCTATGAGGGGCAAACACCCCCCATAAAGGCATTTGTAGATGAGTTTCTGGTTTGGCATTTATCCAAGGTCATGTTTAAAGGGTCAGACATTGACTCCTACCTCTCCTAGATATTACTTTGCAAGACTGCTCTCTTGAGGAACAAAAGAGACTAATTTGCATGCCTTCCCGTCTTTTGTGTCAGCTTAGACTATTAGTTAACATTAGTTTGCACATTCTGTTTAGAAGAAAAAGACATAGTTCATGTGCATAACGGAGCAATTGCAGCACTGCTGCTAACAGATCCTAATGATTGTTTGGTCTGTCAATGTACTTGCTGTTAGAACGGGAGACAATGTTCTGCTGCCTTCACTTTTTCTTCCATTCTAAGGCTGTGTTCACACACAATGTTTTTTTAGCGGTTTTTACCGCGGTTTTCACTATAAAACCGCTAAAAATAAGCTTCCCAGTCATTTCTATGCATTTTGCACTTTTTGTGCACATTGATGCAATTCTTACCGCGAAAAAAATGCATTGCGGTAAAAAAACGCAGATGCCCATTAATTTTGCAGATTTTTCCGCGGTTTTGGCTTCTTCCATGCGGTTTGAAACCGCTGCGGAAAAAAACGCATCAACACGCAAAAACCGCCGCAGAAAAATAGGTGCGGTTTCTGGGAAGGGATTCAGGTTTTTGAGCAGAAATTTTCTGCAACGTGTGCACTTAGCCTAAACCTGACACTAATCAGAACCCAGTGGGGCCCAGCAACAGTCAGTAGGGCCCTTCTACTGTTGTTCTCATTGGAACTGTCTTTGGTTTTGCATATGAATTCCGCTTGTCTGAATGTGCAAATGGAAATATGGACATATCTGCATCATACATCCACACGTGCCAGAAGAAAACCACTGTGGATATTGTCATAGATCCAGAGTGTCTGTCGCGTGCAGATTTGCAAAAGAGTTAGCCGTTGAGAAGACCCATATGATTTTCCCCACAGAGCTGTGTAAGTAGTGTGTGGATGACGGATCTGGAAGCATTTTATATTGGGTAGTATTGGCTTGTGCCTGGCTATGCATCTTTTCAGTGACCCATACATTTTCAGTCGTTCATACTGGCCAGTAATGTTCAGTCTGTCTGGGCATGTTGGGAGTTGTAGTTCCACAACAGCTATCGTTCTGTAGGCTGCTGATCCCTGATCCTAATGGGTTCAGCCACCTTTTGTTATATAGTGCACACAAATGACTAATTCCATAAGTCTGCGATTTGTCCTGCAAGAAATAACTAGAGGATAGCTGCAGATTGTGCAGCGCTGGAGAGGACAATTATAGTCCCCATGAAGAAAGATTAGTCCTAGAGGAGTATGGGGGGGGTGATACAGTAGTAGAAATTCATGTGTTGTGCGGGGACTTGTCTCATGTGAATATCAAGGGGATTATTAATGACTGCACATAAGCCACCCCGCCAGCTGTGCCCCGTGTGAGCGCAGGTATAAATACCCTAAAGAGAGGATTATGGGATAGAGGAGGCACGGGGAGCCATTGGCCACAGGGTTGTGTGATAATCCAGTAATACAGTGTGCGTACAGTGATCTGGATGCACAGATTTTCGGTAGTGTGGGCACGTATTGGGAGAAATCCTCTATGCTGTATTGCATCCACTGCTGCAGGCCGGGCTGTGAAAAGAAAAGGGATTTGTCAAGTTCAGTTTTTCTGCGGCGATGGATCAGCACTGTGGAAAGCATCCTTTCTACAGGTAGAGATGACACTCACTGAAGCAGAGATCCATCAAGGACCTGCGCAGTAGTAGATCACAGCGGACCGTAGCCGTGCAGGCTCGCCTGTCATGCTCTATGTGCAGTGTGGGTCACGCTAAGGAAGCTGATCTAAGTGTAACTCCAAAAGAAGGGAATTCATTGGTGTGCAGTAAGTTATCATGTGCTGACCTGTATAGCTACATGGTGACACAGCAGTCGTTTGTGGTGTGCTGCCATAAAGGCATGCATCTGCATAGAAGCTGTAGACACTTAACAGTAGGTGATTTTTAAATGGGCTATTTCACCAGACGTTGGCTACCCCATCTGAAAGCAGCATAATGTAGAGAGAGCCTAATTCCAGCAATATGTCACTTGATGCAGTTTTAATAAAATCAGTTTTCTCTGCTCCACTTCTAGCAGGTCTCTGAATACTGAGCACGTTATTATCCCGCCCACACCCCAGGCTGTTTTCTGTGTACACTGTACATTGGCAGAAAGCTTCCAATCAGTGGTGAGGACGAGGTTAAGGGCCCGTTACACATAGCGATATCGCTAGCAATATTGCTGTAACGTCACTGGTTTTGTGACGCAGCAGCGATATCTCTACATGTGATACTTACCTCAGACCGGCTCCCCCGCTGCTCATCGCTGGTCGCGCGAGAACATCCTGGACCATTTCTCGTCGGGCGCTTCCTGTGGCGCCGACGAGCGACACGTGGACGCGGGCGGGAGGACGTCAGGATCGCCGCATCTGACAGGTAAGTAGCGACCCCGACCGCTGCTATGTCACTGGTGAGATCTGCCTGTGTGGCAGCTCACTAGCGACCACTTAGCGATGCACCAGCGATCCATATCGTTGTTGGGATCGCTCGTGCATCGCTAAATGTAACGGTACCCTTAGACTACTTGGCAGCAAGATCTCAAGTGATAATCTCCTGCTGATAAAACAAAGATTTTATCAAGATGACGTTAAACGGCCCAGTAAGCGAACTCATTACTGGGTTCAGGGTCTCTGTCTCTACATCATGCTGCTCTCACATTAAGGGAAAAACCTGGTGACAGATTCCCTTCAATTAAGAATATTTCCAAATTTACTTAAGTTTTTTTCACTTTACATGGAACGGAACAAGTAAAGGTGCAAAGGTGGACGTTAGTGCTTAAAGGGAACCTGACAGGAGATTCATACTGACCCCAACCATGGACAGAGTGACTCTGACATTGGCTGTGTTATTGCATGCATGTGGATTTTACTCTGAAACGCTTAAGGCTTTTCAGTGAAAACTTACTTTGAAAATCCATCCAGGGCCAAGGCAGCTCATGGGCCAGCTTTTCCCCACCCTGATTTCCTAGACTCTCGGGTCACTCGCTGTCAGAGTGATGGTTCCGGGGAGAAGCCACCAACGATCTGGCATAGGAGTAATCAGCCGAGTCCCTGGTGGCTTTTCAAAGTATGATTCTTCTGAACTACCACATTGTTTCAGAGTAAAATGTACATGCCTGCAATAGTGCACCCAGACTCTGATTCATTCTGGCCTTGGTTAGGGCAAAAAGAAAGATGACCGGTTCCCTGTAACAGTTATTATGTAGGAAGAAGCTGCAATAATCAGGTCACTTTACACCATTCACACAAGACTTGCAGAAAAATCATGGTCTAGCTGCTCTCATCCCCGACAAAAAGTTAAACTTTCTTTTGGTGCGTTCTGTCTAAATTCTTACGCAGTGTAACTTACCATCTTCAGTATCTGAATGTATGGTTCTTATTCATCAGCAGTCTACCAGCAATATAGGAGTCGGAGGGTTGGCTTACCGACTCCACAGCCCTGGTATGAGAGAGTCGGAGTCGTGGAGTTGGAGGTTTGGCTTACCGACTCCACAGCCCTGGTATGAGAGAGTCGGAGTTGGAGGTTTCAATGCAATATACTAAAGGAATAGAAAAGCGCAATAGGGTCTTATCCGAGTTAATATTAAAAGATTAAAAGAAATTCATTTGCCTATTTGTAGGAGAGATCAAGCACATAGGATTCGTGGTCAGCTGCTGCACATCCAAAGGTCAAGCCGAGTGACCGCTGATACATCAATTCTTATGGAAATAATTTATGGACTTCCGTGCGCTGCTTGACAAAATACAGAATCCCACTTACGGTGAAAGATTAATCATTTATTCCCAACGCGTTTCGAAGTAAGGACATGTTTGTCATCCCCTGAGGAAGAAGTAGTCCTTCGAAACGCGTTGGGAATAAATGATTAATCTTTCACCGTAAGTGGGATTCTGTTTTTTGTCAAGCAGCGCATTGAAGTCCATAAATTATTTCCTTAAGAATTGGAGTTGGAGGTTTGGCTTACCGACTCCACAGCCCTGGTATGAGAGAGTCGGAGACGTGGAGTTGGAGGTTTGGCTTTCTGACTCCACAGCCCTGGTATGAGAGAGTTGGAGGTTTGGCTTACCGAACCCACAGCCCTGGTATATGAGAGTCGGAGTTGGAGTCGGAGGTTTGGCTTTCGGACTCCACAGCCCTGGTATGAGAGAGTCGGAGTCGTGCAGTTGGAGTTGGAGGTTTGGCTTACCGACTCCACAGCCCTGGTATGAGAGAATCGGAGTCGTGGAGTTGAAGGTTTGGCTTACTGACTCCACAGCCCTGGTATGAGAGAGTCAGAGTCGGAGGTTTGGCTTACTGACTCCACAGCCCTGGTATGAGAGAGTTGGAGTCGGAGGTTTGGCTTACCGACTCCACAGCCCTGGTATTGGAGAGTCGGAGTTGTGGAGTTGGAGTTGGAGGTTTGGCTTACCGACTCCACAGCCCTGGTATGAGAGAATCGGAGTCGTGGAGTTGAAGGTTTGGCTTACTGACTCCACAGCCCTGGTATGAGAGAGTCAGAGTCGGAGGTTTGGCTTACTGACTCCACAGCCCTGGTATGAGAGAGTTGGAGTCGGAGGTTTGGCTTACCGACTCCACAGCCCTGGTATTGGAGAGTCGGAGTTGTGGAGTTGGAGTCGGAGGTTTGGCTTACCGACTCCACAGCCCTGGTATGAGAGAGTCGGAGTTGGAGGTTTGGCTTACCGACTCCACAGCCCTGGTATGAGAGAGTCGGAGTTGGAGGTTTGGCTTACCGACTCCACAGCTCTGGTATTGGAGAGGTGGATTTGGAGTCTGAGGTTTGGCTTAACGACTCAGCCCTGGCATGAGAGAGTCGGCGTTGGAGGTTTGGTTAACTGACTCCACAGCCCTGGTATTAGAGAATCGGAGTCGTGGAGTTGGAGGTTTGGCTTACCGACTCCACAGCCCTGGTATGAGAGTCGTGGAGTTGGAGTGGGAGGTTTGGCTTACCGACTCCACAGCCATGGTCTTCATGCAGTATGAGCAAAGAAGCCTGATCTTACTTTTCTTGAAATCCGTCTGCATCTCTGCCGTTGCTAGAGACAGATTACACTGGGTACCAGGCAGTGGGCAGCAAGTTACATGAAAGGGAGACACCTAGTCGCCAGAAGTGTGGAGTGATTTTTTTTTTTTTTTTTTATGGGGCTTAAGACAACATAATTTATAAATTCTGATTTGCTGATCTGTTCGGCACATTGAGTATCAAAATGAGATCAGGTTGGCTAAAAGAAGCTGTAGACATTTGTGACCCCATAGTTCTGATGGTGGCATGTTTGGCTCTGCTGGTGCGCTCTGCTGTGTACTTACAGTATACAGCGGTGCAACCACTCCTAGCCCCGTCACCTGACTAAGTGGCAGACGATACCAGAAAGTTCAGCTTTGGACGTCTCTGGTTTCCGTCAGTGCCCAGAGCTGCTCCTTAATATTGCAGCCTTGTCCTCCCGTGACTGGTTTCCTTTAATTACTTGCAGAGGATGGGAATCTCTCCCGTTCTTGTGATGATCACATGGACTCACCTCGTTACATAAAATAGGTGCTAAGATTAAAGGTTTGCTGCAACTTGAAAAGACAAATCTGTGGGCTTTGTCTGGCTTTGCAGTTCAGCCCTGTGTACTGGAAGCGGTGCTGTTTAATAACAGGGCTATTCCCATCACTGAGCGCCTTGGATAAGTCACTGGGAACATCGCCAGGGGCCAACTACATCTCCCCAACTGTGTGCTGGAAACTGCAGCTGCCAATAGAGCATTATGGCTGTGGGTGTAACCCTGAAGCCCCTTTATTCTCGCGATCAGTGTGGGGCATCCAACTTGTCCGACCCTGTTATAATCATTGAAGGGATTGTCTTATCTTTTGCTAAGTCTGCAGTCATTCCCCAGCGTCGTCAAGAGCAGGGGGTCTACTGTGCGATTTGTCTATTTCCAGCCACATTCCAACTAGACATTCACAGCCTTGCTTGATACAGCTGATTTAGGCATGGCTGTTCATGTCTAGCTGGAATGTGACGTCCTGCTCTCACCACCATTCGAAGAGAATCCTGACAGCGGGTAGTGCGCACCCCATGAGGGTTCAGAGGTCTGCAGTCACATAAAGTGACTGCAGACTTTTGGCAAGAACACGGGCAACCTCTTTGTGATGGTGATTAGCAATGACTTTATGAGATGGAAATACTCCTTTAAACAATTCCTGACATGGGACTTGCTGTTAATTCTTATGTCAGGTTCCCCGTGTGTAGAACATACACTGGAGCAGAGCCCCTACTATACCAGGCAGATGCTTAATACCAGAAAATACTCATTTGGAGTACAGATGATGGCAGTGATGGGTCAGCCCCTGTGTCTCGCTGTCTCTGGGTATACGCTGCTGCAGGAGTTTGTTCTGATAAGCACAACACTCAGAGGAGGAGACCGGGGCTTACCCATCACTGCCATCATCTGTACTCCAAATGAATATGTTCTGATATAAATGCAGCAGTAGGCAGGAAAATAGACTGGGGAAAAGTGAATGAAGACCAACCCCCTAATAAAGTGATTTGCAAAGTTGCATCACTTTTTAGGCTGGACACAATTATTTAAAAAAAAAATAAAAAATAAAAAAAGGCAATTTAAAGAGAACCTGTCACCGGATTCCTGCTGCCCAAACCGCTGGCAGAGTGAATGTGATTCTGCCTGCATAATTGCAGCCTGATATGTTTCTCTGTGGCATTTCAGAGAAAATTTACCGTACTTTAAATATCCGGCTGGACTCTAGAGTGAGACAAGACTAGTCCAGCTCTTCCCAGCTCCGCTCCTGGTGATTGACAGGTCATTTCAGGTGGTCAGTGCGATTATATAAGGAGGCTTGAATAACGAGCACTAAGTCTTTGGGCCTTTGGAGGTCAACCTTTTTATACTTACACTAGGTAATCTCAAGGAAGGCACTTATAACACCCTAGAACAGCAGACTGCTCCCTGGATCAATATTTTCCTCCACTCTCCTGAATCTTAGGATTAGTGGAAACTTCTGTAGGTAACCTTGACATGGCAGGTCCGATTGTACTGGTACCGTTGCCCGTGTTCCGAAAGCATGATTTAGCTGCACCCCATTAAAGCATCGTAGTATCGAGACGGTTCATCTGGGGTAAAGGGGAACACAGCGCGTAAATCTCAATAAAAGGGCGACGTGGTAAAGGCCCGTATGCTGGTGTCGGTTCTGTTCGCTCAGTATATTAGGTGTCCCATGGGTGCTGCACTCCTGAATAATTGACCGTTACAACCTGCCGCTAAGGAGGCGAGCAGCTTCCTAATATCGCCCTGGAGGGATGCTCCCGACCCGCCGGGCTGGCTGCTATCTTATTGTCTGACCTCTCTCCAGATCCAGCTGTGTGGCTGTACGTTTGCTTAAAAAAAAATATGGGGCCATTTTAATAAGTTGCAAATGATGATTCAGCCGGGAAAAGTCTGGAAACACTGAAACCTCAACTATAGTGGTGAACATAAAATGCAGGAAAACATATAACGTAGACTTTAGAAAGGCACAAATGAAAAGTAGGCGAAAAAGCTTGAAAACGAGAGGAAAAGAAAGACCTATACACAATAATGAATCAGGTCCTAAGTTTATTAATGGCACTTTTCAAAAGTGATGTAATTGTTATCCTTTTCATGAGCTTCCTTGGATTTTGAATTCCCGGGTTATAAAAATCTTTCTTGGTAATTTCCTGATTTTGTGGGTTCAGGACCAATAAATCGACAGCGCATATACATTGTACCTGACTTGTGTCACTAGGACATGATCCATAGATATGGTAAGGGGTTTCCAGAGAAAACGGTAATCCCTAAATCAGCATTACAGTAATCGGTGAGTTGGATAACTTCTTCCCAGACAGCCCCTTTAATTTAGAATCTGTGGTTGGTGACAGTAGACTGACACTTTATTTACTTTTTAATTACTGATGCCAGCTTTATATACCGTGCATTGGTCTTTAGGCAAATGTCTTTTAAAGGGAATGTGACACCAGAATATGACAATTTTTTTTACAACATTTTTGGCAATGTTGTTGTCTTTTCTTTTTTTTTTTTTTCCCCTCAAAACTGAGCTTTAAAACAAATGATGATCTTGCAAGTTTCACACTGGGGCTATTTTAGTCCCTTACTGCCTGTCATTTCAGGGAGAGTTTTCAGCAGGCTCATTATCACCAGAGGCAGGATTTCACTGACAGATATCACCTCTTTACACAGGAAAAGGAAGTGTAAAAAGGAAAAATAAGCAATGTGGTGTACTTAATTATTTGTCCTAAATGTCCAACTGGGGGTCTGTATGTGGGGGAGACAGGGCAAAAGCTTAGAACAAGGATGAATGCTCATCGTCACACAATAAGAGAAAAAATAATGGATCTACCTGTGGAAAAACATTTTTGTATGCCTGATCACAACACCACCATGGATATGAAAGTAACTTCACATCTCAGAGAGACAGAAGAGTCTGAGTATAAATTTATGACGACCTTTGACACGCTCAGTGCTGGAATGAATGTGTCGCATGGATTTATGTATTTTTACATCAATTAAGGAATTTGCTTCTAAGACCTTGTAGGGGCATCACAACACATTAGGAAACCCCAATCAGAGGACAATAAAACATCCAGACTCCTTATCTATGAACTAGTCCAATACTTATGTTTCTCCCTATCCCATAATGATAATTCTGCGTCACGTCACTTGTCTTATCTATTGCGTTATTTCTGTGCTGTATTGTGCATAAATATGTGATTCTTCAGATGTTGTATTAGTCAATGTCTGATGAAGAGACCTGAGTAGTCTGGAAAGCTTGCAATGTGTTACCATCTTTTCAGTTAGCCATTAAAAGGTATCAACCACTGAGGACTCTCAATGTGTGCTATGAATTTCAGAAATCTTCAATTTGCTGGTACTGCAAAACATGGGGGAAACGCAGCAACAATACGACATGTGCACACACCCAAACCCTCTTAGCTGCAGTTGTACCTAGTTGCCTGCAAATGCTGCAGAATATACAGATGTGGCATATAGATGCACGTCACCGTTCTCGGCTTGTTCAGAAGCAGCGATTTGGATAAGATGGATATGATATATATCCTGTGACCAATAGGTTTCTAAAGCACTGACCTCCGCGCGGCAGTGAAAGGGCAAAAATGAGTCCCGTTCTCCGCATTTGGCCTGCTGTGACCTGTGCGATCGTGCCCTTTCATTAATGCACGTTCACATCCGCTGACTCAAAATAGATTTAAGCCATCAACCTATGTGTTATAATTTGACTGCGAGAAAAAAATCCTCCCATTAATAATTGATACTTGGAGGCGAGCGTCATGCTTCCCTGCTAAACTTGTAAATTATATATGATCGAAAGTGCAAAGAAGCCTTCACTAATTTAAATAGCCTCTTGCTGATCTTATGGCTTATTCCGTTTTTAATTAGCTTAACCCTTGCACTGATGAATTACCTGTACAATTTTTTTTTTTGTTTTTTTTTTTTGTATAGTAGTCTACACTATTTCCTTGAAGCGACTAGGAATCACAGCTTTATGTATCATGTATACTCTTAGATTTTGTCAAACGGAGTCTAATCCGTGATGTTACTATAGCCCAAATCAACACAAGATGACTCTCTAGGCCGATGCTAGCTGATTCCTTCCCCATGCATCGGATACAATTTCCTAAGGCTTTAATCAGCGTAGATCTTCTTGCACATCTCGATGGTTATCTGATCCTCGATAAAGGACACTGAACTGTAATTATATTTTTTTTAATCAAAGCCGATGCATTTTTGTTGTCGTTTCTCACACTTCACATATGTTTAGTAACAATTTATTTACACTGTAGTAAAACTGAGAGAAAAATCTGGATTCAAGGTGAATGTACACGTGGTGTAATCCTCAAATTAATTCACTGACACAAAACAGGAAAGTCTGTCTTCAAGTTTTTGCTATTTGATCTGAGAGCAGCATAATATGGAGCAAGAGAGCCCGATTCCAGGGATGTGTCACTTATTAGGTGTGTTGTAATACAATCAGTGTTTTATCAGCAGGAGATTATCACTGCAGGACTGGTGTCACATGCAGGCCAACCAGGCTAATATGTGCAACCCCGCCCCCACCACTGATTGGCAGCTTAATCAACAGTAACATACAAAGCTGCCAATCAGTGGTATGAGTGGGGTTACACATCTCAGCACTGCTATATCTACAGCAGAGAAAATAGGGAATTTATCAAAAGTGCACCAAGAAGCCTAGTAAGTGACACTTTGTCTCTACATCATCCTGCTCTCAGATTATATAGCAAAAACCTGCTGACAAATAAAGGGGTTGTGTCCTCTTCTTTTTTCAGCCGCTTACCGCTCCTAAAGGGGGTTTTACACTAAGCGATATCGCTAGCAATATCGCTAAAACGTCACTGGTTTTGTGACGTTATAGCGATATTGCTAGCGATATCGCTATGTGTGATACTTACCAGCGACCGGCTCCCCCGCTGCTCATCGCTGATCGCGCGAGAATGTCCGGCTCCATTTCTCGTCGGGCGCTTCCTGCTGAGACGTCCAGCGACGCGTGGAGGCGGGCGGGAGGACGCAGGATCGCTGTGTGTGAATGGTAAGTATCGTGCGCTGCGTCGCTGCTGCATCGCTATGAGATCTTTCTGTATGAAAGCTCACTAGCGATCATTTAGCGATGCACCAGCGATCCTGACCGGGTCGGATCGCTGGTTGGATCGCTGGTGCATCGCTAAATGTAAAAGGGCCTTTAGCCTCCTTGGATATATGAACAAGCACTTTGCAATTTTCACAAACCCCTATACGTATGTATGTTTGTGTGTGTGTGTATATATATATATATATATATATATATATATATATATATATATATATATATATATATATATATATATATATATACATATATATATATATATATATACATATATATATATATATACACACCTACTAGCTGAAGAGCCCGGTGTTGCCTGGGCATAGTAACCAACTGTGGTTAGTTATAACAAATTATAATGATTATATTGCACATAAAAACCGTGCATCTAATCCTATCCTGTGTGATACTGACTGCTGATCCGTGTATCTAATCCTATTCTGTGATACTGTCTGCTGAGCCGTCTATCTAATACTATTCTGTGTGATACTGTCTGCTAAGCCGTGTATCTAATCCTATCCTGTGTGATACTGACTGCTGAGCCGTGTATCTAATCCTATTCTGTGTGATACTGCCTGCTGAGCCATGTATCTAATCCTATTCTGTGTGATACTGACTGCTGAGCCGTCTATCTAATCCTATTCTGTGTGATACTGACTGGTGAGCCGTGTATCTAATCCTATCCTGTGTGATACTGACTGCTGAGCCATGTATCTAATCCTATTCTGTGTGATACTGACTGCTGAGGCGTCTATCTAATCCTATTCTGTGTGATACTGACTGGTGAGCCGTCTATCTAATCCTATCCTGTGTGATACTGTGTGCTGAACTGTGTATCTAATCCTATCCTGTGTGATAATGACTGCTGAGCCGTGTATCTAACCCTATCCTGCGTGATAATGACTGCTGAGCCGTGTATCTAATCCTCCTGTGTGATACTGACTGCTGAGCTGTGTATCTAATCCTATCCTGTGTGATACTGACTGCTGAGCTGTGTATCTAATCCTATCCTGTGTGATACTGACTGCTGAGCCGTGTATCTAATCCTCTCCTGTGTGATACTGGGCTCCCCCTGCAGTCTGTGTCAGAGGGTGGTCTGTGTTGACATGGTAATAAATTGTTATTTCCAGCTTTACAGAAGGACGATAACACCATAGAAATGATAAGAATAGGCAAAATTGTTTGGTGAATTGGAACACGCGGGGTTAAAATTTCGCCTCACAACATAGCCTATGACGCTCTCGGGGTCCAGACGTGTGACTGTGCCAAATTTTGTGGCTGTAGCCGCGATGGTGCGGATGCCAATCCCGGACACACACACACACATATATATATATATATATATATATATATATATATATATATATATATATATATATATATATATATATATATATATATATATATAATTTTTTTTTTTATTTATTATTATCATATATAGAATTTTTTTGTGTGTGTTGTTCTCAGATATCTATATCCGAAGTTTGTTTCTGGCTCTTTGTATTCTCTAGTTTCTTAGTTGTCCGGTGAGTTCTGATTAATCAAATTGTATATCCAACTTTTTCTCCGCACCACGTGTAGCGCTGTTTCCGTGTACATGAAGTCTTTGTGCATGTATTCTAGAAGCACTGGATCCTGATGAATGCACAGAAATGGTAAGTTGCAGGAATTCCGGTACTATATAAAGTTTTTTCAGCAGCCGCCTGCTCACACTCACGCTCTTGGGAATGCGACTTGATATTCTGGAATGCGGCTTAGGCAAGTGCATTCCAGCACACGGAACAAAGGAATTACTCCCAACCTTGCTACCTCCAATTGAATTTTCTTCCCATGCTTTTGAGAAAAGTAGGATTTGGCCATGGAGCGTAAAAGAGACATATTGTATGCAATTCTGAGCTGTCGGAACTGGGAATTAATGAAATGCTCAGGATGTGAATTTGCTTTCCTTAAAGGGGCTTTTAGTACTTTCGGGCATTTTAGAAAACTCTTGCCTACAACCACATGGGATACCATTATTTTGTCAAAGGTACCCTGGTGATCACTAGTTTTTCATGTTGCTCTTCTAGTACTTGACTGTTTATTACCTGTATTGCTTAATACTGGACTCAAATACCTGACGAGACTGGTGTACTTACTTTTGGAAATTCATGTTGAAACGGCTGTATAATCTTTTTTGAAAGTTTACACTCCATCTCTGCCCACTTATCCTGACTGACATCTCCTCAGTGTCCCTCCTTCCTGCTGCTGTTGAGATTTCAAGCAGCTCAATACAAGCTTCAGCCGTCTGACAGTACAGGGGGCAGAGGCGAAACACAGTTGGACCCATACGCTCTGTCACACTTTGCCTTGATTTACCAAATGCTCAATTTAATAAGAGGAGTGTGCAGCCATTTCCCTTGTGACTTAGAGTAAGCACCCTAGTCTCATCAGGTCTACTTAATAATTTATTTTGGTATCTGGCAACAGATTTGCTTTAATGTTAAGTTGTGGACCAGGACGGATGTGTATGAATGTCCTTGCTAAGGATGACAGATTTGCAGAGCCATGCAATATTTGTTGCAGGTTGTTTCTGCAGTGAGTTGTTGACATTCCATAGAAATCCTTCTACTCTGTTGGTAATGTTATACTCGGTGGGTTTTACACCCAGAAAATGATCTGACCCATGAGGACAAGCAAGTAAATGTCACCAGAGCTTGCAGTATAAATGGAATGGGCGGAGTGACACAGATAGGTAAAAGGTTCTATTCTTGTCCTGGCATCCAGCCCTTTGTGTTGGCACGAAAAGTATCAACAAAGCTGCATGAACCAGTCGCCCCGCCAGTATCTGACTGCGCCAACGGTGATGCAGAGAAAAGAGTGGTGCAGCAAGGGAGCCAGCCTAGGGGATATCTGCAGTCAGGTTTTAGATTGGGAAGCATTATTTTTTATTTCTAAAGTGTATTTTGGGAAAAAAAATCTATATTTTCATCTTTTACATTTTAAATATTACAAAAACGAAAATGGCCCGATGCAAAAGTTTGAGGGCCCTGCATGGTTAGTACCTAGAGCGGAGATGTGGAAACCACAACAAAAATTGCGACCATAGATCAACATCTTTAAAAATATATATATCATCTTTATTAAACCATGGACAAGACAAGACAAAATGGGGGATCTGTGCAAATGGCAACCAAAAGTGCAATAGTGCAAATACAGGAACGAGCAGGACCAACCACGGTGAACCTGAGCTGTAATGAAAAGGCTATTGTTTAGATATCCCAATCTGTATAGGGAGAGGTATATACCAAATCCAAATGGATTCAAAGGGTTAATAAGTGGGAAACCTGAACTGCCTTAAATTACTAGGACATCTGCACATGTCCATTGTTCTACATAGAAGGGCTAATGCCCAACATTTATTGTCCACATGTGCCTTCCATATTGAGGGGCTGGATGTCAGTTGGATATACGACTACCGCCCCAAGATATAACCAGATATACTAAAACAGCATATGTATATAAATGGAGCGTCTAGATATTCCAAATGCTGCAAAACATGCATATGACCCAGCGGGGTATATACCCCGATACACATTACCCCTCTCCAGCTTCAGGATGACCGGGCAGTGTGCTCGTCTCCCCGACGCGCGTTTCAGAGCAATGGGCTCCTTCCTCAGGGGGCGTAAGTGAACAGCACATAGTGCATCTATTTAAATGCGCCTGCCGGATATGCTGCGGATTGTTAAGCTCCAAAATAAACTTGTCCAACAATCTCATATCCCCCTGCCAGAATAATAGAATGTCCATCTATGTAGCGCGTCCAAAAGGGGAGGCGCTCCATAGATGACAGCCGATCTGACATCAGGAGGTCTCTCTCCCACAGACCCAGGAACAGATTGGCATAGGAGGGTGCGAACGCCGCCCCCATCGCTGTCTCCTGGAGCTGCAGGAAGAAAGACCCCCTGAACGTGAAAAAATTGTGCGTGAGGGCAATTCTTTGCTTTGTTTTAGTTTGTTATTAGGGTCATAGAATCATAGAATCGTAGAGTTGGAAGGGACCTCCTGGGCCATCTGGTCCAACCCCCTGCTCAAAGCAGGATTCGCTAAATCATCCCAGTCAGATGTCTGTCCAGCCTCTGTTTGAAGACTTCCATTGAAGGAGAACTCACCACTTCTCGTGGCAGCCTGTTCCACGGGTGAATGGTGTGTTTTTGGGACACTGATAGTCTTTGCTCCTGGTTAAGAAAGAAGAATTCCATGCAACCCGGTGACACCCACGGAACAATATGGAGAAGAATTCTGGAGATATCCATTCTCGACATCATGGGGGATATTGTCATTTATGAGGAAGATGGTGTGAACTCTGGCTGTGTCCTTCTATCAAGGAATTCTATATCGTTAATTTAGATGGACTTTTTCCTATGGCTTCCGTTCCCCCTCTTTAAATATTATGAGACATGGTGCCCTATAGGTGTCTTGTTATCCTATATGTATGTAGATATGGAATATAAGGCTGTAATAATACAACTGTTTTGGCTCTCCCCTTTCTTTCGGCCCATATTTCGTGGATATGATGTCCATATAGATGGGATTACTTGTTCTCAGGATGGTTTTTTCCTGCTGGGCCTTAGGGGGTATGCATGAATGTTTTCTCAGAGAAAGGGTCATTTATGTACTAGATATATCTTTAATATTGTTTGTGTGGGGATATACTGAAGAAAATATGTATTGCTGTGACTTTGGTGCGGGGGGTTTCAGTGTGGGCATATCATGTGTGTTTGCCCACATCTTGTGTTCTCCCTCTCCTCTCTCTTGACCCAGCTTTCCATGAATAATGAATTTCCATGAACCATCATGGCTCATGACCCTATATACACGTTTGTGCCTATAGTATGTTTCCTTTCCCTGTTGTACTTGTATATAATGTTATGTGTTCATTCCATTTGCCCCTATGCAATATGGCCGCCATTGCTCTAGCATATGCCGCACATGCGTGCCTGCTGTTCCCCCTGTGTGACATGCCCTGCCGGTGTCGGGTGTCGGATCACGTGGGCCCGCGTGTTTCCGGTCTCGTCACTGGTGGGGGGCGTGCCCGCAGTGGGACTGGCGGACGGCGCGTCCGCGGCATATCTGGCAGGCGCATTTAAATAGACGCACTATGTGCTGTTCACTTACGCCCCCTGAGGAAGGAGCCCATTGCTCCGAAACGCGCGTCGGGGAGACGAACACACTGCCCGGTCATCCTGAAGCTTGAGAGAGGTAATGTGTATCGGGGTATACACCCCGCTGGGTCATATGCATGTTTTGCAGCATTTGGAATATCTAGACGCTCCATTTATATACATATGCTGTTTTAGTATATCTGGTTATATCTTGGGGCGGTAGTCGTATATCCAACTGACATCCAGCCCCTCAATATGGAAGGCACATGTGGACAATAAATGTTGGGCATTAGCCCTTCTATGTAGAACAATGGACATGTGCAGATGTCCTAGTAATTTAAGGCAGTTCAGGTTTCCCACTTATTAACCCTTTGAATCCATTTGGATTTGGTATATACCTCTCCCTATACAGATTGGGATATCTAAACAATAGCCTTTTCATTACAGCTCAGGTTCACCGTGGTTGGTCCTGCTCGTTCTTGTATTTGCACTTTTGGTTGCCATTTGCACAGATCCCCCATTTTGTCTTGTCTTGTCCATGGTTTAATAAAGATGATATATATATTTTTAAAGATGTTGATCTATGGTCGCAATTTTTGTTGTGGTTTCCACATCTCCGCTCCGTGTATTTTAGCGATTGATCCTTGAGTGTCTGTTACCAGCTGCACCTGTGTGTCAACATGGCATACAGGATGCAGCTATACACCGATGCTATTGTGTTTTATGGTTAGTACCTAGTTGCGCCCCCTTTTTGAGAGTATCACAGCTTGTAAGCGCTTTTTGTAGCCAGACGAGTGTCTTTCAGTTCTTGTTTGATGGATTTTCAACCATTCTTCTTTGGAGAATTCTTCCAGTTCTGTGAGGTTCCTGGGTTATCTTGCATGCACTGTTATTTTGAGGTCTAGCCACAGATTTTCAATGATGTTCAGATAAGGGGACTGTGAGGGCCATTGTAAGACCTTTAGCTTGCACCTTTTGAGGTAGTCTATTGTGGATTTTGTTGTGTGTTTAGGATCATTATCCAGAAGACATCCTCTTTTCAAATTCAGCTTTTTTACAAATGGTGCTATGTTTGCATCAACAATTTGTTGAAGTTTCATTGACTCCATTCTTCCCTCTACCCATGAAATGTTACCCGTGCCATTGGCTACAACACAACCCCAAGACATGATTGATCCACCACATGCTTAATGGTTGGCGAGATGTTCTTTTCCTGAATTTTTGTGCCCTTTTTCCTCCAAACTTTGATCATTGTGGCCAAAGAGTTCTGTTTAAACCTCATATGTCCACAGGATTGTTTCCAAAATGCATCAGGCTTGTTTAGATGTTCTTTTGCTTACTTCTGATGCTGAATTTTATGGCGAGGACGCAGGAGAGGTTTTTCTTCTGGTGACTCTTACATGAAGGCCATATTTATCCAGCTGTCTCTGAACAGTAGAACAATGTACCATAACTCTAGAGTCTTCTAAAGCTTTCCGAAAGTCTTTTGCAGTCATGCGTGGGGTTCTGATTTGCCCCTGTAGCAATCCTACAAGCAGCTCTCACTCGAATATTGCTTGGTCTTTCAGACCTTATCTTGATCTCCGTTGTTCCTGGGAACTGCCATTTCTTAATTACATTTCGAACTGAGGAAAGGGCAACTTGAAAACGCTTTGCTATCTTCTTGTAGCCTTCTGCTTTGTAGGCCTCCACCATTTTCATTTTCAGCACACTAGGCAGCTAATTAGAAGAATCTATGGCTGCTGTTTTTTGCCACAAAGTTAGAGGAGGCTGGGTTTTTATAAAGCTGGGAAATTTACATCACATGGTCTTTCCTAACGATGATAGTGAACAAGTCATAACCCTAACAGGCTGACTAAGGTCTGAAACCTTGGTCAAAGTTATCTGAACACACAAATCTACAAGGGTGCCTAAACTTTTGCATCAGCCCAGTTTCCATTTTGTAAGCGAGGTCATTGCAGGCTTTTCTGCAGAGATGAGTTTTCAGGTTACTTCTGAACGTTCCAAGTGTTGGAGACGATCGGTTGTGTTGAGGTGCTGATTACCAGAAGATGGGGAAAGTTCGGGAGAAATCTTGGATGCGATTGGGTGAGGATTGTATGATTGCAGAGGCTATAGGGAGATCTTATAAAGACTGGAGGATGTATTGTGAGATTAGTTTGGAGATGTATGACGGAGATGGATTATGGATAACGGCCTTGTAAATCATTGTTAGTTTAAGCTGAATTTACTGGTAAATTTGAAGCCAGTGGAGGGATTGGCAGAGAGGAGAGATGGATTATTTGGGCAGCAGAGTTAATAGCAGACTAGAGAGGTGTGAGCGTGGTAGTAGAGAGGCCACAGAGGAGGATGTTGCACTAGTCAGAGATAGATGACGAGGGCATGGACTAGCATTTTAGTAGATCCAGGGTTGAGGAAGGGACGAATGTTGGAAATATTTTTGAGTTGGACGTAGAAATAATAATCTTTATATAGCGCCAACATATTCCGCAGCGCTTTACAGTTTAATAAGGGCTTGGATGTATGGTTTGAAAGATAGGGCATAGTCAAGGGTTTCTCCAAGGCAGCAGAATTGTGACTTAATGTTCTAAATAACATATGTCAAACTCTATCCCGCAGGGTGTGCTATTGTCCCGCAATGCCAGGTGGGTCCCCAGCTCAGCATCACACTTTCAACTATATGGGCATCCTAGTTGAAAGCACACCTATGTCGTGTTTTTTTTTTTTTTTTTTTTTTAAATAAAAAAGAGTTGGTGTTAGCAAGAAACGCGTAAAAATAAAAACTATTCCATTTTGGAACTTTTTTTCATACAACATTGCAGTTTGCTCTCCTTTCTCTACCTTCATTTACCAATTTGACTGCAGCAGATGTAATATTCATGGGCAATTATTGGAGTTGTGACAATCGCAACCATTTCATGTCAGCAACTCCATAACACCCCTCTTATCTGTACCGTTCAATATCACCCTATAAGCGATTTTCTCCTCTTTTTTTTTTTTTTTTCCTTGAAGCACTATGTGGGACGCATCATACTGTATGGAACACTATGTGAGGCGCATCATACTGTATGGAACACTATGTGAGGCGCATCATACTGTATGGAACACTGAGGCGCATCATACTGTAAAGAACACTATGTGAGGCGCATCATACTGTAAAGAACACTATGTTGGGCGCATCATACTGTAAAGAACACTATGTGGGGCGCACCATACTGTATGGAACACTATGTGGGGTGCATCATACTGTATGAAGCACTATGTGGGGCCCATTGCACTGTACGGAGCGCTAAATGGGGCCAATTGCACTGTACGGAGCACTAAATGGGGCCCATTATACTATATGGAGGACTATGTGGGGCCCATTATACAGTAGGGAGCGATATGTGGGACCATTATACTTTATGGGGCACTATGTGGGGCGCATCGTACTGTATGGAACACTATGTGGGGCACATCGTACTGTATGGAGCACTATGTGGCATCCATTGCACTGTACGGAGCGCTAAATGGGGCCCATTGCACTGTATGGAGCGCTAAATGGGGCCCATTGCACTGTACGGACCACTAAATGGGGCCCATTGCACTGTACGGACCGCTAAATGGGGCCCATTGCACTGTACGGAGCACCGAATGGGGCCCATTATACTATATGGAGGGCTATGTGGGGCGCATTATACTGTAGGGAGCACTATGTGGGACCATTACACTTTGAGGTACTGTGTGGTGCGCATCGCACTGTATGAGGCATTGTGTAGGGCGCATTGTACTGTATGGAGCACTGTGTGAGACCATTATACTGTATGGAGGGCTGTTTTGGGATTACAGTTGGAGAATCATACTGTCATGGAGTCACCGTTCCATTGTTGGGGGGATTGAGGGAGGGGCGGGTACAGTAGGGTCCTCAAACAGTGTGTGGAGGGTACTGTGGAGGAGTTCACTGTGGGGGTATCATACTTTGTGTGGGGACACTTTTGTTTGCATCATAGTTTATCTGCATTATTCAAGGTATTGAAGGTTTTTTTTGTCATTGCTTATTTAAATCCATATGCTTTTTGCTGCTCTTACTTATCCTATTATTCCAATATTTTATTCTAAGATCTAATAATTAAAATGTACTTTGTTCTTGGGACAATCCCTTAAGTTTGTTTCCATATGAAAAAGTTTGTTATAATTGATAAGGAAAAACTTCCTTACTTGTAGACATTTTTTTTTAATAAATCTCAAGGTTAGCCAGTGACTTTGTCCAAGCTTTTGATTTTGTCCCTGTGACATCCCTGCATAGGTAGAGCTGATAAGGGGCAGAGGGAGACCTATACTTTGGTTATCTGAGATGTCAGAAGTAGATGTTTTTAAATTGTGTTAACTGGGAAGGGGGGAAGCTGAGTCCGATATTCTGGGCCGCTGCGCTCCAAAGATTGAGCTAGGCACTGGTGATTTCTTATATTGTGTGGCAAGAGCAGGTAATAAGGGAGGACAAAAAAGAACACCCATAAATGTAGACATATGTACATTTGTTAGGACGTCTGCTTTCTATACACATATTATGTACCGTAACATTTTCAGGGCAGAGGCCCCACAACAGTGACTGGTGTCTGTTCTGGAGCCTCGTTTCTGGAAGCATGCTCAGCGTCCCAGAATGCACTGCAGCACGGATCATGGCATTATAAGGGCTAAGCCGTAGCGTGTGTTCGTCAGCACTTTCTGGGCTGGTTCCAGTAGCAGCCAGCAATCTGAATGCATTTCTGGACTAACCTACATGCTACAGCTAATTACGACTAATCACTAGAACTACCCCACTAAATATGCATGTATAGAGTTATATGTATATGCACAGATCATCAATCACCAGTGTCAGCGATCACAATCAAAGGTCACCGTGCAGGACTGTGATTAGCTGCAGTGAAAGTGACAGGTGAACACTGACACTCATCAAGGGGCAAGATATATTGGGCGGTGAGTTAAGTTAGTTCTTGTTGCCCAAGCCCATGTAGTGTGTGACGTCGGACCCCTGAGATAATGTACAAACTTTTATAGATACCGAATGTTTCTGCTTCATTGCTACATTCGCCTTGTCATGATTCGCTCGGTGTCTATGTATGGGGATATTGGTTATTGGCTACATAGGGAGGTGATCAATCACATTACTATTGACCTAAAATGCTATGCCCAAAAATAAGTTTTCCAGTCCTAAAGAGTTAGCGTGACCTTCGGAGGGCTTCCATCACCTAGACCAGGGATGGGGAACCTCAGGCCCCAGGGCCATTTACCGCCCTCGATGACCTTTTATCAGGCCCCCGGGCAGAGTCTCAGGGACCACATTCTTGGGCAGGGAGCTGTATTTTGATTACCAGCAGCTCATTAATTTCTTCTTGCTCTGTTAGCACACACGCAGTGTTCACTATTGAACACTGAAGGGCATGCAATGAAAGATTAAGTCATGAAACCAGTGCCAGAGTCAGGATGTACTTTGTGGGCGGAGTTTGTACGGCCTCCAAAGGATGGTATAAATATCCAAACGGCCCTTGGCAGAAAAAAGATTCTCCACCCCTGACCTACACTATATTCTTAGCATCTAGTTAATTATTTTTAGGTGCTCCGTCGACAGTGTTGAACCCCTCTGTCCTTTTGAGGGCGCTAGATAGGAGAGGGACTAAGCAGATTAAACATACCCTGGTGTTATGATTGCAAGTGTCCAGTGGGCGGGTCCTTCATGTGACGTGTCCTGATCGCTCTGCCCATAAGGGTGTGTGCACATGCTGCAGACTTTGCTGCGGATCCGCAGCGTTTCTGGCTCTGCGGGTCTGCAGCAGAATCTGCTGCGTTGTACAGTACCATTTTACTCTATGTAAAATGGAAACCGCTGTGCACATGCTTTGGAATTTTCCACGCGGTTTTGCTGCGGTTTCAAATCCGCAGAAAGAAATGACGTCACTTCTTTTCTGCGGATTCCGCTGCGGTTTTCCATCTCCTCCATTGTAGAGGTGATAAACCTCAGGGCAAAACAGCTGGATAATCTGCAGATAAACCGCAGGTATTCTGACCTGAAATTTACCTGCGGATTTTACAAAATCCGTGGGGAGAAATCCGCAACACCTAAAAGCTACGTGAGCACATAGCCTTACCCTTCTCCTCTGGGTGAAAACCAGAGCTGTATCCTAGCAGACTGCATGATTTACTGGGGTTTTCCCAGCTGCAGTTTTGAAGGAAAAAAAAGAAGCAAAATGTGCTATGTTCACACGTTGCTGTTTTTTTATGCAAATTTTCAGCTGCACTTCACAGGTCTAGCAAAGTCTGAGATTTCAGAAATCTCATGCACACAGTTTTTTTCCTTGACTTTTGTCTAAGGAGATGTGTTTTTTGCAATATGCAGCATATCCCTTTCAGCGCTTTTGCAGCAATTTTCACCCATTGAAAGCAGTGAGTAGTGCAAAAAAATGCTGAAAAAAAATTCAGGTATCAGATTTTGCTGCGGTTTTGTTGCCAAAACCTGATTAAGTTAAATCAGATTAATTTTTTATGCACTAAATGTTATCAGAATGCACAAGAGACAAATGTACACTGCCAAAAACGCAGCAATAAACAAGCTAAACCTGCTTTTTGTAAGCAGTTTAAAAGCAGCATTAAAAAAGGCAGCAAAACCGCAACGTGTGAACATAGCCTTACTCTTCCTCTGCTAGGCCCAGTGCTGCAACTCTGCCTTTGCTTCCAGTTTCTGTTATGGTCTCCATCACCAAGTTCATGTCGATAGCACTGCAGCCAATCTGTGATCTCAGCTCCTCTGCCTAAGTTCACGGCACAAATTGCTTAGCTCACCGATTGTCTGCAGTGCTCTCTATTGTAGGGTAACTCTCTGGTAATCGTTTGGATACGCGCCTGCACAGGATTTTTATATCATGGAGTTTATTGACTATCATAAGCTTTATAGCTCCAAAACCTAAACAGTCCCTCCTTCAGGCACAATGAAACAAGGTGAATGTAGCAGCCGCACCAATCCCAGTATTTCAGGCCGTAGCAGCTCCGGCAGTTTTAACGCATTCATCAGACAAATGCATCTGTTCAGCTCCAGCACAAACTCCATGCTCCTGAGCTAACCCAGCTGCTGTTATTAGGCTTGCAAGCCCTTGGGCTGGTTTATGGGCACAAACTTTTCCACCCTGAAACTTTTTGTTGTTCCTAAATCTCTGACCAAAATTCAGTCAAATTAACCCTCTAAGTAACCTAATGTTACTTATGCAGACTTTCCATTACTGATGTCAGCCACCTCAGTGACACATATCTGCCATCCAGGACCTTATCTCCTGCTTTCTTACACTTAGTAATGACAGCATTGCCGATAACAAACGTCGAGAGCAGCGGAGGAGACTCTGCGTTGGACCTAGACAGGGTGAGGAAAGAAAAGTTTAATTCCATTAGTAGCTCTCATGCTGGGAGTCCTGAGTGCTGACGTGGCCCATTCCAAATGTCTCATCTTCCCTTTGAGAAGCCATTCTTCCGTTGTCTTTGGCTTGTGAAATTCCTGCTCATCTTCAACTATTGAGGGCGTTGTGTGAATTATAAGCTGTTATTTTTCTTACATGATGCAGCTTAATTTAGATTGTTTGAATATTTTTGGAGAAATCTGTCCCATTACACTATATAGTCCAGAATAATAACTATTTTATTTCTATAGCACCAACATATTCCCAGCACTTTACAATTGAGCGTGGACTTGTATAGACAAGGAGTGAGGGTCCTGCTAGCTTACAATCTGTAAGGAGATGGGGACGGTCACAGTAGGTAGAGCGTGCTGTCATGTATAGGCCAGCCATCATTATAATATATCGGGGTTATGATATAAAGCTGCAGGAGCCAGTAATCAGTCTGGATCTGTACAAGTGCAGTCACCAAGTGCTATTGGTTAGCATGGAGGATGTGGAGACAGATGAATAGGAGGGCTAAGATTCTGGGGAAGATTAGAAGTGGTAACAGGGCAGAGTTAGATTAGTGAGGTAAGGTGATTGGCCTGTCTATAGAGATGTTTTTAAAGTATGTTTTAAAAATGTACCGTATTTTTCGGACTATAAGGAAAATCTAGGATCAAAGAGTTAATGCAAAGTAAAGCATCCAAGAGATGGCTGTAAAGTGCACAAAAGTGTGACAAATGTACCATCCAGCAAGAGATAAGGCCTCTTTCACACTTCAGTTTTTTACAATCAGTCACAATCCGCCAGGTTTTGAAAAAAACGGATCCTCAATTTTCTTTTGAGGATCCGTTTTTTTCCCCATTGACTTCCATTATTGGCGGATTGTGAAGGATTGCCGTCCGTTGCATCCGTTTTTTTTGAGGATCCGCCAAAAGTTGCTGTCCGTCACCATCCTCAAAGATTTCAAAACGGAGCTTGCAACGTTTTTTTTTCTCTGGCGGATCCTCCAGACACTGATTTAACCCGAAATTCTTTCTGGGTTCCGGACAGAAGAAAAAAATTCTCTCTCTCTCTCTCGTCAAAAAAACGGACAGGTGGCATCCGTTGTCATCAGTACTAAAACGGATCCGCCATCCGTCCTTTTGGCGGATTTTGACTGATGCAAAAAACTGAAGTGTGAAAGAGGCCTTAGGGAAAAACCCGCATTATTAAGTCCGTCCCAATGTATTGGTTGTGTGTTTTTTTAAAAAAATTTTTTTCTAAGTACTGTAGACATCCATCAGCAAAATTGTCTAGTCAAATGTAACACTACCTAAAAATGAGTAGGTAGAAGACATAATAATGTGGAGGCCGGAAAGACCGACCCCACTGCCACCACTGCTTCCAGGTACAGCAATATTACCTTTTGCCTTTATCCCTGATGCTTTACATAGCATCAGTTATGTATGTTATGTGTTCTTTACGGGCAGGGTAGTTTGTCATCTAACAGGATATTATCCTTTGGCTATGTGGTGATGCCTCTGTACACTCCTTGCCATAATAATATTTGCCATTCTTTCCCTGTCCGATTATTGTCAATTTGTTCACTTTAATACGTTTCATTCCTGGTGCGATGCTTGCAGTGTGGCTGGTCCCCTTTTTTGACCATGATGCTGTTTATTCCTGTTTTCCCTACTATGCACCGTATGTCCTTATAAAATATTTTTACATTATTTAATAAAATTTGGTTTTTATGGATTTCTGACTGCTTTTTCTCCTTGGGTAGTTTCCACTACCTAAAAATGTTAAAGGAGTTGTCCACTACTAGGACAACCCCTTCTCACTCCCCATGTTTGCCACGGTAAAATAAAACACCTGTACTCTCCTCCAGTGCTGGCGCCGTTTTATTGGTGTTGGCACTCGCATTCCTGGGGCTCTCATGTTTTTGTTGCGACCCGTGATCCTGGCACCCAATAATGCCCGACTTCACTGTCCTGCCTTCAGACAAATTGACCATGAGGAGGAAGTGAGACAACAGCCACAACACGGACTTCCTCTTCATGGTCTATTTGTCCGATGGAGGAGACGGTGAAGCCGGGCATTATTGGTGCCATGCTCACGTATGTCAACAACCGCACAAGATCACGGGGGGAACAGTGCCGGCACCCGAGGTGATTATGGGTGTTTTTATTTTACAGTGGCAAACATAGGGATTGTCCTAGTAGTGGACAACTCCTTTAAAATTTTTAGGTAGAGTGTTACATTTGATTAGACAATTTTGCTGATGGATGTCTACTTAGAAAAAAAAATTAAAAACCCACACAGCCAACACATTGGGACGGACTTAATGATGCGGTTTTGCCCCTTATCTCTTGCTGGATGGTACATTTGTCACACTTTTGTGCACTTTACAGCCATCTCTTGGATGCTTTACTTTGCATTAACTCTTTGCTCCTAGATTTCGATGCTAGTTCTTATTAAACCGAGTCCCCCTTCTGAGTTACGTACTTTTTCTTGCGTTTTCTTGGAAAGGATGGCACTGGTTTTATCTTGGTTCCAAGCCTTACATCCTGTATATACCAGTTTCAATAAGAGCATCAGAAACTTTCCACTACTGGTTGCCAAAACTGACAATGCCGTGTTTGTCTTGTTTGTAGACTGTGGTTTGATGTTTTCCTTTTAGGTGTTAATGTAGTATGATTGTCCTCTCACTTACAGCAGATCACAAAGGACATTTTTTTCAGTATTTATAGACTTATTTTAGAGTTGTCGGCATGTTTGTGATTCGTTTTTTTTTTTTTTTTATAATCACATGTTGTGAGTTCCCACTTTCATTACCTACCAAAATATGATGGGAAAAAGGAAGGAAAATGTCTCGGTGGAAACCAACTTCTGTAATTTTCCTTTTTCTTCAGCTTTGTGTTTGCCAAGTTGAATTTTGCAGATAAAGGGCAAATCACAATTTTGAGCCTTTTCTAATATATGAAGCAACTAAAGCAAATAGTTCTAACGCAAAGACAGGTACCAGAATACTGTCTAGTCTTCTATAATTGTATACGCTTAACCCCTTTCTGGCCAGGAAACTTTTCTTTTTATCCTTTCCCTCCTAGAGTAGTTTTGATTGACTCTACTTTTTTTTTTTTTACCATACAGTGAACTGAAAAATGGGGAAAAAAATCCAAATGTAGTGAAATAATGGAAAATAAAACTTTTTAAGGGATAGTTTTTACGGCATTCGTCTTGTAAAAATTACCTGGTAACACTATTCTTCAGTTCAGAACGATTACGGCAATACCAAAATTATATAGTTGTCTTGGGGGTTTTTTGTCGCAAAAATGATCTGGTATGGGTCGTCATTTTCTGAGACTCGCATTTTGTTTCTGTCAATGGAGCTGCTGAAGTTTTTTGCTCGGTGAAATGATATTTTAATCAAGACCATTTTGAGTTGTCGTGGTGAAAAAAATGGCTCCTCAAATACTGGGATGAATGGCCGAACCACTGGTTCAAGTACTGATCCATTCTGTGCTGCAAGTGAATTTGGACTTCACATGCAAAAGTCTAAGTCGTCAGGCAAGTATATACATAAGCCGTCAGTAGGTGTTCATAAGACATTGGGCTACGAGCCAGACGTCCAGCTGCAGATGTACCACTAACCTGATGTGCAACCTTTCTCAAAGGGTATCGTGGTGCAGAGCAATATGGCAATAGAGGTGGGAATGGAAGTCTGTCCTCTTCTAGACGGAGTCCTGTTTTTGTCTTGGATGCAATGATAACTGGAAAATTGTTTGGAGACCACATGGTCAATGCCATGAAGAGGCCTTTATAAGAGGACATCCCACCGATCCTATGCTTGGGATTATGGTGTGGGATGGCTTACCCTCTAGTTTTCAGTCCATGTACACTCACCCCTCGGCGTTACATTGATTTGGTAGTGTAAACAGTGGTGTGACCATTTCTCCAAAGTGTCCCAGAAGTCGATTTCAGCATGACAACCCTAGGCAGCATGATTCGCAGCCTGTGTGGCCTAATCGTCTCCGATGTTGTCTCCCATCGAGCACATCTAGGATGTTATTGATTGGAAAATGCAAGCAGTGGATCTTGATGATTTGCCCGAGTGCTTTCAGTGTGGCAGACCATTCCTCAGACGATCATTACTAACCTCATTGTTGACAGCCAAGGTGTGTAAGTGCAGGAATTTCTGCACATTGCGCTCATACACCAAACTGAATATATCTAGATATTTTTGAAAATGTAATTTCCATTTTTTAATCACTTGCAAATCAGTAACAGGTCTAATCATTTTGTGATTTCTGGAATTCTCTGACTTTTCCTTCTTGGTGTTGCAACTTCAATGTTGAGGAGTGTATATAGTGCCAGGGTCTTTGTGTGCCCCTGTATAGATGGGTGAGAGGGTGAGCTCCAATGCAAAGATCCTGTCGCCTCCATATTGACACTTGGTGTTAATCATTTATTGCTACTGAATGGAGAAGCCACAGGTACTGTCAGTATGATTTTTTTTTTTTCTTTTATATATAATTTCTACATTTTAATAAAGAATTTTGTAATTGCTAATAATTTTGTATGTTTTCTCAGTTCTTGTTCTGCCAACAACAGATGGCCTGGTTAAATTATGAAGGGAATTGTGCCTTTTTTGCTCGAACTGTTATTTTACCAGCTGCTATATCACGGGTTATGATAACAACACAACATCCGAGTGCGGCAGCTGACACAATGGCGGTAGGACTCGGCGTTCTTTTTTTTTTTTTTCTTGAGAGAGTGCAATTGTTCTTTGAGACCTGCATATGGTGTGGTGTTATTGGCTTCAGAGACAAATAAAGACAAGTCTTGTTATATTGTTCGCATAGACAATAAGTAATTGATTTAGGCTCTTTTTCTCGTCTTTTTTATTAGCATCATTTTATTCCTGTTGATAAGTTTAACTCTTGCTTCACTGATCTTTTTTTTTTGCTATGTTTTAGTGCTTTTGCTATTCTCTCACTGTGATATTTTTTTTAAGTTTAGCTAAAGCTACATAATTGGAAAATATACTTTTGCTTGAGCTTTCCTTTTAGTACAGTTTAATTAAAGTTCCTTTTGTCTTTATTTCACATTGTAGTTTGTAAACTGCTCATTATATGATTAAAATGGTTCGAGCCATCAGCATAGTTGCGTATAATATACAGAATGTGACAAAAAAAAATTATTTATATATATATATATATATATATATATATATATATATAATATTTATGTGAACAATAACGTGAGCAATCCAGGATGCTGTGAAAAAATTTTTTCTTTTTATTCATAAATCCATTAAAATGCAATGGTCCAAGCAGTTCAAAACAGCAATAACGCAGGAAAGTCGTGCAGATAGGACTACGCGTTTCAGCGGTAGAACCCGCCTTCTTCACGGTCCAGAATCTAATCTCATTTCAATTCCTTCCTCCAACTTGTCACTAGATGTAGTATTCCTTTTTAGTCTAATAAGCTCCCCCACAGGAATATTCTGAATGACATGTTTGGGGTGATTAGAGGAAGCCATTAAAATACTATTGCATGCAATGGATTTTTTATAGGGAGATATCAGAACCCCATCATTGTCCAGATCTGCGGTCAGTTTCAAATCCAAGAAGTTAATTGATACCTCATGACCACTACTAGTAAATTTTAGATTGAAATCATTCAAATCCAAATAAGAAAAGAAACTTTTTGCAGACGAGAGACTGCTGTTCTGTTGCTTTTCTGCTGCGGAACTGCACGGAGTCTGCACTGTGTGCACAGGGCCTTAAATCTTATGGTCAGGTTATTGGACATTCCTAATGTACTTTTCTCCAATATGTTGAATTCTTTCCTTATAATCTTTATGCATGTTGTATACTGATCAATATGTGGATAGTTTATATGTTTGATCTGCTTTTATAGCACATGTTTTTAAGTCTCTCACATATGTTTATAATTACCCTGATGGGAGTGGGATGTATATAAGGTTCCATGTTTGGAAAGCAGATTAGATTCTGGACCGTGAAGAAGGCGGGTTCTACCGCTGAAACGCGTAGTCCTATCTGCACGACTTTCCTGCGTTATTGCTGTTTTGAACTGCTTGGACCATTGCATTTTAATGGATTTATGAATAAAAAGAAAAAAATTTTTAACAGCATCCTGGATTGCTCACGTTATTGCTGGACTTTGCTTTGTCGTTGTTCACATTTGTATGGATGGACTCCTACATCCAGATCCGGGCACAACGGAGTTAACCAGGTCAGCTGTGGTTCCAGGTGGTTCACAGGAGTGAGCTGGTCTACATTGTTGGATTTATATATAATATTTATGTATATATAAAAACTCCCTTCTCACCCTCCCCAATGGGGGTGGACTTTTTTTTTGTCCTTCCGCATTCTTGGTTCCTCTACCAGAGGCCTGGGAGTTTGAGGGTTCTGCGCAGGATCATAGTTGTTCCCAGTATTGCCCATTTCTGGACAGAGAGCTCAGATGTTGCTCCTGGGGTCTGTTGTAGCCATTCTTCCAACTTAGGCCTGTTTCACACTTCCGTTTTTGACCATCAGTTAAAATCCGCCGTTTTTGCAAAAACACGGATCCGCCATTTTTTTTGGCGGATCCGTTTTTTTCCCCATTGATTTGCATTACTGGCGGATCTTGACGGATGGTCATCCGTTGGATCCGTTTTTTGGCGGATCCGTCAATTTTTTTGCGTCCGCCGAGATGCCTGGATGGACCATGCAACTTTTTTTTGGCTGCAGGATCCGCATTTTTATACAGCGCATGCCCGGAGGAATGAAGTCAGGTGGAAATTTAACCCTGAAATCATTTCTGGCAGACAGAAAAAATTCTCTCTCTCTTCTCCTTCTCCTTCCCAGGCAGCGGTTCCTTTAAAATTCTTCATTCATCGGATCCGGTGACATCCGTTCACATCAGTTAGCAACGGATCCGCTTTCCACCATTTTGGCGGATTTTAACTGACACAAAAAAACTGAAGTGTGAAACAGGCATTATGGCTCACAGTTCTAAGTGCTCCTATCACCACTGCAATCACTGTTGCCTTCACCTTCCATATCTTCTCCAGTTCTCCTTTGAGTCCCTGGTATTTCTCCAGCTTCTCATATTCCTTCATTCTGATGTTGCTGTCACTTGGCACTGCCACATCTATTATCATTGCTGTCTTCTGATCCTTGTCTACTATCACAATGTCTGGTTGGTTAGCCAACACCTGCTTATCCGTCTGGATCTTATAGTCTCACAGGATTTTAGCCCTTTCATTCTCCACCACTTTCTCTGGGGTCTCCCCCCCTGGACTTAGGGAGACTTAGTCCATATGCTGTGCGGATGTTCCTGTATACAATTCCCGCTACTTGGTTGTGGCGTTCGGTATACGCTGTTCCTGCTTGCATTTTGCATCCTGCCACTGTGTTGGACAGTTTCTGAACTTTCTTTACATAGTCTGCACCTTGGGTCTTGTCTTGTAAAGGAAAAAGTGTTCAGCTCACCCCGTTAGGTCCTGGTTCCTTGGCTGGTCATCGGCGCATGGAGCCGCCCTGGTCCCGACGGTAAGGAAATCCAATGTGCAAGAAGAGTTGTATCCAGTGACCATAGGAGATATGATTCTTAAAACTTGACATTTAATAAGCCATTATATTAAAAAAGCACAAATGTATGGAAAAAACAATCCCAGTGCAGGTTAGGAATCCTACATGTTTTAACCTAAACGGTCTTAATCATGGATTACCATGATTAAGACCGTTTAGGTTGAAACATGTAGGATTCCTTCCCTGCACTGGGATTGTTTTTTCCATACATCTTTGCTTTATTAATATAATTGCCTTAATAAATGTCAAGTTTTAAGAATCATATCTCCTGTGGTCGCTGGATACAACTCTTCTTGAACTTTAGGTCTTGTCTTGTGTGGTAGATTCCTGCTTCTATGGGTCTGGTACTTAGTGTTTGCTCTTGTGCCACTATGATTATTGCCTCTGTGCTGTCTCGGAGTCCAGCTTTCTCCAGCCATTGGTAGGATTTCTCCATGTCAGCCACCTCCATTATCTGTCGTTGGTACATCCCATGCAGCAGCTTGTCTTGCCATGGTGCTTCATGTTCCTGTTCTTCCTTTCAGATCTGTTGTTGCTGCCTCAGGCATTCTCTCAGCATCTCATGTTTTGGTGACATTTTTCTGATGTATTCCTGGATACTCCTTGTTTCATTCATGATGGTGGCTTGGATGCTTATCAAGCCTCGACAACCCTCCTTTCTGTTGGTATACAATGGGCAGTAGTTGGAGGATGGAGCTGATCTTTTGTAAGGGATCCTTCATGATCAGCAGTGTTCTTCCTTGTGCTAGCCAAGCTGGGTGGAGGCCTGCTTCTAGTAGTTGAGTCATCTGCTTAGCCATGCGTTCATGTATCGCTGTTAATTTCTGTAGCCAGTAGGTGTGGATCATGTCTGTGCCAGGTGCTGACCAGCTCTTCATGTTCTTGACCCGCTGTTGGATGTCTGCTTCTGTAATGGTGACTGGTTCTTGCTCTGGATGGTTGCTCTGTTTCATTCTCAGATCTTGCAGCCACATTGCACTGGTGTTGGGCGGTTTTTTCATTCTTCCATATGTTCCTCCAGTATTGGTCAGTCTCTGCTATTGGTGGAGTTCCTAACTTTGTGCTGTTACTCTGTAGTTGGGAGTACACCTTTGAAGGTTCTCTGGAGAACAATGCATTCATTTTGGCCTCAGCTTCTCTAGTGTATCTCCCTAGTCTTGCTTGCAGTGAGTGCTGTGAGCTTATGTTTAGCAGTCTCTAGGGCTTCAGTTGAGGGTCAGGCCTTTGAACTTGTGTGTGTGTGTGTGTGTGTGTATATAATATATATATATATATATATATATATATATATATATATATATATATATACATATATGTGTTTAAAAAACGTGATTAGTCAGCCACCAATTGTGCAAGTTCTCCCACTTAAACAGATGAGAGGCCTGTAATTGACATCATAGGTAGACCGCAACTATGAGAGTCAAAATTAGAAAACATCCAGAAAATCACCTTGTCTGATTTGGCAAACTTTATTTTGCAAATTATGGTGGAAAATAAGTATTTGGTCACCTAAAAACATGCAAGATTTCAGGCTCTTACAGACCTGTAACTTCTTCTTTAGGAGGCTCTGTCCTCCACTCATTACCTGTAGTAATTGCAAAATAGTAGCCCTGCACCAAGCTGGCAAGCAGCTTGGTGTGATGAAGTCAACTGTGGGAGCAATAAAAAGAAAATGGATGACATGCAAGACCACTGATGATCTCCCTCGATCTGGGGCTCCACGTAAGATCTCACTCCGTGGGGTCAAAATGATCACAAGAACGGTGAGCAAAAATCCCAGAACCACACGGGGGGACCTAGTATATGACCTGCATAGAACTGGGACCACCGTAACAAAGGCTACCATCAGTAACACACTACTCCGCCAGGAACTTAGATCCTGCAGTGCCAGATGAGTCCCCCTGCTTAAGCCAGCACATGTCCGGGCCTGTCTGAAGTTTGCTAGAGAGCATTTGGATTATCCAGAAGAGTATTGGGAGAATGTCGTCAGATGGTCTGATGAAACTAAAGTAGAACTGTTTGGTAGAAACAAAACTCATGCTGTTTGGAAGAGAGAGAATGCTGAGTTGCATCCAAAGGACATCATATCTACTGTGAAGCATGGGGGTGGCAACATCATGCTTTGAGGCTGTTTCTCTGCAAAGGCACCAGGACGACTGATCCGTGTACATGAAAGAATGATTGGGCTCATGTATCGTGAGATTTTGAGTGCAAACCTCCTTCCATCAGCAAGGGCATTGAAGATGAAACGTGGATGGATCTTTTTCCATTCTACATGACGGCACCACGAGAGAGGGGATCCGTCCAGCGAGGACAGGAAACCTTCAAGATAAAAGGGGCGGCTCCTCTCTCCGCATCAGTTGGTTTCCTGTCCTCGATGGGAGACCCTCAAGATGAAAACCTCTTGATGATTGGAAGAAAGAGGATGCCTGGGTCGGGTGATCAAATAGCAGGCACCGGTCTGCTACACCTGATACCAGGTACCGGTAGTCGCCTCGGGGGTCATATATTCCTATGTCCCCCCTGAGCGAGTGCATGGCCACAACCCATGGGGCAGATGCCCGGGTGAAGCTGGATACCTTGGAGACCACGGGCGGTGTACCCTCCAAGATGTAAATGTACCCCGTAAAACGTCCACGGAGGCCACTTTCCGTGTTCCCTCCCTGTCGACGTATGGTGGCCATGCAGCCCATGTGACACATCGGTGCCTGGGCGAAGATATTGCTCCTCGGGGGTGCCACATTGGTGTACCCGCCCTGTTGAGACCAGACGCCAGTCCCCGCAGAATCCGGCTCTGGAAGGTTTACCTGGTGTATACGTTGGTGGTATAGTGGATCGTCCATCCTTTCTCCTCAGGTAATAGGGCGCAGGTGACCGGTATGGGGCCCAGGCGCTCACCGGAAAACCCGGGTTCGCGCCGCTGAGCACACCAGGGCGGCAAGGACACGCGCATTGGAGCGCGCATGGCGGGGCCTTGCTGGGAGAAAGCCGACGCTAAACTGGAAGTGGTAAGCGGCGACCCGGAAGTAGAGGTGGCGCGTACAGCAGAGACACAGGAGGGTGTGCGCAGTCACTAGGGGGCGCGCGGACACAGGTAGTGGCGCTTGCGCACAGAGGGCGCAAGCGGGGTACGGGGTCCAGGCGGTCCAATTTAAAAAAAGACTGCTCTCATTAGGTGGCTCCTGCTAAGCAGCTTGAAGCTGGGGGCTGCTATTTAAACCGGTAGTGGCTGGCGTCACTACACCATTATATGGTCGGGTGTGACTGCTCTCAGCACAGGATAGCAGCAGACATATACGGCAGGATGGAGAGCCCCTCGCCAGAGCATATACAACCACGCCAGGAAGCGAAGGAAAGGCGGTCACGCTCACACGAAAAGAGCCAGACACGCCGCAGCAGCAGTGGAAGCCGCTCGGGCAGCGCACGGGCGGATCGTCAACGCAAGAAGGAGGGGTCCCTAGTCTCCTTAGGAGACAGTGAGAAGACCAGTCAGCCTCCAGATCCGGTACCCGTTTTGTGAAAGCGTCCGAGTGGTGAGTGAACTACGAGAAAGTCCAGTACTCTAATGTCTATTCTCTTTCTCTTGTCTCCTCTCTTCCCTCTCCTCCCTCTCTTACATACATTGGCGGGGTGGAGTATAGGAAGTCCCTAAGAAAAGTAGGGGAAAATCTAAGAATAAAGAATGTGCTTTATGCAAAAGTCCCGTAGGAAGAGCCTGGAATAAAAAGTTATGCCAGGAGTGTATTAACAAAACAATAGCGGAGGAGACTCCCTCATTCTCGGATAGTCTGAGGTCCCTAATTCAAACAGAGGTTTGTAAGTCAGTAAGTGCATTACAATCTGCGGATGCAGATAGGAAAACTAGGGATAGATCCAGCCCCTCAGGGGTCTCTCAAGAAGACTATACAGGATCAGAGGAGGACTCAGATAAAACGCACTATTCAGATAGTAGCTCAGATGGGGAAGATACGTTCCCAGTAGAATCTACGGATGAACTTATTAAAGCAATCAGATCTACCATGGGGCTGGTAGAGGAGCGAGCAAAAAAGACAGCCCAAGAACTCATGTTCAGTGGACTACAAAAGAAAAAGCGTAAGACCTTCCCTATTAATGAGCAACTAGAAGGGCTCATAAAACGCGAATGGGAAAAACCAGAGAAAAAGTCCCAGATATCTAATTCTCTGAAGAGGAGGAATCCCTTTGAGGAAGAGGCATCCTCATCCTGGGATAGGGCTCCCAAAATCGATGTAGCGATATCAAAAGTCGCCAGGAAAACCTCCCTACCCTTTGAGGATCTGGGGTTTCTGAAAGAACCGCTGGACCGGAAGACGGACAATTGCCTTAAGACAGCCCGGGAAACCTCGGCTGGGGCACTAAGACCGGCTATCTCAGCTACGTGTGTGGCTAGGTCTCTAAAGATATGGGTAGACAACTTGGAGGATCAACTAGAACATGGAGTTCCCAGAGAGTCAATTCTGGAAGCATTACCGGCTATTAGAGCGGCGGCAGACTTTCTCGCAGAGGCTTCTGCAGACTCGGCCAGACTAGCAGCAAAGTCAGCAGCCTTAACCAATGTAGGACGGCGTGCAGTATGGCTAAAATGCTGGCCGGGGGACACTCGGGCAAAGATGAAACTGTGCTCTCTGCCATGTGAGGGAAATTTATTGTTCGGACCACAATTGGATGACGTGTTGGAAAAAGCGGGTGATACAAAGAAAAATTTTCCAAAACAACCATTTCAAGCGTTTCGGCGCTCCTTTCAGAGGGGCCGAAAATTCAGAAAGCAACAATTCAGAGATCGAGAAAAAAACAATTCTGACAGGCGATACAGAGGAGGGAGAGGCTTCTATTTCGGCAAGCCCTCCAGGGAAGCCAAAAAACCCTCCCAGTGACGGTCCTTCTCAGGTGGGGGGAAGGCTCTCTCGCTTCCTCCCAGCCTGGGAGAGAATCTCATCCAGCACCTGGATCCGACAGATAGTAGGGTCAGGTCTGGAATTAAAGTTCCACCATTGGCCACCACAAAAATTCATTCAGACTCCAGTGCAATCTTCTCAAGAAAGACAAGAGAGTCTGGAAGAGGAGGTATTGTCACTCATACAGAAACTCGTACTGGAAGAAGTTCCGGAAAAAGAAAAAAAGGAAGGCTTTTACTCCCCCCTATTTCTAATAAAGAAACCAGACAATTCCTGGAGGACAATTATAAATCTGAAAGGCCTCAACAGATATTTGATAGTCCCATCATTCAAGATGGAAACCATAAGATCTGCAGTGAAACTCCTCTTTCCTCGGTGTTACATGGCGGTCCTGGATCTCAAGGATGCTTACTATCATGTCCCGATCCGGCAGCAAGACCGCAAATATCTCAGGGTGGCAGTCCAGATAAAATCTCAGTGGCATCACTTTCAATACAGGGCTCTGCCCTTTGGGGTAGCAATAGCCCCCCGGGTCTTCACAAAATTAATTGCGGAGGTCTCGGCACATCTCAGGGAAAAAGATGCTCTGGTAATACCATATCTGGACGACTTCCTGATAGTGGGGAGAGATTTCTCTCACTGTCAGGAACAAGTCAAGATAGTGATGGAGACACTTCAGACTCTGGGTTGGCAACTGAACCTCAAAAAATCCAAACTGGAACCAACAATGATCCAGAATTTTTTGGGCCTAACAATAGACTCGGTGGTGCAGGAATGTCGCCTCCCAGAGGAAAAAGAAGAAAAAAATCAAAAACCTAATCAGGACAACATTAAGAAAGCCAGTAATGACTCTGAGGAAAGCCATGTCAGTGTTGGGATCCCTAACTTCCTGCATACCAGCAATAAAAACGATCTGAGGCTTCAGGGGCAGTTAGAGCAAAAACTCACCATCCCGGACCCTGTACTCCAGTCACTCAGGTGGTGGTTACAGATAGAGTCCTCTCCAAGGGGAGTACCCTGGACATATACAGCCTCCAGAGTAGTCACGACAGATGCCAGCCCTTGGGGCTGGGGAGCCCATCTAGACACCCTATGGCTTCAAGATCCTTGGGCTCAGGACGAAAAAGATCTATCCTCAAACGAGTGGGAGCTGCTAGCCATCGAAAGGGCGCTGGAAGGTTTACTGACACACCTGACAGGACATCACGTGAAAGTCCTATCAGACAATCGTACAGCAGTAGCATATGTGAACCATCAGGGGGGCACCCGTTCTCGGTCATTAATGAAAATAGCGGGAAGAATCCTGACTCTAGCGGAACGTCAGTTTCTCTCATTATCGGCCCTGCATATCCGAGGTGTGGACAACCTGAAGGTAGACTTTCTGAGCAGGAACCGGTTGAAGCAAGGCGAATGGTGCCTAAAAGAGTCCATTTTTCAACGGATTATGCTTATGTGGGGGAAACCCATAATAGAGCTCTTCGCCTCAAAAACAAACAGGTTCAAAAGTTCTGCTCTCTAAGTCCAGCAGACATACCACTGGCGGTAGACGCCTTCAGGATAAAATGGACATCAGGTCTCCTGTACGCCTTCCCTCCGATATGCCTCATTCCATTAGTCCTGAAGAAGATCAGGGAGGACCGAGCCAGAGTAATTATGATAGCTCCCTTTTGGCCAAAAAGGCCGTGGTTCTACTGGCTAAGAGTGATGTCAGTGACGGACCCATGGGTACTCCCAGAGGACCACGACCTCCTAACACAGGGTCCCTTCAATCACCCTCCGAACTCCAGGTTGCATTTGACAGCCTGGAATTTGAAAGGTCACTGTTAGAGAAAAAAGGGTTTTCACAAAGGTTAATTTATTCGGACTCCCATGACAGCACCACGAGAGAGGGGATCCGCCCTATAGGAACAGGAAACCTACAGATACAAAAGGGCGGCACCTCTCCCACGCATCAGTTGGTTTCCTGTTCCTGAGGGGACGGGATCCTACAGAAGATTTGGATCCCAGGCCGGCCAGCCGACACCGGTAGCGAGGGGGTCTCCTACCTCGGCCAGGTTCGGTTTTCCTGGAAGACGCCACGGTGGCCCAGGATGGGTGTCACGGCGGTGGCGTGGGCAGCAGGGAGCGGCGTCCGGAGGATGGCCGTCTCCAGGAAATTAGCCGCCGCCGGTAAGTATACCCCCCCCCCCCCGGGGATTTCCGGCTCCGGCGGCACACATGGGTGGCAGCGCTGTGCATGGGGCTGCGACCGGCGCTGCTCCGAAGCTCCCGGGCGTCCCGCGGGGCTTCCGGCGTTTCCGGGGTAGCGGTGACGTCAGGGGGCGGGCGGAGGAGGCGCTTCCGGGTCAGCGCGCCACTGCGCATGCGCGGCAATTCCAAGATGGCGGCGCCCATCGGAAACACCGATGGCGCGAGTTCGGGCGCCAGCTGGGGTAGGGAGCTCCATTAAGGGGGGGGAGGGGCGCGGCATGGATACTGCTGACCGGAGGAGGGGGTATTTAGGCGGGACCCGGGCAGGGTTCCTTGCCTTGGCCACATTACTACATGTAGCAGTGTGCAGCAGCAGCAGTGGTAATGGAAAGCGATCGAGAGCAGCAGCGGCAGAAGCAAGGGCAGCAGCGGCAAACATCACTGCCGCCCCTGGATGACCTTCGGCAGGTCGAACAGAAAAAGAAAGGGTCCCGTGACAGTAATGCGGGACGAAGTGACCAGTCCACTCGTAAGAGCTCCTCCAGGCAGACAGGAGCATCGACCGAAAGAAATCCCCCTCGTTCTCCGGTACTTGATTGTGGCACTGGTAAGTGATCTTCGTGAAAGTTCACTCAGTGACGGGACCCCCCTTCTGTGTTTTTTTCTTTTCTAGGGAAAGAAAGCTACAACTAAAAATAAGCATAGGGAATGCGCACTCTGTGCAGGCCCATTACCGGATGCATGCCTCAAAAGATTGTGCCCCCCTTGTATTCAGCAGACGGTGGCAGATGAGTCGCCTGCAGTAGCGGCGAGTTTGATAGACATTGTCAGGATAGAAATGAGGGAAACCCTAAAGTCCTTGTCTCAGCCGCAAAGTCTAAGGGGCGAGGTCCCGGCGGAATCTGATTCCTCGATAGAGTGGAGAAAAAGCAGAGACTCCCAGGCTTCATCTCCCTCGTCCTCCTCAGGAGAAGAGGACTCGGGGCGATTTTGTCTGCCTCTTGACCGGGTAGATAAGCTGGTCAAAGCAGTCAGAGGGACAATGGAGGTAGAGGAGCCTAAGCCCCATTTATCCATGCAGGATGTCATGTTCGGTGGGCTGGAACAGAGGAAGCGGAGAGTCTTCCCGTTGAATCAAAAAATACAGGATCTGATCCACAGAGAGTGGAAAAAACCGGACAAAAGAGGGTCGCTACCACCCGCCCTCAAAAGGAGATACCCCTTCGACGATCCGGCAGTAAGTTCTTGGGACAGAGCCCCCAAATTAGACGCTGCCATTGCGAAGGCATCAAAAAGATCCTCGCTCCCATTTGAGGACATGGGAGCCCTTAAAGATCCCTTAGATAGGAAAGCTGATACTTTCCTAAAAAACACCTGGGAGATGGCGGCCGGGTCCTTAAGACCAGCAGTGGCTTCAACGTGCACGGCCAGGTCCATGATGGTCTGGTTGGACCAGTTGGAGTCACAACTAAAGCAGGGTACATCAAGACAGACAATTCTTGGGGCCCTACCGACCATCCAAGAGGGAGCAGCCTTCCTGGCAGACGCCTCAGCGGATGCAGTGAAAATGGCCGCCAGAGCAGCAGGCCTTTCTAACGCAGCTCGCAGAGCCCTGTGGCTAAAGTGCTGGCAGGGAGACATCCAGTCCAGAGCAAAGCTCTGTGCGATTCCATGTGAGGGCGAATATTTGTTTGGGACTGTCTTAGACGAGCTGCTTGAAAAGGCGGGGGACGACAAGAAAAAGTTTCCAAACCTTTCATCAGCGTCCTACCGTCGCCCATTTGGTAGAAGGAGATTTGGCCAGGGGAGAAGGCGCAACTCTTCGCCTGTTAGAGATCGACCCAGATGGGAAGACAGAAGGAGACGAGGTACGGGCTATATGTTTACACGCTCGTCGAGAGATCAAAAGAAACCAAACCAATGACTAGCGGTTCCCGTAGGGGGTAGACTGTCATCCTTCTTCCCGGCATGGTCACAGATTACGAATAGTGACTGGGCGCGTAAGGTAATATCCACCGGGCTTAGGTTGGAGTTTACCCAGATCCCGCGGAACACCTTTAAACTGACCCCCTTAAGATCTTCTCATCTCGAACAAGCGGCTTTAGAAGCGGAAGTCTTGAGCCTATGTCAGAAAAATGTTCTGGTAGAGGTTCCAGAGGCTGAAAGAGGAAGAGGGTTTTACTCTCCCCTGTTTCTAATCCAGAAGCCTGATAACACATTCAGAACGATTATAAACCTTCGTTCCCTTAACGAGTTTTTGATTAATCATAAATTCAAAATGGAGTCCATTAATACAACAATAAAAATATTGTTTAAAGGTTGTTTTATGGCAGTCATAGATTTGAAAGACGCGTACTATCATGTACCTATCCATACAGACTTCCAGCAGTTCCTGAGGGTGGCAGTGTCAGTAGAGGGCACAGTACGTCGTTTTCAGTATAGAGCCCTTCCCTTTGGTCTCTCAGCAGCACCCAGGGTTTTTACAAAGTTAGTGGCCGAAGTTATGGCTCACTTACGGGAGGTAGACGTCTTAATCATTCCATATTTAGACGATTTCTTGATTGTAGGAAAATCGGTGGGTCATTGTAAATCCCAGATAGAAAAAGCTAAATCCAGGTTAGAAAACCTGGGATGAATTTTAAACTACGAAAAATCCCGACTCCAACCCTTAAAGATACAGAAATTTTTAGGGTTGATACTAAATTCAAACACTCAGCGGTGCCTGCTACCACTAGATAAAATACAAAAGATACAGGAGCAGGTCCTTCGGGCAATGGATAATCCATCTATGACCCTCAGACAGGCCATGTCCCTGTTAGGTTCTCTAACTTCATGCATCCCAGCAGTAAGGTGGGCACAGTTCCATACCAGAACCCTTCAAAACGACGTCTTATTTAATAGCAGGGCCCTTGGAGGCTCCTTACAAGGTCGGATGTGTCTAAGCCCCTCAACTGTTACATCACTGAGATGGTGGCTTGAGAGCGAGAACCTAGCGTCAGGGGTGCCCTGGATAACACAGATAACCCGTATTATAACCACAGACGCAAGTTCCTTCGGTTGGGGAGCCCATATGGGGGACATAGTGGTACAGGGCCAGTGGGATTCTAATTCTGAAATCTCATCCAACCAGAGAGAACTATTGGCGATAGAGCGGGCAGTCAAGAAACTCATTATCTACCTGCAGGGCCATCATGTGAGGATACACTCGGACAACCAGGTAGCGGTAGCATATGTCAACCACCAAGGTGGAACCCGCTCCAGCGCTCTGATGCAGATAACAGAACGGCTCCTCCAGATAGCAGAGGAAAATTGTCTATCTTTGACCGCGCTCCACATCAGCGGAAAAGACAATGTAAGAGCAGACTTTTTAAGCCGCAAGGCTCTAAGACAAGGAGAATGGGCCTTGAACAAAAATACTTACCGCCAGATTGTCCGCAGATGGGGCCAGCCAGAGGTAGACCTCTTTGCCACCAGGAAAAACAGAAAAGAAAGATTGTTCTGCTCTCTGAACCCCAGGGAATATCCCCTGGCGGTGGATGCCCTACTGATAAGATGGGATTTTTCTCTGGCATACGCCTTCCCACCATTGAATCTTCTTCCTCTGGTAGTCAGGAAGATCAGAGAGGATCAGGCAAGAGTCATATTGATTGCCCCCTTTTGGCCCAGGAGGACCTGGTTCGCATGGTTGAGGACCATGTCGATAGGCGATCCCTGGGTATTGCCGAACCTTCCGGATCTCCTCTACCAGGGGCCAGTCAGCCACCCACAAGTAGCGGGACTTCATTTGACGGCGTGGTATTTGAAAGGTCACTGTTAAAAAATAGAGGGTTCTCCAAGAACTTAATTGACACCCTCCTAAGAAGCAGAAAATTAACCACCACTAATATCTATGCTAGGACCTGGAAACGCTTCCTGTCCACCTTTCACTTTGACATCAGAGATGGAATTCCAACGAAACAGATTCTGGAATTTCTCCAGAAAGGTTTCGAATTGGGTCTCTCCACAAGCACGCTAAAAGTACAAGTTTCAGCCTTAGGGGCCCTGTTTGCAGCTGATATTGCAAAAGATTATTGGGTAGCAAGGTTCATCAGAGCAGCGGCCAGATCGAGACCTATACACAAAGACAGATGCGTACCGTGGGACTTAAACTTAGTCCTTACAGCCATGACAGAAAGTCCGTTTGAACCTTTAGATTCCGCCTCACTAAAGATTATATCCCTTAAAACAGCATTTCTGGTAGCAATAACATCCGCACGTAGGGTGAGCGACATACAGGCACTCTCCAGATTGCCTCCTTACACAGAATTCTTACAGGATAGAGTGATCCTAAGGCCAGATCCAGCATACCTTCCCAAGGTAGCAACACAATTCCACAGGACACAGGAGATAGTTCTGCCTTCCTTCCTCCCTAACCCAACCAACCCTAAAGAGCAGAAACTCCAGACGTTAGATATTAGAAGATGCTTACTGACATATTTAGCAGCCACGGATCCTTGGAAGAAGGAGAACGCATTATTCCTATCCTTCCAAGGTTCCAGGAAAGGATACAGAGTATCAAAACGCACATTAGCAAGGTGGATTAGGGAGGCTATCTCTCTTGCCTACACAGCAGGTGGCGGTCCGGCTCCACAGAACCTGAGGGCACATTCCACTCGGGCCATGGCATCATCCTGGGCGGAGAGATCTGGAGTATCAATTGATCAAATATGTAAGGCGGCCACCTGGTCATCTCCTTCCACCTTTTTTAACCACTATCGGTTAGACATGGGTGCCTCCTCAGACCTCACCTTCGGGCTAAGGGTGCTGCAGGCTGTAGTCCCTCCCTAAGTTAGTTTACATCTCTGTAATTCTCTCGTGGTGCTGTCATGGGAGTCCGAATAAAGTATTAAGTTACGTACCGGTAACGGTATTTTTCGGAAGCCCATGACAGCACCCTTAGTTCCCTCCCTTGTTCACGTATAGAGGTGCACTCCTTTAGAAGATTGTTTATAGAATCACCATAGGTGGGAGATGGTATGAAATAATTCGGTTAAATAGGGTAGATAGGTTGTATATATCATATGTTGTGTACTAACCATGGTAGCCTCTCAAGCTCTGTAATCCAACTGATGCGTGGGAGAGGTGCCGCCCTTTTGTATCTGTAGGTTTCCTGTTCCTATAGGGCGGATCCCCTCTCTCGTGGTGCTGTCATGGGCTTCCGAAAAATACCGTTACCGGTGCGTAACTTAATACTTTCCACCCTAATCAGTAGCAGAAAGCCAGTGACTACAAAAATATACGGGAGAATATGGAGAAAATTTTTGTCCACCTCAGGCCCAATACGGGAGGGAGAAGTACCGGTGAGGGCAGTGCTATAGTTTCTGCAAAGGGGTTTAGACTTGGGCTTAGCTGTCAGCACCCTCAAAGTACACGTTTCATCCCTGGCAGCATTATTCAACTATGACCTAGCAAATGATAGATGGGTGGCCAGGTTTATCCGGGCCTGTACTAGAGCTAACTCTGTCCCATCTCCTAAACCTCCTCCCTGGGATCTAAACTTAGTCCTATCATCTCTAACAGAAAGTCCATTTGAACCACTAGACGTGACATCAGATAAAGTGTTAACTTTAAAAACAGCCTTATTAGTGGCACTTACATCGGCACGTAGGGTGGGGGACTTACACGCACTGTCAGCAGACCCGCCATACACTCAGGTTATGGACGATAGAGTTGTCTTAAGATTAGACCCAGCATACCTCCCTAAGGTAGTGTCGAAATTCCACAGAGTTCAGGAAATAGTCTTGCCATCCTTTTGTCCTAACCCCGGTAACAAGAAAGAGGAGAGGCTACATTGCTTAGATGTTAGGAGATGTATCCTACAATATTTAGAGATGACAAAACCCTGGAGGAAACAGAGGGCCCTGTTTGTTTCATATCAGGGGGCAAGGAAGGGCCTTAAAGCCTCTAAGCAAACTATAGCTAGATGGGTGAGAGAGGCCATCATACTAGCATATAGTAGTGCAGGCAGGGCTGTTCCAGAGGGCCTAAAAGCCCATTCCACGAGGGCCATGGCAACATCCTGGGCGGAGAGAGCGGACGCCTCCATCGACCAAATCTGTAAGGCGGCCACTTGGTCCTCTCCATCTACCTTTTTCAGACATTACAGATTAGACCTATCTGCTACCTCTGATCTCACATTCGGGAGAAGAGTGTTACAAGCAGTGATCCCCCCTAAAGAGAATACAAATCTCTGTAACTCTCTCATGGTGCCGTCATGTAGAATGGAAAAACACGGGTATTACATACCTGGTAATGTGTTTTTTCATGAGACATGACGGCACCCTTATATTCCCGCCCTATTGATCACGTCATTAGTTGGGTGCATTATTAGTATTATACACTCCCTTGGTGTCGGAAATTTAACAGTATTAAAGTTCTATTATTTATGTGTACACTAACCTGCGGAGTTCCTCTCGTGCTCTGTAAAACAACTGATGCAGAGAGAGGAGCCGCCCCTTTTATCTTGAAGGTTTCCTGTCCTCGCTGGACGGATCCCCTCTCTCGTGGTGCCGTCATGTCTCATGAAAAAACACATTACCAGGTATGTAATACCTGTGTTTCAGCATGATAATGTTCCCAAGCACACCACCAGGGCAACGAAGGAGTGGTTTGTAAGAAACATGAAGGTCCTGGAGTTGCCTAGCCAGTCTCCAGATCTCAACCCCATAGAAAACCTTTGAAGGGATTTGATAGTCCTTGTTGCCCAGCGACAGGCCAAAAACATCACTGCTCTAGAGGAAATCTACATGGAGGAATGAGCCAACATACCACCCACAGTGTGAGCCAACCTTGTGAAGACTTACAGAAAACGTTTGACCTCTGTCATTGCCAAAAAAGTATATATAACAAAATATTGAGATGAACTTTTGTTAATGACCAAATACTTATGTTCCATCATAATTTGCTAAATAAATCTTGCCAAATCAGACAAGGTGATTTTCTGGATTTGTTTTCTCATTTTGACTCATATTTGTGGTCCACCTATGATGTCACTTAGAGGCCTCTCTCATCTTTTTAAGTGGGAGAACTTGCACAATTGGTGGCCGACTAATACTTTTTTATCCACTATATATAGAACATATGAAGGTATAGGTACACTGACCCTTTATATAGAACATGTATACAGTATATCCTACATGAAGGGTTGCTGTACCTATACCCTTCATATGTTTTACATAAAAAGTATAGGCACAGCGACCCTGTATGTAGGATATATAAAGGTTATAGGCACAGCGACCCTGTATGTAGGATATATAAAGGGTATAGATAGGCACAGCGACCGTATATGTAGGATATATAAACAGTATAGGCACAGTGACCCTTTATATAGAACATGTATATATCCTACATGAAGGGTTGGTGTACCTTTACCCTTCATATGTTTTACATAAAGAGTATAGGCACAGTGACCCCGTATGTAGGATATATAAAGGGGATAGGCACAGCGACCCTGTATGTAGGATATATAAAGGGTATAGATAGGCACAGCGACCGTATATGTAGGGTATATAAACAGTATAGGCACAGTGACCCTTTATGTAGGATATATAAAGGGTATATGGGCACAGTGACCCTTTATGTAAGATATATAAATATTACAGGCACAGCGACCCTTTATGTAGGATATATAAATATAGGCACAGCGAGTCTGTATGTAGGAACAGCCACAGTCCTGTAATATTGTCAGATGCTGCTTATCTTGTGTATGGAAATTTTCCTATCTGCTCCTACAGATTATCCTATCCATTGGTTGCACCATCCCATTGTTCATAGCATTGGAGGAGTAAAACTCTGCATGGTCTGTCAGACCTGTAATTCTGTAGGAAGTAACCATCAATTCCTACAGACAGTAATATTCTCAGAACAGTTGTCACTTTCCTGGTGTCACTCCTGACAGCTCATGCACAATGGTATTACTCAGTGGGTGGGCTCAGGCAGAGGCGTACCCCAGGGTTACAGTGACTGTTCACATTGGAGATGCTTATAGGAATTTTCTAACCTTCTGTAATTAACACTGGGAAGCTAATTACATTATGCAAAATTAATAACTTTTTCAGACTGTGTCACTTCTTCAATGCTATCAAAATTTTTGCTTTCACGTGATGAAAATGTTCGTGTGTACATTCAGAGGCGCAACACTTAATTTGACTTAGTTATGTATTTTTGCTCCTGCAGTTTGGGTTAAGTTCACACTTTTTTTTTTTTTTCAGGAGCTGTTTTTGAGTGGATTCTCTCCAAAATTACCCTTTAAAAACTTCTTTAGAAACTCTTGAAAAACTCTTCTAATTCGTGTCTTTCTGCTCATATGAGTTGTGTTTTGCTTTGTTTTTTTTCCCTGAAGAGGTTTTGAAAATGAAAAATTTATGGGAAAAAAGTGCATGTTACTACTTAAGGCCCCGTCTCACTAAGCGATCTCGGTAGCGAGATCGCTGCTGAGTCACAACTTTTGTGACGTAACAGCGATCTCACCAGCGAGATCGCTGTGTGTGACAGCGATCAGCGAGCGGCCCCCCTGCCGGTATCGCTGATCGCTGGAAGAAACCTCTGGACATTTCTTTGGTCGCTGGTCTCCCGCTGGCCAGCACGCATCGCTGCGTGTGACAGGCGGGAGACCAGCGATCAGCTGTAAAAAATAATTAAAAAAAATAAAAAATAGAGTTATTCTCACCTTCCGACGTCCCGTTCAGCCATCCCGCCTCTCTCCACGCTCCGGTCCCAGTGATCCTTTGCACGAATGACCGCGAGACTTTGTTATCCCTCGAGACCATGACATCTCGCGGTCATTCGTGCAAAGGATCACTGGGACCGGAGCGTGGAGAGAGGCAGGATGGCTGAACGGGACATCGGAAGGTGAGAATAACTATATTTTTTATTTTGATTCTATTTTTTACAGCGATGCCGGGTGCTCGGCATCGCTGTGCTGATCGCTGGTGAAGCTGTCTGTGTGACAGCTCACCAGCGATCACATAGCGACTTACTAGCGATCCTGACACCTTGATATCGGTGTCGGGATCGCTGGTAAGTCACTTAGTGTGACGGGGCCTTTAGAAGCAGGTCCTGAAGGAAACCTCTCCAAACTAGGCACCATCCAATCAAAAGGCTGCAAAGAAAGCTTAGGGGAAAAAAGACTCTTTAAAACTTAAGGTTGTGTGCACATGACGTCTTTTCCAAGTGGATTCTGCCTAAAAAAGCGCTGTGAAACCACCGCTAACAATGAACTTAATGCAAACACCCTGACGGTTGAGCTGCCTCAAGAATGGACAGCAAAACCATTAGCGAAGCTTCTTCAGGAGAAGACTGAGCTGTTTCCTGAAGTGGCCTCACCTAGAAAAATTAATTTTATGTGCACAAAGAGATTCACGAAAATAAGCTACTCCAAACGCCCCCCAAAAAGAGTGTTTTTTTAAAGATGTTTTGCTTGAAATCTCTTATTTTTTGAAGTCCTTATGAAAAACTCGGTGTGAAAATAGCCTTACAGTGTTGTAAGTGTGTCTGCTCATGTGCTTTCCTCACCAAACACTCCAGCACTTTCTGGTTACACTGATTATGGCCATTATGTGACTCGTATCCTGCATTTGTAGCCGGTTTTCCCCTCTGAGCTCAAAACCTCCGCAGTTTCTCCTTGTGCCTTTCCTTGTACTCCGTCTCCGCAAGATAGTCACCCATGCAGTGTATAGGACGCGGTGATTCTGCACAGTTCATTGAACAAATGCGTAATCACCACACGTACAAAAGCCGGCAGCGCTTTGGATGGAGCGGACATGTGCTGCGTTCAAAGTGCCGGATACTGACCGTGGATACATACCCTTTAGAGGGGAAAATAGGCTTTTTTTCTTTAATATGTTAAATGTTAGTTTCTTATATTCACTTTATTATTGATTTTATGGAAAAGAGTGCAGCTATTATTTAAATGGAACGTTTCATGTTCATAAATGGGTAAAATTGCAATGTGCTTGTAAAAGGAAGCACCATTGTTGTTTAAAGGGGTTTCCCCATGAAGAAAAGTTGGTTTCAATCAATAGATCTTGGAATAAAAATAATTTTCACAATTGGATGTGTGTAAATAAAATGTTCCTGTGCTGAGGTAATCGTATAAATGTGCCCCTGCTGTGTACTGTGTAATGACTGTGCCTGATCGTACAGGTACATCGTCTGATCATAAAACAGCTCATGGGCAGGGGAGAACCAAAAGAGAGTATACAGACATTACAGCAGGAGATCACAGCTCCTTGACAGAGGAAGAAGCAAAAGAGAGTATACAGACATTACAGCAGGAGATCACAGCTCATTCATTTTGTGAGACAAAACATTTCTCTGCCTGTTTTTAAACCATGTTTTGTTTTTCTTCAAAGAAAGAATCAGCTGTGATCCCTTGCTGTCATGTCTGTATACTCTCTTTTGCGTCCTCACCTGCCCAGGAGCTGTGATCTCCTGCTGTAATGTCTGTATACTCTTTTGCGTCCTCACCTGCCTAGGAGCTGGGATCCTGTGCTGTAATGTCTGTATACTCTCTTTTGCTTCCTCCCCTGTCCAGGAGCTGTGATCTGCTGTAATGTCTGTATACTCTTTTGTTTCCTCCCCTGCCCAGGAGCTGTGATCTCATGCTGTCCTGTCTGTATACTCTTTTTTGCTTCCTCCCCTGCCCAGGAGCTGTGATCTCCTGCTGTAATGTATGTATATTCGCTTTTGCTTCCTCCCCTGCCCAGGAGCTGTGATCTCCTGCTGTAATGTATGTATATTCGCTTTTGCTTCCTCCCCTGCCCAGGCAATGTGGTATGATCAGACCATGTCCCTGTACGGTCAGACACGGTCATTACACAGTACACCGCATGGTTCAGCTGCTCTGAAGATGACAAGATCTCCAGCTTCAGTCCCCTTGTGTTTCTCCTAGCAGCCGGGGAAGAGTGCTCAGTTTAGGCTAGAGGTGCAGCTATGACACTCATCTGTTCTGTCATTCTTTTGGAGAGCACTGCCCCTGGTAGAGGCTGAAGCCATGGGCCAGGATTGGTGCGTTCCTGAAGATACAACTTGGAGAACCCCTATGAAAAAAAGCGCTCCCATTTAGTTACATTAGGATGCTTATTAATCGCTAAATTCATTGGCTTCAAGCGCTGCTCCCGTCTTCTATACCATTTTGTCGGGTGCAGGTTCCAGAAGTAGGACCTGCATCTATTAGACAATTATGGATACATTGAGCATTGGAGTAACCCTTTAAGCAATGTAAAAATGCATTGAGATACTGTTACACAAGTTTCCGTTTTGTAAAAAGATCCATTAAGCCTCCTTTCTAGAGATCACTTGAAGTAATGTGCTGACATTGACTTCTGAAACATTGTTCTGGTGATTCAAAAGCGGCTTTATCTGGCTGGAATGTAACGCATCATTTCCGGCACAAAGCAAAGATTTACTGACCACAAGAGCCTCATACCAACCATTAACCGCAGTGATTAGATCACCGTCATGTAGGAGCCGTAGCTTTCTATGTACAGAGGAGTCAGTGTCACATCACACGGGAACTTCATACCAACCATTAACCGCAGTGATCAGATCACCGTCATGTAGGAGCCGTAGAGGTTTACGTACAGAGGAGTCAGTGTCACATCACACGGGAGCCTCATACTGACCATTAACCGCAGTGATCAGATCACCGTCATGTAGGAGCTGTAGCGTTCTATGTACAGAGGAGTCGGTGTCGCATCACACGGGAGCCTCATACTGACCATTAACCGCAGTGATCAGATCACCGTCATGTAGGAGCCGTAGTGTTCTATGTACAGAGGAGTCAGTATCACATTATACAGGAGCCTCACTCATACTGATCGTTAACTGCAGTGATCAGATCACCGTCATGTAGGAGCCATACAGTTTTATGTATGTCACATCACACAGGAGTGTCATTTCCGTTAACAGTGGTCATGTTTTCCTATGAAGAATTCCCTCTACTGTGACAAACCCTACTGTGTTGTAGTGCATTGCTGCATGTCAAGGGGGTAATATGAGCATCTTAAAGGGGTGTTCCTGAATTCAAGCCATTAAGGGATTTTCAGGTTTAAACACTCCCCTCTTCCCAAATAAAACGGGGCTTTATTCACCCTCCCTGGGTCCATCACCCAGTCTCCGCCACCGCTCCCAGTGTCTTATTGCAGCAATGACTTCACGTCTACAGCGCTGCAGGCAATGACTGAGCTCAGCGGCCCTGCCAGAGTTGACAGCTGCTGAGCTCACTGGCTGCAGTGCTGTCAACATCAACAGCGGCGGAGACTCTGCACTGGATCCAGGGAGGGTGTTAAGGCAGTGATTGTGTTTTTAATAACCAACTGCAGCGAGGCGACAGGTTTTCCAAAATCGGAAAATCTCTTTAATGCTGGACAGCTGCTATCCACCTGCTGGCTTCCCCAGTGCCTTCTTGAGAATAGGTGGCTAGCGCGATATGATTGTTGTGGTGCGACATGCAGATTGCGTCACACTGTGACTACTAATCAGGAAAGATGTCGGGGATGCCGTCAGAGTAAGATAGGATAAGGTTCGCAGGAAACTGATCCGAAACCACAAAGAATGTTTCTGCTTTACTCTAAAGCCTGTTTTAGGCTGTTTGCACACTGCTTTTTTGTTGTTGGTTTGTTTTTTTTTGCCCAGATTTGTCACAACCTGAAGGCTTCCCTTACTCCTGTAAAGTGAATGATTATCCTGAAGTCTCATGTATACACGTTGCTTATTTGTGACTTGCTGATTTTAATCTGCAGCATCTCAATTCTTTTTTTGTTTTGCTGCAGATTTCACTTTTATGCTGATGATTGGGGAAAAATCTGCACCAAAAACGCATGTGTAAAAAAAAACCAAAAAAAAAAAACATAAACATACGTATTTTGCACACTGTTTTTTCCTGGCAAGAGGTGCAGAAATTTGTGCACCAAATATTTATTTTGTGCACAGGCCCTTCTGAATTTGGTAGTTTTTCTCTTCCAGATTTCAACAGCTGATGTAAGAAATAAAAAAGCTTCTCCTCTTTTGCTGCGTTCCTGATCTCCTGGCTGGGCCCGGTTCTTCTAGAAGTTATTGCTGTTTCCTGGAAGTTGGCGTGCAGACGCCATCATGCCGCTGACCTACATTTATTCTTCTGCATTTTCATTCATTCCTGTAGGAATAGCCTTGCACCGAGCATCAGCATGGTTGTCACGGTTTTGGGACCTTGAAGAAAGGAATTAATATAGTGATGTACAGTATTTAAGAATATGCTTCAGCTTTTGGAACCATATTCTACTTATGGAGTCTTTGCATTGTCATATTGCCTTCTGTTTTTTAAGACTTTTGTTCTCTATTTTTTCATCCTTTTGGCTTCTCGATAAAGCGCTATGGTCCAGGTCCACATTTATGATCATCGTACTAATCCCATTGCATTAGGTTTCAGTGTGTGTAATGGATTCCTATGAAATCACATGCATGTGACTGTGCCGATTTGTTTTTCTATATAGGCTTTTTTAGACAGTATTGCAACACAAAAAAAAAATATCTTCCAAAGGAAAGATTCTCCCCCACCTAAAATACAGAACATTACAGGCAATGTTTTTTTTTTAATATGTATGGAATTGCGGAGTACTTGGAATTTTATCCAGTAAATGAATGAACGCCTTGACGGAAACCAGACTAACTCCTTTATAACTCTTGACAAAATGTGAATTATCAAATGTTTAGGTGCCCTTATTTTATTTTTTTTCAACTGCTTTCGGCTCGATCTCAAACCATGACGACTTGTTGGATGAGCACTCTATAGGAAGATATTTCTTGAGCAAGCCTAGATAGGTGACCAGAGTCTTCTCCACTGAATATCTTGATTGTATCAAGCCATCGGGCTGCTGGTCTTCCTCTTCTCTTTGATCCTTCTGTTCTTCCCACCATGATGTCCTTCTCCAGTGATTGCTCTCTTCTTATGATGTGTCCAAAGTAGACAAGTCATAGCTTGGTGATCATTGCTTTCAGTGACATATCTAGCTTGATGCGTTTCTTCTCCTTGCCCTCCATGGTATTGACATCCTTCTCCAGCACCACATTTTGAAGGCATCGATTCTTCTTCTGGCTTGTTTCTTTTTCGGCCAGGTTTCACATCCCTATTTTTCTGCAGAAAAAAAAACAGAGGTGCTCATATACTTTAGATTGATTAAACCTGCCAATTTAAAGGGAATTTCTGAGAGCAAAAAGCTCAAGCACTCGGGGAAACATTGGCGTGGCGCGAGTAGATCATGGCACCTTCCTACTTACTTGTTTTCCATCTATCTCTGTTTCCTGTAAAAGCCACAACTGTCAATCTAGGAAGAGGAGGACGGCGAGAGATGTGAAGGAGCAGTGAACAGCGTGGCCACGTCAGGGCTGCACGGAGCGCCTGTGCTCAGTGAGGAAATCACACTCAATCAATGTGTATAGGGTTGCTGAAAAAAAGACTGGGTTTGTGGAATTTCAATGCCCTATCCTTTGTTCTCTCTGGAAATAAGCCACCTGCTTTTGGCAGCAACTCACCTCCCTCTCCCCATTGAAGACACAGGAACTCTTGGCTGAGTTAAGCATTCATATATGTAAGGGAGTTGGGAGAGGTGGCTGCGAATATTAACATAAATTGTACTACATTGCCCATCCTCCGCACCAGTCATCAATAACCAGTTTAGTTACTCATTAATCGTCACTGGTCACGTTTTAATAAAGGAGGACAATTTATTTGTAGCTAAATGACTAATAAGATTTTATGACGATCTGTATGAAATCCGGTGACTACAATGATTGGATTTAATCTGTTTCCAGCAGGGAGTTGTTGGGCAATCACATAATGCCCAAGGGCTGAACAGCAGAGGGAACAATCCTCTGCTCTCTCCCTTCCCTGTGTCGGTGACGGATAATCCTCGGCCTCTTCAAAGTTGCTGTCTGCTCCGATGCTATTGATTTTTAGCCATTTGCGTTGCCTAACATTAAAGGGGTTGTCCGGGCAAAATTAAAATCTTCAGTTTGATATTCAAACCACATCCACAGGTCCTTGTTTTGACCTCTGTGTCTCAATTTGCATACATTTCCACTCTTACTTTACTATGTGAAATCTGTTTGTAGATCACTGTCCTTTGTGGACAACTCCTCGAACAGCCTTTGTCATCTGATGGATGGGAAACATAACATCAGGTCTAGTGATGAGCGAACGTTCTCAGATATGGTGTTATAGCATACTCAAAAAATATGTTTGAGTCCCCGTGGCTGCATGTCTCGCTGTTGGTTGACAGCCACAACACATGCAGGGATTGCCCAACAAACACTTTCTTAACATCCCAAGAAGATTAGTAGGCCATTGCCCATGAGGAATCACCTAAGATTCCACTATAAGCTGGTGTCTGGGTATGCATCACGTTTGTAGCAGGTCATAACAGCCAGAGTGACTGTGTTAAGTGCAATGGGTATAGTGCACTCCTAATGATTTGCCAGTTTAGGTTGGCGGCATGGCTGAACCAATGGTCCGAATCGTGCTTTCACCCAGGTTAGGCTACTTTCAGACTTCAGTTTTTCTGCATCAGGCGTGATGCGGCGAAAAATGTAAAAGCCGGATCCGGCGCCGGTTGCCACAGGATTCGGCTTTTTTGCCATAGACTAGCATTATCGCCGCATTGCGCCTGATGGCCATGCGGCGTGTCTGGCTTTTGCTGGATATGGCAAACAATGCCTGTCCGGCATCTACAAAAAACGTTCCCTGTAACGTTTTTTGACAGCGCCGGACCGCTTTTTTCCACTGCACATGCCAGAAGACTCTCTCGCCCTCTCCCTCTCCTGCACCGTCTCCGGCCTCAACAGATGATCCGGCGGGCTGCGGCTTCTACCGGATCAGGTTTGACAGCTTTTCGCCGCAGCCCGCCGGATTTAATAAAAAACTGAAGTCTGAAAGTAGCCTTACTTCCAGCAGAAGCAGCTATGCCTTTGCAGCCCGAGAGAAACGCACGGACCCCAAGGCTGTCTGCTCAGATCTCTCGATACAGTACTTGCAAGTGCGCGCTTTTAAATTGTTTTTTGTTTGATCAGCTTCTTGCAAATAGCCTAAAGGTTGTGTGTTTTACTAATAAACCTAATTTGCAATGGGAGCTGAATAATTTTACTTGCAAATATATGTGCACATGTATAACGTTTAGTTAGTATTATCATATTTTAAATTTTTTTGTCTTTAGGCTCTGTAGTCTGACTCTGAAGAAGCTCCTAGTTGTGAAGGAACTGGACAAAGAGCTTATTTCGGTAGTAATTGCTGTGAAAATGCAGGTAAGTGGCATCCTAGGCCAGTGTAGTATATTTTATTCTTGTGGATTAGCATGAGTGTGTATAACTGGAACATTGCTTCATATTTAGCATTACGTGTCCTGGGAAAACGGTTTATTTGAACACAATCCATGGTGACACCAAGGTGTCTGCGGATTGGGTCACGTTTCTACGCTGTGGCTCTTGCACTACATACATTCAGAACTCAAACTAATGGCTACTGCAAAAGCTAGAAACTGAGAAAGGGCTCACTCTGGTTCAGGATGGCATTTCTGTGGAGAAACACACACAGGGTTTTTCATCTAAAAATGTTTGAAGGGAAACTTTTTTTCTTTTGGAAAATTGCATTTTTTATTTTTTTTTTTTTATTTTTTTTTATTTTTACTTTCTGACGATTTTTTTCTCAAACCTCTCAACCTTTATTAAAACTAAGAAAATTTGTGCAATTTTTACAGCAGCCAGTAGGGCTTTTTGAGACTCTAAATTCCTGTTGTCTTCGGAAACAACACACGCAGTGGGCACAGAAAAAATTTCTACATTTGTTTTTTTTTTTTCAGTCAAGATGGGGTGCAGAGTGTACGTACATTAATGAGAAAAAATGAACTTTTTGAATTTACCAAATGGCTGCAATGAAAATGTAATGGGGTCTGAATACTGTATACATTATCCACAGTGGTTAGACCCCGATCCTATCTTTTTTATTGAAGCATTTAATGAGTGTGAGCAAAGGTCATTGTGAAGGTGGAGAGCCGTGACGTCGCCATTCCTCTGATGAGTTTGGAGGCCCCCTACCTTTCCCATGTAATAGAAGGATCACACAGCTGGAATGTCCATGCCCGATTTTTCTGTTTACAGGGGAGATGAACACATGCCAGAGGACATTGCAATATCTTTAGCCTCCCTCCATGTCAGAAAAAACTCAAATACTCTGCCTAGCTGAAAGCTTGTGACTTTGGGGGGGTTAAAGCAGGGTTCCCCAACTCCAGTCCTCAAGGCCCACCAACAGGTCATGTTTTCAGGATTTCCTTTGTATTGCACAGGTGAAGCAATTACCACCTGGGCAATACTAAGGAAATCCTGAAAACATGATCTGTTGGTGGGCCTTGAGGACTGGAGTTGGGGAACCCTGGGTTAAAGGGATGTCAGCCAACTGCCTTTTCATCTGATTGACGTGACCCTGCCACTTTGTAAGTGCGGTCTGTTCTGTGGACTCGCGATATAAAGCTGGGTGAGCGGAGCACAATGATATATTGGGTTGTGGTAAAGGATTCAGTATAACTTGGAATTTATTTATAGAAGTCCCTAGTGTTAATATGTATAGGAGTCCAGTGGGTGGGCCTACTCAGCGATTGACAGCTGTCGCCGTGCGCACAGTCACACAGGGACTGCCTACTGGACTCAGACAAATACCAGGGATTTCACTGAATAAAATCCAAGCTTTACTGAAACTTTTCCCACTAAAATGCAGATCAATCAACTTAGTTCCTCCTGCTCTATATCATCCTTCCACAGATATTAAATAACATTTTGCGAGCAAGTAGCAAAAAATCCAACTTCTCTCCACCTTGCGGGTTTTTATTTGACCCCATTCACTTGCATGTTTGATGCAATGTATCAGCGGCAATAACTGAATTGGATTAAGCACGACCTGGTGTTCATGGAGCAAGAGAGGCGTAACGTGACCAGCGGCAGATGATTTAGGACAGACCCTATAAAGAATGACTTCAGGAGCACCTCTCAGGACATCGTGTTCTGAAGGTTTTTTCTTATTGTTACTTATTTTTCCATGTACCTTTTTAAGAGCGTGACATTAGCTAGAAACGATCGTCCCGGGGCGAGGTGATTTCTGTAGTAACAATGAGGAATATTCCAGCTTTCCATGAGCCCAAGAATGCGTCCTGTGCGAACCCTGAACATTTCCAGTGCCGTATAACCTTGTTATTAACTGAGTGCAGGGGTCACATGAAGCGTGAGGCCATGAATGCATTCCACTTGACCCGTCTATTCTTTTGTAGTAAAAGTATACCATTACCTTGATGGGGTACAGTGCAGTGACCAATAAACAATGTCCGGGGCTGCGATATTCCTCTCCAGACGTGGCTTACATCCGGCTACTGCCGGAGCAGATATCAGCTGAGGAAAACCCCTGAAATGTTGAATTTCTTAATGGAGGATAGCTGACACATGGAGGGGTCCTTCCTAAAAGCATGGGTATTGATGATGAGCGAATGTGCTCGAGTGTCTTTGGCGTGCTCGAAAAATATGTTCAAGTCCTCATGCCTGCATGTCTCACAGCTGTTCCACAGCCGCAACACATGCGGAGAATCCCTGTGTATTAGGCAATCCCAGCATGTGTTGAGGCTGTCGAACCGCCGCGGGACATGCAGCCACAGGGACTCGAACATAATATTCGAGCACGCCGAAGACACTCATCACCCGAGCATGCTCAGATAACACCCTAACCCAGCACATTCGCTCATCACTAATGGGTGTACTTCTGTACTTCCCATCGTATGTGCCAAACAATTTTAGAGCCAGCCTGGACTCCTTTTTAAAATGACAAATAATGGACAGTCTCTTTAATGACTTGTGTACTTGTTCTTGAGTGTAACTGTTTTGATTTTATTGTATGTTTTTACATTGGTGTTTGCTTTCCTGCAGTAACCACATACACCCACTGTATCGCTTTCATTGCGGTGCTTCTCACTTTATTATCATTCCACTTAGCCACAGATCATCGGATCTCCATAGACATAATAATATCATGTAAAGATAGAAGCAGCCACCACAAAAAGCACTTATGTAGGTTGAAATGTGACAGTCTCAGGAAGATCACATGTGTGACGCTCGACAGAAGTGCTTCATGATTGGGGTGGATAAAACCCTATTCTTGTTATGATAGCGTGTTTTTAAGAGACATTTAGCCCATGCATTTATGCAAAAAAAACGTATCCAGCAGGAAGGCATTTCAGCACATTTATGTAAAGTACTGTCTACTGAAAGAGGCAAATCTGTTGTATGCAAAAAAAATAATAATAAATATCTTAGATAAACTAAATACCATCAATACCAGAGATTGACTGCCAAGGCTCAGCAAAGATGCGAATAGAGCACTTGCATCAATATCTACCACCATAACTCAAACTAATAACCTGATCTATGCTACTGCCTCAGCAATCATGGAAATGCCTGGCTATACAAAAAGGAAGAGCAACAGAAGTATGTGCCCTCCTTGGAAAAGGAGACTGGAGAGAAAGATCAAGATGACACGAAGGGAAGTAAGTCAGCCAACTAACAGAAATACAGAAGGGTGTAGAGATCAAGAATAAGACCAAGCTGGACAAGTCAAAGGCCTGACACCAACTGAGACCCTAGAGACTGCTAAACAAAGGCTCACAGCACTCGCTGCAAAACTAGGGAGATGCACTAGAGAAGCTGAGGCCAAGAAGATGAATGCCCTGTTCTCCAAAGAACCATCCAAGGTGTACTCTAGGGTGACCGCAAAAAATCGATGTCGGAATTTTGTCCGTCTGGACCCCACAAAACGATTCCCCTTTCCAGATATTGAGATAGCCAAAATTTGAGCTCGACCAAACGACGTTAACCCGTGCCGCTCGTCGCTCAAAGTTTGAAAAAATCCAAATTGAGGTATTTTAAGATTTAGGTATTTTGCATAGTCTGTTAGACTATAAAGAATGTGACAACAACATTGCAGAAATAGCCCTGACCAAATTTTCGAACCATTTGTGGTATTTGAATGCAGAGTTGGTGGGATTATCGTTTTTTGATCCCACCATTACAGACAATGAAAAGTTGTTAATGGCTAATAAATTGCTCAGTAGCACAGATGAACCATCAGAGCACGCTAGGGTTGTAAATCCAAAAGTTAGGAAAGAAAAATTAAGAGGTAGGAAGTAACCGACTTTAACGACCTTCTGACAAAAGATGAAGAACAAAAGTAATATGTCCTGCAAGTTGTAAGCAAATGCCGAGCATTATATTCTGACATTTCAAAAACTACTTTAACAAAAGCTCTAGAATATATTAGATAACTATGTATAATTATCAACTCATGTAGGTTAGCGTGCTCTGATGGTTCATCTGTGCTACTGAGCAATTTATTAGCCATTAACAACTTTTCATTGTTTGTAATGGTGGGATCAAAAAACGATAATCCCACCAACTCTGCATTCAAATACCACAAATGGTTCGAAAATTTGGTCAGGGCTATTTCTGCAATGTTGTTGTCACATTCTTTATAGTCTAACAGACTATGCAAAATACCTAAATCTTAAAATACCTCAATTTGGATTTTTTTAAACTTTGAGCGACGAGCGGCACGGGTTAACGTCGTTTGATCGAGCTCAAATTTTGGCTCTCTCAATATCTGGAAAGGGGAATCGTTTTGTGGGGTCCAGACAAACAAGATTCTGACATTTTCCCCCCCCCCCATATGAGATCCGGTCACCCTAGTGTACTCCCAACTACAGAGTAACAGCACAAAGTTAGGAACTCCACCAATAGCAGAGACTGAACAATACTGGAGGAACATATGGGAGAAGGAAAAAACGCACACCACCAGTGCAATGTGGCTGCCAGATCTGAGAATGAAACACAGCAACCACCGTCCTAGAGCAAGAACCAGTCACCATTACAGAAGCAGATATCCAACAGCGGGTCAATAACATGAATAGCTGGACAGTACCTGGCCCAGACATGATCCACACCTACTGGCTAAAGAAGTTAACAGCGGTACATGAACGCATGGCAAAGCAGATGAACCAACTGCTAGAAGCACCACCCAGCTTGGCTAACACAAGGAAGAACAGTGCTGATCATGAAGGATCATCACAAAGGAACAGTTCCATCCAACTACCGCCCAATAACCTGCCTTACAACAACATGTAAACTCCTGTCAGGCATCATAGCCACTAAGCTACAGAACCATATGAACCAGTACATGAATCCAGCTCAGAAAGACATTGGGACCGACACCAGAGGCTCTAAGCACCAGCTCCTGGTAGATAGAGTAGTCACTCAAGATCCAGACATACCATCTCAGCACAGCCTGGATTGATTACAGGAAAGCCTATGACTCAATGCCACACACATGGATCTGTGAATGCTTGGCTCTCTACAATGTCAGCAGGAAATTAAGAACCTTCCTCATAAACTCAATGCGGCTATGGAGAACAACATTGGAAGTCATCTCAAGACAACTAGCACAAGTGACCATCAATTGCAGCATATACCAAGGTGAAGCACTGTCCCCATTGCTGCTCTGCAGAGGCTTGAACCCCCTCAGTCAGATAATTACAGAGTCTGGTTATGGATACAAGTACAAGAGTGGAAGCACCATCAGCCACCTCCTCCACATGGATGACATCAAGCTGTATGCGAAAAACGAACGAGACATCAATTCACTGATCCACTTGACAAGGATCTACAGCGAAGACATCGGGATGTTCTTCGGACTGGAGAAGTGAGGCCGGTTGGTAATAAAGAGAGGCATGGTAGTCAAGATTGATGGAGTGGAATTACCAGCAGGACACATAGCAGATGTACAGACATGCTACAAGTACCTCGGCATCCCACAGGGATACGGTAACCATGATGAGGAGGCAAGGAAACCAGCAACATCCACATACCATCAAAGGGTAAGGCTACTTTCACACATCAGATTTTCGGCGTCAGGCGCGATCCGGCGTCGTGCCGGAACGCCGGATCCGGCAAATGTTTAGTAAAACCGGATGTGACGGATCCGGTTTTCTGCCGGATCAGTCTTTTTCTTGACAGACAAAACCGGATCCGTCTCATCCGGTTCATCCGTTTTTCTATCCGTTTTTCGACGGATTACGCCGGATCCGGTTTTTAAAATTGACCCTTGTGGCCTTCCGAACGGGATTGGCTACTGGAAAACTATATATAGAGTGTTCCTACAGCCCTTCTTTGACAGGTTGTCGAGGAGAAAGTGCAGGTTGGAGAGAAGAGCAAGTTACTGGCGAAGATGGATGTTGTCATTGGAAATATTTTGAAGAATTTGGCGGATTTTATAGCGGAGGCGAATCGTTTGAGGGTGATTGTTCTGGAGAAGGAGAGAGCGAGACAGCAGCGCATCAGGCATCGTAGACGACGTTTGTGGATCCACCCCATCACAGCCAAGAGAATGACGCGTGGGGTCTATTCTACACTCTGCATGGACCTTCGACGAAACCCGGATAAATTTTTTGGATATGTTAGGATGAAAATGGAGAATTTTGATTACTTGGTGGAGCGCATTGCACACCTCATAAGAAAAGCGGACACCTATTGCCGCTTCTCTGTTTCACCCGCAGAGCGTCTGATGGTGACTTTAAGGTAAGCCACATTTATTGGATGTGATCGCATCAGAGCACACTTTCACTGCAATCTTGTTGGTGGTAGTTTGTATCTCCAAGTGTTATAGCTCAGTTTTGGTATGTAATGCTGTGATTTAAAACTAATTTATTGTTTTTTAATTCCCCACAGATTTCTTGCAACTGGAGAATCCCTTTCGTCACTGCATTTCCAGTACAGACTCGGGATTTCCACCATATCTGGAATTGTGAAGTACACATGCCGTGCACTGTGGGACTCCTTAGCTGAAGAGTTTTTACCAGAGCCCACAACAGAGAGGTGGATTGAAATTGCTGACAAGTTTCAACAGATATGTCAGTTTCCCAACTGCTTGGGCGCTGTGGACGGGAAACATATCCGCATTGTAAAGCCAGCTGGATCGGGATCGGAATATTTCAATTACAAGAAATATTTTTCAATTGTCCTCATGGCCATCGCTGACGCGGAATACAAATTTATTGCGGTTGATATTGGGGCCTATGGCCGCTCCAATGACTCTCAAGTTTTCAAACTGTCTGCCATGGGGCGTAAACTGTATGGAAACACCTTCCAGTTCCCACCACCTAGACCGCTGCCGCAAACATCTGGTCCACCTATGCCATTTGTCTGTGTAGGGGATGAAGCCTTCCAGCTGTCAGAACACCTTTTGAAACCGTACTCTAGCAGAGGATTGACAAGACCAAAACGCATTTTTAATTACCGCCCCACAAGAGCAAGAAGAATGGTTGAATGTACCTTTGGTATTCTGACAGCCAAATGGCGGGTCCTATTGACTGCGATCAACCTCAAGACAGAAACTGTGGACGAGGTGATCAAAGCGTGCGTGGTACTCCACAATTTTGTTATCTGCAAGGAACCCATTTCCATTGAGGAAACCACCTTGCAAGATTACCATGACATTACCACTAGAAGTTCTGTGACGGTTTCAGTAATGAGGGACAATTTTGCACTATACTTTGTCACCTCAAGGCAGAGTACACTGGCAGGATGACAGAGTGTGAAAGATTTGTGCCCTAACCAAACTTGTGTACCTTCTGTACCAACAGTATATACCTTTGCCAACCAAAGTTGGCTATCTTGTCATGGTCTTACTATTTTTAGCTTTAGGCCACAGGTGTGTACCTGGTTGTGTTTTATGCAAAGTATTTCACCTTGTAACAAAAGTTGTGTACATGGTTAGGAAATCACCAACAATAAACACAACTTTTTAGGTGAAATACTTTGCTTCAAACACAACCAGGAACACAACTGTGGCAAAAAGCTAAAATTTACCCACAGTTATATACCTGGTTTTGAATACCTTTTTACCTTTGAAATACCCTGTATTTAACCTTTTTTTTAAACATAGTTCGCCGCAGAAAGAAATGACAGACAACCATTGTAAAACGATAATTTAACTTTTATTTAAAATATTTTTTTTTTTTGTAAAATGTTTTTAAAGTGAAAAAAACTTTTTTAATAAATGTTTTAAACCAAATGACCATTTTTATTAAAAAACACACATTATAAATCTGTGTAGTGTGGGGTGGAAATACTGCTGGAGGGGCTGCGGGACACTTCGACACTGGGAGTGTGGAGAGAGGACTGGGATCGTGGTGGGGAAGGAACAGTTAGAGGTGATGGTGTGGAAAAAGCTACAGAATGGGTGGACATGTGGGAGGCAGAAGAGGTGGTGGGCGGTGGAGTGGAGGGTTGGGCAGGGACTGTAGGAGCAGATGATGTTGATGGAAAGTTGTATGGGGAAGGAGTTTGGTACGGGGAAGGAGTTTGGTACGGGGCAGGTTGCTGGAAGTGGGGAGATGTCTGGTACTGGGGAGGTTGCTGGTACTGGGGAGGTTGCTGGTATGTAATAGGAGGGGGAGGATGGAAAGTGGCTGGAGGGGGTGCAGATGTAATAGGAGGGGGAGGATGGAAAGTGGCTGGAGGGGGTGCAGATGTAATAGGAGGGGGAGGATGGAAAGTGGCTGGAGGGGGTGCAGGTGGAGGAACTACAGTGGTGGGAGGTGGAGGTTGGGAGGTAACCTGCTGTAGAGCACCGTGGCACGAATGCATTACATGCATCTGCTGGGTAGGAGATAGTGTTGCCATGCGCTCCACAACAGACCTGAAAAAGGTGTGGTTTGGCGAAGATCTTGCTTCTGAATGCATGGTTTGCAGAAGTGTCTTCACCTCCAGAATGCTGGAGTTGATCTGCTGAAAGCCTGCGGAGATTTGCTCTGACAAGACTTTTAGACAGTTCTGGAAAGATGCATTCAGATGCAAGAACTCTGGCGCATAACTCTTTTCCTGACCCCTCTGCCGCTGCCGCCCAGTACCCGCATGTGTACTAGAGGTGGCAGGGGCAGAAGGGTGGGGTAAAGGGAAAGCGATCTCCTCACCAGCAGCTTCATGTAATGTAGGCGGCCACGATGCTCCTGTGCTGGTGGATGGGACAGATGGGTCGAATGTGTGGGAAGGCTGGGAAGGTGCAGATGTACCGGGGCGGTCGAAGTGTCCCTCGGTGCCGGTCTCCTCAGGGATCGCCTCAGAAGGGTCCAATCGTGCCGGCTCCCGAGTGCTGCTCACCGTGCTGTGGAATAAAGAGAAAAAAAAACAATTAAAATAGTGACATGGTATGGCCCTGGCTGAAAAAAAAAAAGTTACATGTAAACATTTTTTTGTCACATGTGGTGTGTAATATTTACCTTCTGGTGAGCATTGTCTCCCGGAGGAACGACAGGGCTCGTGCGTACTTGTACTTGCTCCTGCGTCCTCCAGATCCACTCGGGGCCCGCATCTCTTTATTGAACTCCTTCTTGAAACGATCCCTCACAGACCGCCACCGCTTCACAATTCTCTCCCCTGAAACGAGAAAGGACAAAGTGGTTAGTATACAACATCAGTGTTTCCCAAACTCCAGTCCTCATGGTCCCCAGGGGTCATGTTTTCAGGATTTCCAAAGTAAATAGAAATCCTGAACACATGATCCGTGGGGACCACGAGGACTGGAGTTCGGGAAACACTGGTTTAAATCAAGCAACCGGTACTGTATATACTTACGCTCTTTAATCTGGGCCCGAGCTTCGAGGTCCTCCCAGCGGTCCACAAGGAGCGAACAGATTTCCTCCCAGAGTCGTCGGGTAACGATCAGGTCAGCGTGGCGGCGGTCAGCCATATTCCAGAGCGGCTCCCTTTCTCTGACGAGATCGATGAGGCGGTCCACATCAATCCCTCCATCCTCACCGTCAGAGTCGGGAGCACGCTGTGAAGGCTGTTAAAGAAAAAGACAAAAATAACATAATTAGCCTCCACAAAAGAAATGAAATAAAAAGTGCAAAAAAAACAAAGCAAAAATATTTATACTTACACGCTGGTGACCGCCGCGTTGCTGTCGCCGACGACCCTGGGAGGCACTGCGAGGACCTCTTGGCCGAGCACCAGATTGGGAAGACTAGAGAAGAAAACAAAAAATGTTATGTCTTTGGATGTAGGCATTTGTTTGCTGTGTGTGGTCTGCAGAACATTGTTTTCTATGTGTTGTGTGTAGTGTGATGTTGTGTTTCTGCGTTTGATGCAAAAAACTTACCAATTGTGAGCCCACTCCAAGTGTCTGTCCACCCCTTCCTTCTTCTTCAGGGAGCTCCTCTTCATCTTGTGATTCCTGTTTTGAAATAAAAGGCAATGAATACACATATATTACAGAGATGATGGATTTTGGAAATAAAAACTTACCGTCAAACGCTGACGATGCGAGGGAGGGCTCCCAGAAGATGTGCTGTCTTCCTCATGGCCAGACTCCATGGCTGTGGGTGGTGTTTCTGCTGCTGCCATTGCTGCTGCTGCTGCTGCATCTATTGGGCGGCTGTTGAATAAAGAGAAACAAAGGGCCAATGAATATCTTGATATTCCATAGCCCTAGTTTGGAGGAATGGGGGATTTGATAATTACCGTCTCTCATCTGCTGCTGGACTCCCCTCCCGTTGTTCAGCATGCTGCTCCATTTGGGGTGGTGCTGATGGTGCTGCTGCTGCAGATGTCTGCTGCCTTCTCCTGCTCCTGGTTCTTGGCTTGGGTGGCATGTTGGGTGTGGCTGAGGGTCCCATTGTCTTGCTTTTATATATGTCCTGTGGGCAGAGCTACTGAGCATGCTCAGACCAAAGAAACCGGATCCGGCCGTCGCCGGATCAGGCGCATTGCGGCGCTCATAGGCTTTCATTGTATGAAAAAGCCCGACACGCCGGATCCGACGTGTCCGGCTTTTTCGCCGGAGACAAAAAACGTTACAGTAGCCGTTTTTTCCAGACGCCGGATCGCGTCACATTGCCCGATCCGGCGAAAATCGGATGAAACGCATGGCCATCCGGCTCGATCCGGCTCTAATGCAAGTCAATGGGGGGGGAAACCGGATCCGGCATTGCATTTCGCCGGATCCGGTTTTAGTCAAAAGCGCCGGATCGCGCCTGACGCCGAAAACCTGATGTGTGAAAGAGGCCTAAGACAGGTCCTGAAGAGCTAGCTCAATGGGAAGAATAAATTCCACACCATCAATACATATGCCCTGCCAGTTATCAGATACCCTGCTGGCATAGTGTGATGGCCAAAAGAAGATATGGAAGCTGCAGATGTGAAGACACGAAAGCTCCTCACAATGTATGGAGGTCTCCACCATAATTCTAGCACCCAAAGATTGTATACCAACAGAAAGGACAGTGGTCGGGGCTTGATAAGTATCCAAGCCACCTTCACGGATGAAACAAGGAGTATCCAGGAATACATCAGAAAAATAGCGCCAGAAGATGAGATGCTGAGAGAAAGCCTAAGGCAGCAACAACAACAGATATGGAAGGAAGAACAGGAACATAAAGCGCCATAGCAAGACAAGCCGCTGCATGGGATGTACCATCGACAGATAATGGAGGTGGACGACATAGAGAAATTCTACCAATGGCTGGAGAAAGCTGGACTCTGACTGAGACAGCACAGAGGCACTAATCATAGCGGCACAAGAGCAACCACTAAGTACCAGATCAATAGAAGCAGGAATCTACCTCACAAGACAAGACCCAAGGTGCATACTATGTAAAGAAAGTTCAGAAACTGTCCAACACAGTGGCAGGATGCAAAATGCAAGCAGGAACAGCGTATACCGAACGCCACAACCAAGTAGCGGGAATTGTATACAGGAACATCTGCACAGCATATGGACTAATTCCCCCTAAGTCCAGGTGGGAGACCCCAGAGAAAGTGGTGGAGAATAAAAGGGCTAAAATCCTGTGGGACTTCAAGATCCAGACAGATAAGCAGGTGTTGGCTAACCAACCAGACATTGTGATAGTAGACAAGGATCAGAAGACAGCAATGATAATAGATGTGGCAGTGCCAAGTGACAGCAACATCAGAAAGAAGGAATATGAGAAGCTGCAGAAATACCAGGGCCTCAAAGGAGACCTGGAGAAGATGTGGAAGGTGAAGGCAACAGTGATTCCAGTGGTGATAGGAGCACTTGGAGCAGTGACCCCTAAGTTGGGGAAATGGCTACAACAGATCCCAGGAACAATATCTTAACTCTCTGTCCAGAAAAGTGCAATGCTGGGAACAACTAAGATCCTGCACAGAACCCTCAAACTCCCAGGCCTCTGGTAGAGAACCCGAGTATGTGGAAGGACAAAAGAAAAAAACACCCCCATTGGGGGGTGAGAAGCAATTTTTTTGTGAATATATTTTAGGACAGCCAGGTAAGCTAGGGGTTAAACACTAACATTACAGGCCCTGATTAGATGCCCCTGGATAGTGATGAATAAAACCAGGCCATGTGTTCACTGGTCAGACAGCTGGGTGAGGCTGAGCAGTGTGTGTTGTGTTGGAGCTGAAGAGAGGCCATAATCTCTCTGAGTAGAGACTGCACAGGTAGTGTTTCCCAAACTGCAAGTATCACTGGTTGCTGTGGACAATAGCTGTTTTGTGTGACCAAACTGGGGCTAGCTCAACCGTGACTGAGTAGCCCAGGTCTCTATTATTTAGTTAGAGCCTGGACAGGGCTTGGGATTTATGCTTATGGTTCTGTTTTCGCTACTGTGCAACCAGTGGGGAGATTATATATATATATATATATATATATATATATATATATATATATATATATATATATATATACGCACACACACACACACTCACACACTATGTGTATGTATTCGGCCCCCTAGAACTTTTCAACCTTTTATGCTTCAAACATAAACATACCAAATGTAAATTTTTGCTGAAGAATCAACAGCAAGTGGGACACAATTGTGAAGTTGGACGAAATTTATTGGTTATTTTAAATTTTTGTGGAAATTCAAAAACTGAATAGTGGGGCGTGCAATATTATTCAGCCCCTTTAACTTAATACTTTGTTGTGTTCCCTTTTGCTGCGATTACAGCTGCAAGTGGCTTGGGATATGTCTCTATCAATTTTGTACATGGAGAGACTGAAATTCTTGCCCATTCTCACTTGGCAAACAGCTCGAGCTCAGTGAGGTTTGATGGAGATCGTTTGTGAACAGCAGTTTTCAGCTCTTTCCCCAGATTCTCGATTGGATTCAGGTCTGGACGTTGATTTGGCCATTCTAACACCTGGATACGTTTATTTGTGAACCATTCCATTGTAGATTTTGCTTTAGGTTTGGAATCATTGTCTTGTTGGAAGACAAATCTCCGTCCCAGTCTTAGGTCTTTTGCAGACTCCCAACAGGTTTTCTTCCAAGAATGCTCCTGTATTTGGCTCCATCCATCTTCCCATCAATTTTTAACCATCTTCCCTGTCCCTGCTGAAGAAAAGCAGCCCCAAATGATGCTGCCACCACCATGTTTGACAGTGGGGATGGTGTGTTCAGGGTGATGAGCTGTGTTGCCTTTACGCCAAACATATCGTTTGGCATTGTTGCCAGAAAGTTCGATTTTGGTTTCATCTGACCAGAGCACCTTCTTCCACATGTTTGGTGTGTCTCCCAAGTGGCTTGTTGCAAACTTTAAATGACACTTTTTATGGATATCTTTGAGAATTGGATTTCTTCTTGCCACTCTTCCATGAAGGCCAGATTTGTGCAGTGTACGACTGATTGTTGTCCTATGGACAGGCTCTCCCACCTCAGCTGTAGATCTCTGCAGTTCATCCAGAGTGATCATGGGCCTCTTGGCTGCATCTCTGATCAGTCTTCTCCTTGCTTGAGATGAAAGTTTAAAGGGACGGCCAGGTCTTGGTAGATTTGCAGTGGTATGATACTCCTTCCATTTCAATATGATCGCTTGTACAGTGCCAGTGCTCCTTGGGATGTTTAAAGTTTTGGAAATCATTTTGTATCCAAATCCGGATTTAAACTTCTCCACAACAGTATCACGGATCTACCTGTTTTGTTTCTTGGTCTTCATGATGCTCTCTGTGCTTCAAACAGAGCCCTGAGACTAACACAGAGCAGGTGCATTTATACGGAGACTTGATTACACACAGGTGGATTATATTTATGATCATTAGTCATTTAGGACAACATTGGATCATTCAGAGATCCACAATGAACTTCTGGAGTGTGCTAGGGTTTGCTGCACTGAAAGTAAAGGGGTCGAATAATATTGCATGCCCCACTTCTCATTTTTGAATTTCCACAAAAATGTAAAATAACCAATAAATTTCGTTCTACTTCACACTTGTATTTTCCACTTGTTGATTCTTCAGCAAAAATTTACGTTTGGTATCTTTATGGTTGAAGCGAGATATGTGGGAAAAGGTTGAAAAGTTCAAGGGGGCTGAATAATGATAGAAATGTAGAAATGATAGGCAATTAGCAAGACAACCCCTATAAATTGCTCAGGTAGTGCAGGTGCAGCTCATCCAGGATGGCGCATCAATGCGAGCTGTTGCAGGAAGGGTAGCTGTGTCTGGTAGCACAGTGTCCAGAGCATGGAGAAGATGCCAGCAGACAGGCCTGTACACCAGGAGATATGGAGGGGGCCATAGGAGGGCAACAACCCAGCAGCAGGACCGCTACCGCCTCCTTTTTGCAAGGAGGAACAGTAGGAGGAGTGCCAGAGCCCTGCACAATTACCTCAAGCAGGCCACTAACATCCATGTATTTGATCAAACTGTTAGCAACAGACTCCATGAGGGTGGTATGACGGCCCAACATCCGCAAGTGGGTGTTGTTCATTTGCTAGAGAATACCAAGATTGGCAGATTCAACATTTGCACCCTGTGTCCTTCATGGATGAGAGCAGGGTCACACTGAACACTTGACAAAGTCTGGAGGTGTTGTGGAGAACATTCTGCTGCATTCAACATCCTTCAGCATGACCGATTTGGCAGTGGGTCAGTAATGATGTGGGGAGGCATTTCTTTGGAGAGCCGCACAGCCCTCCATGTGCTAGACAGAGGTACCTTGACTGCCATGAGGTACTGGGATGAGAGATCCTCACACCCATTGTGAGGCCATGTACAGGTGCAAAGGGCCCTGGGTTTCTTCTGATGCATGACAATGCTAGGCCTTATGTGGCTGAAGTGTGTCAGCAGTTCCTGCATGATGAAGGCATTGATGCTATGGACTGGCCTGGTCATTCCTCAGACCTGAATACAGTCAAGCACATCTGGGACATCATGTCTCGTTCCATCCACTAACGCCACGTTGCACCACAGACTCTCCAGGAGTTAACTGATGCTTTAATCCAGGTCTGGGAGGAGATCCCTCAGGAGAACATCTACCGCCTCATCAGGAACATGACCATGCATTGTAGGGAGGTCATACAGTCATGTGGAGGCCACACACACTACTGAGCATCATTTCCTTGTCTTGATGCATTTCAACTGAAGTTGGATCTGCCTGTAATTTGATTTTTCACTTTGATTTTGAGTATCATTCCAAATCCAGACCTCGATGTTAATGTTGAGTTAAATTGATGGTTTTTATGTTTTATTGGTTCCAACTCATTCTACTATGAAATGAATAAAGAATTGCAACTGAAATATATATTTCCATACATACATACGTATATATCTCACTCAGAAGCCAGCAATGGACAGTGCAACATGCAGACTATAGAATGCAAACCGTACCAAATTGTTAATGAAAAAAGGGAAGAAAGTTCCAGCGCAAGGAATGGAAAATTAAAAATCCATTTTATTGTGCCAATGCATATTAAAATTCCAGCAGGTACAGCATATCAGTCGGATGACTGCAGAACAACGCGTTTCGACGCCTCAGGTCTTAATCATGTTCTTTTACTTCAAATTGTTAATGAAACCCTACTGCACAAATGGTTTTTGTTTCAAATACATGCATTTAAGTTAAAAATAAAGACGTACTGCACTCAAAACCTAAAACTGTGTAATGCTTGGTGCAGGGCTAGAGAAGGTCTGTGCAATACAATGACAATAGTAATTTCTAAGTCCTAACACACACTGCCATATATTCTTAAAGGGACTTGGGGCTCGATAGTTACCGCTGTATGCCTTTCTATACAAATCTGACAAACAGATGATGCTCTGCTCCGGCATTGCTTCTCCAAGAGAATATCTCTACTATATGGCACCTGATAGAGCATCATTGGCAGCAGAACAAAACGCTGCTGACTGGTGACCAGTTTACCCTGTGAAGGTGGTGTGAGTGATGCTGGCACGTTTCGGTAGGCACCAACAGGCTTTGTGGTTTACTTCCACCATCTGACCGTCATTGGAATATGTCAGCTTAGCTGTGCCATCTGCCAGATGATGTTTAATGTTTCAGTACGATTATGAATTGGCAGCAGAATATTCAGTCCACTTTTTAGTTATTTCCACCCATTTACCACTTTTCTTGTGAATTCCTTCAAGCTTTTATCTGGATAATGTATATACCTTAATTTTTTGGACCGTAAGATACAGTTTTAGCAAGAAAAAAAATCTTGGTTTACAAAGTGAGTGCTCCTTACAGTCCGGAGACAGCTGCCTTTGATGAAGGAGCACCCTTCCCCATCACTGTGAGAACTGATCTCCCTCCTCTTAGCTGCACATCCTGAAACCCCATCCATCCGACTAGCTCCATCAATCATATTTCCTGGAAGGAACTGCAAATTGGGGTAGTGTGAGTGTGTATAAATGTGCACATCTAGCAGAGCTGTGTATGTATAAATGGATATGTAGCAGAGCTGTGTATGAAATGTGATGTGCATATGTAGCAGAGCTGAGTGTATTTGATATGAAAATGTGCTTGTGTAGAAGAGCTGTGTATATGCAGATGTGCTTATGCAGCAGACCAGAATGTCTGTGCAAATGTGCTTATGTAGCAGAACCGAGTGTGCATGTACTGTCCATGCAGCAGTGTTGTTTTTGCAGAGTATACATTTCATGTCAGTGCTGTGAAGTTATATGTAAGTAATACACATACTGCAAGGAAACGCCAACAATAGACTTCCCTATTCTACCCCCCGTGCATTAAAACTAGTGATATTGACCCCTTCACTTTACACTGCCAGGGAAGTTTTAATTTGTAGGAAAAATGTTTTTCTGTTTTTTTTTTTTCTCCAGTTTAAACCTGTGGTGTGTCTTGTGGTAAAGTCCATCTTACAGTCCGAAAAATACAGTAATTTAAATTGTGTTATGCCCATTTTATTCTTGTTATGCCTTGGCTGTAGCATTGCATTTTGGTAGGGTGAGCTAATTGCTATTTCTTTTCTTACCAGGGATCCAAGCGCATTCTTCGCTCTCATGAGATTGTGCTGCCACCTAGTGGACAAGTGGAAACCGATCTTGCACTGACGTTTTCACTGCAGGTATCAATGATTTTTTTGATACAAGTGTAATTTCTATGTCTGCCTATGGAATAGTTATGACCATACATTGGCTTATTATTGCATCATACTAAGCGTAGGATTAAGCTTACAGTCCAACCAAATTTATTGTACTTGAATTTAGGCACCCCTATTATACATGAAGTAGCCATGTGTTGGCTTGGCACCTTCATCAGGAGTCAGTTGCCTGATGAAGATGCCTTTGACCTTGATACAAATTAGTCTTCTCGTCTACATGCATGCAGCGCCGGGACAGTCGTCTCCTGTACATGCATGCAGCGCCGGAACAGTCGGCGCCTGTAATGCATGCAGCGCCGGAACAGTTGTCTCCTGTACATGCATGCAGCGCCAGAACAGTTGTCTCCTGTACATGCATGCAGCGCCGGAACAGTCGTCGCCTGTACATGCATGCAGCGACGGAGCAGTCGTCTCCTGTACATGCATGCAGCGCCGGAACAGTCGTCGCTTGTACATGCATGCAGCACCGGAACATTGTCGCCTGTACATGCATGCAGCACCGGAACATTGTCGCCTGTACATGCATGCAGCGCCGGAACATTGTCGCCTGTACATGCATGCAGCGCCGGAACAGTCGTCTCCTGTACATGCATGCAGCACCGGGACTGTCGTCTCCTGTACATGCATGCAGAGTCGGAACAGTCGTCTCCTGTACATGCATGCAGCGCCGTAATAGTCGTCGCCTGTACATGCATGCAGCGCCTGGAACAGTCGTCGCCTGTACATGCATGCAGAGTCTGAACAGTTGTCTCCTTACACGCATGCAGCGTCACAACTGTCGTTGCCTTTACATGCATGCAGCGCCTGGAACAGTCTGTCGCCTGTACATGCATGCAGCGCCTGGAACAGTCTGTCGCCTGTACATGCATGCAGCGCCTGGAACAGTCTGTCGCCTGTACATGCATGCAGCGCCTGGAACAGTCTGTCGCCTGTACATGCATGCAGCGCCTGGAACAGTCTGTCGCCTGTACATGCATGCAGCGCCTGGAACAGTCTGTCGCCTGTACATGCATGCAGCGCCTGGAACAGTCTGTCGCCTGTACATGCATGCAGCGTCTGGAACAGTCTGTCGCCTGTACATGCATGCAGCGCCTGGAACAGTCTGTCGCCTGTACATGCATGCAGCACCGGAACAGTTGTCGCCTGTACATGCATGCAGAGTCGAAACAGTCCACTCCTTTACATGCATGCAGCACTGGAGCAGTCATCGCTTTTACAAGCATGCAGCACCGGAACAGTCGTCGCCTGTACATGCATGCAGCACAAATCTTAGTGCAATGATCAAATGCAATATCAGATCAGCACCATATATAGTTGTATTGCTTAAACCTACAATTCCATTATGTCCTTAACAATGGTAAGGAGATACTTGGAGATGTTGTTTCCAGCCATCATCAGACTTTGGAGCATAAAGGAACCCTAGTACTGATGAGACGTAGACAGTATCACAAACATTTATATTCAGGTATCTTTATATGTGACCTCTTCTGTTTGTTTTCATGATGAGTTTTCATACCTGAAGCTCATCTCTGCAGACTTCCCTCTTCTCCATCTTCAACAACACATCTCGTCCCCATAAATAATCTCCAATGCTGTGCTCATGAATAAATAATTGCCATTCACTGTGTTTACTGCATAAAATATTCCACCCTTCTCCTAATGTCCCTTCTACACTGCCCTCTCCATAATGTCCCTTCTACACTGCCCTCTCCATAATATCCCTTCCACACTGCCCTCTCCTAATGTCCCTTCCACACTGCTCTCCATAATATCCCTTCCACACTGCCCTCCATAATATCCCTTCCACACTGCCCTCCATAATATCCCTTCCACACTGCCCTCCATAATATCCCTTCCACACTGCCCTCCATAATATCCCTTCCACACTGCCCTCCATAATATCCCTTCCACACTGCCCTCCATAATATCCCTTCCACACTGCCCTCCATAATATCCCTTCCACACTGCCCTCTCCTAATGTCCCTTCCACACTGCCATCCATAATATCCCTTCCACACTGCCCTCTCCATATTATCCCTTCCACACTGCCCTCTCCATAATATCCCTTCCACACTGCCCTCTCCATATTATCCCTTCCACACTGCCCTCTCCATATTATCCCTTCCACACTGCCCTCTCCATAATATCCCTTCCACACTGCCCTCTCCATAATATCCCTTCCACACTGCCCTCTCCTAATGTCCCTTCCACACTGCCCTCTCCTAATGTCCCTTCCACACTGCCCTCTCCTAATGTCCCTTCCACACTGCCCTCTCCTAATGTCCCTTCCACACTGCCCTCTCCATAATGTCCCTTCCACACTGCCCTCTCCATAATGTCCCTTCCACACTGCCCTCTCCATAATATCCCTTCCACACTGCCCTCCATAATATCCCTTCCACACTGCCCTCTATAATATCCCTTCCACACTGCCCTCTCCATAATATCCCTTCCACACTGCCCTCTCCTAATGTCCCTTCCACACTGCCCTCTCCTAATGTCCCTTCCACACTGCCATCCATAATATCCCTTCCACACTGCCCTCTCCATATTATCCCTTCCACACTGCCCTCTCCATAATATCCCTTCCACACTGCCCTCTCCATATTATCCCTTCCACACTGCCCTCTCCATATTATCCCTTCCACACTGCCCTCTCCTAATGTCCCTTCCACACTGCCCTCTCCTAATGTCCCTTCCACACTGCCCTCTCCATAATATCCCTTCCGTGCCTCACTACTCCAATATGTCTCCTCACACACTTTCCTTCTTCCATAATGGATTCCACAAACTGCCCCTTTGCCATAATGTCCCACCACCTTCCCCTCTCCAGAATATCTCGCCCACATTGCCTTTCTGTATAAAGTACCGCTACCCCACTGCCCCTTGCTATACTATGGACTCTTTAACAACCTCCCTTTAATTGTCCCATAATTTGCTCTTACAATAAGGGCCCCGTCACACATAGCGACTCACCAGCGATCCCGACAACGATATCAACGTGTCAGGATCGCTGGTGTAACAAATATGAACCTAGCACTCAAAGGTATTTGTAAGGCGGTTTATTGTAGTACTACTAAGTGTACTACAATAAACCGCCTTACATATACCTTTAAGTTGAGTGCTAGGTTCATATTTGTTGCTTTAACGGTTTGGGAACCTAACCTTAGCACCATCTTGAGTTGTGCTCACGGTGTTCTTTCTATAGGATCGCTGGTGTGTTGCTACATGATCGCTGGTGAGCTGCCAAACAGGCAGATCTCAGCAGCGATCAGGACAGTGACACGCGGGTAACAAGCGACGCACGTCGCTTAGTTACCCGCAGTGTACGTTAAGATACCAGCGCGCTAGTGCAGGGAGCTGGTAACCAAGGTAAACATAGGGTTTCTAAGCGCCGCGTGGCGCTTAGAAACCCGCTGTTTACCTTGGATACCAGCTCGCTGGTCTCCCGCCTGCCACACGCAGCGATGCGTGCTGGCAAGCAGGAGACCAACGATCAAAAAAATGTCCAGGCCATTCGAGCACGATCAGCGATACCCGGCCGGGGGGCCGATCGCTGATAAGTGTGTCACACACAGCGATCTCGCTGGTGAGATCGCTGTTGCGTCACAAAACTTGTGACTCAGCAGCGATCTCACTAGCGAGATCGCTGTGTGTGATGGGGGCTTAACACTATTCCTTCACCTCCCCTGGCCCCCTCATCTAAACTAGCACATTTAATCTTCGGCTTCATCATGGAGCGCTTACCAATGCCGGCTGCATCCTTGCCACCTTTACACGCCGGCAACAGTAGCAGTGTGGGACGGGGGATGGCGAGCAGCGCTCTGCCCCGGTCCCAGTGCTCAGGGGTCCAAATGTATTGGTGTCTGAACAATGAAAATTAATTTGAATGTAGAAAGAAGGGAGCCGGCATTTCTGCACTAAACTTTTTGGGCCGTATGTTGTGCCGCCCCGCCTTGGTTATTTGCATCAATCATAAGTTGTTAAAATTGCAAACTGCTTCTAAAAACCAGCACCTTTACAGGTTACTTATAATTAAAAATCCTGTCTGTTCCCAAGAATGGAGAGATTTTTAAGTGAATTACTTGCTGCTCATTATCTAGATAACCGGCCTCCTCTGCCGTCTATCAGCGGTGACCAGTCTCCTAGGCAAGGAGCGCAGCATTTACAAGCTCTTTTCTATAGTGTTTTGTAAGCGCTGTTCTGAAGCCCTTGATCCTGTCCAACCTCTGACCCCCTGCGTGCCTTTGATGCTGCAGATAAAAAGCTACCTCTGCATGCAGCATCAGAGAACGCACTGTTTGGGCCAGCGGAAGGAGCGCGCCGCTCCCCAACAAGCTGGAGGCAGGGGCCTGTTGAAGTTGTGAAAACCCCTTTATTCTACCTTTCATCAGGGGAGTGATTGCCCGATGGTCATTTCTGATCCTTATCCCATGATTTTTGGGTTTGCTGAAAAGGTTATTGTTCTTGGCAACACATTATTGTTTTCAGCAGTACATTCTTCTCAGCAGCACATTTATTGTCCTCGCCAGCACATCATCCTGTCATTTTACACAGTGAAAGCATTCTTGACCAGCGAGGCAATACATTTTCTCCTTTTGCTCTTTTAGTACCCTCACTTTTTGAAAAGGGAAGGAAACAAGCTGCAAATAATGCTCCAAAGGAGGAAAAGGTACAAGAATCGAACGATCCTGGGTTACAAAACTCTGGCTATTGGATGCATTAACATGGCTGAGGTATGTGGTGTACTTTAAATAAATATATATAATATTTTTATCCGCACAGTTAATTTCTGCTCAGATTGTTACGTTGGTTGCTTCATCAGTTCCGACATAGTGTACCCACTAGCCAGGTAGCCCGCTCCTCATCTGCAGAACGTACACATTAGACCAATGATGCCCGAATCGGCTCATATCTAGGGGTACAGCCGACAACCTATCGTCATACGTAGGGGTCAGAAGGATGAGGCATATCAGATTTCGGATGGTTGTCCTTTTTTTTTTCTCTCTAAAATATAAAACTCTGAAAGAGATGTGTGACAGTGGCTCTCTTAAAGATAAGAAAGTGCTGCTTGTCCAGCTCCTGTGTATGGAAAATGTGGGACAAGCATCTAAACTGTCAATCAACCCACACACTCAGTCCACTCTGTTCCACTTTCCTATACAGTTTGTTTTTTTCACCTTTATCCAGTGAATAGAAGCCTATGGGTCTGCTCGTTGTAAGTTTTTGGAGCTTGGGATTGGGACACGCTCATAGTGTTGGAGAGAGTAAGTACACTGTTAAAGAGGTTTTGCCAGCTGACAGGCAGAAATCTGCTGCCATAACATGTACCATTCATGCCACTGACCAGGAGGTGTGTGCCCGTGATTGCAAGACTTCACGGAGATCCCACTTTATAACTTCCAGGATCTGCTGCTTAGATACTTGGTGCCAGATACCATAGGACACATGGGAGCCTCCATGGGAAGCGTGGGACCTATACATCAGCCTGAACGTATACATATTGTGATTTCTTTATTTCATTCTTTTCTGTACATCAGGTCATGCAGCATCCATCTGAAGGAAGTCAAGTGTTGAGCCTATTTAGCAACATGAAGGAAGCATCTGCCAAGGTAGCGGAGATCTGGATCTTCTCCCTCTCCAGTCAGCCAATTGATCATGAAGATAGTGCCATGAACAGCAGCCAGAAGATAAAGTCCACAGGTGTGTCCATGAGCAGGGTGACCGCCTCTGTGTGTAGGATCAGACTCGGACATGTCACTCAGTCCCCAATTGGGTTTCCCAATGTCGGAAACCCATTACCCTGCTGCAGTTTGTTTTAAAAACTGAGCTTTACTCCCCTTCCCCGGCTTAAATCAGTCAGTCTCCACCACTGCTCCTGGTGTCTGCTGCTCTGATATTACATCGAAAGCCCTGCAGTCAATCTAGTCCACCAGACTACGATCAGACAACTTTGCATTGCAGACAAAACGCACCCCAGGAGCAACAGCGGAGACTCAATGCTGGACCCACGTAGGGTGAGTAAGGCGCGTTTTAGTTTGTTTGAAAAAAAACAATACTGCAGTCAGGAAACAGAGGTTTCCTGAAACCTGGAAAATCCTCCTTTAATAATAAAAAATATATATATTCCGTAATAAAAAAATGAGATTTTCTTCATTACTCAATTGATGGCATTTTTTTTTTTTTTGCAGATAATTATTCTGAAGAGGAGTATGAAAGTTTTTCTTCAGAGCAAGAAGCAAGTGATGATGCCGTGCAAGGCCAGGTATGGGAAACTTACAAGATTGATATGGAACATTGCCAGCGGGAGCCATATTCCCTGCATACACTTCGGCGCAGGGTAAAGAGCGTCAATCAAGAAGCTGATTTAAGGCTCTGTCTATACTTCGTTGTCAGACGCATACGCTAAGGGAAGAAAGGGCAAAGTGTTCAGGAAGCCAGATCCTTTCTCTTTCGTCTACCATTCTGATGCATTGAATGACTAGCCACCAGAGGGCGCTCATAATGAGATCAGGGAGGTATACACACCCACCAGGATGAATAATGGTGAGCGATAGAGCCAAGTAGGGTACAACAGTACACCTGCGTGTGTCACACTGAAATCACGGGCGGGTACTTCAGTCAAACCCTGCAATGTGGGCAGTGAGTGGTATATCCAGAAATGGGATCTTTACAATGAATGAAAATATGCCATTGAGCAAATACAGTGGCTTGCGAAAGTGTTCACCCCCTTGTTTTTTTTTTTTTTTTTTTTTTAACTGTGTATTTTATTAACATTTTTAAACAGATACAGAAAAAGTACATGAATGTATAGATATGTCTCACAAGCTTGTTAGCAATAACTGTAAACCAGAAATCAGTATACATATCTTAATATCCACTAATACAATGAAAACAGGGAATATGACAAGACGAACAATACAATACTAGACAGGGAAATATAAGGAGGGGGGGGGAGGAGCGGGGAAGGTGAATATTTCAGGCTTCCATCAAGGCCAAACTTCACTGTTATTCTTTATTGGCCCAATAAGTGTCCCATAGTGACCAAACACTTTCAAAAAGATCTACCGTGTCATTTGACAAGGCAGATAGATACTCCATCCTTCTCACATCTTGGATCCGAGAATGGAGATCGGCAAGTGAGGGTGGGTGGGCTAACCTCCAGTTACAGGCAATTAGACACCTGGCGGCTGTGGTCATATGCAACAGTAACCGCTTCACTCTCTTCCCCAGCTGAACAAGTGGTATATTTAATATGTAGAATTTAGGATCCAGGGGAACCCGAAGGTTAGTTACTTTATAAATAAGAGATTGCACCAGCCTCCAGAAACCCTGGATATTGGGGCATACCCAGAATATGTGCGGTATGTCTCCTCCTGTAGCTCCACACCTCCAACAATTGTCAGGTATAGTTGGGTTTAGTTTATGTAGTAGTGATGGGGTGTGATACCAATACATAATTAATTTATACTGATTTTCCTTATAAACATAGCATGAAGATGTCTTTGAGGCAGTATCCCAGATCCGTTTCCACGTACACAAGGGAATGGTCTCACCAAGGAAATCTTCCCATTTCCTCATATAGGTGTGATTTGGCTTGTCTTCTGGGCATGGGGCAACTAAAATACGATATATATCTGAGATGAGGCCTTTAGTAGAAACCCCAGCTCTGCATAATCTTTCAAATAGTGTAGGGATGGAGACTTCTAAGGAGGCAAAAAGGGAATGCATCAGGTGCCTTACTTGTAAATACCGATACTGGAAATTGCCAGGGAGATTGAATTTAGCAGATATGTTGGCGTAGGGGAGAAGGACTCTGGAACTTGCGTCTACTATGTCAGCAAAGCAAAAGAGTTTCCTGTCAAACCATGTTTTAGTCGCTATACCCTGCATACCGTCTGGCATTCTGGGATTAAAAAGAAAAGAAGTCAAGGGAGAACGTTCGGATTTAAGTGGAAACTTTTTGACACAACAGTCCCATATCCTCTTAGTGAAGGCTATAGGGCCCAGGGTATGTGGATCAAGCTTGTTAGATGAGGTGCCCCAGAGGTAGGAGTTGGGGTGTATTGGGGCAAGCCATAACTTCTCTATTTCCATCCATCTAGAGAAGGCACAGCGATTAGACCATGCAGGGATGTGACGTAAGTGTACTGCCCAGTAGTACCTAGTAATATCTGGGACCCCCAAGCCTCCTCTCAGTTTACTGTCAAATAAAGTGGTTTTCTTGATTCTATGTCTCTTGTGGGCCCAAACAAATTGAAGTATACTAGACTGAATGTTGCGCAACTCTTTGTATGGCACACACACACCGGAAGGGTCTCAAATAGGTAAAGTAGCTTTGGCAGAACAGACATTTTGACTGCAGAGATTCTGCCAAACAGAGACAACGGGAGCCTGTTCCAATTGAGCAGGAGCTTTTTTATCTCAGTAAATAAACTAGGATAGTTCTGCTGGTATAATAGCTTATACTTAGATGTTAATTGTATCCCCAGGTATGTCAAGGATATATTTTTCCATTTATAGTTGTAGTTTTCCTGTAATGAGGAAACCCGCACCTGTGGAATATTAAGAGGCAGAGCTTCCGTTTTGTTCTGGTTGACCTTATACCCCGACAGCCTTCCAAATTGTAGCAATAAGGAATGCAAATTCGGGAGGGTGATATGTGGTTGGGACAAAATCAATAGGACATCATCCGCATATAGAGATAGCTTAAACTCCTTATCTCGTACCATTACTCCACGTATATTAGGGTCATTGCGAATAGCAGCAGCCAATGGTTCAATACACAAGACAAAAAGAAGGGGGGACAAAGGGCATCCCTGACGGGTGCCGTTGTGTATTTGAAAGGGTTGAGATGTGGCATAAGGAAGCCTGACCGAAGCTGAGGGGCATGAATATAGACTTTTCAGGGCAGTAATAAATGCACCCGAAATTCCAAAATGATGTAACGTTTCGAACATGAATGGCCACCCCAGTCGGTCAAATGCCTTCTCCGCATCCAAACTAAGAAGTAGTGCTTCACTCTCTGTCTTATTAACAACCTCTACTAAGTCAATGATCTTCCTGGTATTGTCTCCTCCCTGTCTACATGGTACAAAACCCACCTGGTCTTTGTGTATTAGGTGAGGGAGTAGCGCTGAAAGACGTAGAGCCAGTAGTTTAGTAAAGATTTTCATATCAGCATTAAGGAGTGCTATGGGCCTATAATTGGCACATTCCATAGCATCCTTCCCCAGTTTGGGTATAAGCGTAATGTAAGAATGTAGCATACTTGCGGGTATAGGGGAGCCCGTGAGGAAGCTATTAAATAATTTAACTAAATAGGGGGTGAGTCGAACCGCAAACGCCTTGTAGTAGAAGTATGTCAGGCCGTCTGGACCCGGTGATTTTCCATTAGGAAGTAATTTAAGCACCTCTCCTACCTCTTCACCCGTGATTTCTTTATTCAGTGTATTTACAGTGTTCTTAGTAAGAGTAGGCAGCTTACACTGCTCAAGAAAGGAGTGGATTAGGTCCCTCTGTTTTCCTGGGTCTGTAGGAAGAGTGCTAGGCAAAGAATACAATCTTGACAAATAATCCTGAAAGATGTTTGCGACTTTAGTGGGATCATAGAACATATTCCCTCCCGAATCTCTCAAGGCATAAACGGATGAGTTCCCCCTATCCTCTCTAAGTTGGCGGGCTAAAAGGGAGTGAGGTTTATTTCCTTTGTCATAATATTTATGCTTGCTATAAAGTAGTAATTTTTCTGTTGTATTGACCGCTAAGTCCCTCAGTTGGGCACGAGTCTTTACTATACCTCTAAGGGTACGTATTGTTGGGTTAAGGGTCATCCTATTCTCTAAGTCTCTGAGACTTTTGAGGAGCTGATCTCTCTGATATAATCTATCTTTTTTTATACGAGAGCTTAATGCTATGCATTGCCCTCTAAAGACGGCCTTATGGGCTTCCCAGACAGTAGAAAAATTAGGCACTGACCCCTCATTGTTCTCGAAGTATTCCATCAATCCGGCTTCCAGTTTGTCTCTGTAGGGAGCCCTCTTGAGGAGGGACTCATTGAGCCTCCAGTGGCAGACTCTTGTACGTGGGATTGTCTGGTTTAGGGTGAGAGTCATTGGCGCGTGGTCTGACCACGTTATTGCACCAATATCCACATTGCTCGTCAATCTAAGGGTCTGAATGTTGCCAAAGAAAAAATCGATCCTGGTGTGTGTGTCATGAGGGGGGGAGTAGAAGGTAAAGGTTTTTTCTGAGGGATGTTTAACTCGCCATAGATCAAATAAGGCAAACCTGCGGATCAGTCTTCGAAAGGCAGCTGTCAATTTACGTTGAGACGGGCTCGACAATTGATTGTTAATGGTCAACCTGTCCAATGAGTCAGAGAAAATAGTGTTAAAATCTCCACCCACAATCCACGCTGAGGAGGGGAGGCGTGTTAATTTGAGGAGTACCCGGTTCAAAAAGAGGACCTGGGAGGTATTAGGGGCGTAGATGTTACACAGAATAATTGGAACTTCCTTATATGACCCTTGTAGGATAAGGTACCTACCCTGTGGGTCTGCCAGGGAGGTAGTAACTTGGATGGGACAGGTCCTTGATATCAAAATCGCCACACCGGCTTTTTTCCTTTCCTGGGAGGCTAAGAAAATTGTGGGATAAAGGTGTTTAGCGAAATTGCAGTTCCCATTGAGATTCAGGTGTGTTTCCTGTAAGAAAACCACATCAGCTCGCTGGGTCCGCATCTCACCAAGCGCCATTCGTCTCTTAATGTTTGCGTTTAAACCCTTAACATTTAGTGTTAAAATTTTAACCATATTTTAGGTTGTAGTAGCAGAAAGCAAAATTAGCATTACATACAGAGACCAACCGGGTATTGCCCATCTCAAAATTGCCTGATGGCCCACGATGGATGGCTCTCAAAGAGGTACAGAAGATTCCCTCACCACAATCAGGGTAGACACATAAGGAATGGGAGAAGACATTTACAATACACACAACACATAGATCACAACATTTACATGTCACAAATATTACCAGAGAGGAGTGAAGCCACAGGCGAAAGCCTTCTCCGCTACCGTCCTCTCCGGCCAGGGTCAGAGAAAAAAAGATTGGCATAACGTAAAACTTTACCAATATCTAAACCCTGACCTCCTTTACCAACTCTTCCGTAGGAGGAACCAGGGTAACTCTAACCCTTAAAAGGGGGTCTGTAGCTATGGACACACTGCTATCACAGTCAGTGTCAAAAGCTAGATTCTAAACATTTAAGAGAGGGGAGTGTTCAATTCTCACCGCCCTAGCAGCAAGCCAATGCAAATAGTGTGAGGAGTCTTAACCAGATATATTATCATAAAAGAAAAAGAAAAAAGTGAACAGCTACTTATGAAAGAAAGAACCAACCAAAGTCCCTATAATAAACTGGGGAGGGCACAAGATCCCCCACCAACTGCCCCCCAAGGGGGGACTCCAGCTTGAAACCAGAGATTCAAACACAGGGCTCCAGTTCCCAGAAGGAAGAAAAAATATGAAAAATTGTTATCTCAGGTCGGAGCCGGTCGTGCCTTAGGTCGTGATGAGGGAGATCCCCCCCTAGAGTCCACCTGTTGCCAAACCGGACGGAGTGGACTGGACGGCATCTCCAATTCCCAGTCCACCAGGGAGGGCGGAGGAACCCCCAGGTCAGTGCAGAAGGCTGGGAGGTCCCGAATAGATCGAAGCACTACCGTACGACCATCTTTTGAGGCTATGAGGGCAAACGGGAACCCCCAGCGATATCGGATGCCCTTATCTTTTAAGGATGCAAGTAGTGGCTGCAGATGTCTCCTTTTCTGTAGGGTGATCCAAGATAAATCAGGAAATAATTGGATCCGAGTCCCTTGATATTCAATTCTCTCCAAAGCACGGGCTTTAGCCATAATAGACTCTTTTAATTGGAAGTCATGGACACAGCAAATAATGTCACGAGACTGATTTTGCGGCCCCCTGGGGCGTAATGCTCTATGTGCTCTGTCCAATTTTATCCTTTGAGTTGTGGGGCACTCCAGTACAGTGTTGAATATGGTTTCAAGTATGGCATGGACATCCTCATTACCCGTGGCCTCAGGGACGCCTCTCACTCGGATATTATTACGGCGTCCTCTGTTGTCCAGGTCTTCCAGATGTTTGTTAGTTTCACTCAGAGCCTGAGCATAAGAAGTCACGTTCTTTTGTAGTTTGATGATGTACTGTCTAGTAGCATCGTGATCCCTTTCCATTGAGTCCACTCTGTCTGCTAGTAGCCCAACATCTTGGCGGATTGAGTTAATCTCTGACTTACAGGTTTCTTTTACTTCTGAGATCAGGGATTTGAAGTCCTCTTTGGTAGGGAGGAGATCCAGATACTTCTTCAATCCTCTGTGGTCAAAATGGTGTTCCATCTCTCCCGACTCAGTCTCTGATGGGGAGTCACGCGACCCCCCCCCCCCCCCCGTCCTCCTGCTGTGACACCAGAGCAGACAGTGAGGGCGTAGAGTCCAGGTCCATACCCACTGGGCCCGACCACGTAGTTTTATTTTACGCTTGAGTGCCTTTATGGATTGATTGTCGTTGTGACTTTGGTGGCATGGGGTCACTCGCAACACAGTCTCTCTTAGTAAGAAACTTGTCCAAAGGGGTCATAAACGGCTGCCCCCTTCTTAATCTGTATGACCAGCTTGAACCTCGTCTCCTCCTCAGCCCCGCCAGGTCGTCCCCTAGTCCGTGCAATGTATTATATCTCCTTTCAATATTATTTATTGATGTAAAACCGTTAAAATTATAGCTGTCCACTTATGTCCTCCATCTGGGCGGAAAGGCAAGTCTCCCCTCTACGCAGACATTATACAGGGGTGTATATCTCCTCCATGGCTCTTTCTCGTAGTAATTTCTTTACAACAGGCTATTATTTCGATGACCACTAGATGGCAGTAGAGTATAAGGCAAAAAGAGAGCCTTTCCTGCTTTTTTTTTTTTTTTTTTTTTTTTTTTTTTTTTTTAAGGCAACTGCAGCCCAGTTTCCCGCTCCCTTCTTCTTCAGCTATCAGAGCTTGCAAAATGGCGTCGCCCACATGGAGCCCCGGGGTCCCGAGGGGGGCGCAATCGCCGCCGTTGCACCTCTGGAGCACAACCACTTTGTCACTTGGAGATGCCTCCTTCTCCTCAGGGACACTATCTCTCCCGTGTCTGAACTGGGACAGCACTGAAGGTAAGACCCAGGGCTGCACCCTGACTATGTGGAGGTGCTATAAGAAGGCCTTACCTCCACTGTTTCTCTGTGCGTGCTAGGAGCAGTCCCACGGGTATAGTTCCGATCTCAGTGTTCTGCTTGAAGCCCTCCTGGAGTTATTCTCCCAGCCCAGGTCTGTGTCCAGAACCCGGGGTGATAGCCAGGGAACCTGGCTTGCCCCTCGCCGGCCACCTAGGTGTGCTGAATCCTACAGGTATCTTCCAGGGTAGCAGGGGAACCAAGTCAGGATGTTTTGCAGCAAATTGTAAAGTTTAAAGAGGAAGTTTCGTGTTCTAAAAGCAGGAGCCCAAGTGAAGTGCTTCTTCCCTGTTAGGTGCCCAGGCCACGCCCCCCCCTTGGCTTTTTACCCATTTTGTTACATTACATAACAATTGGTGTTTTAGTATTTTTGTATTCCGATTTGTGTGAGAGACATCAGCTCTTAATAGTTGGTGAGGTGGGAAAAATATAGGCATACATTTAAATTTATGGGATCAAATAACTAAAAATTGGCATGTGCATATGTATTAACCCCTTTTTGCTATGAAGCCCATAACATTTCTGGTGCAAGCAATTCCCTCCATAAGTCCCATGCTTAGTGACAGGACGTTCTCCCTGTCTGCAATCTAAGTGTCACATGTCTGTCATTGTATACGCTTTACCTTTTCTGAAAGGCCACAGAGGCTGCAATACCATTAACAAGAGGCACCAATAACCAAACACCATGAAGACTAAGATCTCCAAACAGCACCAAGAAGAGCAAGGAGATCTCCAAACACCATAAAGACCAAAGAGACCGCCGAACACCATGAAGACCAAGGAGATCTCCAAACAAGTTACAGACAAAGTTGTTGAGAAGTACAAATCAGGGTTGGGTTCTAAAAGAAAATCACAATCTGTAATGATTCCCCAGAGCTCATGAAATCCATTATCATCAAATGGAAAGAACATGGTACCACAGCAAACCTTCCAAGAGAGGGCCGCCACCAAAACTTTCATCCTGGGCAAGGAGGGCATTAATCAGAGAGGCAGCACAGAGACCAAAGGTAACCTTGAAGGATTTACAGAGCTCCCAAGCAGAGACTGGAGTATCAATAAGCCCTACACTCCATAGAGATGGCCAGAAAAAAAACCTTTACTTACACAAATTGTAAGGCTTGTTTTGAGTTTGCAAAAAGAGGTGGGAGACTCTCCAAATGTGTGGCGGTAGGTGCTGTGTTCAGATGAGACCAAAATTGAACTTTTTGTCCCCAAGGTAATCACTATGTCTGCCTCCAAACCAACACAGCTCATCACCCCAAGAACACCATCCTCATAGTGAAACATGGTGGTGGCAGTATCATACTATGGGGATGTTTTTTGTAAGCAGGGACAGGCAAACTACTCCTAGTCAAGGGGAAGATGGATGTTGCAAAATACAGGGATATTCTTGAGCAAAACTTATTTCAGTCTGTCAGTGATTTGGGACTGGTTCACCTTCCTACAAGGCAATGACCCAAAACATACTTCTAAAACAACACAAGTGGTTTTAGGGGAAACATGTAAATGTTTTGGAGTGACCTAGTCACAGCCCAGACCTTAATGCAATTGAGAATCTGTGATCAGACTTGAAGATTGCTGTTTACCAGAGGAAACCATCTAACCTGAAGCAGCTGGAGCAGTTTTGCCTTAAGGAATGGGCAAAAATCCCAGTGGCAAGATGTGGAAGCTCAAAGAGACTTATCCAAAGTGACTTGCAGCTGTAATTGTCACAAAAGGAGGCTCTACAAAGTACTGACTCTGGGGGTGAATAGTTATGCACACTGAAGTTTTCAGTTGATTTGTTATATTTGTTTAATTTGCAATAAAAGGAAGGCATGTTCTTTACATGGACTGATGTAAACCCTCAAAAAACAAGAACGAAATTCCAGGTCGTGAGGCAACAAAACGTGAAAAAATGGCAAAGTGACAAATACTTTCGCAAGTCATTGTATAAATAAGATCATAAAAATATTTAATGAATGTGAAATTACATTTTCAATAGTCACTAAGAAATAATTGGCGCTGGAAATTGTGGAGTCAGACATGCATGCAGTATAATTGTTCATCTTCTTACATGCATATACCGTATTCTTCGCTTTATAAGACGCTCCAGATTATAACACGCACCCCAAATTTTTAGGAGAAAAAAAAGAAATTTATTTATTTTTTTTAATAAAATGGTGGTGCTTTTTATAATCCATGCATCAACTTATTGCTTACCGGGGGTGGTGGCTGGGGTGAAGCGGGGTCCCATGGTCGCTGCTGGAGGAGGCAGGAGAGGAGTGCTGCTGCAGGGTGAGATGAGGTGCTGTCCAATGTGCAGTGCGCCGCTGCGGGTGTCCGATGCTGCAGGTGTCCCCAGAGGCACTGCTGCCCGGGGTCTCTGCTGCTTTTGCTGCCCGGGGTCTCTGCTGCTGTTGCTGCCAGGGGTCTCTGCTGCTGTTGCTGCCAGGGGTCTCTGCTGCTGTTGCTGCCAGGGGTCTCTGCTGCTGTTGCTGCCAGGGGTCTCTGCTGCTGTTGCTGCCAGGGGTTTCTGCTGCTTTTGCTGCCAGGGGTCTCTGCTGCTTTTGCTGCCAGGGGTATCTGGCGCTGCTGCCCGGGGTCTCTGCTGCTGCTGCCCGCCGCTGCCCAGAGTGTCCGAGGCCGCCACTGCTTGGGATTTCGGCTGCTGCTGCCTGCCGCCGCTGCCCGGGATATACGCCGCTGCAGGGGGCTCTGTCGACATTTCTTGAAAGACCAGAGCCCCCTGGAAGTTCCGCAGTTTCAGCCTGTGCGTGTGGACTCCAGTAAAATGGCTGCCGACGCATGCGCAGATGGAGATCTCAGCATGGAGATGAGGATGAGATCTGAGCACTGAAATCTCATGTCCCGAGATTTTCGTCTGCGCTTGCACAGGAGGAAACCACAGAGCTGCCGGGGCGGCTCTGGCCTTTCACGAAATGTCGGCAGAGCCCCCCCTCCCGCAGCGACGGACATCCCGAGCAGTGGCGGTAGCGGACGCGAACACCCTGGGCAGCAGCAGCGGACATCTCAGGCAGCGGCGGCGGGCAGCAGCAGCGCGACGGCAGCGCACACCCCCTCATCCCAGTCTGCAGCTACGGTATGGGTAAGCGGAAACTGGTATATTGGCTTTGTAAGACGCACTCCCATTCCCCCCCCCCCCCCAAATTTGGGGTAAAAAAAAGTACGTCTTACAAAGCGAAAAATAAGGTAATTTATGTGATTATGATCTATATAGCTACCTCCAAATCTGTAAGGGTTTAAGTGGATTCTGCTTTCAGAAAACCCCTGATGCATTTAAACCCTCCTCGGGTGTCTTTTATTGTCTGCAGCACTGTTGTCACGTCAATCAAAAAGAAAAAACTTGATTGTGTTGCAATTTTCCAAGACCCATAATGTTTTTGATTTTACTGACAATCTATGCTTTGGGACTGTTAGTTCTTTTTTCAGGGCAAACAAACGTTTTTATTGATGCCATTTTGGGATGGAATGACATTTTTATTGCTAATTATTGTTTTTTTTTTTTTTTTGTTTTTTTTTTTGCGGCATTGCAGGGACCAAAAAAACCCACAACTTTGGCGGTTATTTTTATTATCTTTTTAGAGTGTTTATCGATTACTTTTATATTTTGACAGCGATGATGCGTGTATTTTTAATTAATATATTTATTTTTTTAATAGAGGAGAAAGGGAGTGATTTCAATTTTTATTTTTTATTTTTAAATTTTTAGTCCCGTTATTTGAACCGGATGACTTATGCTATATCTAGCAATACTTTACTATCGCTGTATACAGTAAAATGCATAGCCTCTAACTTCAGCAGATCACAGGCTGTCATAGCAATCTGTAGGCATCATGTGCTCACTTCACGGAGGGTGGAGGAGATGGGTGTTGAAAGGCATTTAAGTGTTTAATAGTAGTGGGCCGAGCTCTACTCCACCCGCAGCTTTTAGAGGTAGATCTTGGCCGTGTAAGACACTCTCAACTGTGTTGCTCCCATGAGTGTTTTAACATTTTTTTCTCTTTTGAAAAACCCACCATTGTGTTCCAGAGATGTGGGCCTTTTATTTGGCGCTAGTTTTTCCTCTTAGCAAGAGGCATGGCTCACAGGATCCTCCGGGGAGTGTCTTTAGGCTACACTGCATTATTACCCTGTGAGCCACGCCTTTCAAAATCAGCATTAAACTAAAAGGCTGGAACCGTATGGCAGGATTTGGAAAAAACAAAAACGGAGTACTCTGGGAGAAGCGCCAATAAAATAATAAACAAAAACTGGTCACTTTTGACCTGGTAGAGGTCCTGTTAAAGACCATTTTAGTACAACCTTTCCACCCTAACCCCAGGACTTGATGATACTTTGCACAAAGATAAAAAAAGGTCATCATGCTTCACCCACTTAGGAATAACACAGTACCCTCCGGTTTCCCCAGAGTTTTCCTTCTAGGGCTGGAAAGGGTTGTCCCCTCTTAAACTAAATGTTCTGTCTCGATAAAATAATAAAGCTTATACTCCCCTCTTGTTCCCTCGGTGACTGCACTCGCGGTCCCGGGGCTGTGATGTGGTGGAATGACGTGATGCCGGTTGCCCAAGCAGTGGTGGCATCGCTGTCTACCCCTTTGGACAAACTGAACATGAAGAGGAAGTCAGGGGTCAGCTGCAGCCTGGTCACACCGCATCACAGCCCCGGGGAGAGTGACTGCCGACACCGCGGGAACGAGAGGCGAGTATAGGATTTAATATTTTCTCGGGGCTGAACATTTAGTTTAAGAATGGGTTGTCGTAGTGGACAATCCCTTCAATCACGTCCACATTTCAGAGTGCAGAAAAAACACCCTGGTGGTAGAGCCATCGCAAAGAGATAACAAACCCACTTCAGGAAAAAGATCGTAGACACCTTGTGCACATAGCCTTAGGAAAACGACCTCATGTTCAATTTTGATTCATTTGTGCATGACTTGATCAAACTCAGCCATTCAAGTCTATGGGAGCAAAGGTGGGTGGGGAGGGAATACGATCCATTCTTCATAGATCCTATTTTGCAAACTCCCAAATCGGACCGCGTAATGTGAATGTGCTTCCTTATTTCATGTCTTTATGGTCATTGTCTTCTGTTGCTCGCTTACTGCAGGACCTGGATGATGATGAGTTTGATGTGGGGAAGCCAAAGAAGCAGCGAAGAACGATAGTAAGAACCACGTCCATAACTCGGGTCGGTTTACTTTACTTACACTAACTTGGAAGGGTTGTGGCGTAAACTCCGTCAGCCATTATTGTGTCCTGCGCTCGTCATCCCTGCAGCCTGATTAACTTGGTTTTAAGCGGACATGTCATTGTGCGCCCATGTTCTGCACCTCCTCTGCACTCGGTGTGACAGGCACATCTCAGATCCCGTTGTAATTCCCAGTAGTAACTTAACAGATGTACACATGGTCCATATTTTCCTCTAACACTGTACGACCTCTTGTTGTGGCTCTGGTGTTCAAGGACTGAAGATTGCACTATTCTTGCAGACTTTAATGGCAGGAAATCATTAGCAACTCCCCTACTCAGTTTTTAGAGATCATTGTGGATTTCTAAGTATTGCTGGTACTTACTTATTATAGTGCTCTCTCTTATTATCTTCATTCCCTTTTGGAACATCCACCTAATGTTGCCCAGTTTAATGGACACACATGCTTAGTAGATCCTAATGACCTCAGATGGCAGACTGACTCCTGCCGTCACTCAGGACAGCCAATAGGAAGCTGCCTTTTCCCATTCTGGACGGGACGTCAACACTCGGAGTGAGCACACTAGCCCCGGCGAAACCATGACTAGTCCCCAATGCAACACTGTCAGATGATTGGAAGGTTGTGCATCCTGTTGAAGGATCGAGTGTCCTCTGTTCACTCTACACACCTTTCACTCTACTTTTCCACAATGACAAGTCCACTTTAATCAACTAATATCATAAATAACAATTTAATTTTTTATTCATATTTTATTTGTATTTTTATGTTTCATGCTTCAGTTCACAAAAGTTCATTCCTAACGATGGCTAAAGGAAAACCCGTTGCATGGAAAGTGTATTTTATCCTGCAGGCTTCATGGGCTGAGCAGATTCATGTATGGTTTTATGGGCATAAATTCTGCATGGTTTATTATTTATCGATCTCAACATCTGCCTATTTTGGGCTTACAGACCACGGGGTGGTCCTACAGCAATTAGTTTTGTCAGTCACTCAATAGGACCAAATAGAAAGAAATAGCCAGCTCACCAGAGATCAAGCGCAGAAACTCGGAGCTCCGTGCGGACCAACGTCATAGACCATAGAAGGAAAGTTCTGCTCCAGCTGCTATTAAAATCTTCTTTAATGAAAAACCATTAAAACATACAATGGTGAAGACTCTCCATATAACCTCACCACAACAGAGATGACAGGCTACGCGTTTCGACCAGACGGTCTTTGTCAAAGCCATGTTTGAAATTTGCCTTAGATTAGACATATTATGTAGCTTAACGAATAAAACATCATATAAAAATCACATGATCACATGAGCCAATCCAATTGGACACATGTAATTAAATACAAAAGCGACATAGAGAGAAAAAAAAAAAAAAAAGTTTTTTTTCCTCTTTTGAGAAAAAAAAAAAAAAAAGGGGAAATTCAACAATAGTGCAACAATAGATCATGTCTTTTATTGAAACCGTTTGGATGTCTAGTATTTAAAAATGGTATATCCAAAATGCTTCCCGAGTAAGGAGACATCGCCTGATGTCTCCCCCACGGGATGACAGGTTTACTTTTTCTATTCCCTGAACTTTAAGGTGTGATGTATTGCGGACATGGCAATCAATAAAATGTTTGGAAACTGCTGAGACATTCCGTATAAAATTATTTGTATTGCTAATATCATTTAAATGTTCCCTTATTCTTATTTTTAGCTGCCTCGAGGTGCAACCAACATAGGATAAATCACATTGTTCACAATTAATTTTATTCACTATGTTGCTAGAATTGCAATTGATATAATTTTTTATTTTAAAACATGAAGTATGATCATTATTAGTGAATTCCTGAGAAATTTGGGCATATTTGCATATTTTACAAATGTTAGCACCACATTTGTAAAAGCCCTTCACCGTTAACCAGTTTTCTTTAGGCTTGTGATGTGTTAGTGAAAACATGCTGGGGGATAATATACTCCCTAAAGACGGTGCTTTTCTTGACACCACATTAATTCCTGATGATAAAAAATTTTAACCAATTCATTATCCTGGTGCAGAATGGGTAGAAACTTGTGAACAATATTTTTTATAGATGTGAATTGCGGGCTATACTGGAAACATATATAGGGTTTTTTTCCCATAGTTATTGCCTTTTTTTTCCCTTCTGTGCTTGATGCCAGCAAGTCATTTCAATCTTTGGTTTGCACTATTTTTTGTGCTCTAGTTAGGGTCCATTTTGGATAATTGCGATTTGTCAATTTATTGGTAACATGTGCAAATTCCTCTTGCAAGGATTCCTCTGAGCTGCAATTACGTTTAACTCTGGTGTATTCACCAACAGGGACTGACCTGATTGTATGTTTTGAATGACTGCTCCTTGCATGTAGCACCGTGTTCCCACTGTATGGTTTATGGTGCGTTTTGGTATGAATGACCGCACCATCTGTGCCACTCAAACACAAATCCAGAAATGCAATATTGTTAGAACTGTAGTTATACGTGAATTTGATATTATAGTTATTAGAATTAATATATTTTATGAAATCTGGTATGGCAGAAATATCTCCACCCCAAATAATGAGGGTATCATCGATATATCTACCATACCAGATTAATTGCTTTGAAAAAGGGTTGGCAGTGGAATATATATATTCCATTTCCCAGAATGACATTACAAGATTTGCAAGGGAGGGTGAGAATTTAGCTCCCATTGCAACTCCTCTAAGTTGCAAAAAAAATTCTCCATTGAACGTGAAGAAATTATGTGACATAAGAAATGCAACTACTTGTAGAATGTAATTTTGCAGCTCAGATGAAAAATTGCTGTATTTGACAAAATGGAATTGTAATGCTCGTATGGCTATATCATGGAAAATGCACGTGTATAATGAAATAACATCACAAGTTAGCCAACTATATTTGGATGACCAAGTTTTTTTGGAGAATGCCCCCAAAACCTGTTTGGAGTCCCTGATGTATCCCGGGGTGCGCTGCACTAAAGGATGTAACAGCGAATCTACCCACTGACATAAATGCTCATTATTTGAGCCAATGCCCGATACTATTGGGCGCAAAGGTGGAATACCCTCAGATTTATGGATTTTGGGGACCCCATGTATTATTGGCAAAATGGGATTTTTTACCTCCAAGTATTCTGCTTGACTAGCTGTTAAAATCCCCAAACTGGAACTTTCCTTTATTAGAGCACTACTTATTTCCTTAAATCTTATTGACGGGTTATGCGGTAGTTTTTTATAGATGGTACTTAGGCCGGTTTCACATTAGCGCTTTTTAAGCGCACGCACGGCCGGGGGTAGCTCCGCCCCCGAGCCGGCTCTCTGCCCGGCGTGCCCGCCCCTTGCTTGTAGCGCCGCCTCCTAGCGGACAGCGGCGCCTGCGATCGGCGCACCCTATCTTTAGCATAGGGTGCGCAGATCGTGCGCAGGCCGTGCGCTAGTTGCGCTTTGACCAGCGCTGCGCACTTTTGACGGTGCGCCGTGCGCGCCAAAATCGAACTTTTCGGATTTTGGCGCGCACGGCGCACCGTCAATAGTGCGCAGCGCAGGTCAAAGCGCAACTAGCGCACGATCTGCGCACCCTATGCTAAAGATAGGGTGCGCCGATCGCAGGCGCCGCTGTCCGCTAGGAGGCGGCGCTACAAGCAAGGGGCGGGCACGCCGGGCAGAGAGCCGGCTCGGGGGCGGAGCTACCCCCGGCCATGCGTGCGCTTAAAAAGCGCTAATGTGAAACCGGCCTAAGTCTGATAATAATTCCATCATTTTTTGAAAATAATCAGTGGCATTCAATACCACTACCACTCCTCCCTTGTCTGACATTTTAATGACTAAGGCTAGTTTCACACTTGCTTTTTTTTGCAGCGCGTTTTTCCCGCAAAAAAACGCATTGAAAAAACGCATACAAAAGCATACAACTGCTGCGTTTTTTTTCAAGCATTTTTATGAGCATGCATGAAAAAAACGCAGCGTTTTTATGCGTTTGTATGCGTTTTTAGTGCGTTTTTACCGCGTTTGCGTTTTTTCCAACATTAGGTGGCCCCTCACACTAACCCAAACCATGACTTTACTAACCCTGACCCTAACCCTAACCCTTAACCAAACCATACTTAACCCAAACCCTAAACCCTAACTGACCCTAACCCTGACCCTAACCCTTAACCAAACCATACCCTGATCCTAACCCTAACCCTAAACCCCCTTAACTAACCCTAACTCTAACCCAAACCCCTAAATTCCATTGTCTAAACTAATGGTAAAAAAAAAAACGCATGTGCAAAAAAACGCGTACATAAGCATGCCAATGCGCACATATGCTCACCATAGACTTATAATGGGTGTCTTGCTGTAAAAAAAACGCATTGCGCGCGCATGCGTTTTTTTGAGGCAAGTCGGACGCTCAAAAAATGCAACAGGTTGCATTTTGTGCGCCCGAGCGCATACCGCAAAAAAACGCATGCGCGGTAAAACGCGTACAAACGCATGTGTATGCGCACATAAGCGCATCCCATGCAAAGTATAGGGGAAAAAACGCATGCGCTATTTAGCGCTAAAATACAGCGAAAAAAAAACGCAAATGTGAAACCAGCCTAAATCAGCATTATTTTTCAAATCCTGCAGGATTTTGTGCTGATAATTTGAAAAATTTTTGTTGTTGTTTGATTTATCTTTGGATTTCATTTGATCATATAAATGGAGCAAATCCCTCTCTACCATATCCTGAAATTGTTCCATGCAACTAGATCTCGTTTGGGTAAAAATACGGATTTTTTGTCTCAAAAGCATGTGTCTGTTCACATTGATCATTGCTGGAAAGGGAATGTTCATCTAGATCCTGCAGAGTAACCAGTGCTAACTGTTCCTCAAAATTCATGTCCACAGACTCATTGTTAGCATCTGAGGGGTGACTAGATAGAGGGACACAATCTGAATTATCAATGTCAAAAAAATGTTTTTTAACTGTCAAATTGCGAATAAATTTATTAACGTCCATAATGGTGGAAAACAGATCAAAATCTCGATCAGGGACAAAATTGAGACCCAATGATAATATTTGGGTTTGTTCTTTGGTTAGGATAGTTGAAGATAAATTGAGGACATTATTGCAGCTTTTTATTGGTGCCAATATTTTTTTCTCCGAGTTGGATGTTGCTAGAGACCGATCCAGAAAGGTTGCACAGGTGTTCTCTGATCCATCTAATCAGGGGGTGGCAGACCTAGACAAGAGTCTCAACAAATTTGAAAAGCTGCTTATATTGGAAACTAAAATCTGGTGGGATCATGCCACCTTAAATAACTATATTGCAAAGGACATGATACCAAGAGGTTTACGTATAAAAAAAACTGCCTACTACTGTTTACTCAGATGAGTTTAAAAATGAATGGAATGCTATATTGAGCAATTGTTCGGCAAATTTAATGAAATTAATAATAAAATATGAAGATCAGAAATTGAAGGAAATACAAGAGGAATTGAGTCTATTGAACATTTCAATGGTGGAATACAAAACATTACCACAATTTGACTCTTCAGTGACTGCTGTGAACAAAAAGGTGTCAACATTGGAAGATGAAATTATGGATAGAAAGAAAAAAAAGTTCACAAGAGACTTGAATGACTATTCTACCAATATGGTGTATGAATGGGGAAAATGGAAGGGTCTAAATAGAACCCCAAAATCTATCTTGAAGCAAAGCCATGTTCACAATAAGCACAGAAACTCCACCAGAATTCCAAGATCTCATGTTTCCTTCACTTCATCAGAGTTGGATTCTTCTGACAATTTTTCAAGCATATCTGATGTTTCGTCTAATGAGATCACTCCAGGTGCGTCCAGACGTAATCTTCATTATTCAAAAAACGTCAGAGGTGTGGAGGCAGAAAACACCGGAGGAACACAAGGAATTACAACTCGTAGAAAAAAATATTGGCACCAATAAAAAGCTGCAATAATGTCCTCAATTTATCTTCCATTATTCTAACCAAAGAACAAACCCAAATATTATCATTGGGTCTCAATTTTGTCCCTGATCGAGATTTTGATCTGTTTTCCACCATTATGGACGTTAATAAATTTATTCGCAATTTGACAGTTAAAAAACATTTTTTTGACATTGATAATTCAGATTGTGTCCCTCTATCTAGTCACCCCTCAGATGCTAACAATGAGTTTGTGGACATGAATTTTGAGGAACAGTTAGCACTGGTTACTCTGCAGGATCTAGATGAACATTCCCTTTCCAGCAATGATCAATGTGAACAGACACATGCTTTTGAGACAAAAAATCCGTATTTTTACCCAAACGAGATCTAGTTGCATGGAACAATTTCAGGATATGGTAGAGAGGGATTTGCTCCATTTATATGATCAAATGAAATCCAAAGATAAATCAAACAACAACAAAAATTTTTCAAATTATCAGCACAAAATCCTGCAGGATTTGAAAAATAATGCTGATTTAGTCATTAAAATGTCAGACAAGGGAGGAGTGGTAGTGGTATTGAATGCCACTGATTATTTTCAAAAAATGATGGAATTATTATCAGACTAAGTACCATCTATAAAAAACTACCGCATAACCCGTCAATAAGATTTAAGGAAATAAGTAGTGCTCTAATAAAGGAAGGTTCCAGTTTGGGGATTTTAACAGCTAGTCAAGCAGAATACTTGGAGGTAAAAAATCCCATTTTGCCAATAATACATGGGGTCCCCAAAATCCATAAATCTGAGGGTATTCCACCTTTGCGCCCAATAGTATCGGGCATTGGCTCAAATAATGAGCATTTATGTCAGTGGGTAGATTCGCTGTTACATCCTTTAGTGCAGCGCACCCCGGGATACATCAGGGACTCCAAACAGGTTTTGGGGGCATTCTCCAAAAACACTTGGTCATCCAAATATAGTTGGCTAACTTGTGATGTTATTTAATTATACACGTGCATTTTCCATGATATAGCCATACGAGCATTACAATTCCATTTTGTCAAATACAGCAATTTTTCATCTGAGCTGCAAAATTACATTCTACAAGTAGTTGCATTTCTTATGTCACATAATTTCTTCACGTTCAATGGAGAATTTTTTTTGCAACTTAGAGGAGTTGCAATGGGAGCTAAATTCTCACCCTCCCTTGCAAATCTTGTAATGTCATTCTGGGAAATGGAATATATATATTCCACTGCCAACCCTTTTTCAAAGCAATTAATCTGGTATGGTAGATATATCGATGATACCCTCATTATTTGGGGTGGAGATATTTCTGCCATACCAGATTTCATAAAATATATTAATTCTAATAACTATAATATCAAATTCACGTATAACTACAGTTCTAACAATATTGCATTTCTGGATTTGTGTTTGAGTGGCACAGATGGTGCGGTCATTCATACCAAAACGCACCATAAACCATACAGTGGGAACACGGTGCTACATGCAAGGAGCAGTCATTCAAAACATACAATCAGGTCAGTCCCTGTTGGTGAATACACCAGAGTTAAACGTAATTGCAGCTCAGAGGAATCCTTGCAAGAGGAATTTTCACATGTTACCAATAAATTGACAAATCGCAATTATCCAAAATGGACCCTAACTAGAGCACAAAAAATAGTGCAAACCAAAGATTGAAATGACTTGCTGGCATCAAGCACAGAAGGGAAAAAAAAGGCAATAACTATGGGAAAAAAACCCTATATATGTTTCCAGTATAGCCCGCAATTCACATCTATAAAAAATATTGTTCACAAGTTTCTACCCATTCTGCACCAGGATAATGAATTGGTTAAAATTTTTTATCATCAGGAATTAATGTGGTGTCAAGAAAAGCACCGTCTTTAGGGAGTATATTATCCCCCAGCATGTTTTCACTAACACATCACAAGCCTAAAGAAAACTGGTTAACGGTGAAGGGCTTTTACAAATGTGGTGCTAAGGCTGGTTTCATATTAGCGCTTTTTAAGCGCACGCACGGCCGGGGGTAGCTCCGCCCCCGAGCCGGCTCTCTGCCCGGCGTGCCCGCCCCTTGCTTGTAGCGCCGCCTCCTAGCGGACAGCGGCGCCTGCGATCGGCGCACCCTATCTTTAGCATAGGGTGCGCAGATCGTGCGCAGGCCGTGCGCTAGTTGCGCTTTGACCTGCGCTGCGCACTTTTGACGGTGCGCCGTGCGCGCCAAAATCAAACTTTTCGGATTTTGGCGCGCACGGCGCACCGTCAAAAGTGCGCAGCGCAGGTCAAAGCGCAACTAGCGCACGATCTGCGCACCCTATGCTAAAGATAGGGTGCGCCGATCGCAGGCGCCGCTGTGCACTAGGAGGCGGCGCTACAAGCAAGGGGCGGGCACGCCGGGCAGAGAGCCGGCTCGGGGGCGGAGCTACCCCCGGCCGTGCGTGCGCTTAAAAAGCGCTAATGTGAAACCAGCCTAACATTTGTAAAATATGCAAATATGCCCAAATTTCTCAGGAATTCACTAATAATGATCATACTTCTTGTTTTAAAATAAAAAATTATATCAATTGCAATTCTAGCAACATAGTGAATAAAATTAACTGTGAACAATGTGATTTATCCTATGTTGGTTGCACCTCGAGGCAGCTAAAAATAAGAATAAGGGAACATTTAAATGATATTAGCAATACAAATAATTTTATACGGAATGTCTCAGCAGTTTCCAAACATTTTATTGATTGCCATGCCCGCAATACATCACACCTTAAAGTTCAGGGAATAGAAAAAGTAAACCTGTCATCCCGTGGGGGAGACATCAGGCGATGTCTCCTTACTCGGGAAGCATTTTGGATATACCATTTTTAAATACTAGACATCCAAGCGGTCTCAATAAAAGACACGATCTATTGTTGCACTATTGTTGAATTTCCCCTTTTTTTTTTTTTTCCTCAAAAGAGGAAAAAAAACCTTGTTTTTTTTTGTTTTTTTCTATGTCACTTTTGTATTTAATTACATGTGTCCAATTGGATTGGCTCATGTGATCATGTGATTTTTATATGATGTTTTATTCGTTAAGCTACATATATATGTCTAATCTAAGGCAAATTTCAAACATGGCTTTGACAAAGACCGTCTGGTCGAAACGCGTAGCCTGTCATCTCTGTTGTGGTGAGGTTATATGGAGAGTCTTCACCATTGTATGTTTTAATGGCTTTTCATTAAAGAAGATTTTAATAGCAGCTGGAGCAGAACTTTCCTTCTATACTCAATAGGACCGCCCACTGGACTCCTAAATCCCAAACTAGCACAGTTTAGGATTAATACATGACAAGTTATACCGAATCTGTTCCCTCAAAACTGCAAATAAATCTGGTCACTTTTCTAATGTGACAGGTTCCCCTTACAGTAGATCTGTCATCAGGTTTTACAACACGGTGAAAACAGACCTGATAAGGCTGGTGTACTTATTCAAATTCTCCAATTAAAATGAGCATTTTTTGAGTCCAGCTAGAGATGGATTCTTCAAATGGTCATTTTAGTATTATGCAGGAAAAGTTTCACACAGGTTTATATAGCAATGGATTTTTCACAATAAGTACACCAGCCTCACCAGGTCTAACTATTTATTAACTTGACATTTTGTGTTGTGTAATCTGAACGCTCTTCTGCACAGGTTTGCACATATAAGCATATGAGAGACTAGAGGTTAAACTTTTATGTTCACCCTAAATATTCATCAACATAGTGTCTGTAATCTGAGAATGTAGAATCTACCATCTTTTATTAGGCATTTAGCTATGCAAATTTTTCTTTTTAGTGAAGATACATAAAAGCATCAAAAAAAATAACAAAGGTATATTGCAAAGATGTTGGATTTTACAAGTGCTGTCATCGCCAGTGCTAGATAGCTGTGAATCTGCTTTAGCCTCAACCATTGTAAAAATAAGTTTTGAAGCATCTGACAACCTGCTAGAAAACTATGAATGTTTTTTGTTTTACAGCAGCAGAACTTCAAGCAAAAAGTGGTTGCCCTCTTACGAAGGTTCAAAGTTTCTGATGAGGTACTATTCATGCGTTATATTGTTGCTTGATGTCATTAGTCGGCTCTCGGGACCCAGTCCATCGGCTACGTCCGCCATCTGTGGCCTCTTATGGGAGCCCTGGTAACTGAATCTCAGCTGACGCCATCAGCTTCTTTTCTTTTGATTAGGCGGTCTGGCACGACATTATCATGGTATAACTCACCTGTGATGTTGCACCAGGCCGGCTAATCAAAAGAAGAGCCGCAGATGCAGTGAGCTTGGAGGTGGTTCTCGGGGGTCTTGCCCGATGGCCGCAGATTAGACATAGCAGATGGACCTAGGTCCTGTGAATCGATACTCGCCAACTCCAGAGATAGTATATAATGTAGATTTGGAGGGACGAGTTGTCATCAAAGGGTTTTCCTATTTGGTACATTTATGACAGATTCCGGTCCCATGGAATGTAGGTTTTGGCGCTCCCATAGTAATTAATGGAAAGCGCAGTGTGCAGATGTTGAAGGAGCTGGTTTTGCACAGAACCAACAAGCGGTTTGCCTTGTCCAGTTTTCACCAAGTGATTGTTTTGATGCATTTCATGGCCAATCCTATAAATCCGTTTTCTTAGAGAGGACCTGTCACCAGATTACTTTTCCCGCTTCTCCCCTGAGTATTCAGTTTTATTTACCGCAAGTCCGCCATATGGTTCCGGAAAGGTGGGCCTTTTTATTTGTTAAATTGACTCTCAGGATCCTCAGGGGTGTGAGTGAATGGTAACACTGAATTATTACTCTGTGAGCCATACCCCCTTGTAAAGACCATCAAAAGTAGCACTAAATAAAAAGGCCCATCTCTCCAAAACTGAATGATGGGTTAACAAAAAACAAAATACTCAAGGGAACAGCATTAATAGAACAAGCAAAAACTGGTTGTTTTTGAACCAATGATGGGTCCCCTTTAAAGTAGATTAAGATAGAAAATGTCTTCATTGTGTTCTGTACTAATATTTCTAGGTGCTTGACTCTGAACAGGACCCCGGAGAGCATGTGCCAGAAGTGGAGGAGGATATGGACTTGCTGTACGACACCCTGGATATAGAAAATCCAAGTGATAGCGGACCTGAAATGGAAGATGACGACAGCGTCCTCAGCACACCCAAACCAAAATTAAAGTGAGAAATTCAGTACATACTGCTCTGTATGCTTTTATTGGACATGAATAGACCGTCACATAAGAGACCAAGTAGCTGGCAGCCCGTAGAAGACACTTCTAGATTGTCATCTTAAAGGAATACACCCCAAATTACTTTGGTTAGGGAAAATCGGTGACATTTAAGAGGATCAGACTGAGTTATATGAAGAAAATACTTATCCCAAAGTGCAGAATGTTTTAGATCGTGGCAAAAAAATATATTTTTTTAAATGCTTCTTGTATTATTTTCAAATATCATTTTGTTTGAGTCCATGCAAGGACTGTCCGCAATTGTATCAAAGCCGATCATCAGTACAGCCCCGGCTATCTCCAGCAGTGTCCCAGAGTGTGAATGGAGCAGCAGTGTACACACTCAGACCAGGGCCTGGAGTCCCATGTTCTACCTGTCACTAGGGGTTTCAGCGTTTGGATCTAGAGTTGAGCAAAAATACTGTCATGACTCATGACCCTAAGCTCTGTGAACATCTTCCTACCTGCTGACTTCCTCAGAGCTTCTTCTAATATGTAGGTCAAGCTTGATGTTGTGCCAGACATACTATTCGGTTGTGGCACCACAAATGCCTGTAGGTAGGAAGAGGTTTGCAAGGCTCTGGTACGACTGCCGCAGACTACTGACCTGACCGCAGGACCAGAATCCGGCAAAAAATTTTTTGGAAAACTGGCGAATATGTACGTATGTGTATGGAGCAGGCTCGGAGGCTGAGCCAGCACTGTACTGGGCAGAGATTACTCCTAGGAAAATGTAGCACATCTAAAATGTAGTGTATATCAAAAATAATAATAAAAAATTTGTATATTGGAAAAGGCCACTAATGGAGCAGAACATGCCGGGACATATTGTCATATGGAACAGAGTACAGAAGAAAGGAAAAAATGATTATATATATATATATATAAAATTTTTCGCACAACATTGTTGGATCTGTGGATGGTGATTGATAAAGATGAGCATTTGGGTAGAAATACCAACTGAGAACTGATGGAAACCTTTTATTCTAGGCCTTATTTCGAGGGTCTTTCCCACTCCAGCTCTCAGACGGAGATCGGAAGCTTGCATAGCATAAGAAGCCAGAAAGAATTGCCAAGTCCTGTAAGTATAGTATATAGGTCTGGTGACATGCTGGTTTGGATGTAGACACTGGTGAATAGATTTACAGCATTTATTCTACAGATTGCGGCCAGATAAAGGTTTCTAAGTCCATAAATGACGCTGTATTATTAATGGAGGGCATGCGAGCCTTACAGAATTGTTTTCTCAGTCGCTTCATTGGGGGAAACAGGAACCAGGGGTTAATATACTGTCACCTGGAGGCTAACACTACTTAGTCTTAGAAACTACTACTTAAAGAGTCTAAAAATGTTGACTCCACCCCAGCAGGCAATTCTTTTGCAGCCAACATTCAGGTACTCAATTTAGCTTAGTGTCATTCAGAGGCAGATATAGGTCTGAGGAACCAGACATGCCTTTTTTTTTTTTTAAATTTATTAACCGTAAAACAACATATACACACATGTATATAGCCAAAGTAGTACACGTGCACCTGTCCATATAACTATAAAGGAACAGCAACCTTGCATATTAGATCCTTAGTACAACTTTGGTTTCATAAGTCCCTGCATTGCTGTGATGATAATAAACCAAATCAACAAGTGGACAGAACATTTTTGTCTTTATAACCACTTGGCGATATATATCTCAAAATGATACTACACATCTATTGAAACTACTACAACTACTACTAACACATTGCCAAGCACAGTTATGTGTTATTAATATCCATTTGATGCCATAGGATAACCAGAAATATTTTAATCATAATATTTACAGTGGTGCTGAACCACTATGTACTAGAATGGTGAGATGAGAGGAGTTCCACCTGTCCCAAATTTTGTCAAATTTCCCTAGACAGCCCTGGTTTTGATGTAACGTTCGTTCATATGGTATAACATCCAGCACCCCAAATAAACAGACCAGTGGGTTATGGGGAAGCGGGATTGTACTAATGAAGTCAGCAGCGATGTTACCTCATTCCAGTAGGAGAGGATAATAGGGTAACTCCACACTATATCAGTAAAGTCTGCCTCTGCTGAGTAACATCTTAAACATTCCGAAGATTTGAGTCGACCCATTCTGAAGAGTCGTGACGGGGGTTAAATATGACTGGTGTATCATATATACCATAATTGAATCATTCTATTATTGATCGATGGAGACACCCCAATCGGAGACTCAAGAACCTCTTCCCAATCCTCGTCCTGAGCATCAGGAATAAGACCCCCCCCCCCCCCCATCTCCTCCTGACTGCCACCATGGTAGAGCTGGTTCCCACAGACAGCATATAAGTGTATAGAGCGGACATGAGCACCGGGGCCCCTGTGACTTAAGGATTCCTATTAGAGGGAAAGATAAGATAGTATGGGTCCCACACGCGGAGCATAAATGTGACTGAAAAGCTGATCTGAGCTGAAGGTAGCGAAAAAATTGGGACCTCGGGAAATTGTTTTTAGATTGAATTTGTTCGAAGGGACATTAGGACACCATTTACATATAAATCTCTGACCGAGGAAACACCATGTACAATCCAGAAGTCAGCGGATGTTTTGTTTAACAGCACCGAGAAATAAACATTGTTCCATAATGGCATTTCAGCTAAAATATCCCCGAAGTGGACCACCTTTTTAATCTGTCTCCAAATTGACCTTGCTAAACAGAGTAATAATAAATAAATAAAAGGTAATAATCGGGGGGATGCTAGGTTTATTCATTTCCAAAAAACCCAACGGGGCAGTCTATTCGTGCAGCATGGGCCAGCTAGCTGACTTTCGGAGTTAAGGCCCTTTTACATTTAGCGATGCACCAGCGATCCGACCAGCGATCCCACCCGGTCAGGATCGCTGGTGCATCGCTAAATGATTGCTAGTGAGCTTTCATACAGAAAGACCTCACAGCGATTCAGCAGCGACGCAGCGCACGATACTTACCATTCACACACAGCGATCCTGCGTCCTCCCGCCCGCGTCCAGCGTCGCTCGTCGTCACAGCAGGAAGTCTCAGCAGGAAGCGCCCGACGAGAAATGGAGCCGGACATTCTCGCGCGATCAGCGATGAGCAGCGGGGGAGCCGGTCGGAGGTAAGTATCACACATAGCGATATCGCTAGCAATATCGCTATAACGTCACAAAACCAGTGACGTTTTAGCGATATTGCTAGCGATATCGCTTAGTGTAAAACCCCCTTTAGACCAGTTGCTGTCAGCCATCCATCTACTCAAGGCCTTAACCTGGCCAGCAAGATAATATAAATAGAAATCTAGCAGAGCTGCTCCGCCCATCTGTTTAGGTCTCTGCAAAGTAGATAATTTAAGCTTGGGTCTGGTTTTCCCCCATATAAAGGACGTAATTAGAGAATTTAAATTTGCAAAGAAGGACTTGGGAATCAGCACCGCACTGTGTTGGAGGTAATAACGAAGCTTAGAGAGCAAAATCATCTTAATTAGGTTTATACGACCTGCGACAGATAGCGGTAGTTTACTCCAAGATGCAAATTTAAGTTTAACTAGATCCAATAGTGGAAGGATATTAAGTTGTAAGTCAAGTTCACAATTTTTTTTTTAAAAATATTTATTCCTAAATATTTGAAATGTGACACTATAAGCAACAAAGATAAAGTATCAAGGTGGACTTGATATTCAGAGAGGACCTTACGCGTATTGCCTCGATCGCAAGGACAAAGAGGGCTGGGGAGAGGGGGCACCCCTGACGCGTCCCTATTGACAGGGAAAATGGTTCCGATATAGTTATTTATAATTATACGAGCCTTGGGCTTTGCGTATATTATGCTAATCCATTTTTGAAATCTATCACCAAAACCATATTTCCGCAAACACGCAAATAGGAAAGGCCATTTAAGTGAGTCAAAGGCCTTAGCATCGTCGAACAACGCCAAAGCCCAAGAATTATCCCACACCAAAGAGCTATAGAGAACCACCGACTGGACCCGCCTAATAATAATAGAAGTGCTTTTGCCAGGCATGAAACCAGTTTGGTCAGGGTGTATGAGATCCAATATAACAGAGTTCAATCCAGTGGCCAGAACCTTAGTGAAAATCTTATAGTCTACATTAATAAGTGATATGGGGTGGTATGATCCACATTCAAGAAGGTCCTTCCTTTCTTTTTTAAGTACAATAATATTTGCTTCGTAAAAGGAACCCGGCATACCCCCCCCCCCCCCCTCCAATCCTCTGAAACACCTCTAAGAGAAGTGGCGCTAATGCATCTTTACACTTTCTGTATAGTTCAATTGGGAACCCATCCGGACCAGGAGCCTTCCCAGAGGCCATATCCATCATAGCACCTTCTATTTCTTCTTTAGTGATATCAGCGTTCAGAAGGGCTCGCTGAGTAGAGTCCACCGAGGGGAATTTTATGTCTAATAAGTAGTCCAGACATTGTGGGATATATAATGTATTATTATAGTCAGAAAAGCAATGAAGTATATCCTCAGTTGAGGTTGCTATTGAATTATCTGGTTTCCGAATTTGAAGTATGGTATTAGATGTGTTATGTTGGCGTACAAAGAAGGCCAAAAATTTACTTGCCTGGTTTCCCAATTCAAAGTAGGACTGACGGGTAAAAAATAGTTTGCGTTTAGACTTGGGAATGTAACATATGGGAAGTCGAGCAAACATGTCTTAACCTTGATTAGGCAGGTAAGGAACTAAGCTTTTTCTCTTTTGATCTGCCAGTTTAGAAAGTTGGGTTGAGCTCAGGTGCTCCTGCTATTGCGCAACTCTTCTTTATTAGGTCGTCCATGACAGCACCACCTGAGAGAGGGGATCTGCCCTCCAGGAACAGGAAATCCTACAGATACATAAGGGCGGCGCCTCTCCCACGCATCAGTTGGTTTCCTGTTCCTGGAGGACAGGATTCCCTACAGATCATGCCATCATGGACGAAGGAATCCCCAGGCCGGCTGTCCGACTCAGGTAGCGGGGGGGTCTCCTACCTCGGGCAGTACGGAGTCCCCTGGAAGCGCCACGGTGGCCCGGGTAGGGTTCCACGTTAGTGTGCGGGGCAGGTGGGAGCGGGGTCCGGCGGATGCCCGTCTCCTGGGCCGGCGGGTAAGTATGGGTCCTCTTCCCGGACCCCGGTCCTGCTGGTGCGGTCTCCCTTCATCCAGGCTGCGGTCGGGGGCGTGCGGCTGTGCCTCGGTGGCGTGCGGGGAGCGCTTTGCGGAGTCGGGCGCCGCCATGGCGCTGGTGGCCTGCGCGTCCCCGCGCGTTCGCTCAGACCGGAAGTGACGCGGTTGGCGGGGAGCGGGGCCAGTGGCGCCGAACCGGAAGTCGTATGCCGGCCGGCTTTCCTCCCTGTTGGTCCCCAGGCGCATCGGCGTGGGCGCCGACAGAGTGGCAGGGGCAGGAGTGGTGCACGGGGGGGGGGGAGTACCCATGGACGTCGGAGGGAAAGGGGGGGGCGAGAATCAGCCCCTGACCATGACACCTGTGAACCCGGGTTTGCCGGGGGGAAGAAAAGGGCACAGAAACACTGCAGAGCGGCTTTAGCTCAGGTGCAGGAATGGACGAGCCGGAAACTCCCGTGGCCCAGCTGGACCGAGAGCAGGAATGTACATCAGAGAGGTCCCAAACCAGCTCCCAGCAAAAGAAAAAACGAACTGGACAATCTGGCCATAGAAGTTCCTCCAGGCCGAAGGATCCAGCTCGCCCCCCCGTGATCCAGTACCTACGCCTTCTGCTCAGGGTAAGAGATCTTCGTGAATGTGCCCTGATGCAGTGTTCCCCTTATGTTTTCATCCTATAGGGGAAGAAATGCGCTGACAAGGCAAAAAACAGGGAATGCGCCCTTTGCAAATGCCCCTTGCCAGATGCCTACCCTAAAAGGTGTAGACCAGGGGTCCTTAAACTTTTTAAACGGGGCCAGATTTCGGTCCCTCGGACCGTTGGAGGGCCGTAATATAGTTTAAAAAAATTATGACTAAATTCCTGTGCACACTGCACATATCTTATTTAGTAGTAATAAAACAAAAATAGGAACAAATACAATATTAAAAATGAAGTTAAATCATCAAACCGATTTTTTGGGTTCTTCGAATATCCTACACTTCGAGTCAATTTTTTCTCTTTCTTGATATCATTGTTTCCTAGGGATTCAAAATTGCTATTAGTAAAATACCAACATATATACAGCGCTACAAAAACAATATACCAGCAATAAAACTGCCAACACAGAGACATGCAGCCTGATCAGTGCCCATCAATGCAGTCTGATCAGTGCCCATCAATGCAGTCTGATCAGTGCCCATCAATGCAGCCTGATCAGTGGCTATCAATGCAGCCTCACCAGTGCCCATATTGGTGGAACTCCACTTTTACCTCAGGCTCAGACTGGTGTGGTGCAAGAATGCAGCATAGGTCCCCAATAGACTGGTAAATGTCCCCAATAGGCAGCACAGGTCCCCAATAGGCAGGTAAATGTCCCCAATAGGCAGCACAGGTCCCCAATAGGCAGCACAGGTCCCCAATAGGCAGGTAGATGTCCCCATTAGGCAGATAAATGTCCCCAATAGGCAGGTAAATGTCCCCATTAGGCAGCACAGGTCCCCATTAGGCAGGAAAATGTCCCCAATAGGTAGCACAGGTCCCCACTAGGCAGAAAAATGTCCCCAATAGGTAGCACAGGTGCCCACTAGGCAGGAAAATGTCCCCAATAGGTAGCATAGGTCCCCACTAGGCAGAACAATGTCCCCAATAGGTAGCACAGGTCCCCACTAGGCAAAAAAAGGCCCCAATAGGAAGGAAAATGTCCCCACTAGGCAGAACAATGACCCCAATAGGACCCGGCATTAAAAAAAAAAAAAAATGTACTCACCTATGTCCCCCGCTGCTCTGAAGAGGCGCCCGCTCATCTCCGTCTTCTTCCTGCATAGGCACACAGGCGGCGTGACATCATCAGACCGCGCAGGCGGCGTGATGACAATCACGTCGTCTCTGTGCACTGTGCTGCGGGAGGGCTGCGTAACGCCTTTCCTCGGCGCCTCGTCCCGCCCGCAATTACACGGCCCGCCGGCACTGAACTGCAGTGCAGTTCATGAGCTCAAAGTCGGCCTGGCCAGAGGCCGGATAAAAGTCTTTGGAGGGCCGCAGTTTGAGGACCCCTGGTGTAGACGGTGGCGGAAGAAACCCCTGACTTCGCTACAAGTCTAAGGGAAATTATCAGGATGGAGGTTAAAGCCCTAAAATCCGTACCCCAGGGGGAGGCGTCTAGGAAGAGAAAGAGAGCAAGTTTCTCAGGGTCAGGCTCTTCAGCTGACCCTAGAGGAAATGAAGACTCCTCAGAACCCTCTATCTCCGTGTCTGCGTTCTCTTCAGAGGAAGACGCCAGTCGTTTCTGCCTAGGTCTGGAACAAGTGGACAAACTAGTTAAGGCAGTCAAGGCTACCATGGGGGTAACAGACACAAAACCAGAACTGTCAGCGCAAGACCTAATGTTCGGGGGTTTCGACCCCAGGAAACGTAAGTCGTTCCCGTTAAACGACAAGGTCCAAAATTTGATTAATAGAGAATGGAGGAAACTAGAAAGGAAAGGCTCCCTACCACCAGCTTTTAAACGGCGATATCCCTTTGAGGACCCCATGGTAAATAAATGGGTCAAAGCCCCGAAATTGGATGCAGCAGTGGCTAAGGCGTCCAAAAAATCCGCTATCCCCTTTGATGACATGGTCTCTTTAAAGGATACGCTGGATAAAAAGGCGGACTCCTACTTGAAAGGCACATGGGAAATGTCAGCTGGCGCCCTGAGACCGGCAGTAGCAGCTACCTGCGCAGCCAGATCTTTGATGGTCTGGCTGGACCAGCTGGAAACGCAGTTAGAGGACAGAGCCTCGAGGGAGTCTATCTTGAAAACCCTACCTATCATCCAGAATGCGGCAGCCTTTTTAGCCGACGCTTCGGCAGATTCCGCAAGAATGGCGGCCAAGGCCGCAGGGCTATCAAATGCAGACCGACGGGCTGTATGGCTGAAATGCTGGCCCGGGGATATGCAGGCCAGATCCTGGCTTTGCTCCATCCCGTGTGAGAGGGAATATCTATTTGGACCAGTCCTAGATCAACTGGAGAAGACAGACAACGATAAAAAGAAATTCCCTTCCCTGCCCACCCCTTCCTATAGATGTCCCTTTGCTAGGAAGAGATTTTTTCGGAGGAGGTCATCCAGGGACCGAGGCAGATGGGAAGATAAAAAGAAAAAAGGTACCGGGTTTATGTTTGGAGGGGGACGCCAGGAAGCATCCCGTGAGACCAAGAAACCCCCCCAATGATTAGAGGCCCCGGTGGGAGGTAGACTATCAGCCTTCTGCCAAGCCTGGTCGCGGATCTCAAACAGTAACTGGATCCTGAGGTTGGTAGCCTCAGGCTTAAAGCTAGAATTTGCCTGTGTCCCCCAGAACAGTTTTAGGGTCACCACGCTCAGGTCTTCCCTGGCGGAACAGACTGCCCTAGAAACCGAAGTTGTTGACCTATGTCAGAAAGGAGTACTGATAAAGGTACCAGAGGCGGAGAAAGGCGAAGGCTTCTACTCCCCCCTATTTTTGGTCCGTAAACCAGATAATTCTTACAGGACCATAATCAACCTGAAGGCACTCAACAGATACCTGGTTATTCGACCTTTCAAAATGGAAACGATCAGTTCCACAATAAAATTACTGTTTGAAAATTGTTTTATGGTGGTGTTGGATTTAAAAGACGCTTATTACCATATACCCATCTATGTGTCTCATCAGCGTTTCCTTAGAGTGGCAGTTCATTTACAGGGGTCGTTACAGCATTTTCAACATGTCACACTTCCCTTTGGTATAGCAGTCGCCCCCCCAGGTGTTCACTAAAGATATAGCGGAGGTTATGGCCCATCTGCGGGAAGCAAACATCCTAGTAATCCCTTACCTGGATGACTTCCTTTTTGTAGGCAAAACGGCAGTCCATTGTCTGGATCAATTGCTAAAAGCAAAATCAGCTCTGGAGCAGTTAGGGTGGCTATTAAACATTAAGAAGTCCTGCCTACAGCCCATGAAAGTCCAGCAGTTCTTGGGCTTAACCCTAGACTCGCAGAATCACGAGTGTCGTCTTCTACCTGAAAAATTAGTTCGGCTACATCAGAAGGTCTTGAACGCCTCCAATAGACCTACCATGTCTCTCAGGAAAGCAATGTCCCTCCTTGGTTCTCTCTCATCCTGCATCCCCGCGGTCCGATGGGCCCAGTTCCGTACAAGGGTGCTACAGGGCGAGGTTTTACGCCATCAAAAGATCCTGGGCGGTTATCTAGAAGGCCAGTTGACTCTGTCCCAACATACCTTGAGATCCCTTGAGTGGTGGCTAGACGAGAACTATCTAGCCAGAGGGGTGCCCTGGGAATATAACGTAACCCGGGTAGTCACCACAGGAGCAAGCCCCCCATGTGGGGGGAATCTTGATCCAGGACCTGTGGGAATGCCATCAGTTGTAAATGTCCTCCAACCTGAAAGAGCTAACAGCCGTAGAGCAGGCAGTCAAAAACCTTTTTGTGTATCTACAGGGTCACCATGTTCGAATCTTCTCCGACAATCAGGTCACCGTGGCTTACATCAACCACCAAGGTGGGACTCGTTCCAGGCCCCTGATGGAGATAGCAGAACAGCTGTTCCAATGGGCAGAGCAATATCTCCTGTCTTTACCAGCTCTGCACATAAAAGGAAAAGAAAACACCACAGCAGACTTCCTAAGCCGCAACCTTCTAAAGCAGGGGGAATGGTCCTTAAAAACGTCCATCTTCGACCGAATCGTACAAAAATCGAGGCATCCAGATGTGGACCTCTTCGCCACCAGAGATAACAGGAAGGTGCCTCGGTTCTGCTCTCTAAATCCCAGGGAGAACCCTCTGGCAGTAGCTGCTCTTCTAATCAATTGGGACTTCGGGTTAGCATACGCCTTCCCTCCCCTGGCTCTACTACCCCTGGTGATGAGGAAGGTCAGGAAGGACAAAGCAAGGATTATAGTGATCGCCCCGTTTTGGTCCAGGAGGGCATGGTTCTCGTGCCTCAGGACCATGTCGGTGTCCGACCCTTGGGTCCTACCAAACATCCCAGACCTCCTATCCCAGGGCCCAGTTTACCATCCTCAGGTAGCTGGCCTACATCTGACGGCGTGGATTTTGACCGGGCACTACTAAAGGAGAAAGGTTTCTTCCTGACTTTAATTAACACCCTGCTCAAAAGCAGAAAACCGATTACAACCAAAATCTGTTAGGATCTGGAAAAGATTCCTTCAGGGGTAGTAGCTGGGCAGTTCTCTCCCATAGCACAGATCCTGGAGTTCCTACGAAGAGGTCTGGACATGGGACTCTCCACCAGCACCCTTAAGGTACAGGTGTCGGCTCTAGGGACGCTTTTCAACTGCCACATCGCCAGTAACTATTGGATCAATAGATTTATTAAAGCAACAGGCAGGTCCAGGCCGGTAGTGAGAAATAAATTTATGCCATGGGATCTAAACCTAGTCCTTATTGCCATGACAGAGTCCCCGTTTGAGCCTATTTCATTTAGATTCCACAAAAAACCTGTCCTTTAAAGTGGCTCTCCTGGTAGCGTTGACATCAGCCCGGAGAGTTCGTGACATCCAGGTGCTGTCTAGACCTCCTCCTTACATACAATTCAGGGAAGACAGGGTAATTCTTACACCTGATCCAGCATACCTGCCTAAAGTAGCCTCCAGTTTCCATAGAACTCAGGAGATAGTTCTTCCTTCCATCCTTCCTCCCTAATCCCACGAACGATAAGGAAAGGAAATTTCACTCGCTAGACCTTAGGAGATGACTCATAGAGTACCTGGCAGTTACCGACCCCTGGAAAAAAGATAATGCCTTGTTTATTTCCTATCAGGGCACTAGGGCTTCAAAAAGCTCGCTAGCAAGATGGATTAGGGAGGCTATTTCATTAGCATACACCTCAAAAGGCAAACCGGCTCCTGGTAAGCTGAGGGCGCATTCCACCAGGGCCATGGAAACCTCTTGGGCAGAGAGATCGGAGGTCTCGATCGACCAGATATGTAAGGCAGCTACTTGGTCCTCTCCGAGCACCTTCTACAACCATTATAGACTAGACCTGGGTGCTTCCTCAGACCTCTCCTTTGCTGTCAGGGTTCTGCAGGCTGTAGTCCCTCCCTAAAGTAATTATTACTCTCTGTAATTCTCTCAGGTGGTGCTGTCATGGACGACCGAATAAAGTCGTAGTTACTCACCGGTTAACGGTATTTTTCGGAGTCCATGACAGCACCCGTATATTCCCTCCCTTTAGTTTAATTTGGGTGTGTACTACTTCCTCTTATATGTACACGGGTAATTAATAGTCGTGTAAGAGTATTGTATATAAATTATGCTATTAACTTTTGTGGTCCTCTTGTGCTCTGTAAAGCAACTGATGCGTGGGAGAGGTGCTGCCCTTATGTATCTGTAGGATTTCCTGTTCTTGGAGGGCGGATCCCCTCTCTCAGGTGGTGCTGTCATGGGCTCCGAAAAATACCGTTAACCGGGGAGTAACTACGACTTTCCCCCACCGCCGTGGAAGCCCCTTGGGTCCTGAGCCGCCAGGCGTCTGTTCTTCTGTTCCATAGGGACGCTACTTAGTCTTCTGTCCACATCTTTATGGCGCTCTTCTCTTTTAATGATGCAAATCTTAGCAGAAGCTTACTATAAGCAGCAGGTGTTGGATTAGTAACCTGAGGGATGGCTATTCTTCCTTCTGCAGGACTAGCTTTAGTTTTCACACCCTAGGCACTGCTTTATGATGTCTCATGGTTCCCGTGTTCTCCACTGAAGCGACTGAGAAAGCTAACCACAAAAGTCTGGATTTATGTACTTGTACAATCTGCATATTATTAAGAGTCTAACGTACAGTACAGACCAAACGTTTGGTCACACCTTCTCATTCAAAGAGTTTTCTTTATTTTCATGACCATGAAAATTGTAGATTCACTCTGAAGGCATCAAAACTATGAATTAACACATGTGGAATTATATAATTAACAAAAAAGTGTGAAACAACTGAAAATACGTCTTATATTCTAGGTTCTTCAAAGTAGCCACCTTTTGCTTTGATTACTGCTTTGCACACTCTTGGCATTCTCTTGATGAGCTTCAAGAGTTAGTCACTGGAAATGGTTTTCACTTCTCATGTGTGCCCTGTCAGGTTTAATAAGTGGAATTTCATGCCTTATAAATGGGGTTGGGACCATCAGTTGTGTTGTGCAGAAGTCTGGTGGATAAACAGCTGATAGTCCTACTGAATAGACTATAAAGAACAAAAGTAGCATACTCCAGCATACCTGCTATATGGGGAATATATCATAATAAAGGCAATATAGCAACAAAATACCCCATAATACTCACAGTGCTGTGGACTGTACACAGACCAATTGTCAAACTGACATGAGAGGAGAGGGAAGATAAAAACCTTCCAAAACGACAATAAAGGTCAAAATATGTAAAATTGCTTTATTGGACACAGGGCAAGGAACAATACAGATTTAAAATGATAGCTGATAGCTTGTCACAAAAAGGCACTGTAGCCCCCTGACGAAGGTTCCCGAAACGCGCGTCGGGGTGGGCACCGGATCGCTTCTCTTGTCTGCGTGCACTTGACATACGTGGTATGTAGGACGTACTCATTGCCTACTACATGGTTATCTTCAGTGTATCTATGTGCTATCACTGTTCAATTGAGTACGCTATGTTCTTTCATTGTATATGGAATGATGGTTATATTTTTCTGTCCCCCTTATATGGGTTATATTGAAGCAGCATGTGTAGACTACGGTGCCTTTTTGTGACAAGCTATCAGCTATCATTTTAAATCTGTATTGTTCCTTGCCCTGTGTTTAATAAAGCAATTTTACATATTTTGACCTTTATTGTCGTTTTGGAAGGTTTTTATCTTCCCTCTACTGAATAGACTGTTAGAATTTGTATTATGGCAAGAAAAAAGCAGCTAAGTAAAGAAAAACGAGTGGCCATCATTACTTTAAGAAATGAAGGTCAGTCAGTCTGAAAAATTGGGAAAACTTTGAAAGTGTCCCCAAGTGCAGTGGCAAAAACCATCAAGCGCTACAAAGAAACTGGCTCACATGAGGACCGCCCCAGGAAAGGAAGACCAAGAGTCACCTCTGCTGCGGAGGATAAGTTCATCCGAGTCACCAGCCTCAGAAATCGCAGGTTAACAGCAGCTCAGAATAGAGACCAGGTCAATGCCACACAGAGTTCTAGCAGCAAACACATCTCTACAACAACTGTTAAGAGGAGACTTTGTGCAGCAGGCCTTCATGGTAAAATAGCTGCTAGGAAACCACTGCTAAGGACAGGCAACAAGCAGAAGAGACTTGTTTGGGCTAAAGAACACAAGGAATGGACATTAGACCAGTGGAAATCTGTGCTTTGTCTGAGGAGTCCAAATTTGAGATCTTTGGTTCCAACCACTGTGTCTTTGTGCAAAGCAGAAAAGGTGAACGGATGGACTCTACATGCCTGGTTCCCACCGTGAAGCATGGAGGAGGAGGTATGATGGTGTGGGGGGGTGCTTTGCTGGTGACACTGTTGGGGATTTATTCAAAATTGAAGGCATACTGAACCATCATGGCTACCACAGCATCTTGCAGCGGCATGCTATTCCATCCGGTTTGTGTTTAGTTGGACCATCATTTATTTTTCAACAGGACAATGGACTCAAACACACCTCCAGGCTGTGTAAGGACTATTTTACCAAGAAGGGGAGTGATGGGGTGCTATGCCAGATACCCTGGCCCCACAGTCACCAGACCTGAACCCAATCGAGATGGTTTGGGGTGAGCTGGACCGCAGAGTGAAGGTAAAAGGGCCAACAAGTGCTAAGCATCTCTGGGAACTCCTTCAAGACTGTTGGAAAACCATTTCCGGTGACTACCTCTTGAAGCTCATCAAGAGAATGCCAAGAGTGTGCAAAGCAGTAATCAAAGCAAAAGGTGGCTACTTTGAAGAACCTAGAATATAAGACATACAGTATTTTCAATTGTTTCACACTTTTTTGTTATATAATTCCTCATGTGTTAATTCATAGTTTTGATGCCTTCAGAGTGAATCTACAATTTTCATAGTCATGAAAATAAAGAAAACTCTTTGAATGAGAAGGTGTGTCCAAACTTTTGGTCTGTACTGTATATCCTCAATTAGACTTGTAATAGCAATTAAGTCCTTAAAGGGGTTGTCCAGTGAAAACAAAGAATCGCCTGTCTGCTGGATAGGTGATTACTTGTTTTGGTTGGTGGGGATCCAACCTCACCAATTGGCAGAACAGGGAATCTTTATCCCCCGTCTAGAATGAAGCAACAGGTTGAATGCCCGAATGCTGCACCATTCATTCTCTATGGGCTGGAGAAAGCTGAGCGCAGCACTGAGCAGCCGTAAAGTGAATGAATGGAGTGCCAGTGGAGATAAACGTGCCCCATTCTGCCAGTGGGTGCGGGATCTTCAATTTGTACTCCCATCACTTAATAATTTCTCACCGGACTACCCCTTTGAGAGAGAGTTTTTGGTAGAGATGGAAAAAAAAAAAAAAAAAGAAAAACCGTGATCATATCTAGAGCAGGGATACCAAACTCAAATACACACAGAGGGCCAAATTAAAAACTTGGAAAAAGTCGCAGGCCAACCTTGATATCAATTAAAAAAATGTTTACAATTGAGGAAGTTTTTCCTTATCCTAAAATATAATAATGAAACCTTTCATATGCAAACAAACTTAAAGGGGTTGTCCTAAAGAGTACGTTTTACTTAATAGATTTTAGAATAAAATAAACACGTAATCACAAATGGAGCATACTGGAATAATGTAGTATGCTATGTAAGAGCAGCAAAAAGCTTATGACCTAATTTAAGTATGTAATGACAAAGGATAAAAAATCTAGAATTCGTAAATAATACAGATAATAAAGTATGATGCGATGCCCAAAGGGCCCCCAAACAGAGTATGATACCCCCACAGTGAATTTCTCCACAGTACCCTCCACACGCATGACATGATGACCCATACCCCCCCAAAGTATTGTGACCTCTACACTGTCTGATGCCTCAACTGTGATCCCCTCCACATAGTATAATGGACTCCACATAGTCTTCCATATAGAATAATGGGCTCCACATAGTTGTCCATACAGTATAATGGAGCCCTTATAGTATTCCATACAGTATAATGGCCCCACATAGTCCTCCTCCATACAGTATAATGGCCTCCACATAGTCCTCCATACAGAATAATGGCCTCCACATAGTCCTCCATACAGAATAATGGCCTCCACATAGTCCTCCATACAGACTAATGGGCCCCACATAGTTGTTCATACAGTATAATGGGCCCCACATAGTCCTCCATACAGACTAATGGGCCCCACATAGTCCTCCATACAGCATAATGGACACCACATAGTTCTCCATACAGACTAATGGGTCCCACATTGTCCTCCATATAGAACAATATGCCCCACATAGTCCTCCATGCTGTATGATGGGGGGCCAATGCCGGCCTCGCAGGACAAATAAAATCACCCTGCGGGCAGATTTGGCTCTCTGGCCAGAGTTTGACATGTGTGATCTAGAGCTTTGTGGTTGATTAACTGCGGTGTATGAGGAATATCGGGTGATTTAGAGTATATGATTTATCCGGCAAAATGTGCCAGACTAAAGCTAGCGCACAGACCACACACCAGATTGAGTGCGCATACTCATTTTGCGCCTCACTAGTAAACGAACATTTATAAAATGCACCAGAATTAATAAAGTCTGCGCCATTATGGTGGTGCAGAAGATTGACATAACCTGAGATAACCAAGAGAAGGCGTCATAAAAGCCAGACTCGCTGTGTGTATTACAGACCTGCGGCACTGCCATATGTGAGGTGCAGCTTCTGGTTTTATGCCCCCCAATGAGGAGGAGGGGGATATTGCATCATTTGACAGGCGATGCACTTGTTAATATGAGGGTGGTGTGAGTAACACTCATGTAGGGCTATTGGCATAGAGAGGGGTTTACACAACCCGAACATTTATATCTCACAGTTTTGTATATTTTGCATTTGCAGAACAGTAATGTCCATTTTGAGAAACCTCATCGTGACCTCGCTCAGTCCGCAAACATTGACGTAAGTCACCATTCATAAAGCTTTATATTAAGACGGCTGTCATGTAGGTAGAATGTAAAACCATCTATATGTGTATGGGAGGATGTACAGCCGGTGGATGTATGGCCGTGTATATAGGTGTACAGGAGGATGTATGGCCATGTATATAGGTGTACGGGGAGGATGTACGGACGTGTATATAGGTGTACAGGGAGGATGTATGGCCGTGTGTATAAGTATACAGAGAGGATGTACTGCCATGTACATACGTGTACACGGAGGATGTATGGCCGTGTATATAGGTGTATGGGAGGATGTACGGCTGAGTATGTAGGGGTGTGGGGAGGATGTACGGTCATGTATATACAGTGGGTACAGAAAGTATTCAGACCCCTTCAATTTTTCACTCTTTCATTGCAGCCATTTGGTAAACTCAAAAAAGTTCATTTTTTTTCTCATTAATGTACACTCTGCACCCCATCTTGAATGAAAAAAAAACAGAAATGTAGAAATTTTTGCAAATTTATTAAAGAAAAACTGAAATATCACATGGTCAATAAGTATTCAGACCCTTTGCTCAGACACTCATATTTAAGTCACATGCTGTCCATTTCCTTGTGATCCTCCTTGAGATGGTTCTGCTCCTTCATTGGAGTCCAGCAGTGTTTAATTAAACTGATAGGACTTGATTTGTAAAGGCACACACTTGTCTATATAAGACCTCACAGTGCATGTCACACCAAATGAGAATCATGAGGTCAAAGGAACTGGACAAGAAGCTCAGAGACAGAATTGTATCAATGGCAAACATCTGGCCAAGAATACAAAAGAATTTCTGCAGTACTCAAAGTTCCTAAGAGCACAGTGGCCTACATAATCCTTAAATGGAAGAAGTTTGGAACCACCAGAAGTCTTCCCAGACCTGGCCGTCCAGCCAAACTGAGCAATCCTGGGAGAAGAGCCTTGGTGAGAGAGATAAAGAAGAACACTGTGGCTGAGCTCCACAGATGCAGTAGGGAGATGGGAGAAAGTTCCACAAAGTCAACGATCACTGCAGCCCTCCACCAGTCGGGCCTTTATGGCAGAGTGGCCCGATGGAAGCCTCTCCTCAGTGCCAGATATATGAAAGTCTGCATAGAGTTTGTTAAAAAACACATGAAGGTCATTAGCTGGTCTGATGAGACAAAGATAGAACTATTTGGTGAAAATTCTAAGCGGTATGTGTGGAGAAAACCAGGCACTGCTCATCACCTGCCCAATACAATCCCAACAGTGAAACATGGTGGAAGCAGCATCATGCTATGGGGGTGTTTTTCAGCAGCAGGGACAGGACAACGGGTTCCAATTGAAGAAAACCTGAATGTGGCCAAGTGCAAAGATATCCTGGATGAAAACTTCTTCCAGAATGCTCTGGACCTCAGACTTGGGCGAAGGTTCACCTTCAACAAGACAATGACCCTAAGCTCACAGCTAAAATAACAAAGGAGAGGCTTCAGAACACCTATGTGACCATTCTTGACTGGCCCAGCCAGAGCCCTGACCTAAACCCAATTGAGCATTTCTGGAGAGACCTGAAAATGGCTCTCCACCAACGTTCACCTTCCAACCTAATGGAACTGGAGCAGATCTGCAAGGAAGAATGGCAGAGAATCCCCAAATCCAGGTGTGAAAAACTTGTTGAATCATTCCCAAGAAGACTCATGGCTGTACTAGCTCAAAAGGGTGCTACTACTCAATACTGAGCAAAGGGTCTGAATACTTATAACCATGTGATATTTCAGTTTTTTGTTTTTTTTTAATAAATTTGCAAAATTTTCTACATTTGTTTTTATTCAGTGAAGATGGGGTGCAGAGTGTACATTAATGAGAAAAAAATGAACTTTTCTAAATTTACCATATGGCTGCAGTGAAAAATTTAAAGGGGTCTAAATACTTTCTGTACCCACTGTAGGTATACAGGAGGATCTACGGCCATGTATATAGTTGTACGGGAGGATGTACAGCTTATGTATATAGGTGTACAGGAGGATGTACGGCCGTGTATATACAGTGGAGGAAATAAGTATTTGATCCCTTGCTGATTTTGTAAGTTTGCCCTCTGACAAAGACATGAATAGTCTATAATTTTAAGGGTAGGTTAATTTTAACATTGAGAGATAGAATATCAAAAATAAAATCCAGAAAATCACATTGTATAAATTATATACATGTATTTGCATTTTGCAGTGAGAAATAAGTATTTGATCCCTCTGGCAAACAAGACTTATTACTTGGTGGCAAAACCCTTGTTGGCAAGCACAGCAGTCAGACGGTTTTTGTAGTTGATGATGAGGTTTGCGCACGTCAGGAGGAATTTTGGTCCACTCCTCTTTGCATCTCTAAATCATTAAGATTTTGAGGCTGTCGCTTAGCAACTCGGAGCTTCAACTTCCTCCATAAGTTTTCTATGGGATTAAGGTCTGGAGACTGGCTAGGCCACTCCATTACCTTAATGTGCTTCTTTTTGAGTCACTCCATTGTTGCTTTGGCTGTACATTTTGGGTCCTTGTCTTGCTGGAAGACCCAGCCATGACCCATGCTTTGTATGTAGGTGTATGGCCTTGTATGTAGGAGGATGGACGGCCGTGTATATAGGTGTACAGGAGGATGGACGGCCGTGTGTATAGGTGTGCAGGAGGATGGACGGCCGTGTATATACGTGTACGGGGAGGATGTACGGCCGTGTGTATAGGTGTGCAGGAGGATGGACGGCCATGTGTATAGGTGTGCAGGAGGATGGACGGCCATGTGTATAGGTGTGCAGGAGGATGGACGGCCGTGTGTATAGGTGTGCAGGAGGATGGACGGCCGTGTGTATAGGTGTGCAGGAGGATGGACGGCCGTGTGTATAGGTGTGCAGGAGGATGGACGGCCGTGTGTATAGGTGTGCAGGAGGATGGACGGCCGTGTGTATAGGTGTGCAGGAGGATGGACGGCCGTGTGTGTAGGTGTGCAGGAGGATGGACGGCCGTGTGTGTAGGTGTGCAGGAGGATGGACGGCCGTGTGTGTAGGTGTGCAGGAGGATGGACGGCCGTGTGTGTAGGTGTGCAGGAGGATGGACGGCCGTGTGTGTAGGTGTGCAGGAGGATGGACGGCCGTGTGTGTAGGTGTGCAGGAGGATGGACGGCCGTGTGTGTAGGTGTGCAGGAGGATGGACGGCCGTGTGTGTAGGTGTGCAGGAGGATGGACGGCCGTGTGTGTAGGTGTGCAGGAGGATGGACGGCCGTGTGTGTAGGTGTGCAGGAGGATGGACGGCCGTGTGTGTAGGTGTGCAGGAGGATGGACGGCCGTGTGTATAGGTGTGCAGGAGGATGGACGGCCGTGTGTATAGGTGTGCGGGGAGGCTGGACGGCCGTGTATATACGTGTACGGGGAGGATGTACGGCCGTGTGTATAGGTGTACAGGAGGATGGACGGCCGTGTGTATAGGTGTGCATGAGGATGGACGGCCGTGTGTATAGGTGTGCAGGAGGATGGACGGCCGTGTGTATAGGTGTACAGGAGGATGGACGGCCGTGTGTATAGGTGTACGGGGAGGATGGACGCCCGTGTATATAGGTGTACGGGGAGGATGTACGGCCGTGTGTATAGGTGTGCAGGAGGCTGGACGGCCGTGTGTATAGGTGTGCAGGAGGCTGGACGGCCGTGTGTATAGGTGTGCAGGAGGCTGGACGGCCGTGTGTATAGGTGTGCAGGAGGCTGGACGGCCGTGTGTATAGGTGTGCAGGAGGCTGGACGGCCGTGTGTATAGGTGTGCAGGAGGATGTACGGCCGTGTATGTACGGGGAGGATGTACGGCAGTGTGTATAGGTGTGCAGGAGGCTGGACGGCCGTGTGTATAGGTGTGCAGGAGGCTGGACGGCCGTGTGTATAGGTGTGCAGGAGGATGTACGGCCGTGTATGTACGGGGAGGATGTACGGCAGTGTGTATAGGTGTGCAGGAGGATGGGCGGCCGTGTGTATAGGTGTGCAGGAGGATGGACGGCCGTGTGTATAGGTGTGCAGGAGGATGTACGGCCGTGTATATACGTGTACGGGGAGGATGTACGGCCGTGTGTATAGGTGTGCAGGAGGATGGACGGCCGTGTGTATAGGTGTGCATGAGGATGGACGGCCGTGTGTATAGGTGTGCATGAGGATGGACGGCCGTGTGCATAGGTGTGCAGGAGGATGGACGGCCGTGTGTATAGGTGTGCAGGAGGCTGGACGGCCGTGTGTATAGGTGTGCAGGAGGCTGGACGGCCGTGTGTATAGGTGTGCAGGAGGCTGGACGGCCGTGTGTATAGGTGTGCAGGAGGATGGACGGCCGTGTGTATAGGTGTGCAGGAGGCTGGACGGCCGTGTGTATACGTGTACGGGGAGGATGTACGGCCGTGTGTATAGGTGTGCAGGAGGATGGACGGCCGTGTGTATAGGTGTGCAGGAGGATGGACGGCCGTGTGTATAGGTGTGCAGGAGGCTGGACGGCCGTGTGTATAGGTGTGCAGGAGGCTGGACGGCCGTGTGTATAGGTGTGCAGGAGGCTGGACGGCCGTGTGTATAGGTGTGCAGGAGGATGTACGGCCGAGTATATACGTGTACGGGGAGGATGTACGGCCGTTTGTATGTACGAGTTTGTCATTTGTTAAGTTTGGTGTTTCATCTTCAATTTTTTATTAGTGCTCAACCCACTTCCATTTATCTGCTCAGCTGGAGGATCCTGAGAGACGGCCGTCCTTACCTAAGCACTCGCCTGAGAGTGTGTCTGACGCTGTATCCTTGGTAAGTACGCCTGTGCTTCGGTGCACCACCACTCATATTGTCACCATCTCATAACCCATCGGCATATTAAAGGGAATCTGTCAGCAGGTTTTACTATGTAATCCGAGAGTAGCGTGTTGTAGGGTCACAGACCCTGATTCCAGCAATGTCACTCACTGAGCTGTTTGCTTGCTCACGTCTGACAGTGAGTCTGTAACATGAAACCTTGTGCTAGCCAGAAAGTATATACATAAATATTATTACATTTATATGTAAAAATTTCACACTACATAAACCTTGAAATCAAGGCTGGCTCCTCATAACAGAAAGCTCTGTCTTATTCTGAAACACTTGCTTTTTATAGAAAAAACAGCAGGAATAAAGTCTCCCCCGAGGAGAAGAGTCTGCCATTTGGCCTTTTTTTTATTTCTACTGACCTAACTCTGCTTGATTAACTGGTGTCTTTATTTTACCCCTAATTCTGCCTACACAGGGGATTTAGAGATCTGAAGATGTACTTCGTACAGAATGCTGGACCTAACTAAAGCCCCTTGTACACTTTAGATAGCTGTCAGATAAATGATAATTCAGCCGGCAGCTATCTCCCCCGACTCTCCCATAAACAGTAGAGCTCACTCGACCCGCAGCCATCTCCCCTGACTCTCCTATACACAGGAGCGCTTGCTCGGCCAGTAAATATCTCCCCCCAACTCTCCCATACACGGGAGCGCTTGCAAGGCCGGCGGCTGTCTCCCCCAACTCTCCCATACACACGAGCGCTCACTCATCCCGCAGCCATCTCCCTTGACTCCCCCATACACACGAGCGCTCACTCGGCCCGCAGCCTTTTCCCTCGACTCTCCCATACACACGAGCTCTCGCTCAACCCGCAGTCATATTCCTCGACTTTTCCATACACAAGAGCCCTCTCTTGGCTGGCAGCCATTTCCACTGACTCTCCCATAAACGAGCGTTTGCTCTGCCGGCAACTATCTCCCCCAACTCTCCCATACACAGGAGCGCTCGCTTGGCTTGCAGCCATCTCCCTTGACTCTCCCATACACGAGCGCTCGCTCGGCATACAGCTGTCTCCCTCGACTCTCCCATACACAGGAGCGTTCACTCGACCGGCAACTATCTCCCCCAACTCTCCCATATACACGAGCTCTCTCTCTTCCGGCAGCCATCTCCCCTGGCACTCCTATACACGAGTGCTCGCTCGGCATACAGCTGTCTCCCCCGACTCTCCCATACACAGGAGCGCTTGCTCGGCCGGCAGGCATCTTCCCTGACTCTGGCATACAGCGGTCTCCCTCGACTCTCCCATACACACGAGCGCTCACTCATCCCGCAGCCATCTCCCTTGACTCCCCCATACACACGAGCGCTCACTCGGCCCGCAGCCTTTTCCCTCGACTCTCCCATACACACGAGCTCTCGCTCAACCAGCAGTCATATTCCTCGACTTTTCCATACACAAGAGCCCTCTCTTGGCTGGCAGCCATTTCCACTGACTCTCCCATAAACGAACGTTTGCTCTGCCGGCAACTAACTCCCCCAACTCTCCCATACACAAGAGCGCTCGCTTGGCTTGCAGCCATCTCCCTTGACACTCCCATACACGAGCGCTCGCTCGGCATACAGCTGTCTCCCTCGACTCTCCCATACACAGGAGCATTCACTCGACCGGCAACTATCTCCCCCAACTCTCCCATATACAGGAGCTCTCTCTCTGCCGTCAGCCATCTCCCCTGGCACTCCTATACACGAGTGCTCGCTCGGCATACAGCTGTCTCCCCCGACTCTCCCATACACAGGAGCGCTTGCTCGGCCGGCAGGCATCTTCCCTGACTCTCCCATACACGAGCGCTCGCACGGCATAGAGCTGTGTTCCCCTTCTCTCCCATACACAGGAGCGCTTGCGTGCCCGGAAATTATCTCTCCAACTCTCCCATACACACAGGAGCGCTCGCTCGCCCGGCAGCCATCTTCCCTGACTCTGGCATACAGCGGTCTCCCTCGACTCTCCCATACACACGAGCGCTCGCTTAGCATGCAGCTGTCTTCCCCCAACACTCCCATATACAGGAGCACTTGCTCGGCCTGCAGCCATTTCCCTCGACTCTCATACACAGGAGCACTTGCTCGGCCGGCAGCTGTCTCCCCTAACTCTCCCATACACAGGAGCTCTCGCTCAGCCGGCCGCTATCTCCCCCCGTTTCTCATATGTAGGAGTGATTGCTCAGCCGCAACCTAACTCCCCTGACTCCTATACACGAGCGCTCGCTCGGCACACAACTATCTCACCTGACTTTGAGTTCGGCCAACATTAG